>NC_133392.1:48730000-49376666 GCF_047511655.1 Castor canadensis | reverse complement strand
CTTCTGGTAACTATTAAAATGGAATTATAATGTAAATATTGATGTGTATGACACGTTCATGAATATGGTCACTTAACTTGAAATCATACCACTTTTTTCCTAAAACTTCTCTTTTCTATGGCCCTTTCTTGAATTAAAGCTTTCAAAATGGATCAAAGATCTTAATGTAAGATCTGAAACTTTGAAACTACTACACAGAAAAAATAGGGAAAACTCTGGAAGATATAGGCATAGGTAATTTTTTTTAATTGGACTCCAATTGCCTAGAAAAAAAAAGAACAAGAATTGACAAATGGGACTGCATCAAGTTAAAAACTTTCTGTGCACCAAAATAAAAATAATTACCGGAATCAAGAGACAGCCCACAGGATGGGAGAAAATCTTTACTAGCTATTCAGCAGATAAAGGATTAATATCCAGAGTATACAAAGAGCTTAAAAAGCTAAACAGCCAAAGAATAAATAATCCAGTTAATGGATGAACAGACGAATTGAACAGACAATTCTCAGAAGAAGAAATTCAAATGGCTTATAAATACATGAAATGTTCAAGATCTTTAGCTGTAAAGAAAATGAAAATCAAAACTACATTAACATTTCATCTCACCCCAGTCATACGTGCAATCATTAAGAAAACAAACAAAAAGTGCTGGTGAGGATGCAACAGAAAGGAATCCTCATACACTCTTGATGAGAATACAAAATAGTGCAACCACTATGGAAATTAAACGTCTATTTCTGTCTGAAGAGTAGGCATGTCTAGAAAGTGTTGTTCATGTCAAAGAAAACTAGAATGAAGGCTAATCAAAATGCTAAAAACAGACCTACTGCATGACTTAGCTATACTCTTGAGCATATATCCAGAGTGTAAATCAGTATATAAGAGACACACCTGTACCCCTATGTTTATCATAGCACTACATATAATAGCTAAACTGTGGAATCAGTTTAGGTGCTCAACAATGATCAATGGCTAAAGAAAATGTAGTACATATACAAAATGGAGTATTATTCAATCACTTAGATGAGTAAAATTATGTCATTTGCAGAAAAAAGTGGATGGAACTGGTGATCATCAATTTGAATGAAATAAGTAAAGTTTAAAAAGCCAACCATCACATTTTTTACACGTATGTGCATTCTAGATCTAAAATGACAATAATAATGAAAATGGGACATAAATGTAAAAGGAAGTATGGGGGTGGAATCAGTGAGAGGGAGAAGGGGGTAAGGAAGGATATTGGGAGGTGAGGAACTCCAAAATATGTCACATGTATATATATATATATGAAACTCATCCAACACTGTTTGAAAAGTGGGGGAAGAGAAAGTGGGGCTAAGGGAATATGATGGAGGGCATACACTTATACTCTATATGTACATTTTTCCTCCTTAATAAAAAGAATTACTATTGATACATGCTATTTTTCTGTTAATTTATATATGAATTTGGTCTGTTATATTGGAGTTAAAGGTAAATAGTCAAGATTTGAGAAAAATTTTATTCTACAATAGATGGAGTCCTTTTAATCATGATCTTGGGGGTATCTTAGTAAATCCTTGGACATTATTTAGAATAGGGAAAAATATAGAAGAGGTGGAGTAAAAATTAAACATGGCTCTGTGAAAGACAAAAATGAGCATGATAAAATAAATATAAGGCCTAATGACAGTATTGGGGCACATGTTACAATGTTTATTTGCATAACTGTAGCCTCTTTGTGGTTTTTGCCATTTAAAATTAGTAGGTAGGATTCCAAGATGACGGCTAGAGGTAGGAAGCAGAAAGCGACCCTCCTACAGTGAAATCTTGGAGAGACACTGGACACACACTTTGCAGGCATAATCACCGAGAAAAGGCATAACTTTGACCCCTCCACATCTCCAGCCGGTGCAGAGAATCTCCACTTCACGTTAAACGGAGAAACGAGGAGGGCCCCCGGGCCGCCAGTGGCCAGCGCCCATACGGCTTGGGAAGACGCGGACCAGGTGAGCTTCACGGTACCGCAGTAGCCCCACAGACAAGCCTGGGCCAGAGCAGCATAGCCCCCTGGACAGACCGACCTCCACCCAGGGAAAAAAAGAGAGAATAATAAGCAATAAGAACAGTTAAGACATGCTGGAAAGAGGGTGGGGCGCCCTGAGCGCTGAAGATTGGGGGAAGGGAATCCTTCCCGGGACTGTAAATAAATGAGCCGGGCGGGCCGGAGAGCCTCTGGCGGGAGCGGGGCATGCGCCCAGCAACCAGGAGCAGGAAAGCCTGTGAGAGGAGGGAAGACCCACTTCCCACGTGAACTGTAAACAAACATGGCGGCCAGCAGGAGCAGCAGCACCGCCCAGTAAGCAGGAGCAGGAAAGCTTCTGAAAGTGGCAGTGGGAGGAAAACTTCAGAGGAGAAGGGGGGGAAGACCCACCTCCCACATGAACTGTAAATAAACACGCAGGCCTGACAACGCGGGGGCAGTGCCACCTTTCCCAATGCTTGGAAAGGGGAAAGCCTGTAGCAGAGGCTCCAGCACAGGAGAACTCTGAGCAAACAAAGCCTGTGGGACCAGGTGAGTGCTAAGCTCACCCCAGAGATCTGCATAAATAATGCCGCCAGCTACAGGCTGAGAGCAGCAGGCAGGCAAGCCACAGTTGCAGATACCACTCTCAGAACTGCCTCCAGACGCTTTTTTTTTCTTTTTCTCCCTACCTTTGATGAGAGAACAACCGAATTACACCTGCAAGCCGAAAAACTTACTGAAACTGTATTGCATTTGAACTGGGGACACTTGGTGGGGCTTTTTTTTTTTTCTTGTGTGTGTGTGTGTGTGTGTGTGTGTAGTTTTGTTCTACTTTATGCATCCCCTTTGATGAGACAAAAACAGAACAACATCTGAGGCACCAACTCCAGGACTGGAGATTGAGACGGACATCCAAATTATTAAGACTGAAATTGCATTGCATATAAACTTGGAAGTTTTTTTTTTTTTTTTTTTAATTTTCTATTTTCCATTTTATTTTAATTCATTTTTATATAGAGATATTACTTTCATTTACTTATTTTTTATTTTTTTATCTTTGATTTTCAATCCTCTCTCTGTCTCTCTATTGTCTGTTCAGCTTACTGTCGATTAGTACACTAACACTCCCTGTTTATACCTTTGAAACTCTCTTGTCTGATACCTTCTTCTGCTTTCTCCCTCTTGTCTGTATATTTGTTTTCCCCTTTTCTTTAACTTCTTGCTTTCCATCTCAGCTCACTCTTCCATTCTCAATATTACCATTGCTATTATTACAAGCTAGAAAATACTTAATTACACACAGTACAGGGACAGTAACAACACCAAGGACAATGATGGGAAGACAGAAAAAACAGGGAAACCAGTTTCCCCACAGCAAAAAATTAGTACAGGAACAAAGGGGAATGAAGAGAACAGAAACTCAGATCCAGACTCCAACAAAATGAAGATAAACTATGCCAAAGGACCCAATGAAGCCCACAAGAATAATTTAAAAGAAGACATACTACAAGTACTCAATGAGAATTTTATAGAGATGATACTGGATAGGGTCAACCAAAATGTACAGGAGACACTCAAGAAATTCCAAGACAATAAAAATAGAGAATTTGAAAAAGCAAAAGAAGAAATAAAGGAAACCATAGAAGCACTGTATAAACACCAAAGTGAAAGAGAGAACACAATGAATAAATGGATAAATGAACTCAGGACAAAAATAGACAACAATAAAGAAGAAAACAGCCAGGATATGGAAAACCTCAGAAAAAAGAATGAAACAGAACTGCAAAACAAAACAGAAGGCCAATCCAGCAGAATAGAACAAACAGAAGACAGAATCTCAGAACTTGAAGATGAAATGGTAATTAAAGGAAAAACCGAAGAACTATTAATTAAACAACTCAAGACCTGTGAAAAGAAAATGCAAGAACTCACTGACTCCATCAAAAGACCAAACTTGAGAATCATGGGCATCGAAGAAGGAGAAGAGGTGCAAGCGAAGGGAATGCGTAATATATTCAACAAAATAATAACTCTGGAAAAAAATTTGGAGGCTACTTAAAAAGCTGGACATCGATCTACCATTTGATCCAGCAATACCACTCTTGGGGATATACCCAAACGACTGTTACTCCAGAGGCACCTGCACATCCATGTTTATTGCGGCACTATTCACAATAGCCAAGTTATGGAAACAGCCAAGATGCCCCAGCACTGATGAATGGATTAAGAAAATGTGGTATCTATACACAATGGAATTTTATGCAGCCATGAAGAAGAATGAAATGTTATCATTTGCTGGTAAATGGATGGAATTGGAGAACATCATTCTGAGTGAGGTTAGCCTGGCTCAAAAAACCAAAAATCGTATGTCTCTCTCATATGTGGACATTAGATCAAGGGCAAACACAACAAGGGGATTGGACTATGAGCACATGATAAAAGCGAGAGCACACAAGGAAGGGGTGAGGATAGGTAAGACACCTAAAAAACTAGCTAGCATTTGTTGCCCTTAACACAGAGAAACTAAAGCAGATACCTTAAAGCAACTGAGGCCAATAGGAAAAGGGGAACAGGTACTAGAGAAAAGGTTAGATCAAAAAGAATTAACCTAGAAGGTAACACCCACTCACAGGAAATCAATGTGAGTCAATGCCCTGTATAGCTATCCTTATCTCAGCCAGCAAAACCCCTTGTTCATTCCTATTATTGCTTCTACTCTCTCAACAACAAAATTAGAGATAAGGGCAAAATAGTTTCTGCTGGGTATTGAGGGGGGGAGCGGTAGGGGGCGGAGTGGGTGGTAAGGGAGGGGGTTGGGGCAGGGGGGAGAAATGAGCCAAGCCTTGTATGCACATATGAATAATAAAAGAAAAATGAAAAAAAATTAGTAGGTAATGCAAACATAAATACTAAAATGAGTAAGTGATAGGTTTGCACCACCAGATAACTTTATATATGTTTTTACAATTGAGCATCAATTTTTGCCAGTTTAAAACTAATATTCATGGTAACAGATGAGAAAAATTATGAAGATAAAATGTTGTTATTGTTTCAACATGAAGTTTTTAAGCTGGATGTCTTACCTGATTTCATTTGTTCTCAAAATATCCTTGGGAGGTAGGAAGACCAAAAACTATTCCCATTTTACAGTTGGTGAAACAGACTTAGAAGTGAAATAATCTTCTCTAAGGTTAGTGTATGTTATAGTTCACTAAACCAGCCCTCCAGTCTTGATGTGGATCAAAGTTAAAGAAACTCTGGTTTGGTGTCTCAATATGGGCTTCTCTCATGATGGAAACCAGTTTTGAGGAACAGTCAGAAAGAAGGACTTTGTCTTCTTTTTAGGTTGTTGAGTCACAATAAGCAGATTAATAAGTGCTTAACTGGTAGAAGAACCAGTATGTGAGTAATGCCCTAGACATCTGTATTTCTGCTGCTTTCAGAGAAGGAGGTGCATTAGTAATGATGTGACCTTCAGCTAGAAGGGAGAGATTCTGATTTCTGAGCCCCCAACAAGTGCTGAGAGGACTAAGAATTAACTAACACCCAAATTCCTTCCCATGAAGTGAGGTGAGATCTGTTTCTAGGCTCAGTATTTAAGGGTGGCCTCAAGTCCTACCCTGGAATGGAGTATCTACAATACGTGAAGAGATGTGTCTACTTTTCCTTCTTCCTCCCACCCAGCATTGAAATGAGCTATACTTCAGTAACTCCAGAACTGAAATATTGAAAGAATCTCAGCTATCAGAATGATATACAGGCCCTACCCTCCAGCTCCTGAGTCTCCAGGTTTGGAAACATGTTTTCTATGCTGCATGCTGGCACCAGATGTTTGGAATCCTTATTTTAGCAGGAACACCACACCATGGCAACATCAGCAAGAGGAGGGGAAGGAGACTTTTGTTGAGTCAATCCAACTTTCTGGTTCTTTCTCTGCAAAGCAATATTAACTAAGCTCAATCCCTCTTGATTTGGGCAGTTACAGTTGGGGTTCTAATATACTAATAACATTATAATTCTAACATTCAAATAATAATTAGTGATTTAAGTAAGTGCTTAGTTTAGTTTAGGTTCATTTATTGCATTAATTGTGTTACAATATTGTACTAACTGTGATTCTATTTTGTATTACAGCAAATGCAACAACTATTAATATATATTAATGCAATAACATTCATTATATAAGTAAAAATTTACTTGTCTAATAAGAACCACCCTTTTTAAAGATTTCTTGAGGCTTGGTTATAGCTAGCTGTAAGAAAATTGATGTTAATAAACCAAAAAAAAAAAAAAGGAGAAAAAATTGATGTTTTTGAGGAAGTATGTTTGGTTTTTTCTTCTCAATTTTAGACAAAATAACTATAACTCTTACTCATAATAGGTATAATTATACCTCATTTCTCCAAAAGAAAGTTTCTAGGCTGATATTTTTTAATTAAATGCCTTTGTGAAGCATTATTTGGTATTAATTTTGTCAAGAGCTGTAAGAATGTCTCTTCATAAGTCTTTTACATTTCTGTGTCTACTTTGATGACCTTAAATTGTTTCCTTTTAAGCTGTATCTTTAATGGATTGAATAGTGAATAATCATTATTTATTAATACTTATAAAATAAGTATAATAAGCAAAAAAATGATTTTTTTCTCAAATGTAAGATGCTAAGATCAGATGGAATTTTACTTCAGGTAGAAAAGAGTAACATGATAAATTATTTCTGGACTAATAATATGCTATTTTTACTTGAAATTCATTTGGGATTGCTGTCTTAATCACATGAGGTATTAACTATGCCATATGTGGTTTATGATTTATGACATGTATATTAAGCTTTATATATAAATTCACATACATTTGAAGTAAATATTTAAAATTTTCTTCTATGAAAATTATCGTTTCAATTGGCAAAGCACTCCTTGAATTAAGTCATATTTCTGAAAGTATTAAAAGATCTTTGAGAGAATACTATCTTCTAGTTTGTAAATGTTCAAGCAATTCCATGAATGAAAATTGAGACAGAGGAAAAAATGTGTTATATTAACTTTTTAAAGTCAAAGGACACAGATAATGTTGGCAACATTTTATTATTCTTACTTGGCAAGGAATTATTTTATGAAATACTGGAAGAGAAGAGAGGCTTAAAGTGAAGTGCTAAAATATAAGGCTAAAACTTTCTCTTTCAAGTGATTAGTTATATTCTATACAAACTTTTGTTGCTTGAGATCAAGAAGAACATGAGTATATCTTTATGCCCTGTGTTTTTAGTATAACTGCGATGTAGCTCTGTTTCATTAGGAATGTTTAAAGAACTAATGGATGGTAGATTTTTGAAGGTGAATAAACTTGCTTGTACTCTGCAATTATAAAGCCAGATGTGAAGTGAAAGGTTTTTGTAAAACTGAGCAACTTTCTATTTTTGAGATGAGACTTTAAGCCATTTATTGAATTTCATAAAATTATGTACAGGCAGAATTCCCAGAGGAAGTATTTCTGCTTCTAAATAGTTATAATAAAGCCTAATGGTTAAGAGCTTTGGATTTAAGTCAGAAAACTTGTGTTTGAGTCATCCAAATGACATGGATAATCCCCTAAAACTTGATTCTCTTCATCTGTGAAAACACACACACACACACACACACACACACACACACACACAGAGAGAGAGAGAGAGAGAGAGAGAGAGAGAGAGAGGGAGTGAGAGAGAGAGAATGATAATTATAAGGAGAAAGGCTAGAAGAAATCCTATGGAGTTTGATTAGAGTTGTAGGTACCAGATGAAATAATGGTTTTATTTATGTATTTAATAGATAGATAGATAGAGATAACTGTGTATAAACATGTTCAATTGGTGAAACAGTTTCACCATGTGTATACATGTTTATATACATATATATATATAAACACACATATATGTATATACATATATATGTGTATATGTAATCCTTATGTCTGAGAGAGCCTAGAAGCAATGAAATACTAGTGCCAATGAGCACATCTATAGTCCATAACTGGTTTTCTAAATTCCATTTTCAAGTAAATAGAATTAAATTGCTTAGGCAAATGTCTAATTTCCAGACTGAGGCATAGAATATATGACTCTGGAACATCTTATACCAAATAAATAAGAAGTGCTGAAAAAAATAAAGAAAGTCGGAAGAACACAAGAGCCAACTCAAAGTATCTCTCAATGGCCAAATATAAAACAAATTTAAAAATAGACATATAGACCAATGGAACAGAATAGATAGCCAAGAAGTAAACCTATGCCCCAGAGGCACAGGTACTCAGGTGAAAGTGCTCTGAACATTACTAGGGAAAGGACAATCTTTACAATAAATGCTCTCAAGAAAATTGGATTTCCACATACAGGAGAATGAAACTAGACCTCTATCTTATAAGTTATAAGAATCAACTAAAAATTGATTGAAAAATTAGATATGAGGCCTGAAGCTATGAAATTGCCAGAAGGAAGCATAGGGGAAATGCTTCAGGACATTACAATTAGTGAGGATTTTTGGACAAGATCTTAAAGCAGAGAAAACAAAAAGGAGAACTAGGTAAATGGTATTATATCAAACTAAAAATCTACTATCCAGCAAGTGAAAAACCAAAAGAATGAAGAAAACTTACAACATGAGAGAAAATATTTTAAGCTGTATATCTGACAAGGGATTAATATCCAGAATATATAAAAAACAAATAAAATTAAACAGCAAAACCCATAAATTATAAGATTAAAATGGGCAGTAGACACAAATAGACATTTCTCAAAAGAAGAAAACCAAATGTCCAACAAACAAATGAAAAAATGTTCAACATCTCTAATCATCAGAGAAATACAAATCAAAACCATGATCAGATATCACACCAATTCAGTCAGAGGATTATTATTTAAAACAAATGACATGATGGCTATACAGAATACATGGTCTTAAATTGAATTCTGGACATGAAAGTTTGTGCTAATGATCATGGGATCATTAGCAAAATTTGAATTAGGTGCATAGATTAGATAATATTATTGTACAATGTTAATTTCTTGATTTTGATCATTATATTGTTAACATTGTAGATATTGGCATTTAGAGAATCTGGGTAGCAAGTACTAGTTTTACAAGTTTTGTAAAGTTTACAATTACTCCAAAATGAAAAGTTGCAAAAATAATAAATACTTCAGGGAATTTTCCATAAATGAATAACAAAATGTATGCATTAGCCTAGCAAAGTAGCTGTCACAGAGGAAGTGCTTATCACTGTTTTAAAGTTCTTTTTTTCTAAGGTGTTTATTTACATATCCTCCAGAAGGCCCTGAGACAGATAAAAAAGACAGAATGCAAGTTTAGCAGTTTTTTGAACTACTTTACGAATCATAAATTCAGGAAGAGATTCAAATGATTGAAATACATTGAAATTACCCTTGCTCTTAAATGACTATCAGGAATTACCCTTGCTTTTATTTTGAGTCTCTGTAATTAACACATATAATCTCCTTTATAACTATTCTTCCATGACTTACAAAATAGTCAAATTCTCTTCCATAATTATGGATAAAATAAGGGCTCACTAATGAAAAACTTTTAAACTCTTGTTAGCTGGGCATGGAGGCTCATGCCTGTTACCCCTACTCAGGAATAGAGATAGGGCAAAAAGTTGGTGAGACCACATCTCAACAAACTAGCTGGGCATGGTGGTTCATGTCTGTAACTCTAGCTTTGCAGGAGGCATATATAGGAGGACCACAGTCTGAGACCAGATTGGGCAAGAAGTGGGAAACTATATCTGAAAAACAACTGAAGCAAAAAGGGTTGGGAGCATGTTCAAGTGGTAGAATGCTTTCCTTGCAAGTGAAGTCCCTGAGTTCAAGCCCTAGTACCTCAAGGAAAAAAAGAAAAGTAAATAAACAATCTGTGTTGTTTACATAGCATACGTCAGTAAATGTCAGTAATCATCCATCCTGGAGTGCATTCATATGTATATTTAAAAAGTCTTTATATGTTACAGTACAGTAATAACAAAAGTACTTTGTTTATACATTGACAGGCAATATTCTTGAGGATGGATATTTATGTATCAACATAATAAGGTAAACTTTTCTCTGTTTATACCTGAGAACACTGAGGCACAGAGAGGTTAAGTAACATACAGTATATCACAGAGCTCAAAGAATTGATCCAGGATTTGGACCCAGGCAGTCTTCTCTAAACTCTATGCTTAAAACCTTTGCAATAGAGCCTTTGGAATCAGAAAAGTGGACACAGATTCAATATAAAGCACTATATCATAAATGACTATATTCATTTTTTAATCACTGTGCAACAAGTTGCCTTGAACAGTGGCTTACAACAGTTTTTTTTATCTCCACAGTTTTTGTAGTTCAGGAGTCTGCCACATTGTAGCTGATTTCTTTGCTCAGGGTTGCATCAGATTATTATCTAAATGTTGGCTGTCTCTGTCCTCATTTCAAGGCTTAAATTGGCAAATCCTTCCTAGTAGAGGTAAGGCTGAGTCACCTGTTCTGCTGAGTATTGGTGGGGCTGGCCTTTAGGGTCCCTCGTCCTAGGGACATAAAAGGTCCTTGACACATGGCTGCTTCCAAGCTCTCTCATGCTTCTATCCTCTCTGACTTTAGGAAGGACCAAGTTCCTTTTAAAGGCTTATTCTGTATTATTCATTTAGATAGTCTATTTTCTGGATGAACTTAAATTAACTGGTTAGTAACTTTATAGGCTGAATTGTTTCAATTTAAAATCATATATTGCCATTCTAAACCTCTGTACCTGGGAATGTGACTGTGTTTGTAGATACAGTCTTTGAAAGTATAATGAAGATAAAATGAGATCACGTGGGTAACCCCTAATTTAATGACTGTTGCCTATATGTAAGAAGAGTAGCTTAGATAGGGTGAGGGTAAAGGAAGTTAAGGTGAATATGGTTGATGTACTCGCTATAAAAGAATTGAAATTACCATAAGGGACTAAGGTAGAAAGAAGAAAAATAGAGGAGAGGAACCAAATTGGGCTATAATACATATACACATGGAAGTGCCACCAGGAAACTCCCTGTGTAGCTATCTCAAGCAAGCAAAAATGTTATTTTTTCTTTTACAAAATCAAAGAATAAGAGGGTAGAACAGGTCCTGCCTGGTGGGGTTGGTACCAGTGGAAGGGGTAGGATGAGGGGAAAGGATGTTGGAGGGTGAATATGGTGCAAATACTGTGTATACATGTATGTAAAGGGAAAAATGAAACCTGTTGAAACTGTTCCAGGAGTGGAGGGAGGAGGGGTTAAAGGAGAATGGTGGAGGGGGTGAATTCAAGTATGATATATTTGATACATTATAAAAACTTTTGTAAATGCCACAATGTATCCCCACTCAGCACAACAATAACAAAAGAAGAGCAGATTAAAATATTCATAATACACAGATGGTCCTGACTATATGGAGCATCTTCAAGCCAGGAGAGAGACCATAGCACAAAACCAGTCTTGCTGGAAACTTTGTCTTCTAGCTGCTAGGTCTGTGGGAAATTATTACTATTTAATCAAACAGTCTATAGAATTTTGTTATGGCAGGTGACTCTAACAAACTAGTAGAGCAATCTACTCTCAGCAATATTATCCCATAATATTTATGGGTTCTGCTACCACCCAAGGGAAGTGGATTGTACAGCTGTGTATATGAAAGAGTGAGAAATGCAGGAATCCTACCTACCACAGTGGCACGTGATATATTCATTTAGTTGATATTTAGGAGTGCTCTCATTTGAATGAGGAATTGAGGATGAATCCATGGAGGAGCTAGGATTCTACTTGAAACAATGGAAAAAGTAATATGTAGAGAGAATATTCAGAAGAATGTCCTGCAATCTCAGGTCATTAAAAAATACCAAAACCTTTAAGAAAGGAGTAGTATAAGCAAAATTGGAACCAGAAAAAGAAAAGATAGATTACGTAATGCTTGTCACCACCAATGTTATTTCAACTCAGATTATTATATTACCTCTTCAAGAAATCTTTTTAAGAAAATATTTGCAATTTAATTATTTTTCTTTTAAAAAACTTATCACACTACTGTTATATTGGGGGTACATTGTGATCTTTTACAAAAGTTCTTAAGATGCATCATAATTGATTCCACACCCTCCCTCATTCTCCTTTCATGGAATAGTTTCAATAGGTCTCATTTTTCCATTTTCATACATGAGTACATAATATTTCTACTACATTCACCCATCTATACCTTTTCCTTGTATCTTCCCATCTCCCACTGCTACCAAACCCTGAGACAGGACCTGTTTTACCTTTCTGTTCTGTTTCTTTTAAAGACATTTTGTTTGTTTAAGATAACTATAAATGGTGTTTCATTGTGACATTTCCATGTATGTATGTATGTAGTTTAACCTGAATTGATTCATCCCGTCTATTTTTCTCCTTTCTACCTTAGTCCCCTTCTTATGGTGATTTTAACAGGTTTAAAAATTTTATATTCATTAATTGTGTAGGAAGTACATTAACCATTTTCACTCTTTTTTTATTTTTTTCATATTCTCCTTTTTATCCTCCTTTTTTTACTTCTCCCTTTCATTAGTGACCTCCCCTTAGTGTGAGTTTTTCATAATATTGCTTGTATTTGTATTGGCTCTATATTCTAGATGATAGAGAAAACATGCAGCCTTTGGCTTTTTGAAACTGGATAACTGTCCTGTTGAGAAAATCTCAGATATTTGCCTAATAAATAGAAGAGGAGATTTTTGGCATGAGTTTTCTGTTATATCTGCTTTCAACAACTGACTAAGCCCACCAATTAATACTTTGACATTTAGAGAGCACAGGTTCAGGTCTGCTTCCAACTGGATATGATATTGGACCAGAAACACAGTGAAGTCAACAAAAACACACATTGATTCACTTCACCGACAATGGAAAATGACCACTTGGTTTTATATTTTGTGCAACATAACTATGATTAACTGGACTTTAATGTTCTACATCAAATGAAAAGGAAGGCAAAACAGGTCCTGTCTGGGGGATTGGTAACAGCAGGATGGGGGTGGATATAAGGAAAGGGTGTAGGAGGGTGAAAATGATGGAAATATTATATACACATGTATATAAATTGAACAATGAGACCTGTTGAAACTATTCCAGGAATAGACAAAGGGTGGATAAAAGGGAATGATGGAGGAAGTGAATTCAACTATGATGTATTATAAAATCTTTTGTAGATGGCACAATGTACCCCCAGTACAACAATAAAAAAATGAAGATCTTTGTTACAAATAAAATCAACATTGTAGAAATAACCACAGTACAGTAAAACTGCTGAGTATATCCTTCTTAACAATGAAGATTAACCATATGAAAATACATTTGTCCAGTGTCCCATCTTTTCAGATATGAATCACATTTTAACTGGTTGGCAGTTAGCTGTCACTAGCTAACAAGAGATTCTATAAAATGTAATTGTAGAAATGAGTCCAAATATGCTATATCTACGCATGAGAACATGAGAAATGACAAAAGGTGAGGAATTCTTTCAAGTAGGTTTTCCTTATTAGTTGCTTGAATGGGGGTTGGGAGATGGTGTGGGTAGAGGGACAGTATTTCTTAAGTTTCGTATGTGACTATTTCTACAGGCATAAAAAAGAAGACCCTATTCTAACATTTCTGAGAATTATTTTTATTTCAGGAACATAGTAGATTTTCTAGTTTCATTCTACATATTAATAAATGTTAGCATTGCTTTCTTTTATCAATTTACTTTTAAGTGTGTTCAAGGAAATACTTGGTAATTGAAATACTATGTTAGTGCCATTATAATGGGGGTCCTGTGAATCAGGATCCTTCAGGAAATTCTATGCTGAGTGTGATCACAGGTCACCTGTAGGAACTCTGAGGCCAGAAGACTCATTTCCCAGGGAAAGACTGTCTCCATATGTGTATTTCCTACTTTTTCTTCATCTTTTCTATAAGTTGTGATACTGGGATGAGTGAGGTAGAGACAAATTATGAATTTCTCTCTCACTAATTTTGGCCAAAAGTGTAATTAAATTTATTCTTTAATTTCTCTACATATTGTCTCTTTTTCTCTTAATGTGGGCAAATGTTCAGAGCCAGAGCTAGGCTTTATTGCTGAGGGGCTCTGATAACACCATTATAGCTTTATTAGGAGCAATGATAATAATAACAAAAGCAAAAATAACTTACAATTGCACAGTGTTTCGTAATTTGCATCATATTTTCACAGAAATATGAGGAAATAGACTTAAATTCTGTTTAATTACCCTTGGGGTGATTAAAATAACAATACATCATTTTGTATTACGTGTAAAGAATGTGAGACTCAGAGAGAACGAGTACTCAAGTATCAATAGTCTATAAAAAGTTGAGCTAAACCTAGAATCCTTATATTTTGATTTGTTGAAGGCAGTATTATTATTATTGACATATGGTTTGTATCTGTCTATATATCAATGGAAATAAGAAGAACCTCCAATAGTACTCAATTTTAATTATGTTTTAAAATATTTATGTTTTGTTAGAGATTGACTTGAGTTGGCATCATTGTCATGCTATATCCCAAGGTGTGTGTGTGTGTGTGTGTGTGTGTGTTTTCAGTGGAAGACGGGAACACTTGTTCCTGTCTTTCTCTTAATTTCTTTTAGCAATGGAGGCACAGGGAGAAAGAATGATTTGTAAATAGAAATCCTTCCATTTTAATAGAGATCTAAATATCTTACTTTAGTCATTAGTAGGAAACACTATGCAATAGTAAGACTGCAGCAGTCCTAACATTCCTAGCAATTTTAATATGCAGATCTCTCTAATTCTCTCAGGGATAGTAGAGACTGAGACTATCACAGCATAATATAAATGCAAAAATGATACCTGCTGAATGGGGTGAGGAGGATACAGGAGAGGAGGAAGGGGATGAATCCAAGTATGATATATTTTATACACTGTAAGAACTTATGTAATTGCCACAATGTACCCTACCCAGCAAAACAATTAAAAAATAAATAAGTAAAAATAAATAACTAAAAATGAAGGCAATGATGTATAGCAAGAATGAAGAAATAAGATAGATTGAAAGTAACTTTTCAGCCAGGTGCCTGTGGCTCATGCCTGAAATCCTAGCTACTTAGGAGGTTGAGATTAAGAGGATCATGGTTTTACAACTCTGGCAAACAGTTCCCAAGGCCCCATCTCCAAAATAACCAGACCAAAATGGACTGGGAGTGTGGCTCAAGTGGTAGAACACCAGCTTTGCAAGCTCAAAGTCCTGAGTTCAAGTTCCAGTTCCCTCCTCCCCCAAAAGTCACTTTTCAAGCCTGTAATGTGCTTGAGAAAGAAGTCTAACCTGGGCATCTCACCATGGAAGAAAGGTCTGTGTATAGGTAAATTTGCTATTTATACATAAAAGCTGACAGTGACTTGGGATTAGGGAAAGAAGTATGCCTTTGCAATAGTTTTTCCTTTTACATTGTTGGTGGGGAAAAGTATTATATAATTTTGACAGCTGTTACTAGTTCAGTTTTATGAGATTTATCTTAACTAGAATATTATTAATGCTAATTATAGTACTAGAATTTATTAGCTAAGTTTCTTATTGAATTACCTCATTCATCCAAACAACATTCTTTCCTTTTTTAAAAAAGAATAAATAATGGGTATTTATCACAGTTCTGGAGGCTGGAGAGTCCAAGAATAAGGCAGACTCAGTGCCCGGTAAGGGCCTACTTCCACAGAGACCACATCTTCTTGTGTCCTCACCTAGTGCAAAGGGTAAGGGATATCTCTTGGACTTCTTTTATAACGGCATTAACCCTGTCAACAAGGACTCTGCCCTCATGACCTAAATACCTCCTACAGGACTCACTTCCTAATACCATCACCTTTGTAGTCCAACAACATTCTAAGGTAACTATAGAGACTTTATTGTGCTGGTGAAGAAACTGCAGAAAAGGTTCAGTTACTTGCTTGAGATCGCACATCTTATAGTAGGTGATACAGATGGGAAATTAACCCAGATGGGTCATTTTACTTATTCAACTATTCTAAAACATTTATTGAGAGAAGACCATGTGCTAGGCTTTGGTTTGGGATCTGGAGATGCATCAAGGAACCAGTCCTATGAATCTTCTGCTCTAAATAAGATCATAAGAAATCAAGATATTTTTATGGGTTTTGATTAGTTCTACAAAGAGAAAATAAAAATGATTTGCAGGTGAGATAGTCAAGAGAAGGCTTCTTTGAAGAATATTTGATTTGAGCTGACTCCTGAAAAGAGGGAGTCACCTTGATTATATGAAGACTCAAAGGGAAAGCCTGTGCCAGAGCTCTGAGGAGAAATAAGCTTGCCTCAGTTCTGATGAAGAATGAAGAGGTCACTGTGGCTGGAATATACATGAGCAAAGGGGAGGATAATATGAAATGGGATACAAAAGATAAGCATGCTATGGTAGAATTGGGGATTTATTGTAGAAGCTTTATTAAAATGGAAGACCTAGACAGTGAAGGGAAAAATAAATGATTGTAATCTAAGAACTGCAAAACCAACACAAAGCTCTGTTGTCAGTGGCAGAGGATCTTGAATACCCTTCCATGTTGCTCAGTTATCCTTCTGTTGTGGTGGTAGATTGTTGGAGTTAACAATTGGTTGAATTTGATTGAACTTGAATCAACCAGCTAAGTCTTTATTCCAAATATGTCAGACGAATGCCTTGCTAAAGAAGGAGAGTCTGTGCAATTTCCTAAATTTTAAATCCAGGAATCCTTCTTTCCTAATGTCTATCCATAGTTAGAATGAAGAACAGCAGGGATATGCTTATGCCAGTCTATATACCCTAATTCTCAAGAGGGCATTTGTCCCAGAGGGGAATAGATTTAAATAACTCTGAGTAAATGAAACCAACTTAAGTGATCTCTTTATTTAATTGAGAAAGAGTACATAATCATCTGCCTTTGTCCATCTATGCTGCTAAAATAAATACCACAGATTAGATAATTTATAAGAACAAAAATTTATTTCTTACAGTTCTGGAAGTGAGAGAGTTGAAGATCAAGGTACCAACATTGATTTTAGTTGAGTGATTCTCACTGCTTCCAACATGGCAGCTTAGTGCTGTGTCCTTTGATGGTGGATGGAGAAAGAGCAAGAGGTTTTTCTCTTCAACCTGGAGTCTTTTATAAGGGTGCTAATCCCATTCGTGGAGGCGGAGCCCTCAAAGTTCACACATCTTAATACAGTTGCATTGGTGGTTACGCTTCAACATGCATTTTGGAAAGGGCATCATCATTTGAGCTATAGCATCATCCTTGAATTCGTCTAGAAAATATTTAAATGAGAAAACTTTTTTCAAAATAATAAATTGATATTGACCGATTGGGAAGTGGCACTTGAAAAGTTATATTTAGTTTGCTTCTGTTTTGTTTTCTTGCATTTCTCAGTTCATATCTGGACAAATTTGTAGTTATTAAACCTAGATTGTGATTTTCACATAATGAGTAAAGAAAAAGCATATTATTTTAATATAATTTCTCCTTGTATTTAACTCAGAAACAACTATACGTTCATACTTCGCCAATAAATCATGTGAAAAGTGACTAGTAATTCAATTATCTTCATAATTTACTTTCTTTGTTCTTTTTAAACTTCAAGTTGCTTTCCTTTCAGCTGAGTATTTTCAGCCTATCACAAAAATGAAGCTTTAGCTATTGGCTGCTGGTGGTTCATTCCTATTATCCTAGCTACTTGAGAGACTGAGATCTGGAGGACCTGTTCAGGGCCAACCCAGGCAAAAAGTTGGTGGGACCCCATTTCAACCAATAGCTGGGCACAGTAGTCATGTCATGCTACTTGGGAAACTTTAGGAGGATTGTGATTCCAGGCCAGCCAGAGCAAACAAGTTTGTGAGACCCCCATCTCAACAGAAAAAAACTAAACCTCCCCCCTTTGCAAAAAAAGATAAACCTGGGTGTGGTGGTATGTGCCTGTCATCTTAACTATGATAGGAAGCCTAAAATAGGAGACTCTCTGTCCAGGGCTGCTGGGTAAAACACAAGACCATATTTCCAAAATAACCAAAGGAGGTTATTTTGAAGCAAAAAGGGTTAGAAGTCAGGCTCAAACAGTAGAGCACCCACCAAGCAAGCATAAAGTCCTGGGTTCAAACCCCAGTACAACCAAAAAAAAAAAAAGTAATGTGCCACTGTCAAAGCCTTAGCACCTGTAGCTAAGACTAATGTGACATATTGCCTTATTTATGTCAGAAAAAATTACAAAATGGGCAAACAGATTAATGTGGGTCTTTTTAATGGAATATTGGATTTTGTCTAGAGCAACCTTTTGGGTTGTTTGTTTCTGTAGGGTTCTACACTTTCCACAGTGTTTGACTGACTTATTTTATAACTCTGTATAATTTTTTTGGACAGAGTTATAAAATTTGAAGAATTGATAGCAATGCAAATTATTCTTGTCTATTAAAACACAACTAAATTTTGTCCAGTGGAGAAGCAATTCATCCCCTGCCTTACATCTGTGGAAACAGCCAGTTTTATATCCATTAATAAATTCGTTTCAGTCTTTCTGAATTTCCACATGTGACTGTTCTTTGAATTATCCTTTGAAACAGCTTTTTCCTCCACATTGCTGTTTCCTCTATTGACTATGGGCTAAATAAAATTGCTGCTATATGTCCGTCTCATATTTGTGTGAGTTATAATTTTATCTTTTTGTTTTACAAAATATATTTTTAAAATTATTTATTAAAAATGAAACTCAATAATATAATTTTGTTAAAATTAATAGCTTCCTGATATTTTGAGAGAGTGTGTACATATGTGTCTTCCCGAGCCTTGGAAGCAGACATTATTGACTTTCTTTAAGTCTTAAATGTTTGAGAAGGCTGCTGAAATATCCTTCAAGGAAGACAGAATGTAGTCTGTTTGAGTTGCTGTATAATTGTTATTGTTAGGTTGAAAAATGGCTTCCTCTTCACACCTCTTTTTTAGTGTTTTAAGAGTCCACTCATCTGATTGTACAGCAGCACCAAGGGCAGGGACCAGGCACATTTCTTGAGTTTTGTTCTCAATTAATTTCTCCAGAAAGGCAGAATGATATAGACAACTAAATTGAGCCATGGCCACTGGTTTCTTTTCATTCTCAGAAATTTCGTTCTTACATGTGCTAGATATCTCACATGTCTCATTTCCCAGAATTGTCCTTCAGAATAAATGCCATGGATCAGATTTTAACCTTCAGGTTAATTTGACCCTCAACAGCCCCTAATTCATAATCTCTCAATTTGCTTTGATGTTAGTAAATATTTTCTTAAACTCCTCTCCCTAACAATCAAATGACCATGAATTTGGCCTTGTGTTATCATTTTGGGAGACCCTTAGTCTTGAATTGATATTCCTGGAGACATAAAGAATGAAGTTCTAATAGTTTTATTTCAGGCCAATTGCCAGGTTGAGATGTGAGAAATAGTTCTCAGTTTGCTTTCCAAATTGTACCACATAGGTGTAGGTTTACTCTGCAAATAGTAAATTTAATAGTTTCTCCTTTATTTTTAGGCAGTGTGCTGGATTTAAGAACCTGGTGTCCCCTTGGGCACATATTTACCTCTGTGTTTCTCTCTAGTAGTTGTAAATCTCTGAATAGATACAAATGGGCAAGTCACAGTGTGGAGTAGAGAGAAGCTATAAATATTGGCTCCTTTTTGACAAGTTTCTCTTCAGTGTTGATTTTGAAGTCATATGAAACCTGTGTCTAGTGACTGCCTCTAGGTATGTGGAAAGGAAGACAGGGGCTTCTCAGTACCTCCCTGGTTTACCCCTCATCCTCTCATTCTATTTGGCCTAGGAAGCTGCTGGGTGTCAGACCTGAGTCCTGAGCACTCTTCTGAAAAAACACAGGAATACAACCAGAAAACCACATCTATAAGAAGCAATATGGTAGAAATCATAGTTATTTTATATGTAAATTGAAATGAGTCCATAACTGACCTCATTAGAATAGCTATCTGGACTAGCTATTGCTGAATTCAGAAATATAAAAAATGTATAAATAAAACTTAGCAATGCACTGCTGGCTCAAGCCTGTAATCCTAGCTATTAAGGATCCTGAGATCAAGAAGACTGCAGTTGAAGAACACTCCAGGGAGTAAAGGTGTGCAAGACCCCTTCTCGATAGAAAAAGCTGGGCATGGTGGCATGTGTCTGTCATCCCAGCTATTGCAGGAAGCATAAATAGGAGGATCAAAGTGCAGGCCAGCCAGGGCAAGACTGGGTCTCAAAAATAACTGAAAATAACTGGATAATTGCTCAAGCCTCCTAAGTATAAAATCCTGAGTTCTGCCAAAATGATAGTAATAATAATAATAATAATAAATATAAAGAAAGTAGACTCATAAATTCAATGTACATTTTAAAATAGATATGAAAATTAGATTTGCTTATAGGTATTGAGATATAAAGACAATAAATTAAAAATGAGAGACTTCACTCTTCTTATTGAAAGCAAAGGAAGACTCTTTATCCCTGCCTTTTCTTAGAACTTACTTTGGAAAACTTGTAATTGTGAGGTTTCTCTGTGTCTTTGAAACATATGGAAATCTTTTTAAAAGCTAAAAAAGCTATTTACCAGTTTGCAACCTAGGAATATCTTTATCAAGCACCTGGAAACCATTTCTTTGAAATGAAGCAATGTTGTGAGATGGTAACTTTCATAGACACAACCTCCAAAAGTTACAAAAAGTTTAATTTTCCTTTGGATAAAGCCAATTAGCAAACACTGATGGTCACCCCAATGGCCAGGTAAATTTAGAATGAGCTATGTGGTACTGTCAAGCCCCCTTACTTAAGGGCTAGTTATTGTTAATGTTGAGAACATGTATGTAATGTAATATATCTACTTGGCTATAAAAGGTGAGATTTCTTTAGGTGTTTATAATATCTTCCAGGATTGGCTATGCTGTATCTCACCTTCTGGTTAAATGCTTTTCCAATAATAAAATTATTTTTGTTGTATTTCTCTAACAGCATTTTGAATAAAACTTTATAAAGTTTATACTAATAATGGCTAATACTTATTTAGTACTTAACAATGTTTGATTCTGGATGTTATAAGTAATATTTACAAGGTCACCAGCTAGTAAGTTATTAAGTCAGTATTTGTAGCCTAGGTGGAATAAATCTCCTGCGTGCACACATTTCACAAGTAGATGAAATGTTTCCCCCCAGGAAACATGGATGAGTTCTAGTTTAGCATTTCTTGCTGAGCCCATCAAAGTTAAGACAGAAATAAAAATAAAAGGACAAGTGTTAGAAACAGTTCAATTCTCAATTAAAGGACTAAACCATTAGCTCTACGGGTTTTTTTTTTTAGAATATTTTTGTAATAATAATTACAGAAATAAGTTTATGTAGTGTCAGCAGCACTGTCATCAAGATGATAGCTAGTGTGCTAGGTCACTTATGCATAATGCAGTGGTTGGGGTTCCCATTTGTCTTAATAGCTATGAAAGACAATCTATTGGAGTATGAATTACCCTGATTTGTTGATAGCCAATTTCAGGCTACAGGTTACTTCTAATTATCTAGGACTTTGCATCTGTATCAACCTTTATATTGGTGAGGAAATGATGAAAGCATTGAGAAAATCCTGTTACCTTAATTTGAATGCAAATTTTACCAATCTAATTCTCTGCTGGTCTTCTGATGTCTTTCAGATATTTTCTTTTTAGTATGCATGCAGTAGCCTACTTTAATTTCCTTTCAGTCAGCATTTTTCTGGAAAATATTTTGAAACTTGTCTCTTTTGTAGGATGTCAGGAAAAACATTAGACACCCAGAGTTGTTGCATTAGGCAGTCTTGGATATGCTAGGAGTCTCACAAGTAGAGTCCTGGCTTAGAATTCCATGCCTACAAGATCAGATTTAGAAAATGCTTCCTCTAGGTTCTATTTTCCTCTTTTGCAAATTGTATGATGTGGAAGAAATTGGGGTAAATGCTGTGATTTTTAGTCTTGTTTAGTGATGCTGTGGGGTGGGAGGTGGTGTCTGGAAGGTTGGGCAGTACTGGGGTGTGAAGTCAGATATTTTTGCTTGCTATGCAAGTGAGCTACCATTTGAGCCACACCTCCAGCCCTTTTTGCTTTAGTAGATTTTTCAGATAGGGTCTCTTACTTTTGCCAATGTTGGCCTCAGACCATGATCATCTTACCTCTGCCTCTTTTATAGCTGGAGTTACAGAAGCATGCCATCATGTCCAACTTGTGTTTTTTTTTTTTTTCCTTAGCTCAGGGCCCTGCACTTGTTAGGCAACCATTCTATCACTTGAATCATGCCACCAGCCCTTTTTTCTTTAGTATATTTTTAGGCAGATCTCTCTTTTGCCTGGGGCTGGCATTAGACATTGATCCTCTGACCTCCACTTCCTGCATACCTATAATTACAGGTGACACCACCGTACTGTGGAAAAAGTTCCATTTAACAAGGCATGGTGATTGAACTTTTTTTGCAGCACTGGGGTTTGAACTCAGGGCCTCACACATGCTAGGCAGGCAGTCTACCAATTGAGCCACAGCCTCAGCTAAAGAGGCATGGTGAAAATAAAAATACCAAGGGCATTGTAGAATGACACAGTGACGGCCAAGTGTGTGAAATATTCCAGTCTAAATACAAACCATGAAATGAGGAAATAGGGACCCAGCATGCAAAATGTTCATGAGGGCATGTGAAAGTCAACCCATGATGTTAGGAAGGAACAACCAATCAACAAGGCCATGACAAAGGAAACAGCCAATGAGCAGAATCCTTAGTAACTTCATAAAATAAAAGCCTGTCCCCAACACCATGTAGATGCAGTAGTAACATTTTCCTTTCATTTAGATTGCCCACTGCTCCCTTTAGGCAGCATTCTAATAAATCTTTGTTTCTCCTACTACCTCATCTGGGTAAATTCTTTTACCAACCCATGGCTCTGAAATCCATGACATTTTGGTGGCCTGGACAGTGAATTTATCTTTCCTTTCTTACATCTGGATCATCAGTCAGTACTCAGACTTGTGGACAATTGCCAGTCTTTGTTCAGGGCAACTCGGTGGTGAGACCCAAAGAGTTCCTCTTGTCAGATGTCAGGGGACCTGTCCCCCTTAGGGATAAAATGATCTGCTTCTCCTGATATTTACTGGTCTCTGGCCAGAGTGACCCTCTAGCGAAACTCAAAAGATAAAGGAAAAAGGGCCGCCAGCCTCCTATGGTCCAGGAGGGTGAAGAGACTGTCTGATTTTTATATTTCAAGTCTCTACTTCCAACACATTGCCCAATAGGCCCTGGTAGCTCACTCTGTGTGAACTCTTGTATGCTATGGGTGATTCTTTCCCTCTGCATTTACTTTCACTTTCAAATCCCTCTGACCTTCCTTGGACTGCACCATCTCTGGTCTTTGGGCTGGTGTCAGTGTTGAATCTCTCCTCTCCCTTTTCCCTGGGTAGGACTGTGCACTCTGACTTCACATCTAGGAGTCTTCTCAAGTCTGAGAGTTGCGCTCCATCTCTGAAGATCCTGACTCGGTGAGACATTCCTATCAAAAGTTGCACCTTGGTCCCCAGGTTTATCTTGTACCTCTTCTTTCTCATGGGACACCACAAGGATGTTTATGATGCTGAACTACCCCATTACTCCAAAAAATGGATCAAACCACCTTTGTTCCCTCAGACTCACCTCTGGCTGGATTTGATCCTTGCATGCTTGAAAAGAAATGGCTGATCTTTCTTTTTAATGTAGTCTGGCTGCCAAGATCTGGAAGTCTGGATTCTGAATAACACTCTTATTTATAATTTCAACCTTACTATCAACTTGTCAATCTTAATTCCTCCAAGTGGTCTGAGATCCCACTTGTTTAGGCCTTCAGATGCCTCTTGAGGGAGTTGGACCTGCAGAGGGGATGATGGATGTGTCGTTCCCAGAGCCTTTAAATTCTCAGGAAGTTCTAAATGATCACTTTTCAAGCCCATCCACAGCTTTATACTGTCCCTTGATCTCATAAACCAGGCACCAGTGGCTCATGTCTGTAATCTTAGCTACTTGGGAGGTTAAGATCAGGAAGATGGCAGTTCCAGGACAGCTCAGGCAAAAAAGTTTGTGAGACACAATCTCAATGGTAAACACTTAGGCATGGTGGCAGGCATCCCAGCTACAGCAGGAAGCTTAAAATAGGAGGATTGTAGTCTAGACAAACCTGGGCACAAATGACACCCTGGCTCTGAAATAAACAGAACAAAAAGGGCTGGAGGCATGCCTCAAAAGGTAGAGTTCCTGCCTCACAAGCACTAAGCCCTGATTTCAAATCCCCATATTACCAAAAAAAAAAAAAAAAAAAAAGAAAAGAAAGCACAATAAAAAAGTAGTGGTTCATGATCTGTTTTTAAGGAGATCTTCTGCATGTTTAAAACTCCACAAAAGTCCAAGGGATCTTCTCCTGCCTCTCCAAAATGTTTCTTGAAGAATTAAAATCTTTTCCTTGTTTTCTTTTCTCTGAAAACCTCCCACTCTGTGTTTCTATTATTCTGATGTCTGGGTAGACATTTGCTATTCTGGCCTCTTTTCTAGGGAAATTCTTCACCCAGTATTGCTTGATTGTTCTCCTCAGACATTTCTTTGTGTGTGTGTATGCTGCTGGTTAAAGCCCAGGCAGTTCATAAGTTTCCCATTTGTCTTATCTCACTATTAATTAAAGTTTTCCAGGCTACCAGAAACACCCATGGCCCCTCTAGGTGAATATCTCCCGCTGATCCCTGGCTATCCTGATGTTCAGGCTTTCTTTTTCTTGCCAAGAAGATTTATGGAAAATGTGCCATGTACCTGAAGCCCTGTTAGTAGCATCAGAACAAGTGCTGCCAATTTGGGAGAGCCCCTTAAATTGGTTCCACTATCTTAGGCCTCTGGGGATCAAACAAAACAGAAAAGAAAATTACCTATTTCTTTTTTACTTTTTTATATTCATTTATTTCATTTTTTGTATTTTATTGAGCAAAGATTTCTTATCTGTTAAATTCTCTGCATTTTATTTGGATAAAAATAGCAAAGAATTTAAGGTATGGATTATGAGCTATTTTTATTTTATCATTTTTACATTTATTTACATGTACACATGCATTTACATTGTTTGGGCTATCCACCACCCCCTCCTCCAGGGCAAAACCTGTTCCTGTTCCACCCTCTTGTTCTCCAATTTTGTTGAAGACAAAACATAAAAGATAATAAGAAAGACATAGGGTTTTTGCTAGATTGAGGTAAAGATAGCTATAAAGAGAGATTTCTAGCATTGCTTCCATACACTTGTGTATTGCAACCCACATTGGTTCATCTCTGACAGATCTCTTCGCTACTCCCTATTTGTTTTTTCCATGTTTGTTTTGTGTTGATAGGCATTATTCAATATGACTTTTGAATTTTATCTAAAAGTCCTTTGGAAAAATCTTAATGGTCTGTGCAAGGTCTGTGGACTCCAAGAGTGGGAAAATGCTGCTGACACCTCCACCACTGCTAACTTGGAGAGGCTGTCACACATCCTCCAGTGGCTCAACTTCACACGTGCCATGATGGTGCTAGGAAGGCAGGCACTGTGCATGCACAGGCTGGGTTAAGCTGCACTGTACTCCTACCTGCTGCTTATTCCTCAAGACCTGCTGTCCTACCTCTTTGTAACAAATTTTGCCCAGAGGGGATGGTAAGGAACCAAGGATGAGTTTTCCAACATAGGCATAGGACCCTCCAGTCATGAGTTTGGGACATGATTTGCATAAGATTAGAAAAGCTTGAGTCCATTCTGTTACACCCTAGGAAGACTTATAAGTAACATATGGCTAAAAGGTATATCCGAGAGTACTCTAAATTAATATAATTGTTTACATGTGTTATTTTTGTGCATTAGTCTAGCAACTATTGTGCAAAAATCTTTACCACTGGAATTCCAGGAAACAACTGACTAATTATTGTAACTAATTTTCAGTTTTTTTCACTTGTATGTATAGTTAAATTGATATTTTAAATATGCATAATTAAAATCCTTTTGTGTGTGTGTGTGTGTGCCTGTGTGTAAGAGTATATTTAGCATAATTCTTATAGTTAGTAAGTGAAAGCTGTTTTTTGAAAAACTAGTTATGTAAAGTTCTTATCTCAACCAGGTCTAACTAAAAACGCAGGCATTCAAGATGTTAATCCCAAATTTAGGACTGAGGAAAAAAAAAGATTTTACAGTTAGTAATCTTAATCTTTGTTATTCTGTTGTTAGTGTAATTTGGATTCAGCTTACTTTTACATTATATGTGTCTATTAACAAACATGGTTTTGTAAATTGGTTTTTTGGGGGTATTATTTTTTTTCCTTTCTTTTATTTTGTCATTTTACATTTACTTACATGTGTATATGTTGTTTGGGCCACCTCCTGCCGCCCCTTCCCAGTAGAACCTGTTCCACACCCTTCTTCTCTGATATTGTTGAAGAGAAAACACAGGAGATAATAAGAAAGACATAGCGTTTTTGCTAGCTTGAGATAAAGATAGCTATACAGAGAGATTCCTAGTGTTGCTTCCATGCACATGTGTATTACAATCCATATCAGTTCATCTCTGCCTGACCTCTTTACTATTTCCTAATCTCCTTCCCATAGTGGCCTCTGCCAGTTTAAGATTACTTTATTCACTTCTCTACAGTGAGCATATCAACCACATTCAAGTTTTTGGTTTCCTTCCCTTTCCCTATTCCTCCCGTGCACGTTCTCCCCTTAGTGTGTGACCTATGTCCAATAATATTGCTGCATTTGTTTTGGGTCTATAATCCACATATGAGGGAGAACATGCAATTTTTGATCTTTTGAGCCTGGCTAACTTCACTCAAGATGATGTTCTCCAGTTCCATCCATTTACTTTGTGAATGACAAAATTTCATTCTTTGTGGCTGAGTAAAATTCCATTGTGTGTAGATACCACAGTTTCTTAATCCATTCATCAGTAGTGGGACATCCTGCCTGTTTTCCATAGCTTGGCTATTATAAATAGTGCTGCAATAAACATGGGTGTGCAGGTGCCTTTGTAATAACTTGATTCCCATTCCTTTGGGAGTGTATTGCTCCTTAGAGTGGTATTGCTGGATCATATGGCAGATCTATGTTTAGTTTTATAAGAAGCCTCCATATTGTTTTCCAAAGTGGTTGTACTAGCTTACATTCCCTCCAGCAGAGTATGAGGGTTCCTTTTTCCCTTAATCCTTGCCAGAATTTGTTGTTGGTGTTTTTGATGATAGCTACTCTAACAGGAGTGAGGTGGAATCTTAGTGTGGTTTTGATTTACATTTCCTTTATGTCCAGGGATGGTGAGCATTTTTTCATATGTTTTTTGGCCATTTGGACTTCTTCCTTTGAAAAAGTTCAATTTACTTCAGTTGCCCACCAGTTTATTGGTTCATTAATGTTGGGGTAGTTTAGTTTTTTGAGCTCTCTGTATAATCTGGTTGTCAGTCCTTTGCCTGATGTATACTTAGCAAATATTTTCTCCCACTCTGTGGGTGGTCTCCACTTTAGAGACCATTCTTTTGTTGTGCAGAAGCTTTTTAATTTCATGTAGTACCATTTGTCCATCCTTTCTCTTAGTTACTGGGCTTCTGGAGTTCTGCTGAGGAACTCCTTGCTTATACCTATTGTTTCCAGGGTATTCCCTGCTCTTTCATGTACTAAATGCAAGGTTTCAGGTCTGATATTAAGCTCCTTAATCCACTTTGATTTGATGCTAGTATAAGGTGACAGGCTTGGATCTAGTTTCAGTTTTCTGGAGGCAGATAGCCACTTTTTCCAGGAACATTTGTTGAAGAGGCTGTCTTTTCTCCATCATAGGTTTTTGGTGACTTTGTCAAAAATAATGTAGGCATAGTTGTGTGGATTTATATCTGGGTCCTTTATTCTGTTCCAGAGGTCTTCAATCTGTTTTTGTGCCAGTACCATGCTGTTTTTATTGCTATGGCTGTGTAGTATACTTTGAAGTCAGGTATTGTGATACCTCTAGCATTGTTCTTTTTGCTCAGGACTACCTTGGCTAGTTGTGATCTTTTCTGTTTCCAAATGAACTTTAGGGTAGATTTTTCAATCTCTGTGATGAATGTCATGGGGACTTTAATGGGAATTGCATTGAACAGGTAGATTGCTTTTTATAGTATAGCCATTTTTGTATGTTGATTCTGTCAGTCCATGAGCATGGGAGATCTTTCCATCTTCTGTAGTCTTCCTAGATCTCCTTCAGTGGTTTGTAGTTCTCCTTGTATAGGTCATTCATATCCTTTGTTAAGTTTACTCTTTGGTATTTGAATTGTTTTGAGGCTGTTGTAAATGGAATTGCTTTCCTTTTTTCTTTTCCAATTTGTTCATTTTTGGTGTATAGAAAGTCTACTGATTTTCATAAGTTGATTTTGTATCTTGCTACATTGCTGAAGCTGTGTGTCTAGGAGTCTTTGGATGAATTTTTTTTTTTGTCTTTGAGGTATAGGATCATGTCATCTACAAATAGAGATACTTTGACTATTTCTTTACTTATTTGTGTCCCTTTTATTTCTTCTTTTCTTATTGCTCTGGCTAAGAATTCCAGGTCTATGTTTAATAGCAGCTGGGAGAATGGGCATCCTTGTCTTGTTCCTGACTTTTGGGGAAATGGTTTCAAATTTTTCCCATTAAGTATGATGTTGGCTATAGGTTTGTCATATATAGTCTTTATAATGTTGATGTATATTCTTTCTATTAATAGTTTTCTTAGAGCTTTTGTCATGAAGTGGTGTTGAATCTTATCAAAGGCTTTTTCTGCATCTATTGAAATGATCAAGTGGTTTTTATCTTTGCTTCTATTAGTATTACATTTATTGATTTGTGTATGTTGAACCATCCACGCATCCCTGGGATGAAGCTGATTTGGTCATGGTTAATGATTTTTCTGATATTTTGTTGGATTTGGTTTGCCATTATTTTATTGAGGATTTTTACATCAATGTTCATTAAGGAGATTGGCTTATAGTTCTCCTTTTTAGATGTGTCCTTGTCTGGTTTTGGGATGAGTGCAACGCTGGCTTCATAGAATGAGTTAGACCATGTTCCTTCCCTTTTTATTTTGTGGAAAAGTTTAAGGAGTGTTGGTATTAGTTCTTTGAAGTTCTGGTAGAATTCAGGTGAGAATCTATCAGGTCCTGGACTTTTCTTTTGGGAGACTCTTTATTGCTGTTTCCATTTTATTACATGTTACAGATCTGTTCAGGTGGTTAATATCCTCTTGGCTCAGTATTAGATGGTCATAAGTATCTAGAAATTTGTCCATTTCTTCAAGATTTTCCAATTTGTTGGAATATAGGTTCTCAAGTAGTTTCTGATGATTCCCTGGATTTCCTTAGTGTTTGTTGTTATTGCTCCTTTTTCTTTTCTGATTTTACTAATTTAAGTCTTTTCCCTTCTCATGTCAGATTTGCCAAGGGCTTGTCAATCTTATTTATTTTTTCAAGAACTAGCTTTTTGTTTAATTGATTCTCTGTATTTTTTGTCTCTATTTCATTAAATTCAGCCCTTATTTTTATTATTTCTCTTCTTCTGCTTGTTTTGGATTTTGTTATTCTTGTTTTTCTAGGAGTTTGAGGTATAGCATTAGGTCACTGATTTGAGATCTTTCTGTCCTTTTAATATATGCACTCATGCCTATAAACTTTCCTCTTAAGACTGCCTTTGGGGTGTCCCATAGGTTCTGGTAGGTGGTATTTTCATTTTCTTTAGTTTCCAGGAAACTTTTGATGCTCTTTCTTATTTCTTCTATGACCCATTGATCATTGAGCAATGTGTTATTCAGCTTCCAATTATTTGCATATTTTCTGCTGTTGTTTTTGTTGTTGAGTTCTAGTTTTAATGTATTGTGATCAGATGGAATGCAGAGGGTTATTTTTGTTTTCTTGTATTTGCTGAGGCTTGCTTTGTGCCCTATGATATGATCTATTTTGGAGAAGGTTCCAAGGGCTGCTGAGAAGAATGTATATTGTGCTCTTGGATGAAATATTCTATAGACATTAGTTATGTCCATTTGATTTTTGTGTCATTTAGTTCTAGGATTTCTTTGTTGATCGTTTGTTTGGATGACCTATCTATTGGTGATTGAGGGTATTAAAGTCTCCCACTACCACTGTTTTGGAATCTATATGTACTTTTAAGTACTTTAGTGTATGTTTGATGAACTTGGGTGCACTGACATTGGATGCATACAGGTTGATAATTGTTATTTTCATCTGATTTATTTTCCCTTTTATTAGTAGGAAGTGTCCTTCTTTATCTCCTTTGACCAAAGTAGGTTTGAAGTTTACTTTGTCTAATATAAGTATTGCTACTCCTGCCTGTTTTGGGGAGTCATTGACTTGGTAAATCTTATTCCAGCCTTTCACCCTAAACCAATGTGTATTTCTGTCAATAAGATGGATCTCTTGTATACAACAGATTGTTGGGTATACTTTTTAAATCCAGTTTGTCAAATGGTGTCTTTTGATGAGGCAGTTGAGTCTGTTGATATTCAGTGTTAATATCAATAGGTATGTAGTTGTTTTCATTGTGTAAGGGATTGATTGTGTGCAGTTGAGTCAATGCTACTCTCTGAGTACTTGTCTTTTTTTCTCCTGTTTGATACTTTTTGTCTTCTCATGGTTTTGTTTGCTTTCATCTTCTGTGTGCAGAATTCCTTGTAGAATCTTCTGTCGTGGTGGTTGCTGGTCATGTATTGTTGTAGTTTCTGTTTATCATGGAAGATTTTTATTGCTCCATCAATTTTAAATGATAGTTTTGTTGGACACAGTACCCTAGGGCTGAAGTTATTTTCATTCAGTGCCTGAAATACTTCAGTCAATGCTCTTCTTGCTTTTAAAATTTCCATTGACAAATCTGCTGCTATTTTGAGGGATTTACCTTTATACATTATTTGTTTTTTCTCTCTTAAAGCCTTCAATATTCTTTCTCTGCTCTCTGTGTTGTTGTTTTAGTGATATTATGCCATGGGGAGATTCTATTTTGGTCAGGTCTGTTTGGTGTCCTGGAGGCTTCCTGTACCTGAATGAGTAAAATGTTCTTGAGAATTGGGAAATTTTCTGTTAGTATTTTATGAATACATTACATATCCCTTTAGCTTGCACCTCTTCTTCTTCAGTGCCCATGATTCTTATGTTTGGTCTTTTGATGAAGTCACTGAGTTCTTGCCTATTCCTTTCACAGCTCTTGAATTTTTTGACTAAGATTCTCCTGTTTTTTCTTTAATTTCTATTCTGTCTTTGAGCTATTTAGTTATTTTTGTTGTCTTCCACTTTTTTCAGTCTGCTGGAGTGTTTTTTTTTTTTTTGACTTAAGTGGCTTTTTTGTTTCCAGGATTTCTGTTTAATTCTTTTTTCTGAGGTTTTCCATATTTTTGTTCAACTTGTCTTTTATATTTTGTGTTGTCACCTTTAATTCATAGTGTCCTTTGTTTCACCTTGGATGTTTGTTGAAGTCCTCTCCGAGTTCATTTATATGTTTCTGTGTCTTCTCATGTTCTTTATTTTTGGTGTCTTGAAATTTCTTGAGTGCATCTTGTACATTCTGGCTAACCATGTCTAGTACCTTCTCCATAAATTTCTCAGTGATATCTTCCAAAATTTCTCCTTTGATGGTTTGTATGTGGTATCACTGTGTTCCTTAGTGACATTTATTATTGCTTTGTTTAGGTCAGGAACTGGGGTATCCATTTTCTTCATTTCCCACTGAATCCTGTATTGACATATTTTTTTGAGAATGGTTTCCATCCCTTCTTCTTCTTTGTATCTCTGTACTTGGTGCTATGCAACTATATTTTTGATAGGCTAGTTGTTCATTTTGATTACCTGATTTCTTTCCTTGATTTAATTTTTGTGTTGTAACTGACTTGTTTGTTAGGTAGGTTGATGTGCTCTTTCTGTCCCTGACCTGGAGGTGTAATTTAGCAATAACAAATTTACAGGTTTAATGCCAGAGCAGTTATTTACATATTATATAGAAAAATCCCTTGATGAGAATATTTATAAATAGAGTTTGGGTGGTAATGGTTATTAGGCTAATTACATTTTGGGGAATTGGTATAAAGGTGGCACTGAAAAGAGGGGCAGGAAAGGGATTGGGTGGGTGGGGAAAGAATTACAGGATCTCCTGAGTTTTGTGGCCCTTGTGTGTGTTTCAGTGTACTTCCGTTGTTGTAGTGGAGGGTGCTGTGTCAGGGATTGCAGGGGGCTGGGGTTGTGCACAGTTGGTACAGTAGGCTAGTCAGCAGGTGATGAGTGTGTAGGAGGGAGGGGTAGTGTGGGGACAGGCTGGAGGAGGAGAGGAGGGAAAGTCGATGGGAAAATGAGTGGATGGAAAAGGGCAGAAAGAGTAGTTGGGAGGGAGAACAATGGATTGTTTCACAGTAGAAGGAGGGAAAGTGAAGAGGGTAAGAATAGGGGTAAGAGAATAGTGATGGAGAAGTTAATAACACAGTAATAATAAAAATAAAAATAAAAAAATAAAAAACACTAGGTTCAGGATCCACAGAAAGGTCAGTCTTTTGGTAAAAGTTCTGGAGTTATTCCTTAGGTGTACAAGCAGAAGCTCTGATGTGTTCTCACCAGGTGACTGGCTTGTGAGTATTTAGTTCCTTCTGTCTATAGAATTAGCTGGAATTGTACTGCCAGCTCATACAGGGTGGCCAGAGCTGTTGTTTTCCCAGGTAGCTTCTACTACAGCTCTGTTTGGTCAGCTCCTCCCCCAGCAAGGTGGGGCAATTCAGCTTTGAATGCTGCTCTCTGTCCCAGAGATTAGCTCAAGGATCCACCACCTGCCCTGTTTTGGGAGGTTGATCTGTCGCCCCACCCCTCCTCTCAGCCTTTGTGCTTTTCCTGATCTATGCTGGGTGCTAACAGCTCCTTTGGGAGGTTGGCTTGTCACCCTCCTCCTGCTCTCAGCCTTTGGTGCTTTACCAGCATTTGCTCACTGAGAGTTCGGTGCTGAGTTTGGCTCCTTGCCCCATCCCTGTTCTCTGGGGCAGGTTTAGTGTTCCACCCCCACCTCCACTGACGGGGTTAGATAATAGTTTTATGTTTATGTTTTTCAGTTTTGCTATGTGGGGGCATTCAGTCTTCCCAGGGACTGCATTGGATTATTTTGCCTGGGGTGAGTAGGGGAATACACATGGCATGTGATCCTCACCTGTTTGTTCTGCAGTTTTAGGCAGGCAGCTTTGAAGTGGCTGGTGGGGAGAAATGGCTCTGCTTTTTTTTTTTTTTTTCAGTGTGGCACAGTATAGGGATGCTTTCCATGGGCTAGGGGTCCAGAATGTCACAGAGTTTGATTCTGATTGGTGTTCTACCTTCTGCTTGTTGGGAGAAAGAAAAAAGAAAAGAGAAATGTCCACTGGGCTTTTTTCCAGGGTCAGACCAACCTTACTGGCTGTGCTGCGTGGGATTTTCATGGCTGTTAAGTGCAATTAAATATGGATTTAAGGGTCAGTCTTTGAATTTCATCTGCCCCTAATGTGATGGCGGTTATTATTTTAGCTAGGAGCAATCAGAATTACCCAAGTGTAGCTCAGACATCTCAAGGAGGTTTTGGGGGTCACAGAGCTTAGGATTTCTGATTCCCTTGTTTAGCAGCCATTTTGGATCACCCCTATAAATTGTTTTTATATAGAGGAACAGTTTAAGATTGCTTTCTTCTTGAGTCTTCATTAAAATATAAGAATACTAATATTGTACTGGAACAAGAAACAATTTTGTGTAAGTCCAAAAATTTTACAAATTAGAAAATAGAGACAAATATAAGCAAGTAGGAAAGATATAGGAAGGTAATGGGGATGTGTTGCTGGGGAAGAAAGAGAAAGGGAAAAGGAATGCTTTTAAATGAAAAAGCATTGTGTAAAGTTGGCTTTGTCCTAAAGGATTTTTTCAAAATGGAAAAAGGATAGGACAAAACAAAAATAACTCCCCCCTAAAAAAACCCCAGAAGTCCCAGAAAAAGTCACAGAATATATGAGTGGTCTTAGGAAGTATATAAAAGATGGAGCTTGTGAAAAGTTTATACATGTGATAAACTGGTTATAATTTAAGAATTGCCTAAATGATTTCCTATGGTCAAAATTTAATGTACTGATGTAAAACTGGATCCTAATTCTCTGTGTCTTATGAACATTGCTCTGATCTTAGCAATATTTACAAAAAACTAGCATAATGGAAATATTTTGTCAAGATAATTGCTTGTGTTTTCTGCAGATTTTGTTGGGCTTTTGACTATTTAGGAAACTAAATCTTAACTTAGTCAAGGATCATTTGTGTTTCTATGTCAAAATCTTTAAGTGTCCACTTTAATATGTGAGTAAACAACTATTATTTTTAAGTGATCTGAATACATTTTGTGTCCTACATGTCTGTGACTAAAAATATGCATAGTCTGTTTCTAACATTAACGCAAATGTTGGACACACATCTACGAAGTTTAAAATGTGTGAGTTGAATGTATGTAAAATGAGTAGCTAATGCTTTTTTTATCCAAAATGCATTACATCTAAACCTCCAACACCTATCTATTTTAACCAAATAAGCATTATTTTATATATATATATAATCTCATTTCCAGGCCATAAATGCACTTGTACATTAAAATAAGGCTATTTGGGGTTACTAGCACCATTCCTTAACTTGTAAGAGATTTAAAGTTTTAATTTTTTCACTACTACACACCTATGATTTTGCTCAGCCAAAGATTAGAAATTTTACACCAAAGGTAAAAACTAAATATATCATGGTACCTGTATTGCTAATTACTGCTGATTTCATTACATTTTAAATGTATTTATGTTTCCAAAATATAAAGCTAAAATCTTCTAAAGCTAATATCTTCTAAAATGTAAAGCTTGGGAAAACACTGTACCAAGTTGGTGTTCTCTAAGTTAAAATTGCTAGCTCCTTGCAGGTTTATGCCCATGTGTTTTAATTTTAACAAACAGCTTGATGGTCCTAACATACTGCTGTCAATCATAATTATTATCTTGAAATGCTGATTAAAGAAAATCACTAGACTTTTTTTTTTCATTTGCTAAACTGTTTTTCAAAGTGTTAACCATGGTTGTTATAAGTCTTTTCCCATTACACTTTTGATCCTTCTCTGGAACATTTGCCGTCAGGCTCAGAATGTGAACCTGTACTTATTTGTCAAACAAATTTGTTTTTAAATATTTGCTTTTATTGGGTTTCATTTTGTATTTTCCTTATAAAATTCTGCAACTATTGTTTATTAACATTCTGCAGAAGTACAACTTATATTAATAACAGTCTGAGTAGCATTTTTAGTATTCTAGGATATCACCTTCAGAATAAACAGAATTAGACTTAAGAATGGACTCCAGGTAAGTAAGTCCAAGCTAAGAGCCACTTCATCTATACCTCTTTATTGCTTAAATTTAGCCAAAAAAAATTTTTTTTGCAGGACTGGGATCTGAACTCATGACAGGCAGGTGCTCTACCATTTGAGTGGTGCCTCTATTCCCAAACAGGATTTTATTGGCACTGACTCACACTGACTTGTCTGTTGTCTCACTTTCCCTCTGACATGGGATCAATTCAGACCAAATGGAATATCCCATCCAGAGATTGAGGAAAGAGCTACCAGGACAAAGCTTATTCTGAGTGGTTAAACAGGGGATATCTTCAGAGAAAGTCGTTCAGAGACAAACAGTTCAGAGAAAAAAACAAAAAAAAAACCAAAACTGTTCAGACGTTTGGGGAAGTTGTCAGATTCCAAAGGGAGTGAATTTTGCCAGTCCTTCCAAATGCCACTAAATCTGAGAGGCTATGAAAAATGATTCATATGCATCGCTATCTGACTTAAAAGTCCATGCCTGTCTACTTTCTAACTGGACAGGAACTAGTACCCTAGATTTTCTATCACTCACTATTTTGATTGCTTTAGTAAAAACTCAAATTCCCCTCCATATGTATGGACACTTATAGCCTCTTAGAAATAGCAGGGCTACCTAATTCATACCTTTGTTAATAGGCCTCAAAATTATATCAGATGTAGGGCAAGGATTAGGAGACGTTATTTCAATCCTTACTAATCTACAAAACCTTTCACTAGAAGTGACCAGTGCTCTGGTCACCATATCCAAAACCATCATGGATTTATAGGGACTGATTCTTAGCATCTGTGGTCCTACAGAACAGAAAGTCCTTAGATATGCTCATTCTGCCCAAGGGGGGGGACCTGTAATATGCTTGGCGAAGTCTATTGTTTTTAGATTAATAGCTAAGGGCAAGTTTAATTTAACATTCATAAATTAACCAACTAGGCCTCTCAAATTAGACAACAGGCCACTCAAGTTTGGTTCTCATAGGAAAATACCTTGTCATGACCTTCCTGGCTCCTCCATTATTAGGATTTTTAGTTTCCCTATTACTTCTCCTCCTTATCAGACCTTACATTATTAATATTCTCACCAAATTTGTTTTCTTTCATCTCCAGGCCATAAAACTACAGATGATGTTAGAGTGTGTGTTCCAATTAATACCCTCTACTGACTTAGTTCTCCTCAGTTCCCTGGACCATACTTCCATACAGTTTTATTCTGCTACTCAATTAGACCCCATTGTGTCCCAACAGACTGCTTCATAGCCCTCTGCCACAACAACAAATAAGTTGGTAGGACATCACTATGACCCTACACAGTTCTAATTAGTTCTAAGAATATGAGACTGCAACTCCACTTGAACCAGGGTTGCTTTTTTTGTTCTGTCAGAAATGTGAAGGAGGCATAGTAAAAATATCAAGGGCTGGGTAAAATGAGCGAGTGAGGGCCAAGCACGTGAATGCTCCTGTGCATACAAATTCAAACCATGGATTGAGCATGCAAAATACATGTGTGGGGTGTGTGAGAGTCCACCTGTAATCTGTGGAAGAAATAACCAATCAATAAGGACCACAAAAAAGGAAATAAACTGTCACCAAAATCCCTAGTAATCCCTCAAAAGTTTGTTCCAACCCCATAGTGGCAGAGTAGCAGTGACATTTTCCTTGTTGCTGGACTGTATAGCAGTCCCTTTAAGAAGCATTGTAAAAAACATTGTTTCTCCTACTCCCTCATCTTGGTAAATTCTTTTATCAATCCACAACTCGGAACTCCATGACACATGCCTGGCTCATTTGTTGAGATGATGGCTCAGTAACTTTGCTCAGAATGCCTGGCTTGGAACCTCAATCCTCCCATTTCTGCTTCCCACACATTTGGTGTGCACCACAATGCCTAGCCCTGCTCTGTACTCTTATAGAAAGAGAACCTCTAAAAATGAATGGCTTAAGTGCAAAAGTAAAATGGCCATCAGACTTTTGCCTGGTGAATGTTCCTTCAATTCTTCACGATGGTAGCATATTTACTAATAGCAAAGTATTATTAAGAAATCATTGTCTGTTGTTTCATTTTCATACTAATGACTAGTTGTTTTTCTTCTGTCCTTTAGGCTTCAGCTTCTGCTCTGGGAAATCTCGAGTAGTTTCCCTTATCTCTGATCCAAAACATGTTTGCTACTTTACAATTATTTTCTAAACCATCATCCTATTCTTTTCATTTCCAGAAACAATAAATATAGCATAACATGTGATTATTTATAGCCAATTCTCACTATTTGAGGTAACCATCTTCTGTGAAATCACTATAAATCCAGAATCAGTATACAGTAAACCATTGCTTTTAAGAGAAATACAAAATTAGGTTCCCTAGAGTTGCATCTGGCCATATTTTCATCAACTGATTAGCATATAACTTTGCTTTATATGTGTTTCTGCTTAAAAATATTTCATATATATCATTAATTCATCATTACTTAACAAATGGCCTACTATAATTCATGCCAGAAGAAGCTGATCTAACACAAGTATTTTTTCTCTGAGGCACATACAGCTTTCTGTTACTTAAGAACACTGGACAACACTTTAGCACTGTATTTGAGGACCATTTTAAATAGCAAAATTGCTATCAGAAAAGCAGAAAAGCATGAAAAGTGTGGTACCAAATTGACCATGAAGAGAACACTTATTTATTGAATGACTATTTCAACAGTGAAAAGCAAGACCACCAAACAGGCTGAGACAAATTTATAGATGGGAGTTGAAACAAGAAGGCAGATTGTGACTTAGTTCAACCTCATCTGACAATGTGAACAGTGGAATATTCATATTTTTCTGTGCTGTATGGTGTGAATAAGTATAAGAGCTAGCAAATACCAGATCAGTGAATAATGGGGACAGATTATGTTTATGTATTGATTTGCTGGTTGCCTACTCTAACACACTGTAAATTCCATTGGGACAGAAAATATGAAATTCTTTCTCACTTAAATATTACTAGAAATGCTGCTAAATAAAAATATTTTAAAAGTATCACTTTTGGCCTCAACATTTATCTGAAATCTAAGTTTTGGCTTCAGTTTTGGTCTGAGACTAAAGGCTGAATCACTGAATAACTATATCAACAATAATTCTGATGTCCCTGGTCTTGCCAATTGTGAACAATGATGAAATTAGTTTAGCATCAAATTTAATCAGTATTATGTTTTCAGTAATGCAGGCAAGTTAGGTTATTGGGATTTATTGTTAACCTGTTTATTCACTTTCAGCATTGCCATGTATTCAATATGTATAAGTGAGTCATCCTGCAATAATTGATGATTATGTTTCAGAGTAAGTTTTACTTGTGAATGTAGAATTTTCTAGGTGCACATATAGAGTACAGGGCTGTTAATATTTAGTAATTTTTAAATAAATAAAGTAGATTAACAACAATAACATGAACATTGGCTGCAGGGAAAAGTCACCCTGCCACTAAAGATATAGAAGAAGGAAAACACCTATAAAGGTGGTTGAATTAAAATATCCTTTAGAGACATAGAAGGATGGGAACATGGTATCTTAAACACTATCGGAAAGTGCAGAGAGTCTGAAGCATCACAAAGGGTCAGATGGATGACCATAAAAAGGCTTCACTGGATTGAGCAACAAGACAGGCATTGGGAATATTGCAGACAATATTTTCCACCAATGGCAAGGAGTAAATTGAGTTGTGGAAGATCCAAAGAATAACATCCAAAATAGAAAGCTTCTTTTCAATATGTTTGCCTAAGAAAAAAGGAGTGTGTGCTTAAATTCTTTCAGTTGTTTTCTATAGTGTTTTTAATAGTTGCCTTTTCAAAAAAAATTATTATTCATTTATTCACATGTGCATACATTGTTTGGGTCATTTCTCCCCCCTGCAACCCTCCCTTACCCTCTCCCCCCTCCCCCCCTCTTTTAGAAATATTTCTTCTGTTAACTGTGTATTTTGGTTTCTTTCTACCTCTAGCCCAAATGCTCAGTAAACTGTTAATAAGTTTCTTATTCTCCCTTACCAACAATTCATTGTTGCCTAATTAGTGTTTCTAAAATGCTACTCTTAAATGATCTGCTCAGAACTCTTCAATAACTTCTTCTATTCCTCAGATTTCAGCAGTCTTTTTAATATACCATTTGGATCTTTTAGATTTTGACCCCAGATTACTTTTCCAGAATTATTTTCAGTAGTGTTTGATAGGTAATATTTGGGCCAGCAAAATTCAATTATTTGCTGAGCAGACATATTTAGCCTTTTCCTCTCTGTCTTTGCTTATATTAAATTCAATTTTAGGTATGAAAATTTTAGATATACTTTAAATATTACTTTTTCTATGTCTTTATATGATTACTTTTATGAAGTCTTTCCTGATTTCCACATTAAAGTGCATTTGAGAGTGATTTATACCTCTCACAGGACACTTACCACTTGATACCTTACAATAAATTATTAGACCATTGAGGATGAAGCTATATATATATATATGTATATGTGTGTGTGTTTATACACATACACTATATCAGACTGTATCTTATTCTTCTTTGTGGTTCCCATAGGGACTTCTTAGTGTTTATTGAAGTGAAAAAGTCTGAGAAATGGATAAACAAAAGCAGTGCAGGTGGCAAGAAAGGGAGGTTGGTCTTTGGCTTTGTATATAACAAGTGAATTGAAACTGTTATGAGGAAGATAATATTATAATCACACATGACACCTGTGTCAAAGTGTATCCTGCAATTTTTCTGATATTGTCACATTCTACAAATATGCTATTGTCAATATGTGTGCAAAAATATATGTTGGACAAGAAGAGAATTAGAAGTTCACATATCTTGATTAGTTCTTTCTTACATCTGGTATAATTGGGCCTGGATAGTTATGACAAAGGCAATAGGCAACCTCCATTTTTGTGATTACTTTGTATTCTTTACTCCTTAAATGTATCTTGTTTATGTGGTCACTTATTCCATCTTCTGGTAGCAGTCATGCAGATTTATGATAAAAATCACCTCTCCTACGCATAGTCCATGTAGCTGAAACACAATTAATGACAATCCACCCATCCCAATTCTAATTAAGCATGTGGTGCAGACCGGCCAACTGGGGCACCAAATTTTTTCAGCAAATGCAGGACCTAGATAGTCCCAGGACTTGAGATGAAAAAAATGAAATTTTTTCCTTAGCTAAATTTGCTAACATCACAGGATCTATATTAAGGGCTGTTTTTGTTCTTTGTATCCCTGTTGTACAGTTATTCTGTCTTTGAAGAAAGGTGTGGTACAAAAAATTCAGAGCAGACATGAAGACAAATGCTTAATGACTTCTGTGCTCCTGGATGGGGCTTTAAATATGAATGTGAGGCTATAATTTACCTCTTTTAAAGTTTCTTTTTGTTAGATTCTTGAAACTGTAAGAACCCTAAATAATAGTCATGTGTATGCTGCATCTATAAGAATAAAGTTAAGTTAAAAAAAATCCTTGGCTATGACAATTCATGAAAAAGCAGAATTAATTTAATGACAAATGACAAAAAGAATTACTTTCAGGATTTCTATGATGCATCTTAACAATTTTCTTTTAAATGTGCAAAAGTAGTTAACTTAAGAAAAGTGGAGAATAATACCTGGGGGACCAGGAATAAAACAGAAAACCACAGGGTTGTCTGTAATTCTGTTCTTCCACACAAAGGTCTGTGTTGTTTATCACAGTATCTATAGTTTCTATCAAAATGTTGGACACAGGGTAAATGTTTGATGAATAAGTACCTGAATCAATGAGGCCTGGGCCTCTTGCCAACTACATAGAAAAGTCAGAGGAAAGAAGGGAACTGTTATTTCCTTCTTGTTATAGAGACACTGAATTCTGGAAATATTATCATGTTTTTCTCACTGGGGGAGAGAGGACAAGAGATGGAAAGGGAGAGAGGAATACATATACTCTGCTTCACCATGTGGTTTAAGCATAAAAGAAATGAAGCCACAGTTTGGTGTGTTAATTTGCCCGTGTGATGTCATTAAAGTACACTCTAGAGCAACTTTGTGACTTAAAAAGAAGCTATGGAGATCTTAGGATGGTGGGAAAGGATAAACATTCACTTATTAGGCAAACCACACTGGGGAAAAGTGGGATTTAATTGGCCATTCAGTTCTTTTATTTGAGAATACAGTCTAATGAAGAATATGCCTCAGGAATAAATAAAGAGTCTTTATTGGGGTCAAATAAAAGCAAAGTCAGGGTTAGAGTAAGGAGAGATTTTATCCAGAAATATTAATGCAATAGAGAAAACTCTCTGACCTCAGAAATTACAAGTATCCCGAAGTCAAACAGAAAAAAAAGGATTTTATTTTAAAACAGAGAAGATTAAACAGGAAAAGCAGAACCTTTCAAGGGTTCATCGGACAAGCAAGGAGGACTAAGTAGACAGCATAATCCTGGGTGAGGCATTGGAGAACATGTTTTGCATTTCAGTGCTTGCTTGGCATGATGGCAAGTTCAGGGACCTGTTGGGAGGGCAGAAACCTTACTAGATAGAGTTAGTAAAAATAAATCCAAGGATAAGGAGTGGTCACTGACTGGAATGATAGAGTAGAAGAAATATCCTGCATTTCCCCAAATCTAGAGTAATATTTCTAACATATATAGAAATTCTCCATTCTGGAATACTTGATATGAATAGACTTAACATTTGTGTAATTGAACTGGGTCATATTGTTCTAGTGCAGGAAGGCTGTCTCTTGTACAAGATTTTAAGGAGGTCCATGTAAATTAGAACTGGCTATTTTTATTCTGCCAAAAGTGAGGCTGGCAACAAAGATATACTTATTTTATTTTCTTCAAACTAGTTAGATCTGACATGTTCTGCAGAACAGTCAGAAGATTGTAAGGACAAAAATATAGGCATTAGGAAAACTACAATAGTCATTTTTTAAATTTCATTTTTGAAGTAGGATCTTGCTAAATTTTTCTAGGTTAGTCTTGATCCTCCTGCCTCTGACTACTGAGTACAGATGTTGAACTTTTGAACATAGACAAAAGTAAAATATTTCTAAAAAAATTACTCCTGAAGATCCAGAGTACTTGATTTAATGTATGTGTTCACAGAGTTCTACTGATCCCCACCCCCATTTATTTATTTATTAATTTTCTTTTGAGATGGTGTTTCACTATGGTGCTCAGGTTGGTTTGGAACTCGTGAGCTTACATGATCCTGCTGCCTAAGCCTCTCAAGTAGCTGGAACAAAGGTATACATCATCATGCTTGGCTATGTGCCTGAAAGAATAGATAATGATTCAAAGCATTGAATAGAATGAAGATTTATAATGAACCTCTCCAAGTGAAAGGATGTGAAAGGAGAACTTGACATATTTCATTGAGGAAAAGTGATTGAAAAATAAAAATATTTTATATTTATCTCCTAATTTATCAAGATTGACCAAAAACTTGTTCCATAATTCTATACAAAGGTGTTGACAACATAAAAGATGGAAATATTCAAGTAGAGCCAGGAAGGGAAAACCCTAAAATGTAGCTGTTTCCCTAGGCAGTTGAATTAGAAGTTTGGTGTGAAGAATTGTGAACATGTTGGAAGATGTAGCCATTATTGAGCAAGTCACCCAAAATAGCAGAAATATGCAGATATATTTTCCTAAAAGAATTAAAAAAAGAATCAGGAAATTTATGAGGATGGTTCAGTGAATTTTCTCTCTATTGTGCTAGAATAAATTGTGATCTGAGTTTGTATGACTCCATCTTAAACTATACCTGAATATTATCTTGACAATAATAATATTATAGAACAATAATAATCAAGACTAATAATTATTGTAAATAATATATATCAAGTTTATTCTAAATCCTCTACATATAGTGCCTTGTTTGATCTTATAATCATCCAATGAGGTAGGTATTCCTTTTTCTCAATTTTATGACAGGAAACTGAGAAATAGATAGGTTAAATATTAGGTAAATGCCACACTTTGGTCTTAATTAGTATGAGATGTGATAGAAGGGAGAGCTGATATAGATACATATTCTTGAAATAGATTTTGCTAAGGGTGAAAGCCTTAAGAAATGTTTGCTTTCCACTGCAGAAAATTCTTTCTGCTGACCAAATAACTCATTTCCATGATTTAGAATCTATCCCAAGATCATTTCTGGGCATGATTTAAAAAGTCCAAATTTAAAGAGGAAAAATGACTGCAGATTTTAAAAATATTCTGGAGTATCTAAATGAACTACCTGAGAATTAATCAAATTCTGAGAAAAATGTAACTTTGTTTAGGTTGCTATTCCTATTGATGGGAAAAGCTCTGTGAAATTTCATGTTGACTTGAAGATTTTTGTATATTGTAGATGCAAATGAGTTTTGCACAGTAGAAAAGGTAACACTGAAGGTGATAGTCGTGTTGCCTTGTATGATATGGCAAGGTAAAAATTTCAGCATCCATTGTTTCAAATTCTTCTTTGGAAGAGTTCAACTACTTCCCTTGTTAATAAGTTTTGTAAATATTTGGCATCTACTAACTTATTTTTTCAAAGAGTATCTTTGTTACATTATATATTTTATTATATTATACATTGTATATTAATTGTACAAAGGGGTCTCATTGTGATATCCTCATACATGGATATAGTGTACTTTGATCACATTTACCCTATTATATTCTTGTCCTCCACCTCTCCCTCTTTAGTTGTTCAATTTTAATAGGTTTCATTATGATACTTTCATATGTACATACAATGTACTTTGATCCTATCACCCCTCTCCTATCACCCTTTCTTTTCCAACCCTTACCCCTCCCACTGGTTTATATATATTTGAGTCAGGTCTTTAAAATTTTTCAAAAATTATACTTTCATCAAATATTGATCATACTTATTTCTTTGTCTTCCTTTTAGAGCAGGTCACTCATTTCATTGTATATATTTTTTCTAGATGAATTAATATATATGACTGAGCTACAGCTAGATTCATGGGCTTTTTAACTTTACTCTGAATATTGAATTTATTAGTTTAACTCACAGAACTTTATTTTGTTCTTTGAATTGCTTTAAAAATCTGTCCTGTTTTACCTAAAATGAATATATAAATACAAAATATTTGTGAATGAATTGTTATAAGCTATTTAGAATCTATAACAGTAGATCTGAAGTAGGGCTCTGGAAACCGCAATTAAGTGTGCCACAGAGATGTCTTCTCATACTGACTGAGGTACCTCAAAGGTCCAGTTTGTCTACTGACCTTATCTGAACTCCTGTTGTTATTAATTGAATAATGTCCAGAACAGTTCTCTTGTCACAGTGTGTCTAATATAATAATTGTTCCATTGGACTGAAAGCTATGTCTGGATAACATTCCAGCTTAGAAAAGCCAGAATTTAAACCATACTTTTGAATATGAGTAAATTTGCAGTCTTATTGCTTATCTGTGGTTTGTTTTTTGTGAAAAGAGAAAGGATTTATTTTGGCTCATACTTTCAGAGGTTTCAATTCATGGTCAATTGTCTGTGTTACTTCTGCACCCATGCATGGTAATGCAGAGCATCACTGTGGGAAGCAGAGCATAGGAAAGCTGCTCACCTCATAGCAGTCAAAAAGGGGTGCAAGATGTACTTTTCAAAGACAAAGCCCCAGTGACCTATTTTCTCCAACAAAGTCATACCTCCTAGCCTCCACAACTTTCCAATAGTGCCACCAAATTATGAATCAAGTAAGAAACCTCATGATTCAATCACCACTCAATAGAACTACCAGCCGGGAACAAGATCTTCAACACTAAGTCTGCATGAGATAAACCTGATATCTAAATCATAACAGTTTTATTCATGAGAACAGTTTTTTTCATGAATAAAACTGTTATGATTTAGATACAGTACATGAATAGAAAGATGCTATTTTTCTAACAGGTTGACAATGTCTGAATACTCAATCCATGTGATAAGCAAAAGTAACATTTAGGTTTATTTTCATCAGGTTGCCAAAGATTAAGTTTGGGCAACAGAATGTCTCAGTGACAAAACAATCATGTGGCTGATGAGTTGATCCCAGACAAAGAAATCTAGATTTCTATCCTGGATTTGAACAGTATCAATGACTAAGGGCTAATAAATTCTTGTTGCTCTACAGAGAAAGGCAGAGTTTTCTGGGCAAAAAAGAATTATTATGCAGGTCTAGTTCCTCTAGAGGATCTTCTTGGTTAATGGCCATTTATAGCCTTCTTCTCCAAACTCCAAGTTCTATTATTATTTTGAAAAATCTAATCTTTAACAAGAAGTTATGATATTATTTTTAAGAAGTGGAAGCAAGAATAACATGGCATTCATTATTTAATAAGATTTTCTACCAGTTATATTTTTTATTTGGGTCCTTTTACAATTTTTTAAAAATAGTCTTATCTCTGAAAGTATGACCTTAATATGTATGGAAAATATCATATGCAAATTATTCTTGGAATAAACCAATAAGGTAAAAAAACTATTGACCTGAAATATGATCATTTATTTGTCTGTAAGGAAGGAAATATTAGAACAGAAGACTATAGAACACAATATCAGAACAGAAAACCTATAGATTAAATGGAATGGTTTCTAAATTTTTTGAGTCTAATTTTTCTTAACTTATGATTTTTTAATCTTCAGAATTTTTCTATATATTCTCAGTATTTTGTTAGCAAGCTGACATTTTCCTTTTTATGCTCACATTACAAAAATAGGCATATAAAAGATTTTTTCTCCCCATTTTATCTTTGCAGTGTCATTATTAACTAGGTAGTCCAATCAGGAAAAACAACAGAATTTAATTTTCTTTTTGCCATAAGCAACAGAAGTTTATTTCTCAAGAATCTGGAGTCTGGAAGTTCAGGATCAAGGTATCTACTGGTTAAGTTTCTTCTCAGGTCTCTCTCCTGTGCTTGCAATGGCTGTCTTCTTGCTGGGTCTTCACTCAGCCACTCCTATGGGCAATCAGGTTGTTAGTGTTTCTTCTTCTTTTTTTATTCATTTATTCACATGTGCATACATTGTTTGGGCCATTCCTCCCCTTGCCCCCCGCCCTCCTCCTTTTCCTCTCACTTCCAGGCAGAACCTGTTCTGCCCTTATCTCTAATTTTGTTGAAGAGAAGACATAAGCATAATAAGAAAGACAAAGCATTTTTGCTAGTTGAGTTAAGAGTAGCTATACAGAGAGATTCTAGCATTGCTTCCATGTACAAATGTGTTACAACCCAAGTTGATTCATCTCTAACTGATCTTTATACTGGTTCCTGATCCCCTTCTCATGCTGACCTCTGTTGCCTTAAGGTTTCTGTATTAATTCCTCTGGAGTGGGGACATCAAATGCTTTCATGTTTTGGGTTTACTACCTATCCCCATACCTCTCGTATGTGCTATTATTATTTTGTTGAATATATTATGCATTCCTTTTGCTTGTACCTCTTCTCCTTCAGTGCCCATGATTCTCAGGTTTGGTCTTTTGATGGAGTCAGTAAGTTCTTGCATTTTCTTTTCACGGTTCTTGAGTTGTTTAACTAATAGTTCTTTGGTTTTTCCTTTAATTACCATTTCATCTTCAAGTTCTGAGATTCTGTCTTCTTCTTGTTCAAGTCTGTTGGAGTGGCCTTCTGTTTTGTTTTGTATTTCTGTTTCATTCTTTTTTTCTGTGGTTTTCCATATCATGGGTCATTTCCTCTTTAATATTGTCAATTTGCATCCTTAATTCACTTATCTCTCTATTTATGGTGTTCTCTGTTTCTCTTTTATGTTTACTTAGGGCTCCTATGATTTCATTTATTTGTTTTTGTGTTTTCTCATATTCTTTATGTTTGTTGCCTTGGAATTTCTTGAGTGCCTCCTGTATGTGTTGGTTGACCATGTCTAGTAACATCTCTGTGAAATTCTCATTGGTTACTTGCAGGATTTCTTCTTTCAGAACGTTCTTGTGGACTTCTTTGCATTCCTTGGTATAGTTTATCTTTGTTTTGTTGGAGTCTGGATCTGGGTATCCATTTTCTTCATTTCCCCCTGAATCCTGTATGAATTTATTTTGGGGGAAGAATGGTCTCCATCCCTTTTTCGTCTTCCCATCATTCCACTTGGTACTGTTTCTGTCCCTGGTCTATGTGTAATTTAGTATTAATTATCTTACAATAGTAAAACTTACAAAACCAAGAAAGAAGGAAAAAAAGAAAGAGAAAGAAGAAAGAAAAAAATGGATAACCAACGAAATCAACAGGGAGAGATGTTGGACAATCAAACTGGGAACAAGACAAAGAAACACTTAAAGAAAAGAGAAAAAAAATAGAAAAAAGAAAAAAAAAGTTCCTCATTCAGGAACTGTAGAATTTCATGCTTAGTTGTTCTGGTATTACTGCTTTAGCATCCAGTCTTGTTTGTCTGCATTTTCTAGGCAGGTTTGTAGTGGTGTCTGGTTGTGCTGGAGCCTTCCTTGTGAACCTGTGGGGCAGCAGCCTGGTGGGCCTTTGGGCCGGCAGGTGGGCGGTGGCTTGGTGGGCAGTGGCCTGGCAGGGCGGCAGCTTGGCAAAGAAAACCTTTAAAACCTGTATAACTAAAAAATGATTAAGATTATGACATTAAATATATATCATACTATATCCTGAATGAAGAACATAAATATTTCTATTCTAACAAATAAAATATAATTATAATATATATACACACACATATATATGTATATGTTACACTAAAACAAAAAATATCTTAACTAAATGAAGTAGCTGAAAATGCTTATGATCAGGAAAACCATTTGAAAGATGTGGTTTGAGACTTGCCTGATAATCTCTTCTGACATTTAGTCCTGCTCAATACCGGAGCTCTACAGACCAACAGGTCTTGGGGGTGGGGGTTGGTGATGCTGAGGATCAAATCCAGGGCCTTATGCATGTGTTTATCCCCAGTCAACATGTCTTTTCCAACCAATCTTTCCTTGATTCTCTTAAGAATTTTTCCCTAATGAGATTATAAACTCTTGGGGAAGGAGTTGTAATCTTTAAACCACAAGTCTATTCTGCTTGCAGGTACTTTCACTTTGCCTAGCATGTGCTTTTCCAGAAATTTAACTTGAATGTCCCTAAGTGAAGCTGGGAAGCAACTCCATTCAAAATAAACTCCATCATTCTCTATAGTCTTATCATCCCAGGGCACTTATTGCCACTTGTTTGACCTATAACTACCTACAGGCAATGATAAACCATTGTTTTTTAATTTGACAAATTGACTTGTGTGCTATGTGCTAAAGCAGTGCAGATAAATAAAACACATCCCTTGCCTTCATTGGAGCCCTCAAGTCCTATTAAAGATAGACATATAAGTAAATAAATAAGCCATAACTTTACAGATAAGAATCCCTAATTTGAAATCCAAAGCACTTCAAAATCCCAAAACTTTTTGAGCACTAAGATGGCAGCATAAGCTAAAAACTCTGTAAGTGACCACATGAGATAGCTCATAGTCAGAAAGCAAGCACATTAAAAATTGCAAGAAATTATCCTCAGCCTATGTAGATGAGACATATATAAAACATAAATAAATTTTGTATTTAACTTGGATCTCATCCCTATGATATCTCATTTTGTTTATACAAACATTCCAAAATTAAAAAAAAAAAAGAAAATCCAAAGCAGCTCTGATCCCAAGAGTTTTGGACAAGGGATACTCAGCCCATAGTAAATGATAGCACCAATACCTAGAGAATGAACAAACCCAGGTAGTGGTGCAGGTAGTGGGTGCTATTGGCAAAGGCTTCTTAGAGAAGATACATAAGTCAAAATGTGAAAATAAATTCCTAGGGAATGGACATTCCTGGCAGAGGAAATGTCATACTTAAAATCACAGAGGCAAGAAGCAAGTAAATCTAATATTGGGAGTACTTCAAGTAAAAGGTGTCTCAGTCTATTTGAGCTGCTGTAACAAAATGCTATGAGATAGATGGCCTATAAACAGCAAACATTTATTTCTGATAGTTCTAGAGGCTGGGAAGTTCAAGATCAAGGCTCTGGCAGACTCCATGCCTGGTTAGGGCGCATTTCACATTGACAGCGCCTTTTCTCCATGTCCTTAAATAGTAGAACTAACTAACCAACAATGTTCTGTGGTCTTGTATAAGGGCACTAATCCCAGCAGGCTTGCGGGACAGAGGCCCAGTGGGCTGGTGAGTCTGGAAGGCCTGTGGGGTGCAGGCCTGGTGGGTCGGTGGATGGGCAGCAGCCCACCTGTTCTTTCAGTATATCATGGCGTAGAGAAGCCTTCCATGGGGTAGGGGTTCAGGGTGCTGAACTTTCAGCTCCCCCTTGTGCTTTACCTCAGCCAAGTGTGTTTCCAGCATCTCAGCAAGGTCCCTGATTCCTGGTGCTCACCTAGTCTGCATCTGTGTCCCAGTGGCCATTTTGGATCCTTCCAGAATTTAATTTTTACCTATTTTTTCCCTTTTGATTAATGTGGATTTTACAGTCTTGCTCCAAAATTTCTCTTGGTTGTTAATATTTTTTTCTTTGCTCTTTAAACTACCATACTCTTGAATTGACTGATTTGTTTAGTTTCTGATTATATTCTTACATGAAAATTTATTTTTTAGAGACAGTTAAGTGGTTGAAAATGTGACCAAAGGTGTGAGAGTGAGATAATCTGTGCCAATCATTAATAGTATGGTACAGTGTTTGCCACCTACCATTTAGCTTTGACTGGTTCGGCTAGAATCCCTGGATTCTATGGATTTGCTCCAGGCTTCTGATTTATGCTGTGTACTAAATTATCATCTGCTTTGCAATGCTTATCATGTACTCTTGTTGGTAGAAACCTGAACATACACATGGTCTATTTGCTGCTATTGAAATAGAAATTCCAGCAGGGAAGATTAATACAAGGACTAAATAGCATCAGTGGTCATTTTTAGTTATTGCTCCATCTCTGCCATGAAAGTGTTTTTTGGCGGGATGATTTAAATCTTCCTTAAATATTAACCCAGACATTAACCCTAAATTTTAACATATTAATAACTATTTTATGCATTCAGTAGCTGTTTGTACACGATTAGCTCAGTAAGTTTAGATGTACACTCTGGTGTCATTTCCTGAGCCCAAGTTCCTTTTCTGCCATTTACAATCCACACAATCTGGGTGATTCACTTAAACTTTCTTTGTTCTTTAGAAAGATTTTATGCATAATAAAATCAAATTATATTTACAGTATAGCTCACAGAAGCACATGAAAAAAATTTGTTATTCTTTTATACTCAAAAGATCATACCAGGAAATGCGAGGGATCCAAAGTTCCTACAAGTGCTCCCCTACCTTCATTTATTAGTTATTTTTCCCATCAAAGAGACCAAATACCTGACCTAAACAACTTAAAGAAGGAAGGATTTATTTTTGCTCACAGTTCTGGAGGTTGCACTCTATCAGGGTGGGGAGGGTGTGGTAGAGCAGAACTGTTTAACTCATGGTAGCCAGGAACCACAGCAAAGACAGAAAGGGGCCAGGGCAAAATATGCCTTTCAAAGACATGTCCCCTGTGACCTATTTCCTTCACTAGGACCCACCTCTTAAAGTTTCCAGAACTTCCCAAAATTTTGCCACCAGCTGGGGACCAAGCATTCAATGCATGAGACTATGGGGGATATTTCATATTCAAACCACATTACTATAAATGTTTATAGCTTAAATAGGAAACATGAATTAATAATATTTATTATCGCAACAAAGTTGGCACCTTTGACTTTTGTTTCTAGCACTACTTAAAGATTTTATTCTGCTTTTTGTTGCATTCATCATTCTTCTCACCACAAAATAATTCACAAGATACTGGTAATTAATGAAAAATATTGTAGCATTTCTTTGAGGATATGGAGAAAAAGTTGCATGTAAAATTTCTAGGTAGCCATTTTTCTTGTTTCTCAAGTTTCTCTTGATAGTCATATAAGTGCCCAGTCTTCATTTTTAATTTTCTTGTCTTTTATAGAACGTCTCCAAATTCTCTTTCTAATTCAGGACAATATTCTTTTATTCTAGTCTGCTTACTCCAATTAGCAAAGCAAAATACACAAATTAGCAAATATTAACTCTTGTTACACAAGAATGTTCTATATGGATGTCAGTTCATGAAGTCCAGGTAAAACATTGTGGTGATATGTCATGAAGTCCAAGTAAATCATAAAAGATGATATAAAAAGAAAAGAAATAGGTGCTATTTGACTTCACAGATTCCATGCAAACACACTTGTGTTTCTGACTGAAATACTATGAACTTGAGCTTGTGTGGAAGGATGACTGTGGTGTAGAAGGGCTACAGCAGCAGGTCAGTTTCCAACACTTTCCCATGGAATGCTAATTTCCTAGATTCTCCATGAAGTATTTCCATGGCTGTTTTAACAAAGTACTACAAACTTGGATGGGTTAAAATAACAAACGACAAAAATTTATTCTGTCTAGTTCTGGAGGCCAGACGTCTGAAATCCAGGTGCTGGCAGGGCCATGCTCTCTCCAAAGACTCCAGGGAAGAATTCTGGTATATACCCTTGGCATTCATTTGCTTGCAACAAATAACTCCAGTCTTTACCTTTGACTTCACATGGCTGTGTGTGTTGGTTTTCAGCTCTCTCTTTCTCTTTTACAAGGGCAGAAATCACTGGATTTGGAGTTACTTATACTCTCACAAGCTCTGATCTTTACTTGGTCATATGTACTGTCTTTATCATGTAGGAATCATAACAAAGTAATATAGACTGAGTGGCTTAAAAACCAGAAATCTATTTTCTCACAGTTCTATAGGCTGGGAAATCCAAGAACAAGATGCTGAACTATTTAGTTCCTGGTGAAGAAATTTCCTGGTTTGCATATTGCCACCTTTCTCTGTGTCCTCACATGACAGAGAGAGAGAGAGAGAGAGAGAGAGAGAGAGAGAGAGAGAGAGAGAGAGAGAGGGAGAGAATGAATGAGAGAGAATGAGAATGAGATCCTGAGTACTGGAGAGGGCTTTCTGTTGTCTCTTCTTATAAGTAACCTAATCCCATTGGACTAGGGCTTTACCTGTGTGACCCAATTTAATGTTAGTTACTTCCTTACTCTAAATATAAACACATTGGTTCTAGGGCTTCAACATACAAATTTTAAGGCAAAATCATTTAATTAATCTTATCTACAAAGCTGTATTTCCATTAAGATTGCATTCAAAATTATCAGTGCTTTGTATTTCAATTGAAAGTTTTTTGGGGGAGTACATTTCTACCTATAATAATAGCCAATTAAAATTTGGAAATGTTGTTTATTTGTATTTAAAACATTACAATGAAGGACAGCATATTTTAGGTTTTGAGAATCTGTACAGGAAAAAAATCGTAACATATGTATGTATGTAAGTATATATCTATATGTTAAAATATATTCCTTATTTAGAAATATGGTCTTTGTAAATGCTATGAAATAAACTCTTGACCTAAAATTGAAGTCCTAGAATCAATGTATTTATATTAGGAATAAGGAAGGAATTAATGTATATACTCTGGAAAAAACTGTCCTAAGATGTTTGAAAATGTGGAGATTTGTTCTCCACACTTCAGTGAGGAAGGGACTGTGATCAAAGTGTCAAATAAGTCAGAAAGAAGGACATGAGAAGCAAGCAGACTTACAGTAAATACAAATCTCCTCCCTCATCACCACATTGCAGCCAACATCACAGCTGGGGGAAGAGCAACCTGACTGATATACACTTCTCCCATGAAATCCTTAGAAATATCATTCAGGTCACAAGTTGCTGTTCTAAAAATGTTATCATCCTTTTTTATTAACTATAAAATACTTAAAAAAAATCACTTATTCATATGTGCATACAATGTTTGGGTCATTTCTCCCCCCTTCCCCTTGCCCCCTCATTCTCCCTCTGCCTGCTCCCTCTCCCTCCTTACCCCCTCTCTTCCAGGCAGAAACTGTTTTTCCCTTATCTCTAATTTTGTTGAAGAGAGAGTATAAGCATTAATAAGGAGGACCAAGGGTTTTTGCTAGTTGAGATAAGGATAGTTATACTGGAAGATTCCTCACGTGGCTTTCATGTACATATGTGTTACATTCTAAGTTGATTCTTCTCTAACTGACCTTTTCTCTAGTTCCTGATCCCCTTCTCCTATTGGCCTCTGTCACTTTAAAGTTTCTGCATTAGTTCCTTTGCACTGAGGACATCAAATGCTATCATGTTTTTTTGGGTTTCTTACCTTTCCTCATACCTCCCTGTGTGCTCTAGCATTTTCATGTGACCAAAGTCCAATCCCCTTGCTATATTTGCCCTTGATCTAAACTCCACATATGAGGGAAAGCATTTGATTATTGGTCTTCTGAACCTGGCTAACCTTGCTCAGGATGATGTTATCATTGAGAATAAGATTTCATTCTTCTTCATGGCTGAGTAGAATTCCATTGTGTATAGATACCACATTTTCTTGATCCATTTGTCAGTAGTGGGGCATTTTGGTTGTTTCCATAACTTGGCTACTGTGAATAGTGCTGCAATAAACATGGGTGTGCAGGTGCCTCTGGAGTAACCTGTGTCACATTCCTTTGGGTATATCCCCAGGAGTGAGATTGCTGGATCATAAGGTAGATCTGTTTAGATTTTTAAGAAGCCTCCAAATTTTTTTCCAGAGGGATTGTACTAGTTTGCACTCTCACCAGCCATGTACAGGGTTCCTTATTCCCCACATCCTCGCCAACATCTGTTGTTATGGGTGTTTCTAATGAGGGTTATTGTAAAAGGGGTGAATGGAATCTTAGTGTGGTTTTGATTTGCATTTCCTTTATGGCTAGAGATGGTGAGCATTTTTTCAGTTGTTTTTTGGCCATTTGAATTTCTTCTTTTGAGAAAGTTCTGTTTACTTCACTTGCCCATTTCTTTATTGGTTCAGTGATTTGGGGAGAACTTAGTTTTTTGACTTCCCTGTATATTGTGGTTATCAGTCCTTTGTCTGATGTGTAGCTGGCAAATATTTTCTCCCACTCTGTGGGGTGTCTCTTCAGTTTAGAGATCATTTCTTTTGTTGAGCTTTTTAGTTTTATGAAGTCCCATTTGTCTATACTTTCTCTTAGTAGCTGAGCTGCTGGGGTTCTATTGAGAAAGTCCTTGCCTATACCTATTACTTCCAAAGTGTTTCCTACTCTTTCTTGTACCAACTTTAGAGTTTGAGGTCTGATATTAAGTTCCTTGATCCACTTTGAGTTGATACTAGTACAGGGTGATAAATATGGATCTAGTTTCAGTTTTTTGCAGACTGCTAACCAGTTTTCCCAACAGCTTTTGTTGAAGAGACTGTCTTTTCTCCATCATATATTTTTAGCACCTTGGTCAAAAATAAGTTGGGTATAGTTGTGTGGATTCATATCTGGGATCTCTATTCTGTTCCACTGGTCTTCATGTCTGTTTTTGTGCCATTACCATGCTGTTTTTATTGCCATTGCTTTGTAATATAGTTTGAAGTTGGGTAGTGTAATACTTCCAGCTTTGTTCTTTTTGCTGAGTATTGCCTTGGCTATTCATGGTCTCTTGTGTTTCCAAATGAATTTTAGGGTAGATTTTTCAATCTCTTTGAAGAATGTCTTTGGGATTTTGATGCAAATTGCATCAAACATGTAGAATGCTTTTGGTAGTATAGCCATTTTTACTATGTCGATTCTACCAATCCATGAGCATAAGAGATCTTGCCACCTTTTATTGTCTTCCTAAATCTCTTTCTTCAGGGGTTTATAGTTTTCCTTGTAGAGGTCATTAACATTCTTTGCTAAGTTTACTCCTAGATTTGATTTGTTTGAGGCTATTGTAAATGGAATTGTTTTCATATATTCTTTCTCAGTTTGTTCTTTATTAGTATATAGAAAAGCTAATGATTTTTGTATGTTGATTTTATATCCTTCCACCTTGCTATTGCTGTCGATGGTGTCTAGGATTTTTTGGATAGAGTTTTTTGGGTCTTTAAGGTATAGGATCATATCATCTGCAAATATTAAGGATAAAAATAAGGATATTTTAACAGTTTCTTTACTTATTTGTATTCCTTTTATTCCTTCTTCTTGCCTAATTGCTCTGGCTAGGAATTCCAGCACTATGTTGAATAGGAGTGGGGATAGTGGCACCCTTGTCTCACTCCTGATTTTAGAGGGAATGATTTCAGTATTTCACCATTAAATATGATGTTGGCTGTAGGTCTGTCATATATAGAAATATATATATATATATATATATTATATATATATATATATATATATATATATATATATATATATATAAATCTGTCCATTTATTCAAGATTTTCAAATTTACTAGCATATAGGTTCTCAAAGTAGTCTCTGATGATTTCCTGGATTATCATGGTGTTTGTTTTTATCTCCCATTTTGCATTCTTGATTTTACTGATTTGGGTTTTTTCTCTCCTCATTTTAGTCAGGTTTGCCAGAGGTCTGTCGATCTTGTTTACTTTTTCAAATAACCAACTTTCTGTTTCATTAATTCTTTGTATTTTTTTTGTTTGTTTGTTTCTATTTCATTGATTTCAGCTCTTATTTTTATTATTTGTCTCCTTCTGTTTGCTTTGGGATTTGCCTGTTCTTGTTTTTCTAGGAGTTTGAGATGTAGCATTAGGTCATTGATTTGAGATCTTTCTGTCCTTTTAATATATGAATTCATGGCTATAAACTTTCCTCTCAGCACTGCCTTGCTGTGTCCCATAAGTTCTGGTAGGTTGATAATTACTATTTCCTTTTGGTGTATTTCCCCTTTAATTAGTATGGAATGTCCTTCTTTATCTCATTTGATCAATGCAGGTTTGAAGTCTACTTTGTCGGATATAAGTATTGCTACTCCTGCCTGTTTTTGGGGACCACTGGCTTGGTAAATCTTCTTCCAGCCTTTGATCCTATGGCTATGCTTGTTTCTATAGATGAGATGGGTCTCCTGTAAGCAACTAATTGTTGGATCTTCCTTTTTAATCCAGTTTGTCAAACAGTGTCTTTTTATGGGGGAATTAAGTCCATTAACATTTAGTGTTAGTATTGATAGGTATGTGGTGATTCCTGTAATTTAGTTGTCTTAGTTGTTTGAGGGTTTGAATGTATGCAGCTAAATCGATGTTACTCTCTACTTTCTTGCCTTTTCTTCTCCTGTGGTTTGGTACTGCCTGTTCTTTCATGATTCTCTTAGCTTTAACTTTCTGTGTGCCACATTCCTTGAAGAATCTTTTGTAGTGGTGGCTTTGTGGTCATATACTGTTTTAGTTTCTGCTTATTAAGGAAGACTTTTATTGTTCCATCTATTTTGAATGATAATTTGGCTGGGTAGACTATCCTAGGGTTGAAGTTATTTTCATTCAATGCCTGGAATACCTCACTCCATGTTCTTCTTGAATTTAAGTTTTCTGTTGAGAAATCTGCTGTGATTTTGATGGGTTTATCTTTGCATGTTGTTTGTTTTTGCTCTCTTATAGCATTCAATATCCTTTCTCTAATTCTGTGCTTGTTATTTTAATGATAATATATTGTGGGGTAGTTCTATTTTGGTCAAGTGTGTTTGGTGTCCTGGAAGCTTCCTGTACCTGAATGGGCATAGTTTTCTCTAGATTTGGAAAATTTTTTGTTATTATTTTGTTGAATATATTATGAATTCCTTTTGCTAACACCTCTCTCCTGCAATGCCCATGGTTGTCAGGTTTTGTCTTTTGATGGAGTCAGTGAACTCTTGAATATTCCTTTCACAGGTCTTAAGAATGAGTAGTTCTTCAGTTTTTCCTTATTTACCATTTCATCTTCAAGTTCTGAGATTCTGTCTTCTGCTTGTTCTAGTCTGCTGGAGTGTAGTTCCATTTTGTTTTGTATTTCTGTTTTGTTCTTTTTCTGAGGTTTTCTCTATCATGGGTCACTTCCTCTTTAATATTGCCAATTTTTGTCCTGAGTTCATTTATCTCTCTATTTATCGTGTTCTTTGTTTCACTTTGGTATTTATGCAGTGTTTCTATGGTTTCTTTTATTTGTTCTAAGGCTTTCTCATATTCTTTATTTTTGTTGTCTTGGAATTTCTTGAATGTCTCCTCTATATTTTGATTGACCATATCCATTATCATCTCTATGAAATCTCATTTATCACTTGCAGGATTTCTTCTTTAGGGTGTTCTTGTGGGCTTCGTTGGATTCTTTGTCATAGTTTATCTTTGTTTTGTTGAAGTCTGGATCTGGGTATCTGTTTTCTTCACTTCCCTCTGGTTCCTGTACTAATTTGTTATTGGGAGTAAAATGGTTTCCATAGTTTTTCTGTCTTCCCATCATTTCACTCGGTGCTGTTACTGTCCCTATACTGTGTAATTTAGTATTATCTGGCTTGTAATAGTAAAAATAATGACATCTAGGATGGAAGGGTAAGAGTAGAAAGAAAGCAAAGAAAGAAAAGAAAAAAGAAAAATAATGAGAGCCAAAGAAATAAACAGGGAGAGATAGTGTACTAATCAACAGTGAACTAAACAAGCATTAGAGAGACAGAGAAAGAAGGAAAAAGAAGAGAGAAAAAGAAAAATCCCAGGTTCAAATGAAACAAAGTTTCAATCTTAATAGTTCTGGTGTTACTCCTTCAGCATCCAGTCCTGGTGTTGGTGTTTGAGTAGTAGCTCTGTTGTTGTCTCACCAAAGGAAAAGAAAAAAAAAATACAAAGAAAAAAATATAATTGAAAAAAATAGAAAAGATATATAAAACTATAATATAATAGAAATTTCAGGTCCATAAACCATGATCTTTCAGTCTTAATAGTTCTGGTGTTGCTCCTTCAGCCTCCAGTACAGGTATTGGTATTCAATCAGTAGCATTGTGGTTGTCCTGCTAGGTGGTTGGGTCAGGAGACAGCTTTGTGCTCTGTTTCAGGCTGCAGTTCACCTGCCACCTACTGTCAGCTGACTGACTGTCCGGGTGGCTATGCTAGTTTATCTCACTGGTGGCTGTGGGGATATTGTGTGCCAATTATTTGCTCACCTGTTGGTCTGTGTCTCCCAAGCAGGTTAGGAGCCAGGTTCTGGCAGCACAGGAGCCCTCTTGGTTTCTCTGTATATCATGGCATGGAGAAGCTATGTGTGGGCTGGAGGTTTGGGGGTGTCAGAGTTTTTCCTCTTGGTGGTTTTTCTTGCTAGGTGTGTCTCCAGCGTCTCAGCAAGATTTTTTGCTTTACGGAGCTCACTCTATCTGCTTCTTCCCTCTAGTTACCATTTTGGAACCTGTATAAAGTACTATTAATTATACAAATTAATGACATTTAGTGTGATATTTCCATAAATACATATACATGTGAACTGGTTATGTTGGTTCATCCTTCTTTCTCTTTCACCTTTCTCCTTCCCCCAGCACCCTTTACAGTCCCTAGAAATCCCTTCTATTTTCAGATCATCTTTTTTTCTTTTAGTTTTCTCACATGTGAGATAGCATGTAATAGATATTGCTTCTTGATGTTTTATTGATGATTTTGAAACATCCTTGCATCAGAGCAATAATACCAACTTGGTTATGGTGCATCTTTTTGATGTGATATTAAATTTAATTTGCTAAATTTTGTTTGAGGATTTTTCATCTGTGTTCATCAGAGATATTGGTCTATAGTTTTCCTTCCTTCTATCCCTCCCTCTGTCCCTCTCTCCTTCTTTTCTTCCATCCCTCTCTCCCTCCTTCTTCCTTCCCCCTTCCTCTTTCCTTCCTTCCTTCCTTTCTTCCTTCCCTTTCTCTCTGCTGTTAGTCTAATGGGTCTACCCTTAAATGTGACTTGCACTTTTCTCTTGCTGATTTTAAAATTCTTTCTTTATCTTATACCTTTGACAGTTTCACTCTAATATGTCATGATGAACAGACATATGTTGTTATATGTTATAATTAGGACAGGGGTCTCTTCTGATCTTCTAACTATAAGGAAACACTGTTTCTTAATTGAAAATTGTCAAGACTCATTGAGATGATGAGTTACTGGTTAAAACCAGGGATAGTTGGGTCCAGATGTATTAATTCTCCAAAGGAATGAAATAGAAAGTCTTTTTCTTCTACATAAACAGAGGTGAATATAATGAAGTGAATTCTTTGATTCATTAAGTCAAAAACACCCCAGATTTCTTCCATATCACATATTGTAGTTCCAAAAATAAGGTACATGTTATAGGTAGATCCTGATCCCTTGTCTTCAGAGGTCAGGGCAACAGGAACCTTTACACAGATGAATATATCACTAGTAATTAGAATGCACAAATTTGGAAGAGGAATTTACCTAGGGAGTTATTTAGCCCAATTCTCTAAATTATAGTGATGAGAAGAAATAAAACCCAGAGAGGATAATTAAATTAGTGTTCATTTACTGAAATATTTGTCTATGCCAGACATTTTGCTGAATGTGTTTTGTATTCTTTATTTATAGCAAATGTAGAAAATTACTATAGCTATTCCAGTTTTACAGAGGGAGAAATTTAGTTTTAAAATTTCCATAGGCTACACTGCTAGTAAGAATTAAAGCATGCACTTACACCCAATTTCTTTTCTCCCAAATCTTCTTCTCCTATTTTAAGCTGAGATATTTTGCCCACAGCCTAAACAAGCATATCCATCTACTCACTTGTCTATTTTTTTCATTTTCTTTCTCCATTATCTGAAGATTATTATGGTAAATTATTAATTAAAGATCAGTGTGCCAAAGTACCTACTCCATGGATCAAATTCAACTTTATATAAAAAAATGGAAGCCTTTTACAAGTAACCTATAGCAGCATTTTTAAAGATGGGAAATACTAAATGAATGATGAACTGCTTTTAGAGAGAGATGTACAAAAGACATGTCCTGTATGATATTCCAATACTTATCAGATGTGGTTTTAAATTATATTTGTTTTTCCTAAGTGGCCTAGGAAATGCAGGTAGATTAAGTAAATAAATGTCTAATCTGTAAAACATTTTGGAAGGTATTGACCTAGCACATTATTTCTGTTGAAATGTTCATGTTTCATTTATAACTCTTAACAGAAAAAATATTATATGCATAGCTTTACACAAAAAGCTTTTACCTATTACTGAGTAAATACTAGATATCTGTATCTAGACTAGTAATTGATGGTCATATTGTGCCTACAGAGCTTTAATTCACTTTAGGGTTTTCTGCTGACTTTAAATGATACAAGAATATTCTCAGAGTACTTCATTGCTAGTTTCAAAATCCTGAAGCTAAATTTAAAGCCCTGGAATACTCTATGGACATAATATGTTTCTTCAATTTAGGGGACAAAATGGCTTATAAGACATTTACACTTGTCATCTAGGTGGTTAGATATTTTATATGATAAGGACAATGTGGCAGTCTTATGTGTCAACTTGGCTAAGATAGAGTATGGGATTGTTTAATCAAACACTAATCTCAGTGTTGCTGTGAAGGTGTTTTATAAATGTGGTTAACATCTGTGAGTGAGCCTCATTCAATCAACTGAAGGCCTTAGGGCAAAAAACAGGTTTGCCAGAGAAGAAGGAATTCTGTCTTAAGACTAAAGAACCAACCCTGCCTGACTTTTAGGCATTCTGGCCTGCTCTATAGAGTTCAGACATAACAATCTCCACAATCATGTAAACCAGTTTCTTAAAAATGGAAAAAAATCTGTAATATATATATATATTTTCTAACAGTTTTACATTAAATTTCAGAATAAAGCAATTTATTAACTATTTCAAAATTCCTTAGTCATGAATCTTGTGGTTGAAAATGAAGGAAATCAAATTTTACATGGGACATTTTTGTCTCCTTCCACCGGGAAGTACAGTGATATAACCCTAAAGTGAATTAGGTAAGAGGCCCATGAAATTATGTGCATGATAAGCCAGCACTTTTACTATACTCAGCTTGACTTTTCGTTGCATGTTCCATCCATTTTGTCAACTTGCAGGCCATCTTCATCCACATGGTTGAAAATTCTAACTCAATAATCTTTGAATATTTAAATCTTATCATTTTCACTCTCTCTGAGTCTCTTTCATCATTACTGGTTAACACAATCCTGGAAATCAGATCTTGTTTGACTCAACTCTAATCAGGTGCCATTCTAAGGACTCTTTAAATGTGGCTAGAGGTTTTCTGCATAGGCACAGAGGTATGAAAGAATAGGTAGTATTTAGGTACCTGCAAATAGTAAAGTCATTGGAGCCCAAGGAATTCAGAGTAACACTAGAAAGTTAATATTGCTTGTAAACAATGTTAAAGAATTTGAACTCGAACCTGAAGTTCCATAGGCAGGTTTTACTTGGAATAGTCACTTGGGTAGCTGGTGTTGTTTGTGCTAGGGTCACGTTGATACAGGTCAAATAAATCTGGTCAAATAAATTTGATTGACTGTGCATATGCAGAATTAGCAGAGAAAAGCCTTTTGGCAAATGAAATTGTTTTGTTTGGATTCAATCTTCTTCCTTTCTATGTCAAGTGAAGGAGGCTGGCCCTGGAGAATAGTCCTTGGGTTTATTATGGTTTAATACCTAGATTTATGTGAGTAAAATTACCCGTAGCAGCAAGGAGTTGAAAATGTCAGAAGTATGGTATTTTAGAGAACGTTGTAGACCAAGCTGGGAAAACTAAGTAAAAAGAATAGGAAGAGGAGAAAACTTCACTATCACCTAAAACAAAAGCAGGAAATAAACATCAGGAGCATAAAAGAGGATGTGTACATGAGAAAAGATTAATTACGAAGTAGGGGGGCACATCAAATGTTTGCTTTCACTTAACTCTTTTACTCTGGCTTAGAAAATCATATTTTAGCTTAGAAGCTAAGAAAATCATATGGCTTGCATTCACACAAGAAATCATGGTATAAAACAGTAAGACTAAAGTATAAACTGTCTATTTGATTTTTCCCACTTATGAAATAAACTTAAAATATAAGGGCAATGCTGTATCATAACATTACTCACATACTTGGCCAAATATTTAAACTTGAGGATGAAATGTGACCAGCACCAAATTGATTAACTATAATAACACAACTGCATATTGCTTTTTCAATTTTCATTGAGCATCAGGATGGGAAAAAACTGCTCTTGACACTGTACACATCAGTGATGAGGCCTGTGGGCCACATGTAATGACATAATAAGACTTTACATCTATATGGAGACCTTCACATCAACAGCACAAATGAACCCTCTAATTTGCAGAGCAGAGGGGCCATATAACTGCCTGGGAGAACAGATGGTTTTTATGACTTGTCTCAGATAGTGACTGCTTCAGTTTATATGGAGAATGAATTCCTTTCAACCCTATAGCTCAGTCCTCTTGACTCAAGTTCATTTTCCTGCTCCAAAAATACTCCTGATTAGCATAAGAAGAGGCATTTGAGCTGCTTTTGGATCCTTACTATCTGCATTTGAGTGTCTAAGTGATAAATATAAAAGATATGTATATATATAGTGCAGTCATGTACACAACAGCTCTATTGAAATGCAATACATATTCTACACAGTTCACCCACTTAAAATGATACAGAGTTCTGCAAGTAGCAGAATGTGTCTACCCCATGGCCTCCTGGATTCCCGAAATCGTGTGTCCATCACCTGTCATTCTCATGTGCGAAAAGTTAAGTTCCACCTTTCCTCTTCTTTCTTATTCCTAGTGTGTAGTGCTCTAGTGTTTGGATGGAAATGTGGTACTTCTGCTCCCAAGACTTCCTCTTTGAGTCTCTGGGTTTCCAGGCAACTGACTTGATGTGGCACAGTCCCTTCTTTACACCAGGCTCTTTTCCAACTGCCTGTCTTTTTTTTGGTGGGGGGGTAAGCTCCAGTAGTCTCCTCTCTGCAGTGAGAACATCCCTCTCACACTGCACTGTTCTCAAATAATACTATCATGTGCTCCAAAGATATTTGAGGTCAATATTGTCTTCTTTACATTTTACTTTCTTCATGGCTTTGGCAAAAGTCTTTTTCCTTGAAAAGGATGTCTAAAATGTATTCTGTTTAGCGTAGAATGTTGGATTAAAATTATTTCTTCCTTATTGCAATGCCTTCTATTTCTTCCATCAGGCTAATATAGCTTGTTTATTCCCACAAGTAAATCTCTTCTAAAAGTAATCTTGAGTTTCATGGACATATGTGCTTAAATATATCTAATGTCAGGTGACTCATGGGCTGGGCTTTAAAATTGTGCATCCCTGTTCTTAGATGTTAGGTTTGAATCTGAAATGTTCATTGAAGGCTCATGTCTTAAAGGCTTGGTTGCTAGCCAAGGGTTTGGGGAAGTGATTGGATGATCAGGGTTCTGACCTTAGCCATGGATTAATTTACTGATAGATTCATAGTTTGATAGCATTATTAAGTGGTGATAGAAACTAGATGGAAGAACCTAGTTGAAGGAAGTATGTCACTGAGAACATACCCTCAAAGGATATATATCTTATCCCTAGCCTCTTTGCTCTTTCTCTGCATCCTGGATGCCATGAGTTGAGCAGGTTTTTCTGGTTATGCCTTTCAGCTATGATATTTCTACCTTGCCACAGACCTAACACTAATAGAGTCAGCTGACTATGGATTGAAAGTTCTGAGCCAAAATAAATCTTTCTCCATTTAAAATGTTTTACTCAGTTATTTTGTTATAATGAGGAAAAGCAGACTAACACAGATGTCTTACTACTTTCAAACAAATGATGAAAGGTTAATGTAAAATGTGAACTCCTAATGTTATTTCTGTGACATAACAGTAAAAAAATCTCAACGAAAGGAGAAATGAAGTACTCAAATGTTACTCATAGTTGGGGGTGTAGCTCAGTGGTGGAGTGTGTGCTTAGCACGCACAGATCCTATATTCAATCCTCAAGACCCCTGCACTCATGTCAAGATCCTGAACAGTGAGTGATACCCTCCCTAGTTTCTCAGGTATGCCAAAATCTCTCAACATTTTCTGGATTCTTCTTGATGCATTATATAGGACCTCTTTAGGCCTTTAATATTATGTTAAACTCAAAATTAATCAAATATTATGAATAAATATGAATCAGAACAATGGGATAAACTTTCACTCAGTTTTCAAATTAATATCCCTCATCATGGATATAAACTGTTCCACATAACAACTGAGTATCTTTAGCAGATATGATCCTATGCTGAGCTGCTTTGTGCTCTATTCAACAACAAAAGAGTTATTTATAGAATGGGAGTTAGGAAAGATATGGGAGTGCAAACTTCAGAAGATGAATTATGTAAAGACAAAGAAGTTAAAGGGAAGCTTTGACCATAGTACCAAATAGATACAGAGGCATGGATGATAATTAACATTCTTGCAGATTTTCTTTCTAGGGTTAGAAATGTAACATGGTGTTGCACAGTGATGTGGCCATGGTACTACCATGGTAACATGATGACAGAATAAACCTTGAGCATGTGCCCTCCCTGATTTTACAGAATCATCAGGCATACTAGGGATATGAAGTTTGCTGTCTCATAACTCACAAATCACCATCACTACATCAGGGCCTTAATCCAAATGGGCCTCTTCATATGCACAAATGCCTCATCTCATCTTCCATCATCTGAGAAAGTTGTATGCTTTTAGAAATAACAGGTAAATAAAGTCAGACATTTTAGATGCCTTGTAGAAATAGAAGCAAAGTAGTTATCATTTCAAATAAACACTAAGTGATCAATTGGAAAAGATACACATAGAAATAAATGAAGTGAGAAAGTATTACATTGACAGAAATATTAGACCAGTAAATTCTGTAGAGTGAGCCATTATATCACATAAAGTGAATACTAGCCTTAATGTAGAAGGGAAGGAATTGTCACTGATGTTAGGTCATATTTTGGCTCTGTTAATATTTGAATCCCAGCCATGGTATTTTCTTTAAGTCTGTGTTTTTCAGCTTAAATTGAATTGATAATTACCCTGACTAGTAGTTGGATGTTTAACTGAGATGATATATTTGAAAGCACCAGAAAGGAGCTAATAGGAATGTCAAGTGGGAAAAGTGTTACAGTAGGAGAGCAAGGTCAAACAGTACAGAATCCAGAACACAGGGTAGATGTTGGTGTTAGGGAGTAGTATCAATGGTTCTTCCATTATAACAGGAAGAATAACCTGGTTATGTATGTGTGACTTCTGAATCCACTTGAGAGTACCTACAATTCTGTGAGTGAAATCCAAAGCTAAAAGAAGTAATCTGATTATTATTGTGGAAACCTCATTCATTCATTCACTTATTGATGAAAAATCTGTACCAGGCACTTTACTAATTGCTGGATGTAGATTGGTGAAAAGATAAAGACTGGAAGAACCTGGCAAAATGATTTTCAAGAAAGTGTTATGTCTAAAAGTTCTGGGAGTAACTGATATTTACAAGATATTATTTAGTGGATAATTTAGTTCAACAGGTTTTATTATGCCAATGATTAGAGGAATTTTTTAGAAAGGATGGATAGGAAATTTTAAAAAGGGAATTAATTACAGCAGATTCATGGATAAGGCAAACAATTTTATTATAGAGGGACATTATCATTTAAAATTTTATGTCTATGGTTTTTTCACTATTATTTAAAATATTACCCCTTGAAAAAGAAACATAATAAAGAAATATGCTTTGAAGTCTGTGCAAATATAAATTTAGGTACTAAATATGTCAGGATCTTTTAGCTGCACGAGGTATGGTTGATGATCAAGGGTCTGTGCATTTGTGATTAGACACACAAACATACATGCACACACAATATGCACACACATACACACACATATACATATGCACACATACACACTCATAATTAATTTCAATCTCCTGTGCTCTGACCTTATTTTCTGTTATGTGTGTTAGTTTCCCTTCACATATTTAATTAAAACAACTGAAGAGTTGGGGATGTAGCTCAGTAGTAGAGGGCTTGTCTAGTATGTGCAAAGCTCTGAGTTTAATCCCCAGGACCAGAAAGAACACCCCCATCCCAAAATAATCAAAAACTAAAAGAAAACAAAACAGAAAATCAAATTAAACAAACACCCCCCTCAATTACTTACAGAAACAAATTTGAACTTCTAGCTCCTTTTCCTCATTAAGAATACCTTTCAGAAGCATAGTACAATTATTTGACAGACTGTTTCTTGTTCTTTTCTAACCATCTTTTCTCTTATAACTACAGTTGGAGGAAACTAGTCAGACAGCTGTTGCACCTTGCATGAGATTGTGTGTATGCTGTGCAAATGTGACCTAAGGGTCTGAATCATGTTGGGCTCTCTCCAAATAATGGTCTTTGTACATCTCCATGTTTCTTGCCAATTGCTAGAACTAGTAGAATTAAGAATTGAATGTAAGCTTCCTTAAGTTCCTTCTGCCTTGCTAACTGAAGAAAGTACAGATTTGTCTTCAGGCCTATGAGGATATACAAAATTTCCCCTGAGCCATATCAAATTCTGAGCTGAAGCTTAAAATTCTGTGGCTTCTATTATAGTGATGCTGTTAGTGGTTATAACAATGGTCTTTGACGTTGTATGTCAATTTAAATAGCTTCCATGGAGTTTGTATCTCACTGGATCAACGCTTTGGTTGCCTGCACTATGAAGAAGTTCAATTTCTACAATGTTGCTTCACATTGTGTTTGAATCTTGGCCACAGGGAGAGTTAAGGTCTTTATGGATAAATGTGAGAGATGATCCAGGTAATTCTAACTCTAACTTTGCTGTTAAAATTCAGAAGATGGTTGTTAAGCACCACTACTAAGTATTTACTAAGTTTTCTTAATAAGGAACTAGCTTCATGTCAAATGCAAAAAACAGGTGTGTTGATTATTTTAAAGAACAGTATGATTAGAAAAGAGATAAACCAGTTTACTTTATTTATTTATTTTTTTTCTGCAGTACTGGTGCTTGAACTCAGGGTCTACACTTTGAGCCACTTCACCAAACCTTTTTGTTTTTGTGAATGGGTTTTTCAGACAGGGTTTCACCTACTATTTGCCAGGGCTGGCTTTGCCTGATCCTGCCTCCTGAGTAGCTAGGATTACAGGCATAAGCCACTGGCACCCGGCCTACCAGTTTATTTTTAAAGCTCAATATCGCACTTAGATACCATAAAAACTTTTCAAGATAGTTACTTCATTGACCACGGACCTGAGTTAAAGACTTTAAGTGATTTGCCCGTCTCATTCTGAATGGTCAGTATAGCTGTGTTTTAAACTTGGTCTTTTTAAGTCTGTACCATTTTATTTTACTTTAATATATTTACATGAAACTTGAAAAAGTTTTATTTATTTTTCAGTGAATTGTCTGAGAAAGTTGTCTATTATCATTATTGTACCAAAGTAGAATTTAGAGATAGCGTCATAAACCCATGTTCATGTAACAGCTTAGAATGAAAACAGGATAGTACTTCCTTTAATAATCTGGTTGAAGACTCCACACTTTTAACTTCACTTGGAGACAGTGTTCTTTTCTTTGTTTTATTTGCTTTATTTTTTTTTTTCATGAGGTATAGGGGATTGAATTTGGGGCCTCATGTTTGCTATTTAAGTACTACTACTTGAGCCATGTTCCTAGTCCATTTGTTATTAGTTTACTTTTCAGATAGGGTCTTGTGCTTTTGCCTGGGCTGGCCTCAGACTGTGATCCTTTCATCTCTACCTCTCTAGTAACTGAGGTTACAGGAGTGTACCGCCTCACTTGGCTTTCTTTTTTTTGTGGTATTGGAGATTGAACACAGGGTCTCATATATGCTAGGCAAGTGCTTGTACAACTTGAGCACACCCCTATCCCTTTTTTTTGTATTTTTTGTTTTGAGATAGGAGTCTCATTAACTGCCTGGACTGGCCTTGAATGTGTGATCTTCTTACCTCAGGCTCCTGAATTGGAGACTAAAGGCCTGAATAACCCCACTTCACTAGAGAATGTTTTCTTCTTATCAGGACTAGCATGTCTGAGAAAGTAATCCTAAAGCTATGAATTCATGCCTGGTGGGTCCTTCCTACCCATTAGAGCAGGTGCACAGGCCTGTCATTTTATGAATATTAAGGCTCCCTAGACAAGTTATTAGCCAGAAACTTGCTGCTGACAGGTAGCAAATGAGCACGTGCCTTTTCCGCTTACTCCCAAGCCCACTATCAGAGCTTCTCAGAGTGCATCCATGAGGCAAAACATTGATGCCACTTAAATGCCCTTTAGAGGACAAGATTTGAGGAGAGAATTGGAGAAATGTTGTTGCCACATAGAGGTAATGCTAGAAAAACAACACCATCCTACAGTTGGAGGTGTGTCTAATACCTGTTGAGATGAGCTCTGTTGAGCAAGGTGTGGTTTCCTATGGGGTAGGAAGGGAAAAGAGGAGAAAAAGTTTCTCCTTGCTTGGCTGGTATGGAATCCAAGGGCTTGAAGAACACTACTGACTTTCTAAAAAATCACCTACACTTATATTGTGAAAGTGAATGGAAAAATGTTTTAAATAGTTTTAAAGTATTTAAAAATGCTCAGACTTAGCTAAAGTTGATTCTCAGCACTGTAGACATGAAATTCTGGTGTTGCAATTATCTATTTCACAGTCTCAGTATTCCTGAGTTTGCCAATGGATTGGGATGTATGGAGAATAAAACTTTGCAGCCTTTGTCACATGCTGAGACTGTAACAAGTGATGCTATCCATACCTTGACAGTGGAGCAAAGAAGCATTGCTACTTACCTGGTAAATGATGCCATTTTGGACATTTTGAAGTTCTACAGAATTGAACTGTCAGAGAAGTTCTACAGAATTGAACTCTGTCAGAGAGGGTAGTTTGGATGTTACATTTCCCTTTTCTACAAGAGATTTTTGGACTTTAAGAAAAAAAAGTCCTTACTGTGTGAAGTAGCAATAATAGACAAATAATAAGCAATATAGGCAACAGGTTTATTCCAAGTTAAAAATAAAATTGGTTATGGTTGCATACAATGTACAGTGTATCTGTAATATAGTCACTTCAAAAATATTGACATTTTGAAAAATTTAAGAAACTTAGTTTATGATTAAACACAGAATTTGATTTTTTTTTTTTGAAACATGCTCTCTCTGTGTAGTAGAACCACCTGAGTGCCGGGATTACTGGGGTGTACCATCACTTATTTGGCTCAGAATTTGCTCTTAAAGAAATTATTTAGAAAACAAGAGTTTTAAAAAGTACACATTAATTAAATTTGGATTAAGTTTTTCACTAATCTTACCAATTGGCAATATGCCAATAGTTTGGTTGTGTTTATTTTTTCTTTTTCTTTTTCTGGCTGTAAACTGGGTGGGGTTTTAACTCAGGACTGGTGCTTGCTAGCCAAGTGCTGCATGACTTGAATCACCCCTCCCACTCCCACCCCTTTTTTCTTCTGTTTGTTTTTCAGATAAGGTCTTGAGTTTTCCTTGGGACCAAACTTGGACTGAAATCCTCCTACCTCTCCTTCCTAGGTAACTGGCTTAAAGACTTGTTCTACCAGTTCAGGTTTAATTTTTGAGATAGGACCTCACTAATTTTTTCACAGGTGGGCCTGGAACTACAATTATCCTATCTCCACCACCTGAGTAGCTGGGATTATAGACAGGAGCCTCCATATCTGGCTATAATTACTTATTGACCTATACACTTCCAATATTCCCTATATTGAATGTATAATTATTGAATTAATAATAACTGTCTCAAAATATGCTGACATTTTTTCTTAAAGAAATCAAGAATGTTTTTCCTGAATAATAATAGCTTATTAGAAAAAAATAAAGTGGCAAATTAGAAAACACAAAATTTTCACAACAAAAATGTAATATATTTTTGACTCAGGTTTAGGAACATCAAATTTTTGTTTCTAATTAAATATGTTACCACATTGAACTTGAGTACCTTTTGATAATACAGTACTGGAAACAGGTTACACTGCAATTATCTGGAAAAAGTTTTGGAGAAACCTTTTATCCTTACATGTTAGTCCTTAGTAATTGGCAATTAATGCTTTTAATCATGTCCCTTAATTTTGTTGGTTACAAAAATATGGGGCTGAAAGTCTGCTGTCTCCTCAAGTAAGATCCTTTGAGAACCCAATGTTTGTCAGTTAGTAGCTTTTCTTTTAAGAAAGAAGACTTTGATTATACTGAGCTTTGGGATGCAAAGTGATGCTTTCTCTCTTGAAGCAAGTACTACTGTGGTTCCATGTTCAGATCCAAGGCTGCTGTGTTATCACAGTAGCATGGCAAAGAAAGCAGGTAAAATATCAGTGTCAGCCACACCAGCTGTATACTGTGGGAACACGTCTTGGCCAGAACAGTTAAATCATGGTCATGGAAAACATTGTGCAAGCTGAAAAAAGGGGTGAATTCTATGAATTCTTGCTAATTCATAGAATATTGCCTGTAATGTACAGGAAGATTTTAAGAGAAAAGAAGCACTTTCAAACGTGCAACCATTGAAATTTGACCTGCATTGCCAAGTGTATCTGTCCACTCACTGTTGAAGGATATTTGGGTGGTTCAGGCATTGACTTCTATTTTAAAGGATCTTCTTCACATCATCCTAGCCCAAGGAGAATGTATGGCCCTCTCTCCACCTCTGAGTTTCTTTGTCCATATACTTAGCTACTTCTGGGTCTCTTGTTCTGTACAGCCTTTGAGAGGTAGAAACTCTGAGGGAGTGACTCAAGTGGCAGAGTGCCTGCCTAGCAAAAAAAGAGAGAGAGAGAGAAACTCTTGATTTCATTTCACCTATTGCACCTATTGTTTTGTCATATGGGAAATGGCTACTTGTGGTGCTTTTCCAAAAGCTTACAGGCTCCACTACTAAGTCCAGTCAAATGTGCCATTAAACCTAGTGGCTTGTTTTTGTTTTTTTAAAACTTAGGGCTCTGTTCTTGCTATGCAGGTGCTGTACCACTTGAGCCACACCTCCATTCCTAAACCCAGTGTTTTGAACTGTCTTCTACTTACCTCTCTGTCACAGAACAAATATCAGTACCTTCTCCCCCCTACCATATGCCAGGATGGGAGAAAACCCTGGAATTTCATCTTACTGTTATTCTCTTACCTCTTCAATCACTAAAACAAAGAAGAAACATAAAGGGAGAGATTTGGGTTTTCCATTTCTGAATTTCTTGTTCTCCTTCTTAGATCTGGACATATAGTAAAACTTTAGTTGAACCTGATGTTTTTCTGGATAAGGAGTCCACATAAAGGTTTTAAAGTCTGTCTGCTTGATGCTTTGCTGAAAACTCAAAAGTTTTGTTGTGTATAAGATACTGAATATTAGTTTTCTATTTGCAATCTTTATTGAACAATTCTGTCACCTCCTAACACTCCTTAAATAGATAAATGTCTCTTGATGACTTGGGAAAAGATTGAATATGTATAAATAAAAAAGGGTGAAGCATATTGATATATTTTAAGTATTCTTGTAATTTAAATATATATATATATACATATATATAGGTATTTTGTTGTTTGTAAGTTTCTATTAAGAATATATTGAACAAAATGAAATTAAACAGAAGAAAGTTGATCAGTTTTACTATACCCATACTAAGGATTATTGTCTTAGTTTGTTTTCTGGTGTTATAACAAAAGACGAAATTATGGTACTTTTTAACAAAAGTTTATTTAGCTCAGTTTTTGAGGCTGAATGGTTAAGATCAGGAGGCCCCTGATCTGTTTGGCTTTAGTGAAATTCTTTTGAATATGTTACAACATGTCAGATGGTATCACAGCAGGATCATGAGAGAGAGAGGGAGAGGGAAAAAAGAGCGAGGGAGAGGAAGAAGGAGAGAGAAAAGGAAAGATATGGTTATGTAATAAAATAGGACACAAGAGGGGTTTCTGGTCTAGGCTTACTCTTATTATGATAACTTTATCTTGTGGGAACTGACTAAGGGCAACTGCCTTAACTCCTCTGACTGTGGCATCCCCAGGGTTCTTACAGCAGTCCACTAGGCTCCACCTCGTAAAGGTTCCACCACTTGTCAACATGGCTACACTGGGGCCAAGCTTCCAGTATATAAACCTTAAAAAAAAAAAATTAAACCATATCTAAATCATAGCAATTATTATTTACCTATTTAAAAAAAATGAGGTAAAACTGCATGTACAAAAATAGATCTTAAAATATGTGAATTAGATTTCATAAAAATTAAATAAAATACCTTCACACATGTACACATAGTTCTGTGTGTTTGTAAGAAAAACAGAAAGCCAATGGAATTAAAAGAAAAAAAAGCTCAAAACCTGTTAAATTTAATTATGTGAGAAATATGGGATTGAAGGGGGTTAAATATTGCTGACATTCTAAAAAGTTTATATTTCTGCCTCACATAAAGTTTAATTAACATGCGCATTGCTGAAGATGTAAAGTTAAGCTGTACGCTGGTGACTCATGCCTATAATCTTAGCTACTTGGGAGGTAGGGATTGGGAAGATTGGAATTCAAGGACAATCTAGGCAAAAAGTTTGTGAGACAGTGTTTGAACAGAAAAAGCTGGGCATGATGATGTGTCTGTCATCCCAGCAACTGCAGGAAATATAAATCAGAAGATCATGGTTCAGGTTGGCCAGGGGAAAAAGCAAGACCCTATTTCAGAAGTGACAAGAGCAAAAAAAGGCTAAAGGCTCAAACAGTAGTGCACAGGGCAAACCCTAAGTTTAAACCCCAGGACCACACACAAAAATTATTAACTTAATTAAATTAAAACAGAACAACTATTGACTGAATTGTGACTGGTTCCAGATCTTACATAATGAAGTCCAAAACCGCAAGGCATTAGTATTTGGAGATGGGAACTATGGGATGTAACTAAATTTTGTTGACATGAAGGTGGTGCCTTCATAATGGGGTTGGTGCCCTTACAGGAAGAGACACCAGAATGCTTACTCCTCTCTCTCTCTCTGTGTCACTTGAACTAGGAAGAAGGCTTTCACTGGGGGAACTGAATGGCCTGCCACCTTTACCTTGGACTTCCCAGCCTCCAGAACTGTAAGAAATAAATGTCTGTTGTTTAGGTCACCCAATTTATGGTATTTTGTTATGACAGCTTGAGTGAACTTGGACAGAAATATTGAAATATTACCATACTGAAATTTTTCTTGGTAGTATTGGAGTTGAACTCAAGGCTTCATAATTGCTAGGTGGATGCTCTACCATTTGAGCTATGCCCCCAATGCTATTTTGCTTTAGTTGTTTTTCAGGATGGATCTCCTGTTTTTGTCTTGGGCCATTCTCATGTTGGAATATTCCTTCCTATGCCTTTCACATAGCTGGGATGACAGGCATGCACAACCACACTCAGCTTATTGGTTGAGATAGGGTCTTGCTAACTTTTTGCCTGGGCTGGCATCAAAGTACATATCTCCAGATCTCTGCCTCCTAAGTACCTAGGATTACAGGCTTAAGCCACTATGCCCAGTTCTAGTTCTGTAATTTTCCACTGGTCATCTGGGGCTTCAGTTTTATTAAAAAATGCCCAGAGAAATCATCTACTACAGAAGAAAAGAGTGAATTTGAAGCCTGCCTCTGCTATCTGTACTATTTGTATAATAAAGGGAATTTATTTAATATTTATATGCTTTGGTTTTATATCTGTAAAAAGGGGGCAATAATTGTAATATCAAATTCGTAAATAAATGAAAACAGCTCCAAAATTCTGAAAAGCTCTATAGGGCTTTTTTTTTTTTCTTGTAAAAAATTGGCCAGTTAATGTTACTTTCCTTTTAACACAGGGAGGGACAGGAAGCAAAACAATGGAAAATGACAGATGGGCTGACATCAGGTTACCTTTATTTAGGTAATGAGTATAGCATAGGGAATTTAATTATCATAACAATTGAAACTTGAAATTTTTCTAAATTTCTAATTTAGGAAATTTGGCTTTTGTCTCTCTAATCTTGGTTTTTTAGAGGTGAGATAAACAGTTTAGTTTCAACTTCCTCTTAGGAACTTTAGAATGAGTGGCTCCATTTTGATTTTAAGCTTGGTCTGTTTGGGCTAGTACAGGAACATAATCCCAAACAAAGGCTTTCTCTAATTTTTATTTAAGACAGTTATATCTTTTCCATTTTGATGTTCACACATATTTTATTACCATTCTGTGTGTGTGTGTTTGTGTGAAAGAGAGAGAGAGAGAAAGAGAGAGAGAAAAAGAGAGACTGAGATTAATTATTATAGGAAAATGTTAAATATAAACCTATTAGAGCTCCCTTTATCCTTTATGGGTTATAGTGAAAAAAGTAAAGGAAACATCTGTTACAATTAATAGTGCAGAAAGCAGTATTATTCCATAGATGTGATCATTATAAGACTTTTAGAAAACTTTTATAAATACAGTATCTAGTTAAAGTATCCATAAAAGAATAAGGAGTGGGGAAGATGACTATATATGTCTTAAAATAGAGGAAAAACAAGTTGTTGAAGTTTCTCAGTGACAAGATCAACTAAAACTTTTGAATAAAATGTGAAAAAAATAGATCTTAAGGAAAAGTCAAAACTAAACAAAACCAAAAGCTTAAGATTCCAATGTGTGCTAATGAGTGGCTTAATAACCAGGAGGCGAACTGGAGCTATTAACTGCTCCATGGATCACTTTTTCAAATACACTGTAACACTACTTGTTATACAAGTAGTACAGATAGCAGAGGCAAGTTTCAAATTCACTTTTCTTCTGTAGTGAGTTTTCAAATATACTATAAAAACTGAATATTTCATGTGGATGTGAATATTCAAAAGGGTGGCTACAGAAATTTAAGAAGGCAGAAAATTTGTTGTTAAAAAGGTACTGCTAGCTGGATCTGGTGACACATGGCTGTAATTCCTGCACTGAGTCAAATCAGTGGGTCTGGGGACTAGAAAGTCCTTGTCTACTTGTAGAAAGCTTCAAGGATGGACCCAAGGAGACTGAAGCAGAAGCAGGTTTATTGAGGCAAAGCAAAATTAAAGGAAAGAAAAAGAGTATTCTCCAGATGGGAGGGTGGGCAACCTTGAGAATGAATGCCAAACTGGAGGTTTCAGACCTCCAGTTTTGAAGTTTTTATGGGGCTTGTGAATACAGAGTGTTCAGTCCTAGAAAACTGGGCTAATGTGTCATTAACTTCCAGAGACGGGGCTACGCAACATCAGCTCCTCCCACATGCTGGTTCTTGGCCTTGGATGGTCAGTCTGGGCAGTCATTTTTTGTGGGCTAGGGAGACTTTAGGTCATCAAGACCTTGCTGTATGTCACAAGTCATTCTGCTAATGTCAGCAGTCCAGGATGTGATTCCTTATCACCATCCAATTCATCACTCTTAGCTATCAGGTTTCCTAACTCCCTAACTCCTCTGTAACTCAGTAGGCTGAGGCAGGATGCTACGAAGTCCAAGACCAGTCAGGGATATATAGCAAGACCATGTCTCAAAAAACAACCAGCAAAAGTTTCTGCTGATCAGAAAGTTGTAGATTATATTAGTGTATTTGCTAAGATAATGTCTTACTTGCTTTGGGCTGCCGTAACAATAATGCCACAGACTGGGCGGTCTAACCAACAGAATTAGTTCTCTTTTAGTTCTGGGGTGAGGGTAGAAGTCTGAGGTTAGTATGCCAGTATTGTTGGGTTCAGATGATGACTTCCTTCCTGGCTTGTAAATGACACATAATAGAAAGATGGGGGCGTGGACAGAGAGACAGAGAGAGAGAGAGAAAGAGAGAGAGAGAGAGAGAGAGAGAGAGAGAGAGAGAGAGAGAAATCTGATCTAATTTCCTCTCCTTAGAAGAACAATAATCCCATCAAAAGTTTCTATCTCATGTAAACTTAATTACTTCTCAAAGGCCTCTACCCCAAATGCAATTACATCAGGGTTAGGAACACGATTTAGTCCATAGCAGATAATATGTAATAAAAATCTTAATTCTCAATAAAATTATAATGCCAGAGTAACAGCTTTGTGTCCTAGAAAAGCAGCATTTTAGGATCCAGGGAACATCAACATGTTCAGCATAGATTGACTGTTTATGGGTAGAGTAAGGTTGTGAACATATGCAAGGTCAAGTTGATAGTGACTGGAAAAAAATCCAAAATATTTAAAAGCTGATTGAAATTTTTCTGGACATAGATAAGCAGAGAAAAGTTTATAGCTGATTCAATTACTACTATCAGTGTAAGATCATAGCAGAAAATTTGGTCAGAAAAAGGTATAAAATTTTATTTTTCTCAGAAAATAATCTGCACATACCCCTTCTGAAACTTTATGGAAATTAATGTCTTAAGAATACTTTTCTTTTGGAGTACATGTGAAACATAGCCTTATTAACAAGGAAATTTTCATTTCTTGAAGCAAGTATAAATGCTTTCTGAGAAAAACAGAAACAAAATAAAAAAGAAGTTGTTTGTTTCAGCTACCAGAAAATTAGGAACCAATACTTGTAGAAAGGTATCGGTCACAGGGATGGCACTTATTAAGCTGCTAGTGCTTGCTAATCTATGTTTATAGATAGTGTTGATAAAACTACAGAAAATGTTGCACCATTTGACTAAGATATTGTTGGAAAATAAGCCTGCCCTTGAAGACTTTGAAGTACTTCCTGTTACTATTATTACTAAGAATTTATTATTTAAACCTATTATTATTTTAGAAGTAAGGATTTTCTTATTTTCCTATAAGGAAAAAAAAAGCCCTCAAACAATTTACCCATACCAGCACATGATGGGCAGAAAGAGTAGATTGGCTAAAGACAAAAACATACTCATCATTAAACATAATTATGTGGGGAGTGGTGGATCCCCAAGTCAGGAGAGACAGCTAACAAGCGTTCTTGCATCATCACAGCTTGAGTAGGACTATGGTACTGAGGAATTGTGTTACCTATAAATATTTCTATTTCCCAAGACACCTTGCTGTGTCTGCTTATGTTTCTTATATCTCCTTACAATGTGTCTCATTTTATAGAAGTTGGTGTTTCTGTATGTCTTCCTTGCAAACTGAAGAAACACAACTTTATAAAATAAATGTCAATGCTGTAAACTTTATTTGGAAGAAAATATTTAATATTCACATGTAATTCATTTTGGGATACGTTGTTTCTTGATTAGCAGGATTGATTTAGTGTTGGTTGTTCCCAAAGACTGTTTTTGAAATTGATAAAATTTATATAATAAATGTATGACATGTAAAATTTATCTGGGTCCAGATTTTTTATTTTGTTGTCTATGAGGTTTTTTTTCCTTTTTGTTTTTCTTAGAAGTATTGGGGTTTCAATGCAGAGCCTTGCATTTGCTAGACAAATGCTCTGCTATTTGAGTCATGTCTCTAGCTTCTTTTTGCCTTAGTTGTTTTTCAGATAGGGTCTTGTGCTTTTTGCCCAAGTTGGCCTCAAACCATGACTTGAGATCTACCTATTCCTACCTATTCCTCTCTTACAGCTGGTGTTATAGATGTGTACAACCATATCTAGCTTGTTTGTTGAGATAGGGTCTTGCTAACTTTTAGCCTAGGCTGACCTTAAAACTTGATCTTCCTGATCTCTACTTCTTGAGTAGCTGAGATTATAAGCATGTGCCACTACCTTGGCCCCATTGTCTATGATTTTTCCAGGCCAGATTACAGAAATATTGTTTTCAGCTGGTATATTTATATAAGGAATTAGAATCAGATCAATTCAATTTACTTTAAGGCGCTTAATTGTTTTCAAATATTTTACCTAAAGACAAAATTAAATTATGATCGAATGCATTTTATAAATAATAGTTCCCCAAATTTATTCATCTCCATTGACTTTATAATTCTGCATGTTCACTATCATATGTGAAACATAACATTTTCTGACAAACTATATGGTTTTTAATTTTTTCTTGGTTATTGGCACTGGGTCTGTCTCAAAGACTAATCTGGCTTAGTTTAATAAATTATGAATTAGAAAAAAATCACTCTGAATTAACATATGGATAACATTATGCAGAAATATATTGCATTTAATATAAATACTCACTTTGTGTGGTTGACATAATCCTGTGGCTGTATGTTTAAAGACAGATTAAACCATATTTTTAAAGGATTGTCTTTTTCCAGCAGGAAGAATTGTATTTAAATGTAAATTTAGTTGCATGAAGCTTAGAAAATATAATTTTGACACATAAAAATATGAAAAAGATAATGAAATGAACCTCTACAAGAGCAGAAACAATCCTTCAAGTCTTAATTAAAGAAAAGGCATGTTAGTTCTAAAACTGTCATGGTTATGACAAACTCAGAAGTAAGTTAATCGTAATAAAGAAAAAGAAAAGGAAAAGTATGCCATCGTCAATTCATGTGAAAGGAAGGAATTAGCAGATTCCAAGGTAGTGAAGGAAACTTGCTGGTGGGAGTTGGGAAAATTCTTTTTAGCAACTTCATTCATTGTTTTAGCAATTTCTTTCGAATTTGAACTTGTATAAGATAAGATAAGATATGATTTGCCCTAATTTATTAGGTTAAAATGAGTATTCTTAATGATATGAACTAAATCACTCTGGATTTTCTAAGGAATGGATGAAACCTACCTGTTCATACTTATTAAGAAATGCTGAAGACAATGTCATAAGCCTCAATAACAATCCATAAGCCAATAATAAGAGTTAGCCAGAGTGTAGGATGTAGAGAAAGTATTTTGTTTTTCTATAGAGTTAGAGGTTTTGAATAAATTTTGCTGAAAATCTAGCTCTAAGGCTGAGAGTAAGCCTTGGGAAATCAAATACTAACTGTATAAGTAGTGAGAGCACACCAGACATGTTTCCCTTACTGTAGAGGTATGTGTACATCTTTTAAGCCATAGTGGGCCTCCAGATCCCAAAGACATTGCTAAACAAAAAAATCTGACCTTTGGACTTAGGTATTTGTGTCCCAAAAGGCAAAGATTTCCTCCCTCATTTTGAGAAGGGAGGAGGTCTTCCTCTTGTATATAAGCAGATGAGATCCAATGTTACTCTTTCTCCTTGGAATACATTCTTTGAAGTTTGTATCTGTAGTATATTTGACATGATTGTTAGTGAATCACCCTAGAGGTAAGAGCTGGAGTGTGAGGGACCAGGCAGACATCACTACTTTTTAAGTGAATAATGATAAGCTGCCTTTGGTCCAGAAGATGTCAGGTGCACATTCAGGATAGAATTTATAAATGTGAACATTAACATCAAAGACTAGTAAAGAATAGATCAAAATGAAATACCTGGTAATATCCAGATGAGGGTAGAGACAGCAAGTGGATGAAAATGTTAAACTGTTGAAGAACCTTGAGTTTTGAACTTGTATAATATATCACTTTAATATACCATGTTTTCACAGTGTTTAAGATGATGTAAGCTGCTGATAGCTGGTTTACTTACCTGCAACCTCAATTGAATTGAATGTAACTGATTGTGACCTTTAAAGGCACTAAAGTAGTGATACTTCTTACTTCTTTATTAACTCCTATAGTTATAGCTCATTGTTTTGGGTTAATAGTCTATCTTTTTGGAGATTAGTTTAAGTATTATTAATGCTGATGATCAATTTCCAATTTGTAGAGTCTTTTCATTATAATGACTGCATTTAGTTTCTTAAAATAATAGAAAAGTTATGTTTAGTCACTTTTTATTTATCTTTTTGTCTTGGAAGTACTGAGGTTTGAATTTAGGGCCTCTCACTTGCTACTCAGGCACTCTACCACTTGAGTTACTCCACCAGACCTATTTTTCAGTGTTTGTTTTTATAAGTATCAGATATAGTACAGATCTTACCAGAAAATAACAGTCAAGAAAGCATTACCTCCAACACTTGACCTTTGCCTCTTGGTTTCTTGCTTACTAATACATACTAGCAGGTGTGAAAAAGAGTGTAATTTGAATATCAACTTCTGTTTATGGAGGATTGAACAAGTGCAGTTTGCTGTTTTCAAAAAGTCAGACAAGTGAATGTAAAATGAAATTTTATAAAGCTCAAATATTGGCATAAATGGTGCAAAAAAGTTAGAGAATGTTTTTCCATAGAAATAACTATCATTTGATGAAATTGAAGAGGATTTTAAAGATCACACAGCTAGAATCCAGTTAACACTTTTCAGTCCTGTGGTAAGAAATCCTATTAACAAAATGCTTAAGATGTATGACTTCAAAGCACTCATATTGACCACAACATGAAGTTATCTAAGAAATATGTCATATGTACTTCACAGGAACTGTCTGTTTGCATAAAATGAAAAGTATTAAAAACTATGCATATATATTCACTGACATTGCTGTCTTACATCTTGTAGCATTTTATAAAGTGAGGATATTAATGTATACTTTGCATTTATGGGAAATAAAATCAGAGCCAACAGATGGTGCCTCATAATTTCTCTTTTCAAGAGAGTGATTTTGTGTGGCACAGGATTTAATGACCATTCCTGTAACTGGCACTTTCCCCCTGAGGTTACTTTTTCTGGCATGAAAAGATCTATGGATTCTACATTTACTGGGGCTTCTGGGAAATGAAACAGGTTAGCAGATAGACAGTTCTGTGGAAGGTTTATAAGAGCATCTTTGAATTGATTGCATTTTCTGATGTGGGAACTTGGCATTGGAGCATGTCTGACTATATCCACTTCATATTAAGCCCCTCAATGCATTTGCCAATGTTCTGATACTTTTCTAAGACAATTCAAGTTGAGGCTTGTGGTTTAAAATGGTGGTTTGAACAGACACATATATGCCTGTTCCTCAAGAAACCCTATGAAGTGAGAGTAAAGTATTTTAAGATGCTTGTTTTGACAACAACATAGGCAATATGAAAAGAAATAGAAATAAAAATGGAAATTCAGAATGAAGAAAGTTGAATCCTAAACTTCCAGGGAGTTGAGTCAAACTGCCTTTTACATAGCCTCTCACAGAAGTCCCAGAAATGGTTAGAGTTCAGCAGCTTTCTAAAGGAAAAAGGTAAGACTAACAATAGGTGGATTATTTCAAGGGGTGTTCGCAAAGCAGTTGGGTGCATATTCCTTCTCTGCTCTGAATCCTGAATGCCTGCCCCTCTTATCCTGTCAGAGTCCTGAAGATTTATTATCTGAAGACATAGACAGAAGTTATCTATAGAGGGGTAATGAAGGCAAAATGGAAGAAATAGTTTGCATACTGACAATGGGATAAAATGAAAATTTACAGAGTGAATATGGAGAACCCATTTCTTTGCAGGAAGCAAAGGTTATATCATCTAGTTAGGGGAATAAAATGATTTTGCATGAGAGTATTCATCATTCCAAGAGGAAAAATACTTAATACTACTAAACTAGGGGATTGTATGAACAATCAGAATATTTAAACAAAGCTTAGACTCAATATAACCCAATGATGAGCACGGAGACCATAATCTATTTGTAACAGGCTCATTTATATAAAAGAAGAGATCCAGAGATTGCCAGATACTTGTGAAAACCTCAAAAATAGAAGTTACAGTGCTTGTTTTGGCAGCACCTATACTAAAATTGGATTTAGTTATTAACCTGGCCCCTGAACAAGGATGACATGTAGTTTGTGAAGAATACCATATTGAAAAATGGAAGCTGTAGGGTCTGGGTGTGGTAGTGTAAAACTGGAATTACAGTTGCTCAAGAGGCAGAGGTAGGAGGATTACAGGCATCCTGGGCAATAGTGCAATACCCTATCTCAAAAACAAACTAAAAGCAAAAGGACTAGGTGTGTGACTCAAGTTATAGATCACTTGCCTATTAAGTGCAAGGTCCCTGAGTTCAATCCCCAGTCCTACCACCCCAGTCCCAAAAGAAACTAAAGAAAACTAGAAGCAAAAGAAAAAAATCAATTTGGAAGAAACACAGAAGATGCAGGTAAGAGAAAAGTCCAGTAAAAGTATGCCTAGTGTTGGGTTACATGACCATTGGAGGACATTTCATAGGTTGATCAAAGGATGTCTGGGTGAAGGAAGTTATTCTTCCTATACTTGTGGACTGGAGAGTCTACCATCAGAGAAACATCATTTCACCTTTAGCATTGTAATCATGAGATAATTCTGGGACTGCAGAGGTGGTGGGATAGGGAAACCCAAGAGGCTACACCTTTAGATTCATCACTGTATTATGGTAACTTTACACAGAAGGTGTACAGTTTTGACATTTCCTCTTGTCTCCAACTTCTAGATAGTCTGTTTGGAACAATTCAGTCAGTGTGAATGTGTCCATCCTTAAGTTCTCATTGGACAAACTCCCAATGTGTTGATGTGTGTGTGTGTATGTGTGTGTGTGTGTGTGTGTGTGTGTATGTGTGTGTATGTGTAGTAATATGTGCATACAGACACACTTGCATGCACAAGTTTTTCAGAAGGACTTCACTCAGTAGTAGTTACTCACAATCAAGGACTTCTATTTCAGGTGACCTTTTGCCCTGAATCTCCTATTTTTTGAGAAGCAGAGCAGCCAGTGAGCAGCTAGTGGTTATGTATCTTAAAGACTGGCTGATTTGTACCAAATGTACTTCTTCCTCTTTTAGGATTCATTTTCATCTGAATCTTCAATTCACATCCAGAAAGCCATGTGAATGCCTGCCCAGATGGACATCATCTTGCCTTGCTAACTTTCATATAAATAAGGAGACATAACAAGAGAGCACACACAGTAAACACTCTGGAGCAGCATTTATCAGGGAAAAGTGACAGAGATGGGAGGGGAAACAGCTGTGTGAAGCCTTTATTGCCCATTAAATTCCAGAGTAAAGGCTGGGCTGGGAACCAGACTCTGCAGAGGCATGTTGACACTTCAGCTATGGCATTCTGACCTGCACAACACAGAAGCACTAATCCTTCCTTTGTGTGGTACTGGCTAGAAGAAAATAACAAAATGGCTTGACAGACCTTGGCCTCACCCTTATTTTGACTGAAGTCTTGGCTGCCCTTGTGCATAATACCTTCAATGAAGTCTAAATGTAGTAGTATATTGCAGAAGATTGTTGATGACACCATAGATACCCTAGCTTTTACTCTGTTTTCTATGATGGTATTTCCAGATCCAAACATAATTCTGGCTTGTCTCATTTTGGTACAAATGAGTGTATGAGTGTATTTCAAACTACATCAGAAAAGTTAGATGGGTTATTTTGGTGGTAGCAGAGAAACACTGGTCTTTATTGAGGTGAACACGCTTGCTCTGTAACAGAGACAGCAGACAACTTCAGAAGAAAAAGGTCCTTATCTAGTGAGAAGAAAAAATTGAACTCATCAGAAACTGGAAGTGGGTATACACTGCCTTGTATGTAGATTTCTTCAGTAAGCCTGTTAATAAGCATATTCCAGATTCTTTGCTGCAACTTTTTGGGTAGTGACTTTTTTTCTGATTTGTTTCTGATAGACTACTTCTAGAACATGACAACACTCCTACTCTGCTCCTGAAGCTTCTTAGCAAACTCATCAGCTCTCAAAGTCCAGGGGAAAGTTATTTAGAATGGCTCTCTCTTTCCAGAAAGATAAATGTTACTAGAGGATACTTGGGAGAAATCTTAAAAGTGTTCATAGATTTTCTCAACTATGGATGCTAGCTTTATCAATATTTTCCATACAAGATAGTGTATGCCCTTATATTAACCACAAGAATGGTTTTACCATATCTTCTTCAGGAGAAATAATCTGCATCCTTATGGTGGTTATAAGGCATTGCTGGTAATCCTTGAGTTTCTTCTTTAGCAGTTCTTGTTTTCATGGCTCTTAGGGAACTGATCATGGGAATGAGATATTTTGCTTAGAGGGCACACTTGGTTTCAGTGTAGTAAATTGAAAGGATAGAGATAATATGCCCAACACTGCCTTCCCAGAAAAGGAGTTACTTGGAAACTTAGTAAAGTCTAGTAATTTTTCCTGGTCAACTACAAGACTTGGATCCCTAGATCCAGATCATACCAAAGAAGATTTATCAAATAGTTATGCTTACTTGGTATGCTCCTTAATAACCAAAGCTTACTAGCTTAAAACAACCACCATTTACTATTTATTAGAGGTCTATATATGGGTCAGTTTAGCATTTCTATTGATCTGAGCTGAGACTAATTGGTTTTGACTGTGTTCTCTCACATAATTTGGGGTCTTCTGCTTATTGGCTTGTGTAATTACCTCAGCTGTTTTCCAAATGTCTCTCATATACCTCTGGCAAGCTTTCTTGTTTTATCATGATGCCAGAGGTCAAGAAAGAATAAGCTAAAGGCACCCATGCTTTTCAATTCTCTGATTACACTTGCTAACATACCATTAGGCCAAACAAGTCACAGGCAGACCTCAGAATCAGAAAGGGAGGAGACTAGGAACTTACAAGGCAAAAGGCTTTGATATAGGGCCTATGTATAACTGATGATAATAATGTAGTCAATCTACCATAGTCTATCCTCTGTTAAAAATTATTATTATGCAATTTCCAATGTAAAATAAATTCACCCTCTTCAAAGACTCCACAAAATCTCATCTTCACAGCCTCAGGCTGAGTGCATGCTACACTGGTTTATATCACGTGTCACGACGTTCTCCTCTTCATCCAGAGGTCTGTGAACATGTTGGTTTAGTACCATATGTACCCAACATGTAGGTCAGATTTGGGAAGTATAATCACCAGAGACAGAGATGTGTGTATCTAAAAAAGGGGAGAATTGAAAGAATGTGGCAGTCACTTGCCCTTGGCAATTCAAAAATCTGGTTGGGCAAATGCTTCTAGGTCTTCCTCTGACTCTGGGTTCAGAGAGTATTCCTAGATTAAACCCAGTTCTGCTCATCAGTCTACTATTCTCCTCTTTGCTGCAACCTCTAGCTTGCCCTTAGTTTTCCATGCTCCTTCACCTTTTAAAAAGGAAGGAACTATTTTCTGAGCAATTTTCTTAACTAATTTCTTGCCTGTAGAGATTTGATACACATTTAGAAATGGAAGAAGTGAGTCACTGAAAGTTCAACCTATTTCTTCAATAGTACATAGGCTTAGTGTGATGATTTTATAGAACTTTAAAAATGCTGTTTCTACCCATTATACACAATTACAATTTTAGGAAATAACCTAATTTTGGTTTTAAAAGTCATAACATCATATTTTACGTTAAGAAGTTTCATGGACAAAAGAACAAAACAGCATTGGCTTGAGTTGTTTTGCTGCCATGGTAACAGGCTTCTGCCCTCAAAATATATTATTCAACAACATTATTGTTTCCCATATTGGTTTGTCCCTACCAATTTTGAAAGGGAGGAAATTGAAAATAATATGGAACTGCAAGTATGCTATTTCTCATTGACATTGGTGTTATCAGACATCTCTTTTGTTAGATTATAGTTTCCTACAACTATGTTTTATGATCAAGGAACTCTTAACCCAGAATTACTTTAAATATTCTTAAAAAGAATGGCAATGGTTCATAGGCTTGAGTTTTTTTTATTAGGGATTAATTTTATGCATGATATAAAGAAAAGGCCTATTTGGTACACAATAATGTTTGTAATTTCAAGAGATCTTGGTTTAAAATTACTCAATCATTTAAATAATCCTTATATTTCACACTAAAATGCAATAAATTTTATGACAGTTTAATATATGTTAATGTACTTATTTCAAAGGCCACTGATTTTAAAATTATTTTTCTCACTTTGACCATATTCCACTAAATGATTTTCTCTAACTCCATTCTACTATTTCATATCATTTTCCCTATTATTTACAGATTATGGAAACCAATGACTTATCTTTCTGGAGTGATTAAGTGATATCAATAGTAGTTCATTTCTTAGAGAAGGGTTGTCATCAATATATACTGTAATTGTTGTGTTTTAATATCTGTTGATTTAAACTAATATAACCTAATTGTTCTTCAAATCCCAGGCGAGAAAATCATTTTAAGAAACATGCATGAAAATGAGCTACTGCAACAGAGCTGTAAACATCAATATGATTAAGCAATTATACTTACTCTGAAGTTCAAATAGGAAAAAAATGCACATGAGTTTTAATAGTATTGGTAGCAGTATAATCATATCTATAAGAAAAAATAAATTAGGAGTAGGTGAATAAAAAAAGAACAGAATAAAAACAAGCAGATTAAAGTAAACAAACATTTAAATTCCTGTAGCAGATCTTTGTCTTAAGACTTGAAAAGGGATAACCTCCCTTCTTCCCTCCCTCCTTTTCTCCCCTTTTCTTTCCTTCCTCCCTCTATAATATTTGATAATAAAATACAAATTATTACATGTAAACATAATGTGATTGATTTAAAGAAGTCATGAAATTTAGTATTCAAGTTACCTTTCATACTTTCTATTGTAATGAACAGAAGGAGCAACTAGAACACAAGTCAGGTGGAATTCTCACTCACTCACAATAATGACAACTTCACTGAGCTGAAGGACAATGGATTGCACTTTTTCATTTACTTCTCAGGATTAATTCAGTACCTTGCCTTTGGTAAACTCTTAAAAATGTTGTTTCATGAGTATTTATTTATTTAAAAAAATGAAAAGAAGAATTTCATTCCCACAGCATTTTAATGATTGTTCAACTGCATTGATGGGTGAAAATGACGTATAATGTGAACATTAATGAAGGTAAATCTCAAAATCATCAAATTTTGGCCTCAACTCAAGTTTGTTACATGTAACACAAAAGAACAGAACTAGATTTCCTCTAGAGTGTTTTCATTTTTATGGGTCTTTAGAAACATTTTTAAAAAGCTGAAAGTTTATTTGCCTACTGTCATTTGATATGATTCATTCTACACTTGTGAAATGTCAGCTCTATACCAGGAATTGGGTGAAACTCCAGGACAGAAAAATGAATATGACAAACTTTTCCCCAAGAATTCATAATCAAATTGAAAATATATGAGAATAAATTTAATACTGTAATAAAATAATACAGTGGCTGTGACTGAAGACTCTCAAGTGATTGGTCCTACCCTCACAGGAATCAGGAGCCATCAAATGTTCTGAGTACTGAAAGATGACAACAGTAAAGGAATTTCAAGATTTGTGGAGAACATGAAAGGGTGAATATATCAAATGTCATCATAGTTTCATGTGGAAGGGGGACTGAATTTTTTTTACTTATTTTTTATTTCTTTCACTAAGCTAATAATTTTATTCTTTTTTCAAGAAAACATGGTTCTAGGAAGTAAAGTAGTCAGAATATTTTCCAGAGGATCTTGTTTGTATGTATATTAATGAGGTTACATTTTAATTAACAGAGGTCTAGTTTTTTCTTTAAAGTACAGATATATAGATCAAAGAAGAGAACTAAACTAGTTGTGAAGTAAACTGACACATTGCCCCTATATTTAGAACTTTATTTCCCAGTTTAGTTTCCATTATTCAATTCTTTGTCTTTTATGACTTCTAAAAAATATTTCTGAGAAAAACTGTGAGTTGCTTAAAGAACAGTGTTTTTGTTGAAATGGACTAAATCGCCTTCTTAGCACTTGCACTCTCATGAATGGTTATTTATTCACCAGGGTCATTGCCTTGAGAATCTGTAATGTCTTGACATAGAATGAGGGTGAAGGGGAGCAAGAAAGCAATGGAAAGGGTGTCGTCAGACCAGCTCTGTGCTTGCGGTGAAGAAGGGCTCGACTATGTGACTATGGGTGTCTTTGATTCTTCACTGAGGTGAGCAAGTAAAAGATACCTAAAAGCCAGATGAAATGTGTATATAGGTACTTTCAAATACCACAGTTAAATGAAACTCCCTCTTTTTGATGAGACAACAGAAAACCAGCAATCAATCAAATGACTATTAGTGTGCTTATTAATATATATTTGGATTTGAAAGACAATGTAAAGAAACTACAAAAACCCCACAAACATGTCCGTCAAAAATCATCATCATGTTTGAGCTTAAAGAAAATTTCACCCAAATGTTGTGTAGCAATAATATTCTTGATAGCCAACATTATTTGTGAAACTGAATTGGAAAAACTAATCATGTTCAAATATTCTCCTTTTCTTGGTGACTATAGCCAATGTGTACTAGATGACATACTAGCTAAGTGAAGTTCATTTTTAAAGCTGCAACGGGCATCAGTTGAAATAAGGAAATTATATGTTAAAACAATGTAACAGTAAGTCTAACACAAATCAGAAAAGTGGAAACTTTCTGTTTTATATCAGTCCATTGTTTAGAAATAATTTTGCAAGATTTCTCTTCTTTAGATGCAGTCACCAAGTAGCTATTTGGACGCATAATTGAATTTGAGCCTCATCCAAATATTCAAAAAAGCTCTTACAGAGAAGCAGAATCTGAACACGAAAAAGTGAGCACATTTCTCAAGTGATTTACAAGTATAAGTAGGCCAGTCTCTTCATAATATATAGTAAAAACATTCTTCTAAACATTTTGTAGATTCATTTTGGGAGTGCTTGTTATTTTCATATTTAAAATATTCATATCCATAGCTTCTGTATTTATTTTGCATCCTAACAAAATGACTTGCTGGACTGAAGTATTCAATAGAGATGCACTATGAAGTGCATTGTAGAATGGCTTCTTTCTTTCTCTTTAATTTATTGTGTCTTATTCTTCAGTGAATTTAATTATACAGTTTTGCTAATGTTTTTCATAGTTTGTATATTTACCTTCATTCTGAAATAGACCATATGAGTTGTTTAATAAAAGAGTTATTGAACTGTAAGGAGTCACACATGCCTTCTAGACCCCTCTCCTTCACCAGAGTTTATAGCCATAAAGTCTCACCTTGTATTTTGAGCTAAAATTCTAAATAAAATTACCCTGTCAAATACCCATGAACTATGAGGCCAAAGTTAAATAACTTACGTAAATTATATTTCTAATTACTCTCAGCCTTACAGTTGTAACTCTGTTAACCTGATTTAAAAATGATGACTGTTATAAAACCAGATAGTCTCCAAAAATTTAAATGTAGCTGTCTTAATCTAGTCATAGCACTGACACATGGCTCCTATGACCTTACAGTACAACTTCACAGGTTTTGCATCAAGCATTTATCATCACTTGTTCTGTTCCTTAGGATCTCTCATTAGATGCTGGCTCCATCAAGTTCTTATAAAATTTAGATTTTCCACTCTTACTACCATCATTTCATCTTTCTTAGGGCAGTGTGAGATTTGGGGTGGGTGTCCAATAGCGCATAATCAGGTGGCTATAAAAGAAAACTACTTTCACCATCTTACGATATAATTAAATAACATAGATTTAATTTAGCCATATCATAGAAAAAAGGAATAATGAACTAAGAAAATGTATTCTTGGTGTTAGTTTTCAAAGTTTCATATCTCACGTATTTTTGTATAGATTCTGAAATTGGGTTTAAATAAATAGCATTTCAGATTCACAAGGCTCTTTTCCTCTAAGAGACAAACTGTTTCATGTTTTTTTTTTTTCACTTTATTTTAAGAGACTAGCTTTTGTCTGTACACCTTTAAAGGCTACAGAAACTCTTTAGGTTTTTGAGTAACTTGTGATCACTAAGTGTGTTCTATATTGCAACTTTAACAAAAGAGACAAAAATACCAGACCTTCCTCACTAGTATTTTTCTTTTCATATTTTAAAAGAAAACTTACAAGATTGTGAGGAATCTTGCGTGTCCAGCTCTATGAGGCTGAATTCAATTCTTGCTCAATCAACGTTGATTTGATGAAGTTGTGTGGGCTAGAACAAAAGGACAGAATGTCCAAATAGCTTAAAGTTGGTTCTTATATTTTTTGATCCAGGCTTTTCATCTATTTTTAAGCTATTTAATTTGCATTGGATGCCAAATAATTTTTTTAATAATGAGAACAGAGATAAAGATATGCAAATGGTCAATTTATGAATTAGAAAAGATATCTCTAAGGAATTCCTCAGGAAAATGTTTCACTATATAACCTAAATTTCTTATCTTCTAGCAACTGACAGCAACAGCTGCATTAAAAAATAAGTTTGGAGTATTTTATCATCCATTGTTGTCTAAAATTCTGTACACATTACATCTAAAGAAACATTCTGCTTGAGTATTCTGAACTAAAAATATAGATGGTGCTGATTTGATTTCCATTGCAAATTCCAATCTGCATGGGAGTAAGAGGTGAAGATTATTTGGAGACAGGTGGGCTTTTCCTTGGATACTTTTTTGAGTTTATTTGTTTAATTATGTTTTCTCTCATGTTAAATAGATATCCTGAGGGGTACAGAATCATTGGTATACATATCTTCAAGTCAGCCAATAAGGGAAAAAGTGAGTTAGAGCTCTTAAGTTTAGGAAGCTGGACTTGTTCAACTAATGACCATATAAATTTTAAAAGCTGATAACACCAACTTGCATTGGTTTAGGCTCAATTATTTTAATCATAGAAGGTTATGGCTGGGAGAGATCAGGGGAAGAGAAAACTATCAGGTATCAACCACAGACTCCATTAGCCAGCTGCTGTGGTAACAACACAACACCCAGCATCTCATTTAATCCTCAACAAATCCATGAGATAGGTACTATTGTTATTTTCATTTTCAGCTGAAAAACCAAAGATTTTTAAGGGAAAATAATTTTCCCAAGGTAATTAGTGAAGCCAGATGTTGTATTTAAGTAGGACTCCATAATATTTTCTGTTAAACAATTCTGATACACTCTCATTTTAGGGAATCACATTTCCGATCTTAAGTAAATTTCTTAATACCCCACAGCTCATTGGGAGGAGACCTGGGGCTTGTATCCAAGTCTCTAGCAAGTCCAGTTAAAGGAAGTAAAATCAGAGATTTACTGAAAAGTGTTTTCTTAAGATGGTCACATAATATTAAAATATATCACAGTAGGATGAGAGTTCACTCCAGTTTGTGCAGTTGGGCAGGCTGCCAGCTCTTCAACGATCAAATCCTTTGATGGAAATGCTTACAAAATGCCCAAGAATTGGAAGCTCTGCCAATAGACACTATTGCACCCTTAGGTGGTACCTCTTTCTTCATGAAAGGTAGCAGCTGACCATAGGTATTAGCTCTAAACCATTTTCAAAGTGTACCAATTTGAATGATATTTTACATCTTTCTCGAATCCTACAGTTCAAATTAAGTATGGGTTCTCCTAGTAACCTCCTTCAAAGTTATATTTAAGCAAGGTTCAGAAAAGTTTGGTTTCCCTGCTCTGGGAAATCAGGTATCAGAGGATTGGAAAATTTACAGGAAATTGGCTTAATTATAAGTACATACAAACAACAACAAAATATAATAGCACATTGCTTTCTTAGCTAGCCATTTTACATTCTGTGACAGAGTTTTTGTTACAGTTTTGAGTATAATCAAAATAGTTCTAGGATATAATTACTGTTGGCATAGTTTGTTTATGGTACTGGAAATTCTAATGTACTTTACTATAGAACATAAATACTTGAAGTATTTTCCTCTCCTTCCCATCCTATTCTTTCCCTTTCTCCTTTTCCTTCTCCGTAGTTTTAGTGTACCCTCTTTAATAAGTGCAAAGAAACTAAAATGATTTTTAACCTTCATGGCTAGTAGAACAAGAGCTTAATTCAAGTTTCACACTTGTTCACTGAGAAATTTGGAAACATGAAAGTGTGATTTGCACTATTTTTTGCATAACTCATACTTTACATTTAAAATTTCTGAAACTATGATTCATTAAAAATTTATGCCAAAGAAGGACTGAAGGAGTGGCTCAAGTGGCCAGGCACCTGCCTATTTAGTGCAAGGTCCTGAGTTCAAACCCCAATCTGTCAAAAAAATTTATACTGAAGGAAACTTACTAGGCATATTCTTTTATTTTATTTTCCTAAACAGCTCTTACTAACTTTATGGGACATAAAGCAGTTGATGTCATTTTAACGGCAAGGGGATTTAACATTAATATTAGGCTAGGTGAAGTGAATTGCACAAAAACAGGTCTGATCAGGGCAGGCAGAAGACAGAGTGATTCAGGGCACAGAAACTGGGGACTGATTATCTTGTAGTAGGAAGAATCTCTGGTTTTGTTTCTTACTAGCTTTGCTAACTTGGGCAAATTAATTAACCTTTCTGTGCTTCAGTTTCCTCATTTATAACAGGAACATAATAGTTACTTATATCATGTAGCTGTTGGGAGGGTTAAATGTGTTAATATTGATAAGTGCTTGAAATAGCACATGACATGTAATAAATACAACATATGAGGTAGCCGTGTTATTTTTTATTATTGTTGTTAGACTCTTAGAAAAACCATTTGTTATATTATTTTGCATAGAACACCATTCACCAAAAAGTTGGGTAAACAAATTCTTAACCTTAAGGTTCAACTATTTGACATGGTTATTAAATTCAAGTACTACCTGCAAAAGACTTATTGCAAAGTAGATATTTGGTCAAGCTTTGCCTAAAATGACATTGTGTTGCATTTAAAAGAGCAAAACTCAAAATAAACTAAGAGTACTTTAGAAATGATCAAATTTTATTTTAAAGACTAACTCAAGTTATTTTTCTAACTGCGTTTGTAGGAATTTTAAAAAGAAATCATAATTGGATTTCTCAACAAACCTAAAACCACCATGATTGATAGAAAGTAGGGGATTTCCTTCTGCAATTAGAGCATTAATTGAAATGGGGTCATATCTGGGAACAAGGTAAAATCATCACAGCCCTCCTGCTGTTGATTACTATACTGAAACTTGATTTAGTTTTCTACTGTGGAGATTTAATATAAAAAAATTCAAAAAGTTTCTAAAGGGCACAATGCATTAAGTGAAGCCATAACGGGCAATGATGCAAATCTAAGGGGATTAGTTTTAAAGAGAGAAAAGTTTTCAAACTAGTTTATTTTGAGAAAGATTATTATTTAAAAATCACCTTCATGGTAGGTAGGGTCATTTCTCTGTGAAATTGACAATAGTTATCTCCAGATTCTGAAGAGGCATTCAGGCATTAGGTTATGTTCTTTTCTGTTTTTTATTTATGAATTTTTCCCAGGTAAGTTTGGGGCACAGAGATTAAGTCACTCATTTTTCTATTATATTTAAAGTAGAGTTTTGTTCTGTAGAAATTGAGTAGATCAAGCGTGCTTGAGGGCTTGTTGCTATAATTAAAGTAAGTAATAACATATGTATAAATAGTAAAAGAATGCAATAGTTCCTGTATGAAGTCAAGGTTTCTGAAACACTTCATATTCATATGTAAAAAGTATGTATCTGCAAATGTGTTTCTATGCAATGATTAATATATAGGAAGAGTTAAATTTTTGCTTTTGGACATGTAAATATCTGATTATTACTCTGGTTTTATAAGGAATTAACTGCCATCATGGCACCCAGCATACAGCAGAGACAGACAGACAGACAGAAATAAGCTTTGTCAGAATGTCATATCTTGAAGAAGTCTGCTTACTTAATTTTGATGTATATGGACATTAGATTTTGTTGTCTATACCTAGTGCTAACAGCTTCTTATGATGATACTTGGAGTTTCTTGAGATTTTTAAGAATATACAAAGGGAACTTGTAACAGTAATGTAGTGATAACTGCATATTATTTATAACACACATTTATATGTAGTGACACATCAAGGATATATATTAAGCTTGGTTTTCCATCTTGGTTCTTCCTCAAATGATAACCTTAAATAAGGGTGATTAAGGGAATAGTTCTAACCTGATCTGAATTCGTCTTTCTGCCTCTTTGTTTACATTTACTTAATGTAAGGGTATTTAATTCAATAAATTTTTCTTTTAGGACAGTAACTAGTAAAATTAATTTATAAGAAAGATTCTGCTACATTCAAATATAGTTTATAAATGCTAAATATAAGTGCTTTGGCTGATATCAAGAAGGTCTGCATGAAGCTTCAGCCCTTTGCCCCTGAGTCTTCTTGGCCAACTAGGTTTTCTATACCCTGATCTGCATCCTTTCTTCACAAAGTGGATGACAGTCCTATTTAAAAATCTTCATTGGTGGGAAGAAGTCACTTTCTGCTTGAAGTTGGTACTGAAAACTGTTTCACCATGACACTTTTGTGTAGTATTATTAATTTCTATAGCTAATAATCATTATGTCCAAAGTACTTCATATATGCAACATAGCATCAGGACAGATTATAAGGACTTGGATATGAGGGGACTAATGTCATATTTTGATAAGCTAAGAATTACTATCTATATTCAGTTGTCCAGCTCAATGTCAAGCTTTGGTTATGTAAGAATTTTCTGTACTGGAGATAGGTCTCAAGCGATAGAACTTTAAAAGGCCTGGTCTCCAAGTAGAGGCACATTTTAAGGTATTGGGGGTTAGGAATTAACATAAAAGATTTGGGACACACAATATAGCCCATAATATTCAGATACTTAGAGAACTGACAGGGTGGGGAAACAATTTGAAGAGTCTGACAGCAAGGGTGAAGGTTCTGGGTACTTAGCTTTCCCCCTCACTGACTTTTGTCCATTGTTTCCATCTTCACACTGTACCAATGGGCAGCAGTAACATGCAAAGCAAAGCAAACACAATCATTTTTAAAAAGCTAATGGAGAATGGCTATGTAATATTTTAAGTAGGAGGATTTTAAGGTAGAAAGTCTATATAATTTATTTAACAAAACAATATTATGGTCATTTTGGGCACTGACAGTTTAAAATGGAGCAGTCCTGGGGAAACCAGGTTTGTGATCAGACCTAGTTTTAGGTGACCAGTGAGCCTTTCTTCTTCAAATAATCTAAACGCATTGTTTTTTTTTTTTGTGTTTGTATATATATTTAAAGAACAATGGAGATTACCTGGATCTTTCTATAGTTTTTCAAAGAGGTCTATTTCCTATGAAAGGTTAAGAAATCCTGGTTTGAGCTATTCTGGAGGAATGTTGAGATGTAAGGGAAGGTCACTCAGGAAATATGAACAAGTCAAACAAAGAAGCAGAGCAAATGACTGACTTATGAATAAACTCATAAGTGAGCATATAAATTATAGAGAATTTACCCAATATTTTATCAACTTTTAAATGTCCAATTTACCACTCAGTGAAAACTTGATTTAGTTATGAATCGATTTTTATCACAATTAACAGTAAATAAAACTTATATTCTGATTTACTGATATCCCATATAATTTCTACTGATAATAGTAGTTTAGATAACAGGGTCAACAACTATATAGGGTTGGTTTAAATCCTTTCTGTCATCTTTAACTTTGGACAAGTCATTCTTTCATCCTGTGCCAGAGTTTCCACATCTATGAGATGGGAAGGGGTAAATAAATTCTTCAAATGATTGCAGGGGAGATTAAATGAAATAGAATAGAAAAGATGTGCTGAGGACAATCTTTAGAACTTTGTGAATTCATTAAAGTATTAGATCTTCACATTTTCATTATGAATGTGCAAACTGTGCTATTGTTGTTTGGCTTCCACGGGTCTTTTGAAAATAGTCCATTTCTATCGGTTATATGTCTTCAAGTGCATTGTGTAGTAACTGTTCTATTGCAGATTTTGGATGGTTCTCTGCACATCCACAAAATCTATCAGATTGTAGAACACAATAAAATTTTAGAATGTTCAGTCATACAGAAAATTTTAATATCAACAATTGGATAATAATATAGACAACCATTTAATTTTTTCTTGTGACATCTTTACTGCAAGGTAAAAGATTCTATTAATAATGCTCCTGAAGTACTTGCTATTGTTATGTTAGGCATAGCAGACTCTGTCCAGGTTGTAATTTTAAACTATTAAAAAGGTAATGTGTTTTCCCTAGGCATTTATTAACATATGAGTCTTAAAAGACTTACAGATATTTTTGAGACTATTGCATATTTATGTATGCTAAGTGAGAAAGGGGAACTTAAGTGAATTAATTTCTCCTATTTATGAAAGGAACATAAGTTTATTGTATAAAATTTAAATAAGTCAGACAGATGACAAGTACAGAAATATCTCTAATCTCATGGTTATTGAACTAATTTTCTTTAACCTGGGCTTCCTCTGCTTTGGACAATTAAGTGAAGAATGGGGAAATTAAGAAGTTTAAGTTGTTTTAAATTGCCCTCCACACCATCGAATGAGTCAAAAAAAAAAAGCGGGGATTCAGGCCGAGTCTCATTAGAGAGAAATGACTTCATAAAAGTTTTCTGTGATTCTGTACCTCACAATTATTCTCCAGTAATATTATCCTCCCCTTAATACTGTGCCCACACTTTATATACCTCCCTTATGTGATAATTGGTTGAATGCTTCCAGCTGCCAAAAAGTCTGATCCTTGCTTGTACTAACGTTATGACATTTTATAATCTTCAGCACCACTTATAAACTTTAAAGAATATAAACTAGACTTCCTGAAAACTTCATGCCAAACCCCAAATTCATTAATTGTACACTGCATGTGGAGAAATGAAGTCTTTACCTTTTGAGCTGTCCCCACCCTCTTATATAAACATGCTATATCACTGTTTGCAATGTCTTATGCATACTTTTAATGTAAAGGGATTATATTTAATTATCTGGGACAAAAAACAACAAAGAAAAGTTCTTATTTTGCCTTAATATTCTTATGAGCATCGGATTGAAGAGTAAAAGCTTGGAAAGTTTATAGCCTCTTTAATTGTACTACTTGTTGAATTTTATTATTGGACCTGCATATGGATATTGATAGCACAATTAAATGTATGCCTTCATGACTAGCACTGTCAATGCACTTTCTGGAATCAATGACCAAATTTGTAAGGAATCTGGGAGGATAATTCATGCTTAAAATATTGGACCATATGCAACTAAAACAACATTAGATAATAGTGTGAGATAGATACAGTTTAAAACACATTAAAACAACTTATACTAGCATGTGCTAGTAAGGAAAGCTTTTTTAGATTGATCCTTCTATGGCAGACCTAGGACTATGAGAATTATAAGACCATGAACTTTCCATAATTCCACAGTGTCAATCTGGTCAAGATGGACAATTTAAATTCTAAACCAAAGCTTAAATAATTGAACTTTAATCAACGTTAATCTTCCACTTGTTCTATAACATCTCTGATAGTCGACTTAAAATTATACTACTGGCTCAAAAATATACTTGATGCATAAATAGCTTAAGAAATAACTAAGGTGTAAAAAGAAAATTAGTGGGAGGCTGAAAGGAAAAGGTAAACGGGAGTGAATTGATCAAAATACTTCATGTGCATGTGTACAAATAGAATAATGAAACACATGAAAATTGTTCACTGAAAGGGGAAGGGGAAGAAAGAGTGATAGGGGGGTAAATTGATCAAAATACCTTATATGAATGTATGTAAATATCAAAATAAACTCCTTTGCACAATTAATACATACTAAAAATAGCTTATACACATACCTTTGAGATTCTTACCATCAAGCTCAGAAATACAGTATCTTTCAAAAATTAGTATCTCACTAGTTTAATTACATCATATTTTGAAAAAAAAATTTAAGATAAAGTAGGTCTGACAATTATTTATAGATTGTGTACCTCATTTTGGGTATAATGCAGTTCTTGTTTCTTTTTTATTATTTTTAATCATGACATTTTCATACATGTATATCATTGGCTTTTGAGGAGGCCTTTTCACACTTTCAAATTAGACTAAATATCTTGCACATTTTCTTATCTTTATAACACTCTTCAATGCACCTGTAATTAGCTACTTTACTTCTATATTTCCTAAGGGTGTTAAAAATCATGATGGCAGATTAAAAAAGAGGCCTTATTCTTTACTGCATCCTCATTGCCTAGTGCAGTATGTGATACAAGGCAGTGGCTTAAAAACTCACTGTTGAATAGAAATTGATATCTTACTGCTTTTCTGTTATATTCATTTAAATGTCCTGAAGACACTTATTGCTAAATGTAAGACTGAAACCATGAGCTCCCAGGCTTCCCCTGCTGCCTAGTCTTCTTAAAGCAATCTTGTACCTCTATTCTCCGTCTACTTGGATGATGAGTGGCACCATCAAGAAACCTGGGACAATCATTCACTGCTTGACCACTGTGTTGCCTTCCTTCCAAAGTGTGTAGAAATATATTCTTTCCATGTCTCTTCATCTCATTTCCATCACCTTGCTCAGACCCTTTCACTTTGTGATGAAAGACTTTTGACCAGACTTGTTATTCTCTTCCCCCAACACACCACTGTACCCCTGCACTTTAGCCAAGTGAATCTTTTCAATAAAATACACATGTAATTTTTTCATACCTTGCTTAGAATATATTTTGTATTTCTATCAACTAAAGCTTCAGCTCAAAGTCCTGAACAGGTTTTATAAATTACTTCATATTCTAGTCCCTTCTTTTCTTCTTAGACTAGTACCTTACAAAATCCACTCTAGTGGATTTTGATAAGATATCAATCTAAGATACTATGCCATGACCTTTCAGAATCTGGAGTCTTTGCATATACTTTCCCCCTGTCTGTCTATTAATTAGTACCACTTCTGCAGAGCTTTCTCACAACTTTTAGGTCAAGGTTAACTGCTACTTCTGTATGTATTTACCCTGTATTTCAAGCCAACATTTTATCTTAATTGCTACTTCATTATGGCTCATGTATATTGTAACATCATTAGAGTAGAGGATGTATTATACTGACTTATTCAATGTTTTATGCCAAAAGCACAGCACATACTAGTCATTTCAATATAAATCCATGAACTAGTAAAAGATTGTGTACCACCTAGGGATGTTGGTATTCCATGATGTTTTCATTTTCTGACTTGGGAGTTATATATTTTATTTATAATATTTTAATGCTTACCCTAGAGGATTTTTTAAGCATAATATTAGTTTTCTTGTTCGGTATGTCATAATAGGATATCAAAGACTAAATGGCTTCAACAATGGAGATGTATTTTTTAATTTTTTCATAGTTCTGGAGGCTGGCATGTTCAGAATGCCAGCAGAATTCATTCATTTCTTGTGTGTGTGTATGTGTGTGTGTGTGTGTTGTGTGTGATACAAATTAGCACATACGACATTTTCATCTCTTATTTAAATCACAAGTTTGAAATCTGCTTCATACTCAAAACTTCTGGGAGCTTTGTTAAGACACTGGATCCGAGTCTCCATCTTTTAAGATACTTATTCATGCTGGGAGCAGTGATTCAAGACTATAATCCTAACTATTCAGGAGATAAAGATTGGGAAGGTCTTGTTTGAGGCCAGCCCAGGCAAAAAGTTTGCAAGATTCTATCTCAATAAAAGGGTCAATATGGTGGTGTGGAGCTGGCATTCTAGCTATGAAGAGAAACACAAAGAGGAGGATCATGATTTAGGCAAACCCAGGCATAAAGTGGGACCATATCTCAAAATAACCCTTGCAAGAAATGGCTGATGGAGTGGTTCAAGTGATAGAGTGCCTGACTACCAAGTGTGAGACCCTGAGTTCAACCCCTAGTACCACAGGGGGAAGAAGAAGATGCAGATTCATTCAGTCAGGATGGGGCCTAAGAGGGTAAGGCCCAAGGTAAAACATGTGAGTTATAGAAAATCTGAAAACTAAAACAATGAAGCAAAAAAGAAAAAAACCTTAAAGTTTTCCATAATACCACTGCCTAGACCTAACATGTATTAACATTTTTTGTGTGTTTAGTTTTAGCAGGTTTTTTGAAAAAATAGAGGTGTGTTTTAGTGTTTATATATGACAATATGTACATCTTTATGTATGATAATACACACACATATATATATATATACACAGCTACATTCACATTCTAAATTTACAAAGTCCATTCATTGCACTTATGACACATTACATTTTGCTTATTTTAAAAATTTACAAAAAATTTTATCAGTATTTTCCATGTTATTAGAATTCTTTGAGAATACAATTTTATCTGATTTCATTTTTATGCCTGAACATATAGCTAAAGGCTAATTTATATCACTTATTCTCTATTATTTTACAATAACAAGGACTGAAATAAATATCACTGTATGCAACGGCTAGTTACCAAATTTTATTATGTTCTCTATGAAGAGTATTAATATGGAATTACTAGAACAGAGGACTTCACTAAATGGAAACAACATGTGAAATGTGGTCAAAGACTGAGCTCAAGTTGGTACTGATATGAAGATAAGTATTAATTGGCCCAGGATTGTATAGGAAGTGAGTGATTTTAAGTATCATCAATGAGTTAGATTAATAAGGCCAATAAACAAACATGAGCATATTTTTGCTTCTTCAAGAAGGTTTCCTTCTCTCTCTATTTCTCTCTCTTTGTGTCCCTGTCTTCTTCCTTCACACCTGGACTACATATGTTCTTACAGTCAGATGTATGCATTCATGCAAATACACATTTTGTGTCTAATATGTTGAAACTCAAAATGGTTGGGAAACAAGAAGCCACTGAACTGAAAATTAATGTGTCTTAATCGTATCTTATTCCAACAGATCTATTGTTGGAGCAATTAGATGAAACAATATGGCATTAAATATTAGAGAGAATAGAAACAAAAGAAAATGGTGAATTGAAACCAATTTAAGTGGATAGTTCTTGCAGACATTAACTGAAACAGAGAAGTTGTTTTAACTAGAAATATCAACCAACTGATTGAAAATATGTAAGAATTAAAAGGAGATAGAAATAAAGTCAATAACTGTCTATTATGAAAAATAGATTAAAGGTGGCCCCACTTTATTTTCTAAGCAGACATTTCAGGTTTGTTCTGGGTAGAGCACTTGTATGTACCCTTGTGCTGGCAGAGAATAGTCCCTTTGAAGGGTCATCCATTTGAAACCTTGCTGAATTCTATCTATTGCTGCACTCATTTAATTAAATGTTGAGAATTTCAAGTCTTTTTGATGATGAAATCTTGGAACCATAGGGTGTTCTTCATTTTTCACCTCAGTTTGTCACATGACCTTGGTGACAATGAAAACATTTGCCACAAGGCAGCTCTGTTATTTCAAATTCTCTACATTCATCCTTTTCTCAATTTTCTTCTCTAATAAACTATTTGATAGAAAAAAGGAATGCATTATCTATTAAAAAGAAATTAGATTGTGATTTTAAACAATTTCTTCACCTCATTCTTTGGTGGTCAAAGAAGTATAATTGGGGGTCTACGATTTGAATAATGGACTGTAGATCAAGAATAATATTGTCATGTCACAGTCTAAACAAATTCCATAGAATGTAAGTGGTTTACCCAAGGACAAACAGCTAATTTGTGATAGAATCAGAACTCAAGTCTCCTTATTCTAGACTAGAGTCATTATGGCTTGCCACAATGACAAGATCAAGTGTAGCCATCAGATAATAATGGGTGCCATGAATGCTGACCTCTTTTAAACAGGTGATCCCATCCCAGAAATAAACCCTGGTATCTCATTTGCAATGACCTATCAAAAGAAATTTGAAACCACTTTTCTATCAGCAATAGACTATATTTTATAAATACAATATCATAGTATATAATTTCTACATATTGTAAGACATACATAGCCAGATTATATAATTGTGTTCTTATTTCCTTTAAAAACATTCCATTTCACCAAAAATGTCTCAGGAGATACAATAGCTCTACTATGCCTTGCCTGAGTCATTATCTGTCATTACCAAGCAAGACCCCCCACAGGCCTATTCTTCCTGCTTCTTATGGGATTTTAGATTCTAGTAACACATATGCTCACAGAAAAGACAGACCAAGGCAGGAGAGTTTACTAGATTTCAAAAATGCCAAATCATTTTGAGCACTGTTCTTTTTCTGGATCAAATCTATTTCCTTCATATATTCCCCTTAGCTTGCAGCAAACAATCATTGCCTCCTTTCAAAGTAATGAAAAAATAAAAACACCCAGCAGTTATGGCTTTAAAACTTTGAACAAAAATTTAACATTTTTTGTCATCATTTCAGTTTCTCCAAGTCATCAATCTAATTCAAAGTGTGTTAATATATTTTCTGTATCTTACATTCTTTTTTCCCAAAAAGCTTTTATGACCCATGGTTCTAAATGAAGGTTTGAAATAGTCTATAAGTGAAGCTTCACCTGAGAAATATTTTTCTGTTATACATATTTTTATATGTTGTATAGTTAAGTATTCTAATGTGACAAGCCTCAAACCTTATTGCTTTAGAAAATTAAATACTTGAGAAACATGTTAAGTCTACCAGGGATAATGAAACTACCACTTAACTTGGCAAGCAAGCACTATATCCAATAAGATTATAATGAGCCAGTACCTAAATATACCCCTTAGTAACAACTCTCATAACATGATTTGCACAGAGTAAAATAAAGATATAATTATATCCTCTAATATATGTGTTTTCAAATAAAATAATACTTCTATAAATCTGAGTGATTAAACTCAGATGATACATACTAATCACCCCTTTCGGTGGAGCTGCTTTCTTGTCTCATACTGAGAAACTTTCAGTTCTCCAGTTTGCCTTTCATTCTCTCCTCAAACTTGATTAGCTTTTCAATTAAGAGAGAATATTGACAAATGGGCTACATGAAACTAAAAAGCTTCTTCACAGCAAAAGAAACAGTCACTAGACTGAAGAGAAAGCCCACCAGAGAAAATCTTTGCCAGATATATGTCTGACAAGGGATTAATAACCAGAATATACAGAGAGCTCAGAAAACTAACCTCTCAACAACCCACTGAATAAATGGGCAAATGAACTGAACAGGCAATTCTTAAAAGAAAAAGTACAAATGACCAATAAACATATGAGGAAATGATCAACTTCCTTGGCCATAAAGGAAACGCAAATCAAAAGTACATTGAGATTCCACTCCACCCCATTCAGAATGGCTATCATCAATAACAAACAACAATAAATGCTGGTGAGGCTGTGGGGGAAAGGAACACTTCTACACTGTTGGTGGGAATGTAAATTAGTGCAATCACTATGGAAAAGCAATATGGAGGTCCCTCAGAAAACTAAAAATATAACTACCATACAATCCAGTTTGCTACTTGTAAACCCATGTTTATTGCAGCACTATTTATATTAGCCAAGCTTTGGAAGAAGCCCAGATGCCCTACAACTCATGTATGGATTAAGAAAATGTGGTATATACACAATGAAGTTTTATTCAGCCATAAAGAAGAATGAAATTATGTTGTTCACAGGTAAATGGATGGAGCTGGAGAACTTCATGTTAAGTGAAGTAAGCCAAGCTCAAAAAATCAAAAGTTACATGTTTTCTCTTATATGTGGAAGCTATATCTATAAGTTAAATGTATATATAGAAACATTTGTGATCATATATATGTCACCATCTATATCTCTGTCTAGCCTACATGTGTGTGTATATATATATATATATATATTTGACCAATATTTTTCTAAATGTTGACATAACAAATTTATGTTTGATATGAATTCTAACTGAAACCATTTAAAATATTTTCTAAATGTGATTTTTTTTCTTGGCATAACCAATCTCCATCTCCTAAGTAGCTAGGATTATATGTGTGAGATACTGTGCACAACTTAAATTTTGATTTTTTTAAAAAGGAAGTATTTGTGCTAGTGGTGACAATACTCAAATATTTTTGTTCATGAACTGTTAACCAGCTTCTTTAGATCACTAGAAATTTATGCTTTCTTGTATGGGAACTGCTACAAAGATTATGAAGAAAATAGTGGCCTTTATGCTTCAAAAGACATAAAGTCCACTTAAAGACCATGTATGCTTTGCTTAAGTTTAGCACTTAAGTCAGTTACCCAGGTGTTACTTCATGCCAGTGCTAGAAATCTTTAAATTGATCTTGTTTTTTGGTTATTTATTTAATTACTAATAAGGGATAATTTATTACTTTAACAACAAGAATAATTTAAAATTGGGTTTTTGAATGCAGATGCTTGCCAGTTTTTAGTGAGCAATTAATATATGTTCTAATATTTATCAGTTAGAATTTCATTCATAAAATTAGGAACATGAGGCAGCATTCTCATGAGTAGATCTTTATCACCTCATCATTCCTTTGGTCATTTATTCAGTAAGATATTTTATAGAGAGTTGTTATAGGCCAGGTGCTAAATTTTGAGCTTGGATTACTGCAGTGATTTAGAGACGTGTTTCCCCACTCTGAAGGATCTTGCATTTGAGAGAATAGGAGCAGAGAGCGAAGCAATGAAAAGGTCATCAAAGGAGCAAGGTGATTTCAGTGGTGGCATGTGCTATGAAGTAAACATAGAATGTGATGGGAAGGAGTGTGAGATGTCAAGAAAAGCGTATCTGAAACGTGGCATTTGTGAAATGACAAGAAGCCATCATGGGAGCATGGTCTAGACAGAACTAAAGGCCAGAGAAAGAGTCTTTAGGCAGAAAGGATCATTACATTATAAAAGACAAAAATACTAGCTTATATGTTGTACATTGTGACACCAGATAGCATAGTGAGGTCAAATAGGTGGGTAGGAACTAGGCAAACCCTGGATCTGGATTTTAATTTAAGAACAATGGGAAGCTATTGGAAGACATCAGAGTGTTATATTGCTTCTTGCTGCTGTGTTGGTAGCAGTATTTTATGCACATGGACCTCAGACATTGAAAATTGAGTTATCATAATCATCAGTAATCAATATTAAAGGTCTCTTTCTTTGTTAATAATTAGTAATTAATTTTTGGGTGGTGCTGGGGCTTACTAGGCAGGTACTCTACCATTTGAGGCACTTTGCCAGCCCCCTTTATTAATTTATTAATCCCATTTTTTTCTGACTTCCATTCTTATTTTTTTTTACCTGAAGCTTCCATTCTAATTCTTTTGTTAAGATTATTTATATTAAAGAAAAACAAGTAAATAGAAATGTAAAAAAATCACAACAGCTCAATAGCTGCAGGTGTGTATACATCTGCATAAGAGAATGAAAACAATAGTGACACAAAATTTTTGCCAATTACATTTCTGATAAACTACTTTTATCTAGAATATATGAAGAACTCTCAAGACTAAACAATAAAAAAAAGCCTGATTCTAAAAACTGTCCAGAGAATTGAATAGACTCCTCAGAAAAGGCTATGAATGGAAAATAAGTGTATGAAAAGTTTCACAATATCATTAATAATTTAGCAAATGAAAAATTATAACTACATGAAGCCAGGTGCCAGTGGCTCACATCTGTAATTCTAGCTATTCAGAATGCAGAGATTAGGAGGATTGTGGTTCGAAGCCAGCTCAGGCAAATAGTTATGCAAGATTTTATCTCAAAAAACCCTTCACAAAAATAAGGCTGGTGAGTGGCTCAAGGTGACAGCCCTGAGTTCAAGTCCCAGTACTGAAAAAAATACTACATTGGGTTCCTATTATATACTTATAAGAATGTCTAACATAAAAAATAAAACTGGCTATACCAAATATAGTTAGAATGTGGAACTTTTGGAACACTTATTTGGTTACAAACAAATTACTACTTAGAAAGAAAAATAAAGAGCTATTGATTCCCATAGCAACATAGATTTGCATTTTTTTCCTGAGCTAAAGCAGCCAATCTGGAAAGACTATATATTGTCTTATTCCTTTCATATGAGATACTGGAATAGAAAAAGCGTAGGGAAGAAAACAGACCAGTAGTTTTCATGGAGTGAGGGGGGAGAGCAGTTGCTATAGTAGTATAGTATGGGAAAATTTTGGGGGTGAGGGATTGGATGGTAGAGTCAATACTATGTAGATTTACTTAAAACTAATACAACTGCTCAAGGCAAAAGTGAGTTTTACTGGTTGGAAAAAGAAAACAAACAAAACCAAGATATGTGTGAGTAGAAGGCAAAGGAAGGGATGAAGGCAATGACAAACACACTTGATTTTACTAAAATTAATTGAATAGTCTCAGTTAAGTGGTTGGAAAAGAAACTTAACTTTGAAAAGCAATGTTTTAACTGGATACTATAAGGCTAAAGACATAGGAAAATGTATATAATCAATTGACCCTTATTTATAAATTCCTTGTTTATAAAATCCAGATCTTAGTTTTTTAATAATAATCTAAAATAAAGGAACCAGGAGTTTTTGGAGAATTGGTTGATTCCAGGGCCAGGAGAGAAAAAGTACAAAGATGCTCTTGGATGACCTCGTGATTCCAGAATGTCGGAAAGCACTTAAAAAGAAATAGACATAGCCAAAAGGCACAAGATCTAACCTTAAGTAGTTTCAATGGTCAAGGCAAATGTCACCAATTAGACATATCAATGTTATATGTAACCTGATATGATGTATTGAGCAGAGCTCTTTCTTTCTATGCTATCTCTCCCAATATTCCAAAACTTTGTAAGAAATTATGAGAAAAAACAGACAAACCAAGTCAAGGAATATCTGCAATCCAAGAAAGATATAGATATGGGAGATCAGAAAGTGCTGAAGGACTGTCACAGATTAGAGATTGAAGACACATGACAACTCACTGCAATGCAAGATCCTGAATTAAATCCTGGGAATAGAAAAATCTGAGTAATTTCTGCCCTTTGTTTAACAGTATTACTCCAAAGTTACTATTATTGTTTTGGTAATTATAGCATAGTTTTGCAACTCTTCTAATCTAAAATTATCTGCCTCTACCATCTTTCCACCATATTTAAGTACTTATTTATATATACAGGTATTAAAACCAAAGTCAGAATTCTTAGAGCCATGCTGATAAATAGTGAGCTTGGAGAGAGGGGAGGTCTTAGAGGCAATATTAGTAACTAGTGGCAGCTAACGCTTCTGAATACTTTGCTACATGTCAAATCTTTTCACACTTTCCCTCCTTTACCCTCGAAAAAGCCATATTAGGTAGATGTCATTATTTTTCTCTAACAAATGAGAAAATACAATTGAGAAGTTTTAAATTACTTGTTGTCTGAGGTTGTAACAGGTACTTAGAAACTGCCTTTGCTAAAAGGCACTATTTACCTGGGCTCACAAATTGACTGAATGCAGGGTAAAAATCTGACATTTTGTATCTGTCTCCTTTGCTCTGAACTTGTTTCCTGCCTCATCTTGAATACCATGAATGACAGGACTAATTAATAACATTGTTATGAACAGGGTCTCTGAAACTATCACCAAGGAAGAGCAAATACTCACAGGACAGATCACTCCTCAAATGAAGACAAACACCTATGAGTATGAGCCTGCACTCTGGAGCAGGAGTGATCATCTCATGGGGTCCAGATTTCTCCCCTCAAATCATGGTAACCATAAGGACTTTTTGGGACTCCCTCACAGAATCAGGCTGTTCAATCAGACTGTACTTTGTTTTAAACTGTTTAATTATGCTCACCTCTTACCCCTTCCTGATTTATCCAGTATGCATACTCCTAGTGCTAGAATGCACCTCTTCCATGTGCTCGTGTCCACGTCTGAGTGTGCACTACACTTTCCTGTGTGCTCATGGCTTGCATATGAACATGTGTGTCCTTGTGCTTTACTTGCTGAATGAATCTCTCTCTTCCTCAGAGTCTTACTTGTGTGTTAAGTAAGAATCTGAAGGGCCAATTAGGATCCCATTTTTTTTCTCCTTCTTGTGGGACTTCCTCAAAATTTTCACACACTGATGACAAGGTCACTTGGCTATATTCAAACCCAGTTCATCTGACTCTGTGGTCCTTCTGTGTGCATAACTGTCAACATTGCTCACCTATTATGTGAAGAAATGGCCACCTGAATGACTGTGAAGAAACTGACAGACTTCTTTTCCCAAGATTTACAGTTATTTTGTTCTGAATGTCCTCTCAAATATCATATTTAGTAGATTTATCCATCCCTTCCAGCTGTTTTTGCTGCTATTCCTACTATACCAATTCATAGCTTTTTGCTACTCCATAATACATAGCACTGAAAGATGCTGAAATTCTTCCTAAGATTTAAAAAAAATATATACTTGCTTGGTCCCATGTAATATTATTGGTCCATAATATTGATTTTGGTAATAAGATCCAGTCCATCCAATCCTGAAACTAACATATCATATTTTAGAGGACTTCTAAGTTGCAGAACATTAGGAAGCAAAACATTATAAAAATCACTGGAATGAAACTCTAAAGAACTATGTACATTCTGCAGCCTTCTTCATGTATGATGATATAAATGATATAAAATTGTTCTGAAATCCACATGCTATTTTTTATCTTCACTAGCCTTATATTTCTTTAAATAGTTTGGCTTAAGGAAAAATGATTTGAATGCTTGTCTATGTGTCTTTTTCTGTGTCTACGAGACAGGTGAATGTGTGCAGATGCATCTGTTTCTGCTTTGGACCCTTATTACCAAGTCTTAATCTTTGCATGGACATTTGCTCAGAGTACAGATTTTAGTATTGATTATTTCACAATTGATTTCTACTGAAGCTTTTTGCTTTCCTTCATTAAATACTTCCCCTGGCAGTTTTAACTCAGGATATTAGTTTTAATTATTAAATGTTCCTGAATAAGTGGAACACTCATGCTTTGGAAAATGTTTGCTGTAATTTCTTGGAATAGCTTTTTCTTTTCACTTGACTTCTTGGCTTTGGTAAGAAAAAGGAGCCTGCTCATTTGGTGACAAATTGACTGATTCTATTTTCCACACTAAGTAAATGTGACTACTATCTAAATAGTTCACTCATTAACCATATCATGTCTGGTTTGCGTTTGGATTACTCTAGTATGGTCTGGAGCAGCAATGGCAAGTGAAGTTTATTTGCAGGATGAGTATTAGCTGTTAGGGAGAAACAGCTTCATTCAAGTTTAAGGGATAGAGTGGCAAAATCCATTGTGATGTATATCATGGTTACAAGGCCAAAGTGGCAATTTGAATGTATTAGCCATCCCTAAACGGGTCCAGACAGACATTTTATATTTTCTTGTATAAAATCTTACTGCTATATTATTTAACAGACTAAAATGTTATGGGTTAGCTATGATAATTTTGTATTGTAAAGTGTGAAATTTGAGTTTTCTAATGACAAAAATTTCTACTGTGTTAGGGAAAAAGTAAGTAAAGAAAAGCTGAGTCAATGCTTTGGGTCAGTCTTTGGACTTTCTTTGTTGCTGTTAATGAGGGAGCCAAAGCCAATTACCTCTTGATTGAGGGGAGTGTCAATCTCTCAGTCACAGCATGGTGCATTGAACAAGTTCAAGTCCAGAAAAAGAAAGTAAAATAGTGTCAAAGTTGACCACCACATGGAGATTCTGTACTAGGATTCCCAAGAAAGAGAAGAATCATCTATTTTTTTTGATGAGAATCTAGTTTCAGCTGATCTCAGCTGATTCTGCTCTTCTTCCTAATGGAGGGAGATCCTTTCATCTTTCTTTGCTTCTCTTAGAGTCTCTCTATCAGCACTGAGGCTGGGTTTTCTTATTTCCATTGTTCTGTGTGTGAAGACATATGACCTGAATCACATCATGCTAGTACAGATATCATTACCAGAGGCCCTCTCCCTTGCATTAAGAGGATATAGATATAAAATATATTTACAGTCTTGGCTAAAACTGAGGAGAGAGAAATTCTCAATCGACTTCTACCTTGCCCATAACTTATGGAAAAGATGAAACAGAAGCTATAAGTAGGTTTATAGATTTAACTGTTGGCCCAAGTTATAGAAACTAGGTCACAAGTCTTTCTCTTGGTTCCAGGGTCCAGGCCATTTTAACTACCAGGATGGTATTTTCTATAAGGAATCCTAATTATCCTAATTCCTTTGGCTTCCTTTACAATAAAATAGACTCTCAGATGAGAATCCTTGATGTAGTTAATGGGAAAGCAAATCGGGACACATAATTTGCTATGTCAAGATAGCACCAACATGTTGCATAAGGATATGAATGTTGTTAATGTCACTGAAAGATACATTTCAAATGGCTAAAATGTTAAATTCTATTTAAACTATACCACAATGAAAATAAAAAGATAGCATTATATAATTGCTAATTAATACCCTCATTTTGGAAGTGAGAAAGCTCATCTATAGTGAACTCATCAATAAATAGTACCAGGAGCTCTCAGAATGTAAATATGATATGATTCAGTGGGAAACAACACTGTTTCAATATTGAAAGCACTTTCAGTCTTTTAATTGTGGACAATTATTTGTTAATGCTCAAAGAATAGAGAATTCTATAAGGTACAGCAATGGCAGTTTATTTTTAGAGCATGTTTTATATACTTTTACTATTATTATAATGAAGCTTTGATTTGAGTATTATCTAAATGGCTATAAGATTTTAATTTCTTTTTTCTAATTATAAGGTGCTTGTAAGATTTAAAGGAGTCTATGAATAAAAGCTGGGCATGCCTATAATCTTAGCACTAGGATGCTGAGGCAGGATTGTGAGTTCGAGGCCAACCTATGCTTCACAGTAGAACACTGCATCAAAACAAAAAGAGCTTATGGATATATAAGAAGAAGATCAATCAATATGAGTCATTGGTAAAATGCTTAAACTTTTGATTCACAGAGGCTCGGTATGAATGTTCTACTTTCAATTACTTGTTGTGGCCTTGGGCAAATCACTTAATTTAGGGCTCAATTTCCTCAGATGTAAAAGTAGGATAGCAATAGTTCCTTACATTGTGGGACTGTTGTATTGATGAAATAAGTTAAAAATAAATCAATGCTACCCGATAGATAGTAAAAACTCAGAAAAAAGGTAATAATTGTATGTACCCCAAAAGATCCTTTGAAGAATGTCATGTTATGGTGCATCCAAAATGCTTACCGTTGTTCCAGCCACATTGCAGCCACTCATTCAATGAAGGTGTTCATACCATTATTGTGTACATGAACACATTATGGCAGCATAGTGTATTATGATTCTGCCATTTGCCTAATCCTCTACCAATGTAGCAGCTTTAGAGTGTAAAGTTTCATTTTATGATTTCTCTTTTTGCTTGTTGATTTTCTGTGATACCACTTTCTTCTTTGCTAATTATCTTTTCAGAAATTTCCAGTGATTTCTTCTTGCTGACAAAATAAATCTAAAAGCTTACAGGCAAAGTTTCAAATCAATTCAATGACTTTAGAATCAGCTTTTTAAATTCAACTCTATCATACATTAGTCATAGAGTATTTGTACAAGTTGCCTGTTTCTCCTTTTCTTCTTTTTTTGGTCTATGCCTCAGTTATCTCATCTGTAAAAAGAAGACAATAGTCATCACTACTCTAGGTTATTGTGCAGATGAAAGAAATTAATAAGTTACTGAAAAGTGTTCCTGGGTCAGTAAATTTTCAGTAAAAGCTAGCTCATCTACTCATACTGTTGGGTAAATTCAGTTATTAGAACTGTTAAAGAAAAACTGCACTGGCAAACTTAAATAAGGAAGAAGACTTGGATGTGATGCATAACTATAGCAATAAGGGAGAGAGACTGGCCTCTACTCTGCTACACCAAAGAGCTGGAAAGGTTTAATAACTAGGATATAGATCATAGGTCATCTGTGATTACTAATTTGTCTTACCCAAAGAGAGCATAAAATTGCTCATATGTTCATGATAGCAGGTACTTTTGTAACTTATGGCCAGGCCCCACTAAAGTTAGGCTAACTTCTCCAAGCATCATGAGCTAGACATTTCAAAGAACTGACTCTTAGGCCAGTGAATAAGATATTCTCTACAATATAAAACTGAGAAGAGGCTTTTAAGAGGATTATGCAGTCATCCTTTAGTATCTCATGAGGATAGGTTCTAGGACCCCTGGCAGATACCAAAATCTGTGAATACTGGAGTCCCTTACATAAAATGGCATAGTATTCGCAAATAAACTATGCATATCCTCTCATGTACCATAAATCATCTCTAGATTACTTACAATGCTTAAAACAATGCAAATGCTATGTAAGTGGGTGTTACACTGTATTATTTAAGAAATGATGACAAAAAAAGTCTGAACATGAGAAATACAGTGTTTTTTCAAATCCTTTTGATCTGCAGTTGATTGAATCTTTGGCTGTGGAATTCAAGGATATGCAGGGTCACTTGTACATTTCAAAGAGGCAGAGAAAGTATTTCCAGTGACAAATTTTCTAAAGAAAATGCTATTAGAAAAGAGAAGCTAAGGGCTCACAGACATGAAGAAAACTGTCTAACCTTTAAATGGAGTGGACACTAAGTCTGTCTTGGTCAGAACATTCTTTACTACTCTTAAGGCCCCCTGACTTGTCCCATCTACCCTTCATTTCTAAGAGTGCTCTGAGAAATACTGAGTCAGTGTTCATCCTGGCCTTGCTTGAATCTCTTGCTCAGGCTTTGCTTGATTTGAGCTGAGATAAAGTTAGTTCATGAGTCCCCTGGGATGTTTTCTCTGTGTTTTTTACAGCCTGCTCATTCAAAGAAGCCAACCCCACAGGCTTTGTGGAAATCAATCAAATACAAAGGTCCAGGTGGAATAAGTAAATAGAGTTTTTGTTATTGTTATTTTTCAACATGAAATTCTTAATTGCATTTAGATGATAACAGAATAAATAGATCCAAAATTCTTATGTTGGAAAATTCTTTATGGCTCCATTGTTTGAGAAGAGCAAAAAGCAAATATTCCTTCAGAAGTAATTCAACTGAGGTCAGGAAATAGATTTAATGAGGAATCATAGTCACTCATGAAATGCTACATTGTTATTTATTCATCTGATGCTTACTTGTTTATTCCTTAGTATACTCTAGGACTAAGATATTGGGTATTTTATATTGGTTCTAATTCTGTGGTTATAAACAAATTATTTAGCCTTTCAAGTCTCCCACAAATATAGATGTCTTCCTGCCATGTGCTGAACTGTATTCCTCTGAATTTACATGTTGAAATCTCAGTATCTCAGAATATGACTGCACGGAGATTGGGCCTTTAAAGAGTTAATTGAGTTAAAATGAGGTTATGTTGGTGGCTCTGAATTCAATGACTAGTGTCCTCATGAAAAGAGATTAGGACTCAATCAGTCAGAGGGAAGATCATGTGAAGACATGGTCTGATGACCTCCATACATAAATAGAGAAAAATAAGGAAGCCTTAAAAGAAATGAACCCTGCTGAAACTTTGATGTAGCCTTCAGAACTATGAAAAATAAATACTATTGTCATCCAGTCTGTGGCACTTTGTTATGGCAGTTAAGCAAATTAATTTGCTACCTTATGGAAGCAGAGGCACTAAATGAGAACACATAAAACGTTTCAGGATTTTAAACCAGTTTCCATACTCCTATCTTCAACCTACCCTGTACCTTTTTGTCAGATAATCTTAAAACTAAATTCCCTCCCTCAAGAGTGTCACTCTCCTCTTCAAAAAAATTACAGGTTTTCTTGTTTCCTGAGTAGAATTCTTTATTACAGCTTTTCCAAGGCTGATAAAGGTCCCTGACACTCTTGCCCCACCCCCCATTTATACATGCATACACTTCCAGTCTTTTCTGTTACTGATATTTTTGGATGGCATGTTGATTCCTAAGTACACACCCCACAGTTTCATGCTTTTTCTTGCACCATTGTCTCCAGCTAAACCATCCCGTTACCTCCTCAACAGGAATTGAACTTTTTTTTTGTTATTTACTGTTCAGTACAAATGACATCTTTCTAAGAGAATGATGCAAAGCTCTAGCAGTGGTATGGTTTTCTTCCCTCTGTATCCCAAGGACAGCAGTTTGTATGAACCTCCTTTAATGCATGTTCTCACTTGACTGGCTTGCATTTTTCTCTCTTTCCAGTACCTAAATGATGAAGATGCTTCTAGAGGCAAGGACATGTGATTCACTTTTTTTTTTGTATCCTTTACAACAACTAAACAAGTATGCCACAAAACAGCACAGAAAAATTACTGATTTTATCAAATTGAATTGAATCACTCAATTTGTTCACACTGTTCTGTGGAGAATAATAAATGAATTGTAGAACTATGATAATCACTGTGATGGAATTTTTGCAACTGTTGCCAATTCACATTCACTTTTACCAACAAGAGGACACCTAGCAGAATTGTTAGACTAATTTTCAACAAGTGCATTCAATTGCCTCATGAATAGTCATTAGCACCCTGCTTGGGTAAATGTATTAGAATGTCTTTTTGTGCTATGCATAGAGACAGAGAAACGATCACTGAAGGTAATGGAGAGGAGATAATAACTTTAATTTTTTGCTATTTATTCTCCACATGATGTTTTTATGTATATCTACTGGTAGGACAATCTAGCATATAGGAAAAATCATTTCCATATTTGTGATTGCTTTATTAGAATAATTATGTTCAAAGAAACTGTAAAATATATTTAATATTCATATTTTACCAAAAAGAGAAAAAGATACACACTTATAGTCACACATACCTACACAACCTTGAGATTTTTGAGTTTTAATTATTTATAATGTGGTGGGTGAGCCAGGACACAGGGAAAAATAATACTGCTACTTCAATTTCTGCTTTCTGATTTTAATAATTTTTCATCAAAGAAGCATACTCCCCAACTGTCTAAAAACCTTTTTAAATGGATTGCTAGGGGGAAAACAATGCTATAAATAGCATTAAGTGTTTAACTGCATCAAATTCTTTTGTGGTTTCAAATTTGGTCTCTAGTTACGTGCAAAATTTAATGTGATCATTATTTTGGTAATGTATTTTCTGTTTATAAGCTAGTTTATTTAACACTATAAAATTAAAATCTAGGGAGATAGATTCCAAACTTTTCTTTACCAACTTCGTTAAAAGTTGTAAATATTTGAAAATGTATTTGGATAGCAGTATTGTATTTCTTCTTGTTTGGGTAAATTTGACACCATAGGTTTCTCTGTCTCTAATCTTTAATATCAGTGGTTTGTTGGGGGCCTTTTTAATTTCATTAGTATTTATTTTATGGCAGTTTGCAAACTCAATTCATCAATTTTTCCTAATAACTCTATGGGTAACTCCCTTTAATATATAAATGAAGTGAAGATTATTTATCAGATTTTAAAAAGATGAAACATTTCTAAGGTCAAGGATAGAGAGAAATGAACACTTTGGCTCTGACAGGGAAATTGTTGAGTATTGCAGAGCAATATGACAACATCTATTAAATAAATAAATGTTGACCTTTTTTGACCTAACATTTCTAACTATTATAAAAACTTACAAAGAAAATTAATCCATCATGATACCTACATAAAATAAGCATACTCCATTGATTATGATAGTGAAGGAATAGAAATAATTTAAATGTCCATTGATGGAAGAATGGCTAATTATTATGCATAACTCTTATGTTAATGGCCCAATAAATAAATTTAATAGAAGCAGAGTAATTAGATTTTTTTGTGTGCCATCCTATAAAGTTTTAAAAATGCAGATAAAATATAAGCATTTGAAAATTTTTTTCCTTTATTCATATGTGCATACAATGTTTGGGTCATTTCTCTCTGCTTCCCCCTGCCCCCTCACTCTCCCCCTGCCTGCTCCCTCTCCCCGCCACCTTCCAGGCAGAAACTGTTTTGCCCTTATCTCTACTTTTGTTGAAGAGAGAGTATAAGCATTAATAAGGAGGACCAAGGGTTTTTGCTAGTTGAGATAAGGATAGCTATACTGGAAGATTCCTCACGTTGCTTTCCTGTACAAGTGTGTTACCTTCTAAATTAATTCTTCTCCAACTGACCTTTTCTCTAGCTCCTGATCCCCTTCTCCTATTGGCCTCTGTTGCTTTAAAGTTTCTGCATTAGTTCCTTTGCATTGAGGACATCAAATGCTATCATGCTTTTTGGGTTTCTTACCTATCCTCATACCTCCCTTGTGTGCTCTCACCTCATCATGTGACCAAAGTCCAATCACCTTGCTGTATTTGCCCTTGATCTAAAGTCCGCATATGAGGGAGAACATATGATTATTGGTCTTCTGAGCCTGGCTAATCTCCCTCAGAATGATGTTCTCCAGTTCCATCCATTTACTTGTGAATGATAAGATTTCATTCTTCTTCATGGCTGAGTAGAATTCCATTGTGTATAAATACCACATTTTCTTAATCCATTCGTCAGTAGTGAAGCATCTTAGTTGTTTCCATAACTTGGCTATTGTGAATAGTGCTGCAATAAACATGGATGTGCAAATGCCTCTGGAGTAACCTGAGTTGCATTTTTTTGGGTATATCCCCAGGAGTGGGATTGTTGGATCACATGGCAGATCTATGTTTAGATTTTTAAGAAGCCTCCAAATTTTTTTTCAGAGTGGTTGTACTAGTTAACATTCCCACCAGCAGTGTAAGAGGGTTCTTTCTTCCCCACATCCTCGCCAATACCTGTTGTTGGTGGTGTTTCTAATGATGAGGAGGAATCTTAGTGTGGTTTTGATTTGTATTTCCTTTATGGCTAAAGATGGTGAGCATTATATAAGTAGTACTTAAATAATTTCAAGTTGTAAAATGATTTAAGCAGTACAAAAAGAGTTAAACTTTTCTTGAATTAATTGCAACTGTGGTACATCCATTTGGTATACAACAGTTTTTTTTTTTATACTTTGATGTTTATCTTCATTAAATATATGCATATTTTTGGTAAATGTTTTTACATTAACCATAACAATGCTATTGCTTATCTACCATTATACAAACATCTTTTTTTTTTCTTTCCTTTGTTTTAGTTTTTGTTTTGTGAGATGGGTTCTCCCTATGTCTTAGGACTCATGAGCTTCCTGCCTCAGTTTCCTGAGTGCTAGGTTTACAGGTATGAATCATCACTCCCAGCTTGCAACCAGGTTTTTACTAATGTGATGTATTTTAAAAATACTTCCAAGTCCTCCACGATTTCACAAAATTTTTCACATTTTGAGTAAGTTGGAATTTGGAATAATTTCATTCATTCAATTTGTAGTAAGGTTTAGAGTATTTTAATTGCTTTATTTGTAAGTTTATATTTGGACATGTCTAGTCTATTTTAGATCCTTCATTATTAGATAATAAATGGTCTTCTGGTTTGGAGGTTGTTTTTATTTTGCTGAAAGTGAAATTCTTATAAACCAAAGCTCAATAATAATATGTTGGTGTATTATAAAAAGAGAAATATAAAGTACTGAGGAAAATTCCCAATACCATTAGCTATGGTTATTTTATGGGAGGATCCTGGGACTTTTAAACTAAATATTTCTGTAGTCAAGTACATATATTAATAATTGCTTCTGAATCATGAAAAGTGTATGAGAGAGATTTTGCCTTATTTTAAGTAGCATAGCTTACTTGCAATTTGAAAATCAATCCTTCTTACTCCAGAGTTCATTTTTAAACTTGCCTAAGAATGGGGTAAATTTCAGGCTCTAGAACTATTTGTGAAGTGAGAAACTTCTCTCTCAATTATTCATCCTTCTCTTCATGTTTTTGGCAACAAAATAATCAAGCTCTGAGCTTCATACATGATTTTCTAATTACCAGTTACCTTTCTCAGCCTCCTGCTTACCTCAGCATTGTCATAACAATATTCAATGTATATTAAAGGATGTAAAACTGATGTGCCTTGGTTACTTTCTTGACAATGACTTTTGTCTTGGACTTCCTTCTTTACCACAACTGTGAGCAGTAAAAATGGGAACATTTATCTTGGATTAAGGGAAAGAAGCTACTTGTTAGAAGTGCAGGCTAGATTTGCTAGTATGAGTTCCTAGGTGACATTGGGAACTGATTTTTTTCCTAGGCTTGCCACCTACCAATACACTACTATAAATTCAAATATTATAAACCAGTGTACTTTAAGTTATTTTAAAATGAGTACCTAATTTCTGTTTCAATTTATATTTATTGAAGCAGAATCCACAAAGGAGGACATAACCATATTTTTGGTTTTTATAGTTAGATAAAAACTGCATTACAATTTTTATGTGAATTCATACATTATTGAGTAAATAGGTAGCTATTGTCACAGTCAATGGTGGATTATTTTCTAATCATTATAATACTACCAATTCTAAGGTGAGAAAAAAAATCGGTAACATACAATGTTAAAAAATTAAATACACATACACGTACATTCCAAAATGTTACTTTAAGTGTGAATTTATGTCAAACTTCTTTTTACAACATTATGATGGCTGATAGCAAAACATTGAATCAGGATATTCTTTAACTTTCTCTCTTTAACAGGAAACTGTGTTAAAACCATAGTAAAATAACACAGAGATTTCTAATATCTAGGAAACAAACAAACAAACAAAAAACTGCTACATCATTTATCTAAATCTTTGTTGTTTTAGAGATGACCTCTTAGAATGAAAGGATAATTATAGCAATATATAAAGTATTTGTTTTTCCAAGAACTGGTTTGGTGAGCATATACCTGCTACCCCCAAGCACTAGACACTGCCACTTTCAGTGCTAGCACATGTTTCACATGCTCAGGCTTTAAATCAGGAAACATACACATAAGGTGGGAATAAATCCTGGCAGGGTATTTATGCCCTTGGATGCCAAGAAGCCTGGAAAATGTCCACTGTAACATCAGTTTAACATGCTTGATTTTGTGGTTCTTTAAATCATAAGAGATTAAGAATCATGACAAAATTGACATTTTATTAAGTCTTGGGTGACTTTGGCATATATTTTATGCTTTATTTCTCAGTGCTCATGTTTAATCTTCTCTGTGGGGTAGACTGTAATTGTAATTTTATGTGTGAGAACATTCTGCTGTACTGTATGATACTGGTATCATAAGTGCCACCAGTCCATCAGCGGAAGCACTCCAACCATGTCCTGATTCTGTTCATAACCTTTCCACTTTCCATATTGATTCTATACAGAAGATGAGAAGATGGCGAGCCTTGATTTAGACACCAAAGAGCATGAAGAAGTTGTATCTCAGAACAAGAAAAGTCCAAAAAGCAAGGAAAGAAAAATAGACAACACACTCAAAACACAGCAATTTAGAAATAAGAACTTCTGAGAACATTATGATCCCAAATGACACTAAATCATTAAGAGTAATTAAATACTGTTAAGAACTCTCTATGAATGCTGTTAATGTGAGTTTAAATAAGAAAGTTTTCCATCAGGAAACATTAAAATACAGCTTGAAACATGGAAATAGTCAGTACTAAGCAGTGGATAGCTCTTCTTTCAGTGTAATTGGCTTGGTGGTTTCACCCTGCAAGGCATGCTTTATTTGGAAGTCAAATATTGCTTAATCTGCTTCCCCAAAAGTCACGACATTCTTTAGAGATGAGGTTGCACTGTAATTTAAAATTATAGTTTGATATTATAGATAGAAGCTGTAGCTTGCTGCATGTCATCAGACTTCCAGACAAGAACACATTCATTTCCAACTTTTACCTTTTCTTTTATAAGAATGTCAGTATATCTCTAATTTCAGCCTTTAAAACTGCATATAGAGAAATATTCACCAATTGCATGTGGTATTTTGATTTTAATTCATTTTTGCATAGCAATCCTTGAATATGATTTTGAAGACAAAATTAAATGATTACTCAAACACCTATGGTCATTCAGATTAGATGCCATATGCCATCATCTCCAGCTTTAGTAATTTTCACTTGCATTTGGAGATGCAAGTGCTAAAAGCTTGGAGGAAATGTGTTCTGTTAGAACAGTGACTCAATGTGAGCAATTATTTTTTGACAATAATCATTGTTTTCAGCCACATGTTGGACTTTATTAGCCACATATGCTTTTTTGTTTTGTTCAATAAAAAGATAAGTTGGAAGAATAGAATGGGAAGTACATTTTTTCTTCATTCATTTATCTCATCTGAGTCATTTCAGTGAGAGATTGCAAAGACCTGAAGAGTCAGCTTTTGTACTTCTTCCCGAAGAAATATTAAGGTCCATAGTATAACTCATGTGTTTGATCCAGTTGGTATTAAGGATTTTCAGGGACTGTACCCTTAATACTTACAAGGAAAATGTAGTTAGTATACAAATTTGGTTTTTTCTCTCTTTAAATGTGATTTCATTATTAGTAAATATTTATAAAACCCACATAGATAGATGCTCCATAGATGAGATATGGACTCATATAAAATGGGCAAAATATGGATCATTAATAATTTGCATGTTTAAAAAGTGAGGCTTATATAATTATGACACTTCTACATAGGGATAGCAGGACCCAAGATGCAAACTTAAGTTTAATGACTTGTAATTCTATACTCTTTTATTAGGAATGATGCCTCTTTGGAAAGGTGTTATGACAACTGCTTTAATGGTAATGTGAATTATAACCACCACTTTATAACACTCAGCAAGTCTTACAGAGATTTGTATTCTCAGACCTTGGCATGTTATGGGTTGATAAAATTGCTTGGATGAGTAAAATGATAATTTTTCAAACACCACAGGATGATTTGATTCTTTTTGGCTGTCACCTAGGTTTTTATAACATTTATTTAATAACTTAAAACAATCAAGTAATACAAAAGACTTAATGGAAGTTAATTTCATTTATGATTTCTTGTTATAGACTTTGAGGGTAGGTTAAGAAAACTGGAAATCTCTGATTCAGTAACAGGTGAAATTTTGCTTTCTTGAATACACTTTTTCCATCTTGCTGGAAATTTCCACATTATTATCTTAACACTAAAGAATGAAAAATCCTTGTTCAATAAATACTTGTTTCCAGAAAGGATATACTTTTGTGAAATAAAAAAAAATATGATAAAAAAGTCTTTGATAAATAGGCACAGGGTTACCATGGAAGCTGAGTTGGGTATCTAAAGGTTGAATTGCTGTAGTCTGGTATACAGTTCTTGTTGTAATGCCAGAAAACACTGAAAACAATCAAATATGGCTACCCCAGATGAATGAGCAATAGAAAACAACACACAAAGCTGCACAGTCCCAATAGCTTTCTGCCAATGTCCAGCTCCTCCTCCCCATCCTCCCTTCCAGACACACTACCTAAATGTGCACCCCTTCCAACCTCCCCCTTTCCTGCCACATGATGCTTAAAAACCCCAGCCTATAAGAAAAACATGTTCTTGTCCCTCTCAGAGTGCTACTCTGAAGGCCAAGGGTCCCTCTCAGGTCTTTCTTCCTGAATAAATGCCTGCTGTTAGTGAAGGTTGCAGATTCTAGAGTGTCTCTCCTTGTTTTCCTTTCCTTAAGTGCACAGTTTTCCCTTCATTTAGTGCCAAAACCTGGAAGAGAGTTTAAAGTGGGGAAACACCCTTCTTGGGCTACCATGATTCTGTGGTGATCCTTGTATGGTCTATTGTGCACCTCACTGGGGTCTCCTGTCTAAGCTTCATACAGAGACACTATGGCTAAGGGCCACCTAAGTTCCCACAAGGGACACGGCTGGTGCCTATCTTCATCCCCAAACTGCTTGACCTCTCTCTCTCTCCCTCCCTTTCTCTCTCTCTCTTTTCCTTTCTTCACTGCTTTCTTCATTACTCTGGAACTATCATATTTTCTGCTCAGCCTCCCATTATACTGACAATTGTTTTGGATGTGGGATTAAGCACAACTGCTCATTCTGATTGGACTTGGGCCCAAAAAACATTGTTGGTAGGCTCCTTCTATCTAATAGCTGAACTACTCTGGGTCCTGACCTTTTGGTCATACCTACATGCCTGAGAAAATAAATAAATGAATAAATAAATATAATAATAATAGATAATTCTAACAAACCTCCTTTCTTCCCAACTTCCCCTTTCCTCTGTGACCTCTGGCTAGGCCCTTCACTGATTCCACTTTGCACACTTAACACTAGCTCTGGTTTCTACAGGGATGGGTAACACCTGGCCTTTCTCTCTGGCATACAGTGGTGCCTTGGTGTGCCACCCTCTAGCCATTCTTGCCTTCAGTATCCTTATTCCTCTCTCTCCCTCCTACATACCAGCCATTTGGCCTAGGTGAGTCTAGCCCCTGAATATGTTGATCAGAGACATCTGTCTACTGCCCCAAGTTTGTTCTTTTTTTTGCAAGTTTCCTAAGGGGACACCTTAGGGAAAACTTCTTAAGCTCAGTCATGGGTAATACCCACTCAAAAATTTTTTGTGACTCACCCCACCCTCCCTTGTGTAAAAGGCCCCTAGGGTGCCTTTTATGCAATCTTACTAAAATGAACCTAAAGAGTGATCTGAAATAAAAAGTGTTGTTTTTCTACAGAACTTTGGCCTCAATACAAATTTCTCTAAATGGCCCGAATTGAGAACTTTTGATCCTAATGTCCTCCAAGACATCGAACTTTATCATGAGAAATAGCAAATGGCAAGAGGTTCCTTATCTCCAGGCTTTCTTTTACTTCAGATCTTTACCCTCCCTTTGTTCAAACTGCTGCCCCTTTCAAATCCTCCTTCTCAACTCTCATCCTTCTCCGTCAGCACCCAACCCTCTTCCGTCAGCCTTCAACTCAGACCCTGCTGATGATTTTCTCCCTTACCAGTAACACCCTCCCTCAACCTGACTTCTTCAGACTCCTTCCCCCCAGAAGGTCTCTCTTCTTCTCTGGGCCCAGCCTCTTCCCTTCTCTTGGCCCCTTCCCACCCCTGGTTGAGGACACATGCAACTGTCCACTCACACCTGCATACACCTGCCCACCCCCACCCAATTCCTATTTCTCCCCTATGAGAGGTGGTGGGAGTGGAAGGGATGATTAGGATCAATGTCCCTTTTTCTATCATAGACATGTCCCAAACTGAGCAACTGAGCAATGATTAGGCTTCTTTTTGGATAATTCAACAAGGAACAAGATATAGTAAGGAATTCTTCCACCTTACTTGGGCCTTTGCCCTTACATGGGGTGACTTTTATAACATCATAAATGACACCCTCACAGAGGATGAAAAGGAGAGAATATGAAAGTCAGTGGAATAACATGCTGACCAACTCCATGAACAACATCCTAACAGACAATCCTCCTGCTGCCAAGGCAATGCCTAGAACTGATCCTCATTGGACCTATCAAGATGGGGATCCGGGATCAGACCCCTAGGATCATGTGATCTCCTGTGTGTTAGCAAGTATGGACAAAAACAGTCATAAACAGGTCAACTATGACAAGATTAAAGAGATCACACAAGATCCAGACAAAAACCTGCCCTCTTTCTTAACCGCTTAATGGAAGAATCAACCAAATACACCAATTTAAACCTAGTCTCCCAAGGGGGTCATATTTTCCTACATCTCCCCTTCATCAGCCAGTCAGACATGGAAATCCAAAATAAAACTGCAAAAACTTGAGGAGCCCCCAGACTCCTTGACAAATTTGGTTAAAATAGCCTTTAAGTTCTTCAACAGTAGGGATGAAGAGGCTAAACAACTAAAGGGTACAAATACATGCACAAAATATCAAATGCAGTCTCAATCCTTCAAAATCAAATGCCCCATACCAGACCAAAAAACCTACCCAAAGGATACAGCAAGCAGCCTCCTGAAGCCTGCTTCTGATGTGGAAACCCAGGGCATTGGGCAAAAGCTTGCCCACACCCACCAACAAAACCCTGTCCACAGTGTGGACAATGCGGCACTGGAAGATGGACTGTCTAGGGGAAAACAATATTTTCCTCATTCACAGCCTCAAATTCCTGATAGTGCCCCAGCCAAGGATCCATCACTGATGTTTCCACTGGATGACTGATGAGGCCCAGGTCATAAAGCCCCTGCCACTGGTGAGTCTGCTGATCTAGGGGTAATGGGGATGGTATTGGGAAAACATATTTCCTTTTTCCTCAATACTGGGGCAGCAAAATCAGTTCTAACCAAATATACAGGTCCTCTCAAAAAGACGTCCCTCCCTATTGTGAGGGTAAATGGTATACCAAAGACAACTGACTTAACTTCCCTCTCTATTGCACTTTTGGATCTAAATCCTTTACTCACCGTTTCCTGATCATTCTGGCCTGCCCTTTTCCAGTACCAGGAAGAGATATACTCTATATACTTGGGACCACCATTTTTATTCCACCCATTAATCCCTGCCAGCCCATACAGTTTATCCTCCCTATACAGGACCTTCCACCACCCAAACCCTCTTCTCACCTCCTACAGGAGGTCAACCCCCAGGTTTGGGATGCATCCCACATCTCCATAGCCTCACACCATGCTCCTGTTAAGATCATTCTAAAAGACCTCTCTGTCCCCATAGTCATTTCACAATATCCCTGGGTTGAGAGGGACACATGTGACTAAAAGTAATTTTAGATCAACTAAAAACCTTCCACCTCCTAGTCCCTATTAACTCCCCCTGTAACACTCCTATCCTTCCTGTAAAAAAACCTAATGGCTCTTTTAGATTAGTTTAGGATCTCAGGAAGATCAATGCTGCTGTCACTTCTATTCATCCTGTGGTCCCTAACCCATATACTTTCCTCTCCCAGATCCTTCCCCAAAACTCTTTCCTTTCTGTGCTGGATCTCAATGATGCCTTCTTTACTATCCCAACCCTTATTTGCCTTCACATGGACAGATCCCATTATCTATCACAACCAGCAATTGACTTGGACAGTCCTCTCCCAGGGATTCAGAGACTCCCCCCAACATTTTTGGCCAGGCTTTACAACAGGATCTCAATTCCCTTGATTTTTCCCCAAGCAAGCTCATCCAGTATATGGATGATTTTTCTTGTGCAGCCCCTCTAAATCTTTATAAGAGACCCACACCATCCCTCTTCTTATTTCAATAGCACACTGGAGATACAGGGTATCAAGAAGTAAAGCCCAACTTACTTCAACCTCATACTCATACTTGGGATTTTTATTAACTCTGGGATATTGTCAAATACCTTAAACAGAAAAACTGCTATACTCCAAATTCCTCTTCCAAAACCAAAAAGGGACATTCTTTCTTTTCTGGGATTAACCAGGTATTTTAGAATTTGAGTCACCAATTACTTGATAATAGCCAACCCACCATATGAGGTTGCTAAAGGAGACCTAGGTGAGCCTTTACTTTGTCCCTGGACCCTCCAAACCCCTTTTAACCTGCTTAAGCAAGCCCTACCAAGGCCCCCTGCACTTTCTATCCCAAATCCCAACAAGATCATTCACTTGTACCTACACTCAGATAAATGCCAAGCCTTGGGCTTCATGGCTCAGAGTACAAGAGACTCTGTGACTCCTATAGCTTACCTCTCAAAACTACTGGCCTGCCTGTCTGAGAGTATTGGCCACAGAAGCTCTCTTAATACCAGAAGCCCAAATAATAACTTTTAACTTACCTATGATAGTCTTGTCATCTCACAATATTCAGGACTTAATAAGCCATGGAGCCCTTAACTCTGTTTCCCATCCTGTGTTCAAATCTTACACTCTTTTCTCTTCCAACCTGACCTAACTTTTCAGTGATGTCAGAGGCTAAACCCTGCTACACTCCTACTTTCAAACACCCCACCCCACCCAGAACCTCTAAACCATGACTGTATCTAGATACTTGATGACTCATCACGAGCTTTCATCACATCCTAGACACTCCCATACCTGATGCTCCAAACTGGTTTGCAGATGGCAGCTCTACAAAGGCCTCCACTACACCCTAGCTGGGGCAAGATACACAATAATTGAAGGGTATCCAAACAGTGCAACACACACAATCATAGAAACAGATAGTCTTCCTCCTACAAGTACTTCTCAATAGGCAGAACTATACACTCGTACACAGCATTACAAAGTGCAAAGAACAAGATGGTTAACATTTATATGGATTCAAAGTACACCTGTAACATCATCCATTCCAATATTCAGATCTGGAAGGAGCAGGGTTTCTTAACAACCATGGGATCCCCAATAACAAATGCTAAGTATAATATGGCCCTTTTACAAGTGGCTACCCTCCCTCACAAAGCTGCCACCCTCCATTGTAAGGGACATCAAAAGTATAACACTTTCATATCCATCAGCCATAACTTAGCAGACATCACCACTAAACAAGTGGCCCAACAAATGCTTCCTCAGGCCATTCTGCCAATTCACTAAGTTACACATAAAAGGAGACAGAACTATTAAAAACTCAGGGGCTAGCCAACACCAAGGATACCAGTTTCTTAATAACACCCTTGTTCTACTGGAACAACAAATTAAACCCATGCTGACTGCCCTTCATCAAATCTTTCATTCTAACCCTCTGTCCTTACTTCATTTTATTAAAATCCTTATCACCACCAGCCCCAGATTCCACAAAACACTAAAGGAGATATTATCCTCTTGTTCCATATGCTCCAAAACCATCCCTTTAACAAATATCTGGCCCCCTCTTTTCCCACTCATCAGGCAAGAGGTCACTTGCCCTGGTCAGACTGGCAAGTGGACTTTACTAACACACCCCTTATTAAGCATACCATGTATCTTCTAGCTTTCATTGACCCTCTAACAAGATGGATTGATTTGTTCCTCACTAATAACAATACTTTTTAGGGAAATCATCCCATTTTGGTCTCTCCACATCACTGCAGTCAGACAACAAGCCAGAATTTACTTTTATCATCATTCAACCTCTTCTATTGGATCAAAATGGCACCTCCAGATTCCAAGGGAGGAAGCAGAAAGCATGCTTCCTAAAGTAAATTCTTGGAGAGACACTGGAGATACACCTGGCAGGAAAAACCACCAAGAAGAGGCACAACTCTGACAACTCCACACCCCCAGCCCATGCATAGCATCCCCACTCCACATTAAATGGAGAAACCAAGAGGGCTCCCATGCCACCAGATGCCAGTTCCTACCCTGCTTGGGAGACCACCAGGTGAGCAAATAAGCAGCATGCAGTACTCCCTGGGGCAAATCAGCATAGCCCACTGGACAGACTGACCCCCACCCAGGGAGAAAAGAAAAAAACAAACAAACAAACTGAATAATAAACAAGCAGCTGAAAAAAAAAAGACACGTAGCAAAGAGGGCAGGGTGCTGTGGGCTCTGGAGAGTGGAGGTGGGGCACTCTCTAATGAAAACTGTAAATAAACAAGCTGACCTGAGAAGGCAGGAGTGGCGGCTCCTCCCCAGCAACCTTGGAGTGGGGAAAACTTGTAAAAGTGGCTGTCATGTGGAAATCTGCACCAGGGAGGGGCAAAGGGGCACTTCCCCACACAAACTGTAAATAAACAAGCCAACCAGAGAAGGAGGGTGTGGTGTCATCTCCCTCAGTGTGCTTGGAGAGGGGAAGGCATCCAACAGTGACTAGAGTGTGGTACGCTCCACCACAGAGTGGGGTACGGGCATCATGCAAACTCTAAATAAAAAAGGACTGCACTTGCAACAGGCAGGTAGGGCTGTATACTGGAGAAAACAAAAGGGGCAAGCATCCAGGAGAACTCTAAATAAACAAAGCCTGCCTTCAGGGCTAGATGAGTGTAAAGCTCATTTCTGAGATCTGCAATAAAGCCAGAAGCAGCAGCTGGCTGACAGTAGGTGGCAGGTGAGCTGCAGCCTCAGATAGACATTCACAAAGCTGTCTCCAGACTCCTTTTGTTTTTTCCTTTGATGAGATGACAGAACTACTACTGAAACACCAACACGAGAACTGGATGCTGAAAGACTAACACCAAAACAATTAAGACTGAAACTTTATTGCATTTGAACTTGGGAATTTTTATTTTTTATTTTTTTATCCTCTCTCTGTCTCTCTAATGCCTGTTTAGCTCACTGTAGATTAGTACACTATCTCTCACTGTTTATTTCTTCAGCTGTTTTTGTTTTGTTTGTTTTTTCCCTTTTTCTTTACCTTCTTTGCTTTCCCTCTTCTCTCACCTTTCCATTCTAGATATCATCATTGTTACTATTACAAGCTAGACAACCCTGAATTACACACAGTACAGGGACAGTAACAGTAGCAAGGGCAGTGATGGGAAGATGGAAAAAAAGAGGGAAACCATTTCCCCCCCAACAATAAATTAGTACAAGAACCAGAGGGAAATGAAGAAAACAGATGCCCAGATCCAGACTCCAAAAAAAACGAAGATAAACTATGCCAAAGAACCCAATGAAGCCCACAAGAACAACCTGAAAGAAGAAATCCTGCAAGTAATCAATGAGAATTTTATAGAGCTGATACTGGATATGGTCAACCAAAATGTACAGGAGACACTCAAGAAATTCCAAGGCAACAAAAATAGAGAATTTGAGAAAGCACAAGAACAAATAAAAGAAACTATAGAAGCAGTGTATAAATACCAAAGTGAAACAAAGAACACCATAAATAGGGAGATAAATGAACTCAGGACAAAAATAGACAATATTAAAAAGGAAGAGATGCAGGATATGGAAAATCTCAAAAAAAGAATGAAGCAGAAATGCAAAACAAAATGCAAGGCCGATCCAGGAGACTCGAACAAGCAGGACACAGAATCTCAAAACTTGAAGATGAAATGGTAATTAAAGGAAAAATTGAAGAACTACTACTTAGACAACTCAAGACCTGTGAAAAGAAAATGCCAGAACTTGCTGACTCCATCAAAAGACCAAACCTGAGAATCATGGGCATTGAAGAATGAGAAGAGGTGCAAGCAAAAGGAATGCATAATATATTCAACAAAATAATAACAGAAAATTCCCCAAATCTAGAGGAAATATGCCCATACAGGTACAGGAAGTCTCCAGAAAACCAAACAGACCTGACCAAAATAGAACTACTTCATGACATATTATCATTAAAACAACAAGTATGGAGACTCGAGAAAGAAAAATGAAGGCTGTAAGATTGAAAAAACAAATAACATACAAAGATAAACCCATCAAAATCACAGCAGACTTCTCAACAGAAACATTAAAAGCAAGAAGAGCTAGGGGTGAGGTCTTCTGCACATTGAATGAAAATAACTTCAAACCTAGGATACTCTAACCAGCAAAGCTATCATTCAAAATAGATGCAGCAATAAAAGAATTCCATGATAAGCAGAAACTAAAACAGTATATGACCACCAAGCCACCATTACAAAAGATTCTTCAAGGGATTCTGCACACAGAAAATGAAACCCAACATAACCATGAAAGGACAAGCAATATCGAACTACAGGAAAGCAAAAACCAAGAAAGTAGAGAGTAACACTGATTTAGCTACACACAATCAAACCCTCAAACAACTAAGACAACTAAATGACAGGAATCACCACATACCTATCAATACTAACACTGAATGGTAATGGACTTAATTCCCCAATCAAAAGACACTGTTTGGCAAACTGGGTTAGAAAGGAAGATTCAACAATATGTAGCTTACAGGAGACCCACCTCATTGATAGAAATAAGCATAGGCTTAGGGTGAAAAGCTGGAAGAAGATTTACTAAGCCAATGGCCCCTGAACAGGCAGGAATAACAATACTTATCTCTGACAAAGTAGACTTCAAACCTACATTGATCAAATGAGATAAAGGACATTGCATACTAATAAAAGGGGAAATAGACCAAAGAGAAATAACAGTTATCAACCTATATGCACTCAAAGTCAATTTACCCAATTTCATCAAACATACAGTGAAGTACCTAAAAACATATATTAACTCCAACACAGTGGTAGTGGGAGACTTTAACACCCCACTATTATCAATAGATAGGTCATCCAAACAAAAATTCAAGAAAAAATCCTAGACCTAAAACATACCATAGATCAAATGGACCTAGTTGATGACTACAGACATTTCATCCAACTTCTACACAACATACATTTTTCTCAGCAGTCTTATCCAAAATAGATCATATCCTAGGGCACAAAGCAAGCCTCAGCAAATATAAGACAATAGAAATTATACCATGCATTCTGTCTGGTCACAATGCATTAAAACTAGAACTCAACAATAAAAATAAAGACAAAAACCATACAAACAGCTGAAAACTGAACAACTCATTGCTTGAAGAACAATGGGTCATTGATGAAATAAAAGAGGAAATCAAAAGGTTCCTGGAAGGCAATGAAAATGAAAACACAACCTATCAGAACCTATGGGACACGGCAAAGGCAGTCCTGAGAGGAAATTTATAGCCATGAGTCCATATATTAAAAAGACTGAAAGATCCCAAATCAATGACCTAATGATACATCTCAAACTCTTAGAAAAACAAGAACAAGCAAATCCCAAAACAAATAGAAGGAGAGAAATAATAAAAATAAGAGCTGAAATCAATAAAATAGAAACCAAAACAACCATACAAAGAATTAATGATACAAAAACTTGTTCTTTCAAAAAATAAACAGATCAACAGACCCCTGGCAAACCTGACTAAAATGAGGAGAGAAAAAACCCAAATTAGTAGAATCAGGAATGCAAAAGGGGAGGTAACAACAAACACCATGGAAGTCCAGGAAATCATCAGAGACTACTTCGAGAACCTATATTCAAATAAATTTGAAAATCTTGAAGAAATGGACAAATTTCAGTTTCATCCAAAACTGAACCAAGAGGACATTAATCACATGAATAGATCTATAACACAAAATGAAATTGAAGCAGCAATCAAGAGTCTCCCTAAAAACAAAAGTCCAGGACCTGATGGATTCTCTGCTGAATTCTATCAGACCTTTAAAGAAGAACTGATACCAACCCTCCTTAAACTGTTCCATGAAATAGAAAGGGCAGGAAAACTGCCTAACATATTTTATGAAGCCAGTATTACACTTATCTCAAAACCAGGCAAAGATACCTCTAAAAAGAAGAACTATAGACCAATCTCCTTAATGAACATTGAATCAAAAATCCTCAATAAAATAATGGCAAACCGAATTCAACAACACATCAAAAAGACCATTTACCACAACTAAGTAGTCTTCATCCCAGGAATGCAGGGGTGGTTCAACATACAAAAATCAATAAACATAATAAACCACATTAACAGAAGCAAAGACAAAACCCACTTGATTATCTCAATAATGCAGAAAAGGCCTTTGATAAGATCCAAAACCATTTCATGATAAAAGCTTTAAGAAAACTAGGAATAGAAGGAAAGTACCTAAACGTTATAAAAGCTATATATGACAAACCTAGAGCCAGCATTATACTTAACAGTGTAAAACTGAAACCATTCCCCCTAAAATCAGGAATGAAACAAGGATGCCCACTATCCCCACTCCTATTCAACATAGTACTATAATTCCTAGCCAGAGCAATTAGGCAAGAAGAAGGAATAAAAGGAATACAAATAGGTAAAGAAACAGTCAAAATATCCCTATTTGCAGATGATATGATCCTATACCTTAAAGACCTGAAAAAATTCTACTCAAAAGTTCCTAGACACCATCAACAGCTATAGCAAGGTAGCAGGATGTAAAATAAACATTGAAAAAATCATTAGCATTTCTATACACTAATAATGAACAAACAGAGAAGGAATATATGAAAACAATTCTATTTACAATAGCTTCAAAAAAAATTAAATACCTAGATGTAAACTTAACATGGGATATAAATGACCTGTACAAGGAAAACTATAAACTCCTGAAGAAAGAGATTGAGGAACACTACAGAAAGTGGAGAGATCTCCCATGCTCATGGATTGGTAGAATCAACATAGTAAAAATGGCATACTACCAAAAGCAATCTGCATGTTTAATGCAATTCCCATCAAAATCCCAATGACATTCATCAAAGAGATTGAATATCTACCCTAAAATTCATTTGGAAACATAGGAGGCCACGAATAGCCAAGGCAATACTCAGTCAAAAGAACAATGCAGGAGGTATCACAATACCCAACTTCAAACTATATCACAAAGCAATAGCAATAAAAACAGCATGGTACTGGCACAAAAACAGACATGAAGACCAGTGGAACAGAATAGAGGATCCAGATATGAAGCCACACAACTATGAGCAACTTATCTTTGACAAAGGAGCTAAAAATATACAATGGAGAAATAGCAGCCTCTTCAACAAAAACTGCTGTGAAAACTGGTTAGCAGTCTGCAAAAAACTGAAGCTAGATCCATGTTTATCATCCTATACCAATATTAACTCAAAATGGATCAAGGACCTTAATATCAGACCCCATACTCTAAAGTTGGTACAGGAAAGAGTAGGAAATACTTTGTAACTGATAGGTATAGGCAAGGACTTTCTCAATGGAAAAAGCAGCTCAGCAACTAAGAGATAGCATAGACAAATGGGACTTCATAAAACTAAAAAGCTTCTGCTCAACAAAAGAAATGGTCTCTAATACCACCCACAGAGTGGGAGAATATATTTGCCAGCTACAATCAGACAAAGTACTGATAACCAGAATATATAGGGAACTCAAAAAACTAAACTCTCCCAAAATTAATGAACCAATAAAGAAATGGGCATGTGAACTAAATAGACTTTCTCAAAATAAGAAATTCAAATGGCCAAAAAACACATGAAAAAATGCTCACCATCTCTGGCCATAAAGGAAATGCAAATCAAAACTACAGTAAGATTCCACCTCACCCCTGTTAGAATAGTCATCATTAGAAACACCACAATCAACAGGTGTTTGTGAGGATGTGTAGAAAAAGGAACCCTCTTACACTGCTGGTGAGAATGTAAACTACTACAACCAGTCTGGAAATAAATTTGGAGGCTTCTTAAAAATCTAAACATAGATCTGCCATATGATCCAGCAATTCCACTCTTGGGGATATACCCAAAGGAAAGTGACACAGGTTACTCCAAAGGCACTTGCACACTCATGTTTATTGCAGCACTACTCACAATAGCTAAGTTACAGAAACAGCCAAAATGTCCCATTATTGATGAATAGATTAAGAAAATGTGGTATTTATATACAATGGAATACTACTCAGCCATGAAGAAGAATGAAATCTTATCATTTGCAGGAAAATGGATGGAACTGGAGAACATCATCCTGAGGGAGGTTAGCCAGGCCCAGAAGACCAAAAATTTTATGTTCTCTTTCATATGCAGACTTTAGATCAAGGGCAAACACAACAAGGGGATTGGACTTTGATCACATGATGAGGCGAGAGCATAGAAGGGAGGTATGGGGATAGGCAAGGACCCCCCAAAAAAACAAGTCAGCATTTGACGTCCTCAATGCAAAGGAACTAATGCAGAAACTTTAAAGTGACAGAGGCCAATAGGAGAAGGGGACCAAGAACTAGAGAAAAGGTTAAATCAAAAGAATTAACCTAGAAGGTAACACACATGCACAGGAAATCAATGTGAGTAAACTCCCTGTATAACTATCCTTATCTCAACTAGCAAAAACCCTTAGTCCTTCCTATTATTGCTTATACTCTCTCTTCAACAAAATTAGAGATAAGGGCAAAATAGTTTCTGCCTGCTAGTGAGGGGGTGGGGGGGAGAGGGAAAGGGTGGGCATGGGTAGTAGGGGGGAGAAATGACCCAAACATTGTATGCACATATGAATAAAAGAAAAAAAATAATTACTAATGTTTAATGATCTTATAACACAGCAAACACTCTTCTAGTTACATTTGCTTATCTGATGCTCTCAAAAATATGACACAGGCAATGTTATTATTTCCATATTATTAAAACATCCAGAAATAAAAAAAGAGCAAAAAACAAAATGACACTTCCATATTCCATACCATCCACAATCATCTGGAAAAGACCAAGCACACCCTAAAAGACACACTCACCAAAGTTACTAGGGAACTCCAAATGGGCTGGATCAAACTATTATCTTTAGCTCTCTGAACCTGAGCTCTCCCTTGAAAGCCTCTGCTAACTAGCCCCTTTGAGGCCATGTACTGCTGCCCCCTTGTAACACTGGGTCTTCCTACATCACCCTCTAACATTACCCCTCCTCTATTTACTTCTCTACTATCCTATATGAGGACAACACTTTGGACACAGCTGGACACCAACCTCCCAAAATCTATCTCTTCTCCTTCAAACCCTGACCTGGTTCAGATTTCGGAAGGGTTTATTACAAGGGACCGATACTCAGTCTCCCCTCCTTGGAAGGTTCCCCATGGGCTACTTTAACAACTCCTACTTCAGTTCAACTGCAGAGATATAAACTCTGAGCACATGTCTCCTCTATAAAACTAGCCTCATCTCTCCTCCTCTTGCTCTCTCAAGTTCCAGGGCTGGACCCACCAAGATCCATATGACCCACCTACCCTCCATTCAGGAAGCAGATGAACCAACGCCTCCAACTCTACCAGACCTTCCTCCAAACACTTCAAAACCAACTTAAGAATTATCATCCACACAAGACAAACTCTAAAGATTGTCTAGGGCCTTTGGCTACAGGGAGACATCACTGACTTCATGCTGGACCAAATACTTTTCTTCTCCTTTTGCCTTTTCGTTACACTCAGTCCTCACCATTCCTTTCACAACGAGTCTCTCCTTTGCTTCCATTTTCTTTGCACAAGCACTCCATACCCTACCTCTTTGACAAGTAACAACTACTCCACTCCCTCTAACTGCTTACTCTCCCTTGATTAATGCCTCTGCCCAACTTCTTTCAGTCTAAATCCTAATCTCTCCTCTTGCTGGATCTGCATTCGATCCACTGAAAAGGAATGGATGGCACACCCTACCAACTTAGTAGACTGGACCACCACCTGGGAATCCTGACATCAAAGCACAATTTGCATAGGCACCATGTTCTTCACCTGCTGCTCACAGAGCAATCATGCCAAATCCTCTTCCCAGGCTTTATTTGACTTAAAACTCCAACTAATACCCCTATTGGGAAATCCTTAGCATTCTGCTCTTCCAAAAGTGCCTCCTACTGTAATGAGTTCTATCACTCAGGCTGACCTCTATGGGACAGCCCCTTTATGCATACAAAGATCCACTTTCTGGATTCTACGCCTATAGTGTCCCTTAGTATCTTCCTGTGTGGACAAACCTTTCTTCTTCCTCCCCTCCCCCATCATGGGCAATTCAAACTCTTTAAATGAAGAGGCGTCAGGTACAGGAACCTCAAAGTGGCCTACTACTGGACCCCCAACTTATCCATTTCATCACACCAGCATCCCCTTGTCCCCCAGTGCAACTTCACTGCAGCCACTTCAGACTTTTGTAATGGGAGACTTCACCCTAATGCCATTCCAGTCTTCAATATACCAGGATTCTACCCCAACCCCTTCTCCAAGAGTAACTGCAAAGTTCTATTCACACCTCACTCCCAGCTCTTTCTCTACCCATCAACCCACTGACTTTTTATGGAGTCTCCCAATGCCTCTTCCCCCTTTTTACAACCCTTTCTAATGGCAGAATGCAGATCAAATAGAACCCCTCTTCTCCTCCAAATTAATGGGGTGTCTCTCCTTCTCCACAAGACTGTTCTTCCTATGTAGGTTGCAAATATATACATGTTTTCCTACTAACTGGGTAGGAGTTTGTACACTTGCCTTCTTAATCTCCCCAAGTCTCACACACCACCAACTTAGAAATCATCCTCATCTCCACTGTTAACTTCATATATACAAAAAGGGATGTTGATCCAACCCCCTTGGTGGTGGGACTGGGCCTTCTCAACAGAATCGGGACAGTTTTGGCAGGATTAGGAGTGTCAATTAGCCAGTTCCAAAAATTGTCAGAGGGTCTTGAAGGAGAGCCTTAATGATATTGCTTTACAGACCTGTGCAATCCAGAACCAGATCAATCCCCTAGCGACAGTGGTTTTATAAAACAGGAGGGGACTAGATCTCTTCACAGTTGAAAAAGGTGGTTTATGCCTTTTTCTGGGGAAGATTATTGTTTTTTCATTGGCATAGTCAGGGATGGGATAAAGAGACTCAAGGAAAGGACACAACAGCTGACATCCACACACCTGCTAATATTCTTTCCTCACTATAGCCATGGCTCATCCTGTTGGTGGTTCCTCTCATCCTTGTTTGTCTGGCCCTAGTGTCCCTACTGTACCTTATTAATATTTGAAAAAATTTTTTACAGGAATACATTGCTGCCATCTTCCAGGCTACTTCGGGAGAGCAACTCAAGGCCATCATGCTTCCAGGAACTCTCCAGGCTTGGCAACCCCTCTCCCCCACATTGCCCCCAGCCAGCTGGAAGTAGCCAGAAGACAAATGGAGCCTATGCCCTATATAGCAAAGAGCCTAAAATGTTGGACTGATGAAAAACACTGAAAACAATGCAAATATGGCTATCCCGGATGAATGAGCAAAAGAAAACAATAGGCAAAACTGCGCAGCCCCAAGAGCATTCCCAACCATGTCCAGCACCTCCTCCCCATCCTCCTTTTCAGCCACACTACCTAAATGTGCACCGCTTCCAACCTCTCCTTTTCCTACCACACGATGCTTGAAAACCCCAGCCTGTAAGAAAAACATGCTCTTGTCCCTCTCAGAGTGCTACTGTGATGGCCAAGGGTCCCTCTCAGGTCTTTCTTCCTGAGTAAGTGCCTGCTGCTAGTAAAGGTTGCAGATTCTTTTCCAGAGTGCCTTTCCTCGTCTTCCTTTCCTTAAGTGCCTCCATTTTCCCCTCAGTTTTCCTTTAGGTTCTGCAAACTGCTGGAGAAGGGTTAGAAACTTGCAGGATAATGTTGTCATTCAAAAACATAAAGTAAGCTTTGGAGACAAATATTTAAAGAAAAATCTTAAAACTGATTATACATTAAATATGTAAGAAATACTGAATATATTATGTTACATTAGAAGCAATAATTCTCTGGGATTGAATTGGAAATATCATATTTCAAAATATGAATAATTTTTTTACTTCCTTTGAAATAAAATTCTAAGTGTGGTTACAGTATTAGAAGTCAGGATAGTGATCTCCTCTGGAGACAGAGTGACTAGAAAAGTGCCTATGGGGGGAAGTTTCTGATGTGCTGACAATAGTCTTATTTATGGTCAAGGTGACGTGTTCACATTTTAAAAATGCAAGAGATATCCATGTATGATTTGAGTGCTTTTCTGCATACATGCTATAATTTAATAGAAATTTTCATTTAAATTAACAAAAGTTAAATTTTTAGAAATGTGTTTACTTGTCTTCTATCCTAATTCCTTGTTTGATACCAATGATTCCAAACTACATAGTTGTAGTCATAATGTGTTAGAAGGAGCGCAGTATTTTTTTTAAAGAAAACCTAAATGGGTAGACTAAATGTTTTTCACATTTTAAAAATGAATCCAGATGCTGGTGGATCATGCATGTAATCTTAGATGCTGGGGAGGCTGAGATCGGTAAGATGGTTGTCTGAGGCCAACCTGGGCAAAAAGTAAACCCTGTCTTAAAAATAACCAACACACACACACACACACACACACACGAACGGCAGAGTGACTCAAATGATAGAATGTCTGCCTAGTGAACATGAGGCCTTGAATTCAAATCTTGTTACCACCAAAAAAAATTAAAAAGTGTTATATTGAAACTCTGTTATGAATTTCATAAGAATACAGGCCAGAGATGCAAATTATAAATTTACTTGTACCATTCATTATATTAGTATCTGCACACATTTCCCTGTTTGTCAGAGGAGGTTGGTAAAGTTATCTGCAAACACAGGTTTTGGGGGACAGATAGTAAGATACAGGCAGTCAGGGGTGAATTCCACGTGGCAGGGGGACCTTCATCCCAACATGCCTGGGACTGGGAGGACAGACCGCTGCACTTCTGTACTTGTGCAGCACTGGTGCACACATATGGGGAACCAATCAAGAGGACACCTCCGCCCTCCTGCACACGGCCAGGGGATCCAATATGCATGGACAGAAGGTGACAGAAACCTGGCAATTTGAAATGGAGGGTATACTCCATGCCATCTAGGGGAGGGGAAAGGAAGGATCTTAAAAGGGGAAATCCTGGAAGACTTCAGTGAACTACTGATTTCCAGTCCCCTTCCTGCTGAAGTACCTGCTTTACTTTCACTTTCTGTTTCCACAATAAATCTTTGCTAAACTCTTTCACAGTTTTCCTGTCTCTTAATTCTTTATCCATTGGAGAAAAAGAACCTGTACCCCTGGATGGTAACAGTTTGTTATGAAGCTCAAATGAGATACTGTATCTAAAAATACTTTATGCATTATAAAGCCAAACAATCACAAAGTACATTTACTTTTTAATCACATATGCAAGATAAAATTCTAAATAATTCTAAGCTTTTAAATACATATTTAGATTAAATGAACAACTAACAAATCTTATTGCTAGCAGCTTCTGTTACAAAAACATCCAATGTACTACATTTCTGTAGCTTCAGTAACATGTAAGACCTCGTTTTTGTTAGGTTTGTACTCTTTGTGCACTTTTTTGTTATAATTTTATGCTATTGGATGGTTAACCTGACTGGTAAAAAACAAGAGAACCTGCCTCTTTCCTGCTTTCTTCCTCTCTATATAGTCACTACTTCCTGCAAATGTATTAAATAAAATTAGAAAGAGTAGTGAGGTATTTAAATAAATTAGTGCTGCATCCAGTTTTTCCAGAGAGCCTAAATATTTTCTTTTGCCCACAATATTATACTGGTATCTTATGCTACTAATAATGAAGTTTTACCAGTCAGTCAAACTTCATTATTAACCTGATGAAAAAATGTCAATTCTCTTCTTTTTGCTATTTGGTAGAGATGTTTTGCTAAAATATAGTATATTCGTTACTCAGGAATAATATTCTAAGTAAATATGACATATGCACAGTGTTAGGAAAAATGCTGCTCTCAAAGAAAGCTCATGAGAAAACTCACGTCCATAAAGCAAAGGTTAATGTCAGGCTCAAATTGCCAGGCTGGCCGGGGAAAAGATGGCGCAGCCTTGAGCCTGGGTGAGCAGTGGCTTTCATAGAAGGGGGAGGATAAGGAAGTTAGTACAGGTGCTGTAGTCTCTGGTAGGGGTGGGGCTGTCTTAGAGCACAGGAATTTGTTTAAGGGCAGGGCTGCCATTTTGGCTGATTCACAAAATGGTGACATTATTGTTCTATCATTCCCCCATGTTTTCTTTAATACTGATGAGGATAGGGGCTGAGGATCAGGAATTGGGGCGAAGCATCGATCTCTTTAACTGCTTCCTGCTGGCAGGGGGCGTTGTATGGGGCAGGATCCTCAGGCTCCTGTGGCGTCCTGGATGTGGCCTTCAGTGGTTTTCAGGGTGGTTTTGGAGAGGTTGGTGTCCCTGGAGGTACAACTGGTTAAACTTTTGATTAGCAATAGCAGACATGCAGTATGATACAAGGGAGGAAGCTTAAGAATAGGAGAGCAAGAAACATAGGCATTAGGATGGGCATTGGCCAGGAGAACCACTGTGAAATGTTCTTCCCTAGACAATTTTAAGAGTCCTCCAATTACAGAGAGAGAAATGTGTAGCCATACATATATCTAAGACCCAAATAGGAATATTAGGAGGAGCATAAAAAGGTGTCTGCTCAGGGACTACATACCTAGGGATCTAAATTCTGCAAAATCCTATAACTGCCAGGAAAACTGTAAGCTATTTTATGGTTTGGGGGTTGGGAAATGGAAGATTGGGTTGATGCATTTATGACTCAGGGAGTGAGTCTGTCCCTTTAAGGCCACACCTAGGTAGGTGACCTGTGGGAGGCAGGGGCTGTCAGAATTTAAATGTAACACTCTTGGATAAAAGAGAGCTTTAGCTCATTATTTTATATAAATTGACACTTTTAACCTTTTAAATGTTTGCACCATATTTAGATAAAGTATAACATAACACTGTTACAAGGTGGTCATTTAAGACACATAAGCAAATATATAAATAAACTCTGATTTAGTAGTACTTAAAAGCTTGACAAGATCAGCAGAAAATACAAATAATTTCTTTGATAAAATCTTTCTCTGTAATGGTTTTTTGTAGATGTTACTCAGAGCAGAACAATATTAAGATAACCTTGTTATTTTATAGACATAGAGGATTTGATTTTAGTTTGACATGACCCTAAAAGTCTTTTAGGCAACTCTTAGATTATATTTAACTTTAACTTTAAAACACTGAAGTTTCTTATTATGCACTTTTAAAACTTCCTTAGATCTTTATATAACATACTAAACCCTTTGATGGCTTGTTTTTATCCCTCCTATTTGAAACAATCTTTAGGATAAGCTCTTTTTTAAAAATCCCTTCTCATATAAAAAAAATTCCTTTTTCCTTTAACTTCTGAAAAAATACATTTATTACCTGTCTGTATCCTTTCCAGTTGTTTACTTTGTAACTTGTACTTTAAAATTAACTTTTATAAGAATTTTAAATTTATTTTAGGGGTTGGAGCAACTAATTAGTAGCCCTTGTTGTTTTTAGGAATAGGCATAAGTCCTCATCATCCTCAGGCTTGAGGGGATATTGTTTTAGGTGTGGAAACTGTGAGGGATTTTTGAGTTTTATTTGAATAGGAAGGGCAGTCCTGGATCACCCTACACTCATCTCATCAGTCCACACTGTGAAATCTTCTTTGTTACTGAAGGAGGGGGCAGCAGAGATAGCTGTCTGGGGGGAGGAGAATTTGAGCTTTTAATTGAGATAGTAAATCCAGTGCCAGCAGGGACACTGGAGTTTTAGGTACTATGAGGAAAGAGTTACAGAAGAGGAGGTCTCCCCAGGAGCAGGCCAGAGGCCAGGTAAACTAGCGCTCTAGGAGCTGGCCAGATTTGCCCCAAACAATAATTTTTGTCACTGGACCGGGGACCAGGAGAAAAAGGTAAAACAGAGAAACAGGCTCCACTGTCTAGGAGGAAAATGACATTTTGTTTTTCTGCCATTATGGCTCCTCAACATTGATGCCAAGAAGTGGAGTGTGGCCAGGAGGCTTGGACCCATCAATCCATAGAAGGAGGCACCTCGCCTTCCATCTGGTGATGGGGGCACTTAGACCTCCAGTGGTTCCCCTTGCAGAGGGCAGGGTCCCGGTTGGGGGTGGGGCTGTCTCCTGGGCTGTCCCCCCTTAAGCATTCTCTGCAGAAGTGCCCCTCTTGTCCACCATGGTAGCAAGTTCAGGATACAGGCCCCAGTTGGGTGGGGCCCTCTCTGAGAGCAGCAATGAGGCCATGGTGTCTCTTATCTTTTTCTCTCCTGTTAGTAAGGTCCTGGACATACAGACATAGCCGTAAATACAGACATGGCTAGCTGTATTACTGGGTTCAATGACTTTTCCCTTCAGCCACAGTCTGAGTTTTTTACTAATATCTGGGGCTGACTGTTAGAAATTTATCTTTGAGGAGACCCTCTCTCACCTGTGACTCTGTCCATCGTGGTATGCTTTCTGATAGGTTGTTGCTGTAAAGTAAAGTTGTTATTTTACAGTGACACCTGACACTCTGGAGAGCAAGTCTCTGAACTGTTCTGGGCCTCAGTTTCCTCACTTGAAGAATGAGGGATCTGGTCTAGGTTAAACTATGTTTTTCCACTATGAGATGGCTGAAGTGACATTAATGCCACTTATCTTCTTTACCATTTTTTATTTATTTATTATTATTATTTTTTTTTAGTAATGCTGGGGAATTGAACCCAGGGCTTTGCACATGCTGGGCAGACATTCTCCCATTGAGTTACTTTCACAGTCCCAAATATTATTATTATTATTTCTTACCTTGGCTGTACTGGGCTTGAACTCAAGACTTTATGCTTGTAAAGCGGCACTCTACTGCTTGAGCCATATAATCATTTCCAACCTGAGTATCCTGGGCCAGAACCCATTGCTTTTCTAATGAGATAAATTTGTATAGGGACTCAGTTTACTTTTTTTTTTCTCTTATAAAAAAGGTCTAATTGGAGTATGGTATTGTAACTTAAGGAACCCTGTGAAGACCACTTCTCTTGGACACCCAAGGCATACTGAGGCCAGGCCTCAGTACAAAGCTTCCAACATCTACTGGCCAGAAGACTGGAAGATGCAGGTCCCATCCAGAAAGAACAAAATGTTAGGATCCTGACTTTTAGCTAACAGCAGGCAGCCTCTTTAATAAAGGCTACCTTTTTAACAAAGAAATCATTTGTAAAGTTAGAGAAGGGCATTCAGAGGGCATTTCAGGCCAATAACAGTGCCATACGGGACAACTAATATTTGGAGGGAAAAATTTATGTTGAGGCCAAAGGTATAGAAAATTCTAAATGAGAAGTTTAGTGACTACAGTAATGTCTATTTTGTTATTTCTGGAACTATAACCTCGAGCTAACAATTGACTTAAAGGGTCTGATGCCCTGAGGTGTGAGGTGGGGCTAGGAGCAGAACTTGTGCAAGGTGCCACTCCCTCCACACACACCTGGGACAAATGACCCTGACTGCCTAGGCCTGATCCTGCAGCCTGTCACCCCTCCCCCCTTCCTGTGTACTCTGCAAGCGTTTATTCTAGGGGAAGTGGTGGCGGGCTGCAGCCATTGCCATGTGTGGCTGGCAACCCAGGATGTACTGGGTCCTCCCTATGGATTTTCCTAGCTATGGCAAGCATTTTTGCTGTGTCCAGGAGCTGGCATCCTGTGCACAGGTGCGCCTGTTTGCTTTCCCTCCTCCCCTTGTGTGGCAAACTAGTTGGAATAACTTAAGTCATAAGGTACCATGCTACAGGTTTTTCATGGGAGGCAGGATCCTAGTAAGGCCAGGGAGAGGAAGGCAAACAGAGACAAAGGACACGTGGTGAGACCATGGAGGAGGCAGAAAAGGTGTCCTGACATCTTAGGTAAGGGAGGGGAAGGCAGAGCCTGGAGGCATGACACATGCTTAAGAGATTAGCCATCACCTGTGTCTCTAGGTTACTCCCATTGATTGGTACTGGCATGCTTTCAGCAAAATGAAATCTCCACTCTCCAGTCGCCAAATAAATCCAGCCCACAAGAAGGGAACATGAGCTCTCCCAGAGCTGGAACTGCTTGATGCCAGAGTTGGCAAGGAGTGGCTTGCTTAACTCCATGATGGGGAAAGTTTTTCAGGAAGATAGGAGGAGATAGGCATGGTAAGCAGTGCAAGAAGTCTGCTTACATGGGGAAGGAGGAGGTTTGGGAGAGGAATTGGCTGATTTTGAAACTGGTTTACAGGCTAATAGAATCTGCACAGGGGAACAGAAAGTACAGAGGGAGGGTTTGATGCAGAGATAGGGAAGGATTGGACATTTCCTTCCATTTACTAGCACACTCACAGAGATGTATTAATCCCTTAAAATATTGGGATTGAAAGTGCCATTGAGTGGCCATTTGGAGGCATTGTCCAATGGATATTTGGGCCAGGCCTGATTACAGAGAAAAATGAGCTTTCATGGCTTAAGATCAGGCGTTAGGCGGAGGGGCCCAAGGTTGGCCAGGAGACATCCCATTGGGGAGTCTGAAGGAATTTGGGACAGTCCAACTCCCATGGTGAAGGCCTGACCTGAGGAGGGATATGGCAGGTGTCCCCAAAATATCAGGTCCTCAGGAGAGAGAGGGAGAAATGTGGAAAACAACCCCCAGAAGGAACGTCTTCACTACCGGGCATCCACAGTCCCAAGTGGGGAACCCAGTTCCTGGGATGAGAGCGAGCTGCGACCTAGCACTAGGGTTTTCGAGGAAATGAGAGAGAGACCACAGCTCAGCGTGTGAGGAGGACTCACCGAGGGAGAGAGGACCTTAAGGGAAGATTGACCGGTGGTGGATGGCGGTTGGAGGTGCACTGGGGTGGAGGAACTTCCCTGTGAGCTAGTGAGAGAGTGGCACTTCCTAGGATCGGGGGTCCCGGTAAAGCAGCTCAGATCCCGGAGGAAAGCCAGGAGAGCAAGGTCAGTGCCAGGAACTCAACCCGATCCTGGGTTTTGGCACCAAATGTTAGGAAAAATGCTGCTCTCAAAGAAAGCTTATGAGAAAACTCATATCCATAGAGCAAAGTTTAATGGCAGGCCCAAACTGCCAGGCTGGCAGGGGAAATGATGGTGCAGCCCCAAGCCTGGGCGAGCAGTGGTTTTCATAGAAGAGGGAGGGTAAGGAAGTTAGTGCATGCGCAGTAGTCTCTGGTAGGGGTGGGGCTGTCTTAGAGCATGGGAATTTGTTTAAGGGCGGGGCTGCCATTTTGGCTGATTCACAAAATGGCGACATTATTGTTCTATCACACAGGAGGAAATTCTAAGAACAAAATCAAGAGAGTTTGAAAATATTTTGAGAAAACTACAGTAAGCAAGTTTGGTATAGTAGAAATAAGTCTTTTTTTAGTTTTTAGGTACAAATGACTTTTCTTCTTTCTCTCCAGTTACCGTGCTCTGTCTCTCAGTCTTATTTCCTAAAGCATCATCATTGACATTGTTGTCATCATCATCATTTATCTCTCTCTCTTTCTCTTAGGGCAGTTATTAGAATAAGCTAAGAAAAACCTGTCCCTCCTTTTGTTTTATAAATTGGTCATTTTATGCAAACCAAGAAAATATCTGATGATACATCTGAAATGTCTAAGGTGCAAAATGGTGCATTGTGTTATGCTAAGTTAACAGAATTCATTACCATATGCCATCAATGGCAACATTGAGTTAAGAATAATGAGGAATGGATTTTCCTCAAGAATTTTATAATAGCTTAATTGGAGGAAGGAAGATCTCAGGGTGGTTTAGTAGATTTTGCCTTGTAACCTAGAAAATAATTTTATTTGAGCAATAGATGAAAGTAAATTTTAAAAGATAATTGTCATGCTCGGTTTAGTTAATGGAGAATTTTAGTTAATTTTTGTTAATGGAGAAAGCAGTAGAAAAAATGAATTAGTCTGAAGAAAGATATCAATTGTTTAGAAGGTAATTACTTCACCTAGAAGGTAGTCATCTGTAAAGGTAATGATAGTGATGGATATCATAGTTTAATTATCTTAAGAACAACAGCCTGGTTTTCTCAAGGTGCCCTGATATTGTTAATAGACAAAAATGTTTTATTATGGTTAAACACAAAATAAAAACTATACTTGGAAGACAACAGACACTGGTTTTGTATTCACTGGTATATTGGATGCCATTTTTTTAGAATAATTTAGGCTAACAGTTTAGGTTTATTTGAACCCACCAAAGATTATAGAGGAAAACTCTCAAGATTTGTGAGACAATATATAATATATCTCTATCACTATATTTATATATATACACTATAGAACACAGGCCTGGCCTAGTTTATGAATTCAATGTATCTCTGTTAAATGAATGAGGGAAATATGATGTCATTTGAAATTTGGGGACCACGATGTGTGGTTATAGTTCCCCCATGACTAAGACAGTAAAGTGATCCAAGCTGCTTAATTATGCTTACCTGTGGAACTATGAAAATATCAAGAAAATGTTATATATATATATATATATATACACACACACACACACACACACACACACACACACATACACACCATGGAATTTTATTCAAATTTTGTTGGTTGCAGGTAAATGGATGGAACTGGAGAGCATCATCTTAAGTGAATTTAGTTTTGGCTCAGAGGCCAAAAGCTGAATGTCTTCTCTCACATGTGATGTGGAATATAGACCTAACATAAATACAGTAATATTATTAAAAACAGGTCAGGTCATGCTAAGGGGAGGTCGCATATAAGAAGGGGAGGGTAAAAGAAGGAAATTAAGAAGGTGAATATGGTTGTGGGGGGGGGAGTTGGTACCAGTAGGAAGGTGGAGGAGGTTGAGAAAGGGCATGGGAGGGTGAATATAGTGCAAATAGTGTATACATATGTATGTAAATGGAAAAATAATACATGTTTAAACTGTTCCAGGAATGGGAGGAGATTTGTGGAAGGGTTGAATTCAAGTATGATATATTTGATATAAGAACTTTTATAAATGTCACAATATACCCCTGCACAGCACAATAAAAAATAATTTAAAAATATATAGATGGAGATATAGACAACTTCATACTACATCATAAATGCCAATTCAGGAAGTCTGGGCCCAGTGTAATTCCAGTAACTAAACACAATGAGGCCCACTAGCTTGGAAGTTTTGGGTTCCTTAAAGGACTTCCTTAGTGATGAACTATTATCAAATATTAGGTATGTGCACATAAGAATCATGCCTCAACCTTTCCTGTGTTATCTAGTTACTTTGTTTCTGATATGGATATATGGCAAGAGGTTCATAAATAGCACGTTGAAATTCCTGTCAGAGTTTTTTTAGAAATGTGAGGGAGAAGTAGTTTCCTTACAAATGTGGCAAGATCTAATAAAGGGAATGAAATAAGCCATATTTTATTGTATTTAATATGAGATGAACTTGGAACATCTGTATTAAAATGTGTCGGAACTGAGTACTATGAAGACCTGAGAAAGCTCAAAAAACAAGACTTAGAACATTATCATTGGACTGGCATATATTGTTCTTAATACAGAAAATTAATAATATAATTGTATGTATTTCAGACATGAGGAAACTGAATCTTTAGGCATTGAAGAAGTGCTGTGTTATTCTTTCTTCCCTAGATCACAGTTAGTAGATGACAGTAATGAAATTCAAAGACATTATTCATTTTCATTGCAACCTATTAACTTATCTGTGTTTGTTTTGTTTAATATAATGCTTTAAATTTTCAATGTACAATACCAGCAGTGATCCAAAAATTTAAAGACATGATTTATGAAGACTTTGTGAGAATTTAGAAAATGCTGAAAAGCTCTGCCACAAGTATACTTTTCAGTGTTAAAAGATGACTCGTATGACTATAAAGTAAACATGAGCAAAGATTTTATACAGTTGATTAGTAAGGGAACAAGTAAGATGGGAAAGCTGATTCCAAGTGCATTTGAGGAACTGAATGTTTATTAGAATAAAAAGAAGAATGTTATAATAAAACAGTAGATTTGTCCCAAAATTGGGTTGTGTCTAAATTGGCACTATCACAAGTTTTAGGGTTGCAAATTATTTTTTACACATAGACTGAGATCTACTCATGTGGGAAATATCAAAGTAAAAAATGCTTAACAGAGTCTATTAAACAATGTCTGTATATGACATTGAAAGATTATTGTTCCTTACTCAACTTACTTATTTCTAAATATTGAACAATTTCTTATAAAATCTTATAACAGAACAAACATAATCCATCCTCCAAAGATAATGATTGTTTTTCTTTCCTATTTCTTGGCTATTCATTTTTCTTTACATGTAATTGAAATCATATTTTATATATAAAGATTTTATATTCTATCTTTTTAACTTGTCACTATATTGTGAGCATTTCTTCATGGTTTCCTATGATTTAATATGGCATGTGAAACCACCCTGAGGGAAGACTAGAACTGGAGTCCCTATCTTGGAAAATTGGAAAAAAAGAAATGACATACATAATTTATGACTTTCTAGCTAACAACAGAGGCTGAAAACTTAAGTATCCTGGCTGCTAATCTTAATTTCTTTTCTTGATATTGTATTGCTTAATTTGATCTCTTTTCTACTGTTACCTATTTTAATTCAAAATGATCTCTCTAATATTAGTACTTCATAATATGGCAACTTTTTCTAGTGAGTATTTTTCTTACATATTAATATATGTAATATATTTTAATATGTGTAATATATTGTAATAAATTGTAATGGTTTTAGTTTCATCAAAGAGATTAGGGCAAAGTAATATAAAATGTGTCCTTTGAATCAAGAATAGTTATATTTTGTTAGGCCATAATAATTGCAATTTTAAAAAATGTTGATGAGGCTACATTTTGAGCAAAATGTGCTAATGCCTAAATGTAGATTTAAATGACAATCGACTTCTATGATAGCTTTTTGGTCAACTTAATACTAGGTATATTTCAGAGTCTGTAAAGACAAAACAAAAACATTGTCATATTTGCTGCTATTTTTACAATTAGTTACATATTTATATACAATTAATTCACATATTATCAAGAAAAAGGGAACACATTTTGGAATAGTTAATTTGAGATCACTGAGTTTAAATGCGGTTTTAGATGTTTTTTAGGGCTTTTCTCCTCCTAAAAGCCATTAATCCCACTATGCTAAAGAGTAATGTTTGTAAATGAGGCCATTATTTTCTAATTCTACAAGGAAAATCTCTAGGAACTAAAATTAACACCCTCTTTATAATGGCGAGTTAAAATAGAACTGCAATTTAATGATAAGCTTGCATGAAAACATTCCAGAATGGTTATTGTGATTCAAAATGCAATGAAACAAAGCGTCCCAATAGAAACAGATTCCAAAGGATTGCTGATAATTATTTTCTAAGGCCTAATGGACATTTTGGTCAGCTTTTCTTCAAATTACCACCTCTGTATGTTGTCAAGAATTTTGTGCTATGAGTTATATGGTTTGTAATTTACTTGTGTATCAAAATTCTGCTAAAGCACCCAACAGGAATCAGTATGAAAGAATTGGATTCTCATAACATTATGTGTTTGATCTGGCAGATGGCCCAAAGCAATACTGCAATGATTTGGTTTAGTAACTTCTGCAATTTGAGTTCTTTATATATATGCATATATACATATATATATATATGTATATATACATATATATGTGTGTGTGTGTACATATGTAAGTATGCTTACATAAACATTATATTTATATATAATATATAAGTGTATCTATTCAAAGGTATATATATACACATACATAAACATATTCTCTCTTTCTCTACACAAATATGTATTATGTATTTTCTTCCAAATTTACAAAGTGATTGGTATTACCATTGAGAAAGAGGTGTCATGTCCAAACTCTCAACAGCTATTATACTGTTATTAACAGTAATTATTTTTCCTGTTCTAAATATTCTACTTAAATCACCCTCCAAAATCGCAACTAAACTGATAATTACCAATGAAAACAGAATAACACAGTTTAGCTAAATTTAAAGAGAGTGAGAGCAGTGCTAATTTATACTTTATCAGGTTTAGAATTCTTTTTTGGCAGATACAGCAAATAGCAATAGTAGAAAACATTTACTGTCTCCATTGAAGAAAACTGAGCCTAAATATGCTGTCTGCAATTTTTTGTCAGAATATTTCCACAAAAATCAGTTACACTTAGTTCTATCTTATAGAACATAAAGTGTTTGGAGATCCTGATTCTTTCCATGGTCACTGTGTGATTTCTAAATACCTTAAGGACCAAGAATAGAAAAATAGAGGAGGTGAAACAAATTGGGCTGTAATACATATATACATGGATGAGTCACAAGGAAGCTCCCTGTGTAGCTATCTTAAACAAGCAAAAGGTAATTTTTCTTTTCTTTTGCAAAATCAGATTGTAGGAAGGTGGAACTGGTCCTGACTGGGGGTATTGGTACCACTGGGAGGGAGGAGGAGGTGGGGAAGTGGTGAAGAAGGATACAAACACTGTGTACATATGTATGTAAAAAGAAAAAGCAATCCTATTCAAACTATTTCAGGAAATGGGGGGATGACAGATAGCAAGAAATATGACCTCAGTCCTGTATGCATAAGAAACTGAATTCTGCCAACAGTCTCAATGAGATGGGAAGCAAATTATTCTTCAGAGCATTCAGAAAGAAGGTATCATTGTTGATGGCATGATTTTGAATTGAGATCCTAAACCAAGGACTTCATTTAGCCCACCTGGACTTCTATAGAATCAATGGATGTTGTTTTCAGTTTGAGATTTATGCAATTTATTATGTAGCAATAGAAAATGAATACACTTTGTATTATACTCTCTTTTCTCTGACCAGTTGAGAATAAGTTGTAAATATTGCCTCCCTAGGTACAGGTTACTTCTTAAGAATAAGGTTACTCTTCATAAGAACATAGCTGTCAAGAAAATTATCTTCGGTATAATACTTTTGTCAAATATGTAATCCATATTTTGGTTTTTGACCTAACAATGCCCTGGATATTTTTTTCTTCCATTGAGAATCCATATTCCAATCTTGAAATACATTTAGTTGTGATGTTATTTTAACTTAGGGCATACTATTAGCATTTCCTTGTGTTTTATTACATTAATACTTGAAGAATAGTCACCTTTTATAATAAAGTGTTCCTTATTTGGGGTTTGACTGATGTTTCCTTATAACTAGAATCATATAGGTACAACACAAAAATGACACTGACTAGAATGTGGTGCTACATATAAATGATGCTAGGAATGTTATACAGTAGCACATCTGAAATTACACAATGTCTGACTGCCCCTATTAACTTGATCATTTGATCAGGGTGCTGTCCTTGACAAAACAAAGTTACTAAATTTTCCCTTATAGCTAATGAGTAATCTATTACTTATTTTAGATAATTTAGATATTTTAGAACTACATAAATATTCTGCTCACTATAAAAAATTTCCTCCCAAGATTTAGCATCTGTCAATGATACATCTGTGAAATATAATTACTTTGATGTAACAAAGTGATGATTTTACAACTCTAAAGACTCCTCCATATTTATTAACCAGTACTTTTCATTGTACTGTAAGAAGTAACCTGTACCTCCTTCTTCCCTATTTGTTAATTTTGAACCTATAGATATGGGTATAAACTCAGATTTCTCTACCCTTTTTAATACATTTCATAGTTTATTATGCTACTTAGGTTTTTGGAGCTCAAATTGTCTCAGACTGGCAAGTGAAGCCCCTTCAGGGTGAATACTATGTCATTGTGACTTTGTCTGCTTATACTTTTTTTTGAGAAGTTCTACTTTCTGACATAACAAGGTGACTATCTTCATATTTCTTCTTCCTTTTTCCTCTAATAATTTTTATTGTTGTATTGGGCATACATTGTGACATTTACAAAAGTTCTTGCAATATATCATACTGAGTTCACCCCTCCATCATTCTACTTTATGCTCTCTCCTCCCATTCATGGAATAGTTTCAGCAGGTCTCATTTTTTCATTTACATGTATATGTACATAATCTTTCCACCACATTCACCTTCCTTTACCTTTTCCTTGTATCCTGCCCATTCCCACTGGTACCAACCTCCCCAGACAGGACCTGTTTTGCTTTCCTGGTCTCCATTTTTGTACAAAAAAATTGGCATTTTTGTTTGTATAAGATAACTATACAAGATGTTTCATTGTGACATTTCCATGTATTATAAACCAAATTGTTTCATCCCCTCTGTTTTTCTCTATTCTACCTTAGTCCCCTTCTTATGGTGATTTGAAGAGGTTTAAAAATTCTGTATTCATTCTTGTATAGGAAGTACACCAACCATTTTCACCTTCTTAACTTCCTTCTATTACCCTCCCTCTCTTTAAGGTGACCTCCCCTTAGGATGACCTCCCCTTACAGTGACCTGTTTTTCATAATATTGCTTGTATTTTTATAGGGTCTATATTCCACATATGAGAGAAAACATGTGATTTTTGGCTTTCTGAATCTGGCTAACTTCACTTAAGATGATGCTCTCCAGTTCCATCCATTTACCTGCAAATGACAAAATTTCAATCTTCTTTATGGTTGAATAATATTCCATTATATTTAAATACATGTTTTAATCCATTCATCAGTACTGGGGCATCTTGAATAAGCTTCATCTTGTATCTATCCTGGCCCACCCTAGAATTAGGCCTTCCTCTAAAACTGCTTTGTAACCTGGGATATTTAACTTGAAGATTAGACATGTGAATTTGTGCTGTAAAAAATATTAGTCTACTCAAAAATAAGATGTTTTGAGTGGAATTTGGTGCCAGGTTATGAGATCAAAAGCTCTAAGTTTTGATTAAATAATTTCTCCTTTTTTTCCTGTGCATATTGATAAATTGCCATAGTGAATTTTACCAACTTTAGAATACATGAACAAATTTTTCTTCTTGCCTTACACTTGTTTCCCTTACCTTACACTGGTAAATTCTTATAAAAATTTAGTGTCTGTACCTATCTTTGACATCTCTATTTAGCTATAAATCTCATCAAAATAAAGACTTAGGAACACATCTTTCTAAAAAATCATAGTTAGTACCTACAAGAGAAGTGATTTGTGAAGAGAGTAAGCTCTCATTAAAATCAGGTGCAAGATCATAACTTAACACATGCTAACAAATAGAAAAGAACATTGACTGAAAGATCTAGGTTTGCAACCCTATGTACTGGAAATTGAGACATGATTGCATGTAGACGTGTCAGTGTTCAGTAGCAACAATGAAAAACTGTACTGTGAATTTTTCAAAGAAGGCAAATAAAGCTTGAAGCGTTGCTGGTGCTTAGAAGTCAGACCTTGAGGCTACATTATAGACTTGCTGCATCTAGTTCAGGCCACTTGCTTTTGGTGCCTAAAGTAAGGTTCTTAACTTTAACTCATGGTCATACTTATAAATATGATGCTTTTTTATGCCTGTAAGATTTTTCATAAAGTTAGAAGGGAGGGAAGCCCAAAGCATATATTTTAACTGTCACTTAATATTGATTTAAGTCTAGAAATAACTGGAGAAAAATAAATTGAGGAATTGAGGCATATCCAATTTATGATCATAAGAGATTGACTCTTTTGAGCACCATCCCTCCTGAGCACAGTAATCTTGGATTATTTTTATATGTAAGAGCAGAGTTGAAATTAACACCCAACCAGAAGATCCATGAGGATGTACAGACTTGAATTTAGTATTATGATTACATCCTTAGAGACTATATGTGAAAAAAACAAAATAATACTTGTCATGGATAAATAATTTAACTATGTACAAAACATTATAAAGGCATTTAAATTTACATTCTTAACCTTGTGAAGTAGTTGATATTATTATTCATATCTTATGGATGAGGAAACAGAGTTAAGTACCTAGATGAAGGTTTTATAGCCCCTATGACTGGAGTTTATATTGGAAGCCGGGAAGTTCAACACTCAACTACTCAATCATCTTCACTTACTAAAGTTTTACATACTTTAAACAATGACTCTCCGATGATTCATTTTGAGAATCTAAGTTAAGGATTGAAAATTCAAACTTAAAATAGATACAAGTCTCAAAGAAAAGAAAATGAAGACATGATAGTTTTGTGAGAGAACACTGGCAGCTATGAACTGATTGCTTTTCATTCAGTCAGATGGAAAGAAATCAGAAAACATATTTAGGTGTATAGCAGGTGGAAAATTCTGCCTTTAGTAATTAGTGATAAGTCAGATGTAGAAAACATAATAATATAACCAAAATTATTGGTGGGTATTAAGAGATTCCAGTTCTCAAGTGATTGGATAGAATTATGGGCTAGCTAGGAACCTGAAACATAATACATAATATAATCAAAGTGATCAAATGTTAACAAACACAAGGCATATATTGTTCTCTGAAATAAAGAACAATTAACACGCATTAAATGAATCTTAATATCTGAATTGGAAGTTGACAATTATGAGTTGAATGTGAAATGTCCCCTATAGGCTCCAGTATTGAATGCTTGGTTTCCAAATGATAGTGCTATTGTGGAAGATTTTGGAAACTTTTGGAGCTGAGGGCCTCATTGGAGTAAGTAGGTCATGCTTTTGAAGATTATTCCTGGCCCTCAGTCCCTTCCTTTCTTTCTGCTTCCAGTTTGTTACAACATGAACAGCCTCTTCTTCCACATGCTCCAGCCGCCATGTTGTTCTCTCACTACAAGCCGAGGGACTGTGGATTGAAATTGTGAACTGAAATTGTGAACTGAAATGACTAATTCCTTCCTTAATGTGCTCTCTCAGGTATTTGGGACACAGCCACTCAGGGGCAAGTAACATAGTAAATTTGCCTCCAAACTAAACAATATGTAGACATCAAAGTTTTAGCTCAAATTTTAGAACATTTTTTTCCATCTCTTTGTTAAAAAAAATTCAAAACTATGGGATTTTGCCATCAGAAATGCATTTTTCTCTCCGACACTGGTGAAATTGCTAAAGTACTTAGCTTCTCTTGGACTTAGGAATTCAGAGAAAACTCAAGTTTATACAGTTGAACAGCACAGTATAAATTGTACAAGTCCACTTACTACTGGAATTTTTTGAGGTTTTTGGCAATTTGAAAAAACATGCTTAGACTAAAAGATGGAAAATTTAGATGTATCATGAATACATAAAATATATGTAGTTATTTACTTCCACAAAGTAAACATAAATCTAATGTAAATAAGCTATAATTTATCAAAATTTATGTAGACAAATACTTACAGACCATACATGGTGCCATTTGCATTTGAGAGAAATACAAGCAAACCTAAAGATGCAATAATAAATCCTAAATGTATAATAATTTACTGTAGTAAATTTTATCACAATAATAATTTCATACACATGTCCTATTGCTATTGTAGGCTGCTCAAGACACTAATCATCTCTATGTGAGCTGTTGGCATCTCCAATAAATTGTGTTTCACAATGAAAAATAATTCACCATATGTAATACATAGCATAGGAAATATATGTTAATTGGCTATTTATGTTACATACAAGGATTCTGGTCAACAGCAGACTACTAGTAACTAAGTTTCCAAAGAGTAAAAAGTCATATGTGGATTTTCACATGTGAGAGGTCCTCTAACTGATGTTCTTCGAAGGTCAGCTGCATATTTATCTAGGTCTTTCTAAAACTGGGAGTGAGCACTAGGCAAAAATGGTTTGTTTCTTACATTTATGCATTCTGAATTTTTAAAAATTTTTTGTTTTTCATTTAAAATTTCAAAACAAATATCTCATTTTTTTTTAGAAAGGAATAGACTTGTATACAAAAAAATAAGATTCTTATGTCCTGCTTGCCAAATTTCCTTGGCCTTTTCTTAATACAAGGTAAACATGCTGCCAGAAGTCATTAAACAAACAAGTAGAAAAATTGATATTCATTTGTGAAAGCAATAATGCCCAGAAAAATCAAGAGCAATGATATTGGAAGGGAGGTATTTGACTGCTATGAACTGTTTATTTATGGTTCACAAGATAAATTTGAAAACTGAGAGTTAATATTTAGAAACTTTTATTAAAAGTAACACTGCTGTGATATACAAATATGATTATTTATCTAGTAATTTATTTTTATTATGCTTTCTATTATTTGACAGTACTGGTGTTTGAACTCAGGATCTTCCTATTGTTAGGCACATGCTCCACTAGTTAAGCTATGACCTAATCCTTTTTTGCCTCAGTTATTTTTTAAATAGGGTCTCATGGTTTTGCTGGGGTGGCCTCAGACCTCAGTCCTCCTACCTAGTGCTTCCTATATAACTGGGATCACAGGCACAGGTCCAGCTCATTGATTGAGATAGGGTTTTGCTAACTTTTTCCTTGGTCTGGTCTCACACTGTGATCCTTCCTATCCTTCCCTATCCTGTGTAGCTGGGATTACAGATATGACTAACCTTGCTCAGTCCATTATATTTTCAAATACTCAGTCAGACTTGGATGATAATTAGGTAACTATAGTTAACAAAAATAATATAGATTTCAAAAGAGTTTCAAGTGAAGATTTTGAATGCTCTTGCCACCAAGAAATGACAAATCTTTGAGGTGATAGATATGTTGATAATCTTCATTTGATCATTACATATCAGATACATGAATTGAAACAGTATATCATATGTCATAAATGTGTACAATTTGCATGTATCAACTTTAAAAGTTACTTAAGGAAAAAAAAACCCACCAGAAATAGGTTGATCTTTCATTGTTGTTTCTAAATTCCAGGTTACAATACAGATAATTCATTCCAAAATAAGGGTCTACCTGATATATCCAGAGTATAGAACCTTTTCTAATTATATATCCCTATTATTTAAATTTTCTGAGCAAATGTCTCACCTTTTTCTTTAAAGTTATACCTTATTGTATTTATAAAAATAAGTTTCTTACTTATTCCCACCAAATTTCCTTGGCCTCTTTTCAGTGTAACTGTCTGAGAAAAATCAATTTTTCTTCCAATATTTAAAAATGGCATGGTTACCCGTGTGTCATAGCTCCCTCTGAATCTAATTCAAGGGGTGCATTATAGTGTCAGGAGATTAGAAAACTAGTTCCTGTCTAATTCACAAGCTCTTTTGCAATTTAGAATTTTAGAACATCAAGAACACAGAGTTCACTGAGAAAATTAACCACTGTTTTGTGAATGAGGCATTGACACAAAGCACCCAGAGATATCTAATTAAGTTAGGCACTTGACAAGATGGGACATCAATAGTGTTGTGGAGTGTTGATGAAAAATGCAGGTGGATCTACGGTACTAGTCTTAGCGCTTGGCATCAGTTACTGTTTTAAAATTTTTTATTTACATGATAATATCTTTTTCTTGTTATAAAATCATTATTTCATCCTCACAGGAAAATTTTAAATTATAGAGAGCTATCATGCTTAAAATGAAAATGGCATATATTTCCACCATACAAGGATAACTGCTTGTAAGATTATATCCAGTTTTACTTATTTATTTTTTCTTTGCCACTTGGTATTTCTGTACATAAACTTTGATAGCAACTCTTTTGTCTATTATCACAGTCATTTTTTCTCATATAATTTGGAATTCATTAAGCACACAATTCTGAAGATCTGAATAGCATTTCTTAATTCATTTAATAATTTCCTTGATATTGAACACTTAGTTTCTACCCTTTCTTAATAAAAGTTTCAGCAAACATCACATATACATATAGGTCTGAGTTTCTGGTTCTCTCCTATGATTGACTTGATAAACAGGATAATTTTCTTGAATTTGTAGTTATATACTGGTATACTACTTTATTACATATATGTATTTAAAGCCATATATTTTGTTTTATTCAAGTAAATACACCATATAATTATTTTCATTGTAAAATAGACACAAGTTCAATTCAATTCATAAAATAGAAACCATACATTTACATAATAAAAACATAATCCAGAAATACATGTTAAAATTATTACCCAATACTTCTGCTCATGACCAAGACTATCATATGTGAAACTTTAAGTGGCATCTGTTTTCAGTTCTTATGATTACTATACAGTAATATTATTTTCCATTTATGAACATCTATGAACATTGGGCATTTTCTATACATTCTTGCCATAAGAGATTAGGATTTCTCTCTCTTGTCTCCTTGCCTTTTTCCCCGCCCCCCTGCCCTGTTTGGTGCTACTGAAGTTTGAACTCAGGGTCTTGTGCTTGCTTGGCTGGAACTCTACCACTTGAGCCATCCCTCAGCCCTTTATTACTTTATTTATTTTTATTCATTTATTCATATGTGCATACATTGTTTGGGCCATTTCTCCCCCCTACCCCCTGCCACTCCCTCTATCCCCCACCCCACTCACTTCCAGGCAGAACCTATTCTGCCCTTATCTTTAATTTCATTGAAGAGAAAGTATAAGCAATAATAAGAAAGACAAGGCATTTTTGCTAGTTGCGATAAGGATAGCTATACAGAGAGATTCCTAGCAGTTCTTCCATGTACAAATGTGTTACAACCCAAGTTGATCCATCTCTAACTGACCTTTTTTACTAGTTACTGATTCCCTTCTCATATTGACCTCTGTCACTTTAGGGTTTCTGCATTATTTCCTCTGCTGTGGGGACATCAAATACTATCATGTTTTGGGTTTCTTACCCCTCTCCATACCTCCCATGTGTGCTCTCCCCTTATCATGTGACCCAAGTCCAACCACATTGCTGTATTTTCCCTAGATCTAAAGTCCACATATGAGGGAAAACAAAGGAATTTTGGTCTTTTAAGCCTGGCTAACCTCCCTCAGAATGATGTTCTCCAGTTGCATCCATTTACTTGCAAATGATAAGATTTCATTCTTCTTCATGGTTGAGTAGAATTCCATTGTTTAGAAATTAGTCAATAGTGGGGCATCTTGGATGTTTCCATAACTTGGCTATTGTTAATAGTGCAGCAATAAACATGGGTGTGCAGGTGCCTCTGGAGTAATCTGAGTCACATTCCTTTGGGTATATACCTAAAAGTGGGATTACAGGATCATATGGCAGATGTATGTTTAGATTTCAAGAAGCCTCCAAATTTTTTTCCAGAGTGGTTACACTAGATTGCATTCCTACCAGCAGTGTATGAGAGTTCTGTTTTCCCCACATCCTCACCAACACCTGTTGTTAGTGGTGTTTTTAATGATGGCTATTCTAACTAAGATTCTAAGGTAGAATCTTAGTGTGGTTTTGATTTGCATTGCCTTTATGGCTAGAGATGGTGAGCATTTTTTCAGGTGTTTTTTGGACATTTGAATTTCTTCTTTAAGACAATTCTTTTTAGTTCGATTGCCCATTTCTTTGTTGGTTCATTGATTTTTTGGCAGAGTTTAGTTTTTTGAGTTCCCTATATATTCTGGTTATCAGTCCTTTGTCTGATGTATAGCTGGCAAACATTTTCTCCCACTCTGTGGGTGGTCTCTTCAGTTTAGAGACCATTTTTTTGTTTATAGAAGCTTTTTAGTTTTATGAAGTCCCATTTGTCTATACTTTCTCTTAGCTGCTGGGCTGCTGGGGTTCAATTGAGGAAGCCCTTGCCTATACCTATTACTTAATCTCTGTGATGAATGTCATTGGGATTTTGATAGAAATTGCATTAAACATGTAGATTACTTTTGATAGTGTAGCCATTTTTACTATGTTGATTCTACCAATCCATGAGCACTAGAGTTCTCTCCACCTTCTGTAGTCTTCCTTGATCTCTTTCTTCAGGGATTTGTAGTTCTCTTTGTAGAGGTCATTTACATCCTTTATTAAATTTTACTCCTAGGTGTTTGATTATTTTTTAGGCTATTGTAAATGGAATTGTTTCCATGTATTATTTCTCAGTTTGTTCATTACTGGCGTATAGAAAAGCTAATGATTTTTTAAGTTGATTTTGTATCCTGCCACCTTTTTATAGCTGTTTATGGTGTCTAGGAGTTTTTGGGTACAGCTTTTTGGCTCTTTAAGGTACAGAATCATATCTTCTGCAAATAGGGATATTTTGACAGTTTCTTTTCCTATTTGTATTCCTTTTAATTCTTCTTCTTGCCTAATTGCTCTGGCTAGGAATTCCAGTACTATGTTGAATAGGGGTGGGGATAGTGGGCACTCCTGTCTTGTTCCTGATTTTAGGGGAAATGGTTTCAGTTTTTCACCATTAAGTATGATGTTGGCTATAGGTTTGTCATATATAGCCTTTATAATTTTGAGGTACTTTCCTCCTATTCCTAGTTTTCTTAGAGCTTTTATCATGAAGTGGTGTTGGATCTTGTCCAAGGCTTTTTCTGCATCTATTGAAATGATCAAGTGGTTTTTATCTTTGCTTCTATTAATGTGCTGTATTACATTTATAGATTTGTGTATGTTGAACCACCCTTGCATTCCTGGGTTGAAGCTGACTTGGTCATGGTAAATGATCTTTCTGATGTGTTGTTGGATTCAGTTTGCCATTATTTTATTGAGGTTTTTTGCATCAGTGTTCATTAAGGAGATTGGCCTATAGTTTTCCTTTTTGGAGTTATCTTTGTCTGGTTTTGGGATGAGTGTAATACTGCCTTCATAAAATGTGTTAGGCAGTGTTCCTTCCCTTTCAATTTTGTGGACTGTTTAAGGAAGGTTGGTATTAGTTCTTCTTTAAAGGTTTGATAGAATTCAGCAGAGATTCCATTAGGTCCTGGATGTTTCTTTTTTGGAAAACTCTTTATTGCTGTTTCAATTTCCTTTTGTGTTATAGATCTATTCAGGTGATTAATGTCCTCATGGTTCAATTTTGGATAGTCATAAGTATCTAGAAATCTGTCCATTTCTTCAAGATTTTCAAATTTATTAGAATATAGTTTCTCAAAGTAATCTCTGATTATTTCCTGGATTTCCATGGTGCTTGTTGTTATCTCTCCTTTTGCATTTCTGATTTTACTAATTTGGGGTTTTTTCTCTCCTCATTTTAGTCAGGTTTGCCAGGGTTCTGTCAATCTTGGTTGGTAAGTAGGATACTGGAGTTTTGGACCCCAGACCTAAATTTCTGGGCTTCCACATGTCAGGTCCAGCAATTTACCTCAATTTGCCAAAAAAGAGTACATGCTAAATGGTAGAGAAAGGAGATTTATTATACAGCTTGGGACATGCCATGGAAGGAGGCAAAATAGCCATCTTGGGTAACAAACATGAACTTTAGCTTTAAATAGACAATGAAGTAGGGCAAGGGTCAAAGGTATGCATAGCTAAACAGTCACAGCTGTGTTCCAATGGTTGAGTGAGAACTGGTTGATCATTATTTCAGTTCTTGGGGTGTTTTGGAAAATTGTAAATGCTGTCATTACTTAAAGGGTACAATCTGTTTCCCAGGAGATGATTATTCCTATTCCACAGTACAGCCTAATCACTACAGGTAATTGTCCTCATTCTTAGGGGTGATCTGTTTTGCAGGCTCTGCTGTTCCTTAGGGGAAGTTTTAGTCCCTTCTCATAAAAACATTGTTGATCATTCCTGTCCTTCCTTATTTCCAAGGTGGCTACAAGGGAGAATGAATCAGAACAAAGGACAACTGATACAAAATGGAGACAGAGATGACAAGTTTTTCTCTTGTTTTGAGTTCTTCCATGGGCCCACAAAAGAAGTCAGTGCTTTCTAGCAAAACCAATTTAAGCACCACTTACAAGCATAGTTTAAGTTCCAATGGTTAATACATAGATGCTGTAAGATTTTATGCACTGACAATTATGTTTTCTCTAAAGACAATTTTATACTTTTCTTTTTAATTTTGATGCCTTTTATTTCCTTTTTTCTTATCTTATTGCACTGGCTAGAATCTCTGATATAATGCTGTATGGAAGTGGTGACAGCAGACATCCCTATTTTGTTTCTCATATTAGAGGCAAAAATCTTGATCCTTTATCATTCACTTCAATGTTAGGTTTAGGATTTTTTTTAATGCACATTATCAGGCTAATGGATCAATGGGAAAAGTAGTTTTCATTAATTTTGTTTTGATGGAGTCAGTGAACTGATTGGCTATAAAACTGTTTCATTTTTTTAAAGGCTGCATGTAAGTTTTTTTCCCCCTTCTCACAATATGTTACTCACGTGGACTATTTCTTTCTCACCAATTTCCTATCTTAGCCATTCTTTAAGAACTGGCTCTTACACCATCTTTCAAATGAAATCATTCCTGGTATCTCTGGCTAGATATGGTGATGACAATATTATTGATGCTGCTACCAACACTTTTGGCTATTATTCTCTTTGCTTGGCAATGTACTAAGACTTATATACCAATTAATTGCCCAATTAATCTTATAGCAAATCAATGAGATATCATTATAATTTATTTTTTCAAATGTGAAAACCAAGGCTTAGAGATGTTTTTACTCCTGGACACAAAGACACAAAATTAATGGTGATGGCACCAGTATGTAAATTTAGTTCTGTCTGTCTCCGGAGAACCAATCTCTTAACCATCTAGAATGATTAATTAAACAAAATTATTGATCAATGACTATTTGTTCTGTGCCCTGTATTTTGTTACCCCTGAAATAACTGCATCTGTAATTTAATTAATCCAGTACATTCATCCTTTCTTTCTCCCAATTACCCCTGTAGTTCCTGTGGCTACACACCCTCCATTTTTTTTGTTGTATAGTTCTCTACTGAATCATATTTAAAAAGAGAATTGTTTTTTTTTCCCCAATGATGTAACAAGATCCCCTGGCAAATTATACAAAGTGGGTTTTATTAAAGATCATATTTACCTTACTGTCAACTTTTCTATCCAATCATACTGTTCATTATTGAAATATTTATTGACTTGTGTTAATAAATTTTTCTTTCATAATGAGAATAATATACTCAGATTTGGGGAGTTAGTGGTAGGGTGAGCTTGAATATCATTTGGTACAAACTTTTAGCCCAAGGAAAATTCTCTACAGACCCTCCCTGACAAAATACCATTTCTGATTAATTATGGTAGTAAATGGAGAAAACAATGCCTCAATTCCATCAATTCTTTTCTTGAATGAGTATGTGCATTCCAAGGGTTCCTCCAAGAGTTTAGTTAGCTGAAATCTTTTTGTTGTAACTTTTCAACCAATGATCCTAGTTTTACCTTTGTAAGGAATAAAAATAAATTTGATATCCACACTTTGAGCATGCCAAATAAACAATACTTGAATACGCCCATCACTTATCTCCCAAGATTCCTATCACACCAAATCTCATTTCCCTTTCTGATACTCATCTTTCTCCATCTCAGTGTCCTCTAAATGCTTTCCCGCACCAAGATAAAGAAGAAATATTGATTGTTGTGAATTGCTTACTGATCATAAACAAGCCAGTTTACAAAATCCACAAGGACAATAGATTCATAAAACATGAAGTCCTACTGCAAAACCATTAGGAATTATTATATCCCTAATAATTCTTACATCACAAATCCTTTCAGGTATTGATTCTAAGTAATAGAATATAGGCTCCTGAGCACTTGTAATTTTGAAACTAATTATTGTATAGATAATATCTATGATATGGTTCATTTCAACAGACTCTACTTTGAGAGATAAGTTTTCTCCTTCATCTTGGAGGGTTTTTTTTTTGTCTTCTATAAAAACTGATCATAAACTGTTCTAACTTGTGTAGGAATTAAAACCAATGAAGGACTTTTCCTCAACACATTTTAAAACCTTTTTGCTTCTTTTGTGATTATTTTTCTAATGAATAGTGTAAGCATGAGATAATGTCATAACTTGGTTAACTTAGAAGGGGAACTGTGAAGCTGGGTTTTATCTGGAAATTCTTTCATGCATAAAACAATCCTCATTGCTCTCCATATTTATGTTCTAAAAAGTTACTACAGACACTGAGTCACTGAATACTGAGCAGTTACATTAGGCAATATTCAGAGTTAGGTTCCCGAAACCTAACTATCAATTGCAATGCCATTTATATTCTATAGGTTTGTTTGCCAAGAATGGCCTTATAAAATAAGCCAGTCTTTTCATCATTCTTTTACAAATCCTTGTCTTGTGTAATGCTTAATAGGTATTTTAAGATTCTTCCACAGTTTCCTGATTTATAGACCCTATCTTACTTAATTTAATATTTTTATGCTACAGTGCATTTTGAAATATTCAATCCTACCAGCCAGCACTAGTTTAGAATGCCTTACTATTTTTTATAACCTTGGATAATGTGACCAATGTCATGTCCACTACACTTTTTAAAAATGGGCTATCACTTCATGAATCCTTAGATTTAGGCTTTTTTCCATCTTTTACATAGTTTTATCATGCAATGTTGAAACTATTCTAACACTTTCCAGGGTGAATTATCTTTTTCTTTTTTTTTTCACGTGTACAATTTTATTGCTTTATTAACATTTAACCCATAGCCAGCAGTACTAAAATTCATTCCTAACTGAAGCTTATCAAAAATGTATTTTCTATGTGAGTTATACTACAGACTTCTTGTACTAGTAATCTAGATAGCACTTCAACATTCTATGCTTGGGGGGCATTTAAATATTAAATCATCTCAAAAAGTACATAAATGTGATAAATATGGTTCAAGTAGAATTTAAAAAGCACACCTATTTACAAAATAAAAGCAGACCAACAATGAACATATTGAGAAAGAATATGGGAAAAACAATTCCATTTACAATAGCCTCAAAAAATTTAAATACCTAGGAGTAAGCTTAATGAAGGACATAGTTCTACAAGGAGAACTACAAGCCACTGAAGAAAGAGATTAGGGAAGACTACAGAAGATGGAAAGATATCCCATATTCATGGATTGGCAGAATGAAAAATGTCTATACTACCAAAAGCAATCTACATGTTCATCACAATACCCATCAAAATTCCAATGACTTTCATCACAGAGATTGAAAAATCTACCCTAAAGTTCATTTGGAAGCACAAGAGACTGCAAATAGCCAAGGCACTACTGAGCAAAAAGAACAATGCTGGAGGTATCACAATACCCGACTTCAAACTATACTACAAAGCCATACCAACAAAAACAGCATGGTACTGGCACAAAAACAGATATGGAGACCAGTGGAACAGAACAGAGGACCTGAATTTGAATCCCCACAGTTATGCATACCTTATTTTTGATAAAGGAGCCAAAAATATATGATGGAGAAAAGACAGCCTCTTCAACAAATGGTGCTGGGAAAAGTGGCTATCTGCCTGCAGAAAACTGAAAGTAGATCCATGCCTTTCACCTTGTATTAGTATCAACTCAAAGTGGATTAAGGACCTTAATATCAGACCCAAAACCTTGCAGTTAGTACATGAAAGAGCAGGGAATACCCTGGAAACAATAGGAATAGACACGGACTTCCTCAGTAGAACTCCATCAGCCAGCAACTAAGAGAAAGGATGGACTACATGAAATTAAAAATCAGAAATGTTCTCTAAACTGAAGAGACCACCCACAGAGTGGGAAAAAATATTTGCTAACTATACATCAGACAAAGGACTGATAACCAGAATAATACAGAGAACTCAAAAACCTAAACTCCCCCCAAATCAATGAACCAATAAAGAAAAAGTGGGCAACTGAACTAAGATGAACTTTTTCTAAGGAAGAAATTCAAATGGCCAAAAAACATGAAAAATCCTTTACCATCCCTGGCAATAAAGGGATGCAAATCAAAACCACACTAAGATTCCACCTGACCCCTGTTAGAATGGCTATTATCAAGAACCACCAACAACAAATGCTGGAGAGGATGCAGGAAAAAGGAACCCTCATCCACTGCTGGTGGGAATGTAAGCTAATACAACCACTTTGGAAAATAATATGGAAGTTTATTTAAAAAATTAAACATAGATCTGCCATATAATTCAGCAGTACCACTCCTAGGGATATACCTGAAGGAATGTGACACAAGTTATTACAAAAGCACCTGCACACCCATGTTTATTGACGATAGCCAAGCTATGGAAATAGCCAAGATGCCCCACAACTGACAAATGGATCAAGAAGATGTGGTATTTTTACACAATGGAATTTTACTCAGCTGCAAAGAAGAATGAAATTTTGTCATTCACAAGTGAATGGATGGAACTGGAGAACATCATCTTAAGTGAAGTTAGCCAGGCTCAGAAGGACAAAAATTGCATGTTCTCCCTCATTTGCGGACTTTAGATCTAAAACAAATGGAGTAATATTATTGGACATGGGTCACACACACATGGAGAACATGCATGGGAGAAATAGGGAAAGGAAAAGAGACCTAAAACTTGAATGTGGTTGATGTGCTCTCTGTTGAGGAATGAATAAAGTAATCTTAAATTGGCAGAGTCCACTATGGGAAGGAGATCAGGAAGTAATGAGGAGGTCTGGTAGAGATGAATCAATGTTGGTTTCAATACACAAGTGCATGGTAACAAAGCTAGGAATCTCTGTATAGCTAACTTTATCCCAAACTAGCAAAAATAGTATGTCTTTCTTATTATCTTTTATGCTTTCTCTTCAACAAAATTGGAGAAGAGAATAGGACAGGTTTTGCCTAAAAGTGGGGGCATTGGGGAGGGAGAGGACAGGGAGGTGGAAGAGAGGTGGCATAAACAATGTATACACATGTAAGTAAATGTAAAAACAATAAAATAAAAGGAGAAAAAAAAAGAAACCCACTAAAAATAGCTCAGCAGGAGGGAGATTAAGAAAGATTAATAAAAGTGATAAATTTGATCAAAGAACATATGCATGGGAAATATCACAATGAAATCCCTTTGTACAATTAACTTATGCTAATAAAATAAGTAAAAATAAAAACGAAAGAAACTAAGATCAGAAACAAGAAAGCAGAGGTTGTGTGTTTGTCTGCTACCTAAAGACTTTAGTGATCTATGCATGTCTATGAATGATCTTGAAAGTGATGTGAATATTTATTTATTGAAACTAAATTTTAGTGACTAGATGAATTTGTAAAAACAGAATCTGTGATGATTACCATGAGACTTGAAGAATATGAACCTTCCAAATGAAAAAGTTCACCAAATGTCCAGGATGATACCACATTGCATGAAATTAGACATAAATAAATGGGAAAAACATCCTGTGTTCATGGATTGCAAGAAAAAATACAGTTAAAGTGTCTGTTGCAGATTCAATACAGTCCCCGCCAAAATTCCAGTGGCAATATTTGAAAAAATTTTTTAAAATTCTAAAATTTATGTAAAACCACTAAAGACTGTGAACAGAGAAAACAATTTAAGCAAGCTGAGCAAAACTGGAGGTATCTCACTGCCTGATTTTAAATATATTACCAATCTATAGTAATTAGAACAGTATGATATGGTATCAAAACACACACCTAGAGCAATGGAAAAGAATAAAGTGCCCTGAAATAAACACATTTACATATGGTCAACTGATCTTCAATAGGATGCCAAGAACATGCAATGGGAAAAGGATAGTTTCCTAACAAGTGATGTTGGGGAACTTAGGTATCCACATGCAAAAAAAAAAAAAAAGAAATTGGACTATTATTTTACATTATATACTAAATAAACCCCAAATGGATTAAACATTTAATCATAAACCCTGAAACTATTAAACCCCTAGTATTAAACAGGAAAACACACTTCACAACATAGGCTATAGGCTATGGCACTTACTCCTTGAATATGAAACCAAAAATTTAGTAAACAAAAGCAAAAATGCAACAATGTTGCTATATCAAACTAAAAATCTTCCATAAGCAATGGGAGAAATAAATAAAGTGAAAAATCACAGAATGGGAGAAAATATTTGCAAATCAAATATCTGATATAGGACAATTTTTTTTAATAAGAAAGTGACCAAGTAGATACGTGCTACTTTGCACAGAAAGTAACCATTTGTTGCCAGAGAAATCAAAGATTTCTGTTGTTTTATTAGAATGTGAATCAATGGAATCTCATACATTGCTCTGGTTGCATAAATCTGTATATCCAGACAAACAGTTTGGCATTGTCTGGCTAAATAATGCACAGTTTATGGTCTGTTTTCTGGGTGCTGCTAGAGAAACTCATGTATGCTTTAGAGTTATGTAAGAAAGACTTCTGAAGTTTTAGAACATCCCAGATTCATCATTCGATGCTGGCAGAAATGAGGATATACATAACGTATTCATCGTATTATTATTTTCTCACTAAGAAAAAAATAGAATTAAAGCTTTGTTGTTTATCATCATGGAGATAACGGAAGAGGAGGTTCAGTCTAAATAAATGTGAATGACACATTGATTCAGGTTAAAAAAACTTCCAGTTAAGAGAGAAATTTGCACACAATATGCAATAAAGTAAAAGAGCCACAAAAGGTGAACTTCTGTAAAATTAATGTCTTTAAAATCTCTAACAGTAGGAAAAGATACTATTATACTTAGAAACAAATTAACCGTCTGGTGAAATTTTTCTTATCTTGGTATGGCAGAACGAATAATGTGCTAGAAATAACAAAACCATAAGCTATGATTTTCTCTTCTGATAGAAATCACATGCCATTTTTTGCCAAAGTCTCATGAAACTTTGCTAAGGAGAATGGTTTTTTCTAGAAATAAGCTCTTTGGACTAACTCCATGTGTGTTTATGTTGTCGTATATTTAACATGTTAGGCTTTCCTAACATGTTACTTTCATGCTGAGTAAACATTATCCTGAGTCACTGGATTGCTAGCTCATAGTGTAAACTCACACAGTGATTTAATCTATATAATAATAATTGTGAGTTCAGAATAGATAATATTTCTTTTGTTGTGCAGAAGTGATATTGGTAGTAGATATAGGCAAAAGGAAAGTAACCAAATAAGATTATTGTTTAAGGAAAGAAATCAAGAGACAAATCTATAAAAGCCAAGATTATTAATAAAATATGACCAGGATGCATGAGAGAAGAAAAATCTTGAGCAGAGGAGGTGAATTCAAGTATGATATATTTGATACATTGACAGAACCTTTGCAAATGCCACAATATACCCCCACCCAGCACAATAAAAGAAAAAAAACTACACAATGAAAAAAAACCTTTTATTAGAATATATAAAGGTGTATAAATACACAAAAAAGCATTGCATAGTTGAATGAACCATACTACTTAGATGAAGTTTTATAAAGAATGCATATACATTTAAGGATTGATTTAATGTCAACATTTTGCCAACTTCTCAGTCAAATGTATTGTTTTGAAGGTGGGCTGTGGACAGAAGGTACAAGCTTAAGGCAGGTGTGAAAAGAAAATCCATGAAGGAAAATTGTTTATTTTCTTAACGTTTAATTTCATCCTTCTCACCAATATTTTAATTCCCAAATTCCATGACATTCATTTATCTCTTCAGTGATTTCATTCCTTGGTTATGTTTTCCTTCTTTTTGCCAAAAAACAAAAGAGTGTTTTTTGTCAACTTCAGAAAATTTTCAGAATTACCTGATGTATTGGGTGTGGAAGTAATACTGAGCAGAAATACAGTGTTGAATTTATATATTAGCGTAAAGGTAGCCAGCCATATCTGCTACTTTGTGTTTCCTAATCTGTAAATATAATTATACATTTTGTGTGTTTATAAATAATTGTGAAAATGGCTGATGTTGAGAGTTCATATTAGTTCTTCTCCAACTTTAGTCTCATGTCCACATGAAATGAGGCAGCACATAAATCTTTAGAATTATTCATCTTTTTAAAGGCATTCATGCCTTTCTTCAAAATCACTTGCAGTTTATCATTGGCCTTTGCAAGTTATAATCAGCATTATGGATGTTCATACCATATGTTTGCTCACCAGGGAGAGACAAAGAGATTCACTGAGAACATTGGCATGCACTTCTTTCTGTCCTCAAAATACTTAACTTTTCATACAGTGTGGACTCTACAAAAGAAAGGTAAGGATCAATTCTATGAAGCTGCAAAATTGTTCACTTGAGATCCATCCAACCATGTGATGTGTCATTATGTTTTAGTGAACAAGATAAACAGGAACCCTTCTCTTCAGGGCTCACAAGTTGTTGAAGGGAGACTGACAATAAATAAGGAAACGAATAAACAGTTTTGAATAGTACAAATGCTAAGAAGAAAAATCAATGAGAATCATGAGTAGTAATGGAAAATCCTCTACTTATCTCTGTGAGAAATGAAATTTGGACAGAGACAGAATGATGATGTGTTAGTTAGCTTTTTGTTACTGTGACAGAATACCTGACAGAAACAACTCAAGATGGGAGGAAAAATATTTATTGTTGTTCATGGCTTCAGAAGTTTCAGTCCATCACGGTGGGGAGAGTGTGATGGAGCAAAGCAGCTCACGCCAAGGCAGTGGGAGCATGTGCCAAAGACTCTTTACATCATGGCAGCCAGGAAACAGAAGAAGATACAGGGAGGAACCAGGGCAAGATATGCCCTTCAAAAGACACACCTCTAATGACTTACTTTCTCCAACCATACCCCACCTCCCAGTAGTCTATTCAAATTTTGAATCCATCAGTGAATTAATGTATTGATTAGAATAGAGCTCTCATCATCTAATTGTCTCGGAAACACCCTAAAAGACACACTCAAAGATGTGCTTTACCAGTCTGCTAGGTAATTCTCAATTCACTTAAATTGACAAGAAAATTAACCATCATGGAGGGAGACAAGCTTACACAAGGAGAACTGATAAGGGAGTGTAAGGCCTCCAAGGAAAGAAGGAGATTGGTATATTTGAGTAATAAAAAGAGAGGATGGAAGGCGAGAATATTTTTTCTTAACTGCATATGCTTATGTAAATGGGTTATAATCCAGATGAAATTCTTAGATTCTTGCCAAAGAGGACAAAATTCAATTAATTATTTAGCAGAATTTATAATTTTAAGAGAGATCATTTTCTAATACTGCTTCAGAATGCATCCTTTTACAAATAATGTTATCAACATACTGTGCCTTTGTTTTACTGTCACTCTTCTCTTAAATCAAAGGTATCTTACATCTCTATTCTAAATTTTGCAGGTAATTTGGATATATACACACATATTTTTTTTCCCAAAGACAGCAGTGACATTTATTGTTTGGACCTGACTTAAACTATCTTTTTTGGCCCTATATTTTACTGTCCTCTGCTTTCAATAAACTCATAGCACTAATAGACACAGACACAGCCTTAAACCATAAGTAATATGTATTTTCTTATTTGTATGAAATGCACAAAGTCAAAAAGCAGTATTAGAAAGATTTTTGTAGAAATCTAGGGGGAAAAATTGGGTGAATTTATATTCTTTACATGCTGCTTTCCAAATGTTCCTTTCTGGTGTGGTCATCATCAGCCTTTCAACTTTGGAATCGGGACTTAAATTTACCTTTGCATAAACATACAGAACCCATCCATGAGAGAATATTGATATTCAGCATACAAAATCACACATTGAAATTGTAGATAGTTAAGTCCAAGCAGATGGCTTCCCACAACATTTATATCATTGATTAACTTTTATTTTGATTTATTAATGGAACCATTCAATGCCTTAATGAAGCAAGTGTACAAAAAGCCAAAGCACATTAGATTATTAGCTGGGCCATACCACTGAGGTCATAAACTTAGCAAGTAAACAGAAAACATAACTATCAAATTATTTATGGGTTTCTCTTTAGCATAAAGATTTTTAAGGCTGCCTGTATATTTCCATGGATTTGTCAGCAGGTAGAGGAAAGTAATCCAATTAGAAAATATAAAAACAGTTCCCCAAGTACCAAATTATTCAGCATTCAGCAATAGTATATTGAGGTGTATAGAACAGAGAGAATCCCTGTCAATCACAGAAAATCAAATCAAAGAAAGAACATTTGGGTGTTGGAATTTAGGAATGAACAAGAATTCAGAATGAAAATTTGGATATCTGAAAGAGATTGGAGAACTATGGAAGTTGAGACAAAGCTCAATGAGAAAAGCAGTAGGTTACTGGTTTTAAATATTTTAGAGTTTGGGGTTAGGAAGGTATATATGCCTCGATGGAGGTAATTCAGAGGCTTAGTCAGGGAAGAAAGGAATTTTGACCTAGCAATTCCTCTGATATTTCTTCCAAGCAAGGGCTGGAACTCATGTGAAAGTGCAGATGTTTGTGAGCTTGAGCTGTGAACTAGAAGATTAAAATCATTTCCAACAGGGGGATGGCAGCAATAATGTGTTAATATTGGTGTGAAGGAAGAGATCTGATGATATCTACATCTAGAGTAGATCCTGACTAATAGGTCTACTTCTCCTATATTCTGTTTTAAAAATGTCTGTATCACTTTTTTCCCATTTACTTTTTAAAGAGCTTGGTCAACAATTGCTTTCCATTTAATAGTTTTACTATGGGGGTTGGTGGTGGATAATTTAAAAAACACCTTCAAAGTCCTTCATTCTATTCTTAAAAAATAAGTATAAGTTTTTTCCATGTATAATTAATGATGTGTTTTTAAAAAGTGCTTCAGAGTTTGCAGGAAAAAATCTAGCCTTTACATGCTTTTGAAGAAAGTAAATAGTGAAGCAAAACAGAAAAGTACATAGATTGCTAAAAAATTAAATCAGTAACTTTGGTTGGTTTTAAGAGCCCTACAAAATTTATCCCATTGCCTCCCCCACTCTGCTTTAGGGCAAGAAATTATCTTCCAATAAAACAGACAATTCATTGTCATACTTATTTTTTTGCTCAGTACAGATGGATTCATCCCTTTCCAGTTTGGTCAGTAATTTTCACATGCGTCCTTCCTATGTTCATTCATCTATTTCTTTCTTTCATGTGCTTACAAGTTTGTTGTTGAGCATGGACTTCATACTTACTTCATGTTTGAACTTTTTCCAAGTTCATTATTTCCCAGTTCCATTGGGGTGTTTAGCCATTCTGAACCAACCTGATGGTTTGTCTTATTACTATGAAAACCTACAACTTTGCCATTACAGAACACTGGAGTGAGCAGGATTAGTTTGATGTGGCAACACTGTTAGTGAAATGCTCATCACCACATATTAGTAGGTAATATTTAATTTAACAAGCTTTCTCTTAGTAATGGCACAATTAAAGAAGTATTAGAAATACAAAACACAAAATAGCCATACATTCTGTTGGATTATTTTAAATGATTAGATTAGCTATATTTTTTTTTTCATTTTTCTTTTATTATTCATATGTGCATACAAGGCTTGGTTCATTTCTCCCCCCTGCCCCCACCCCCTCCCTTACCACCCACTCCACCCCCTCCCGCTCCCCCCCTCAATACCCAGCAGAAACTATTTTGCCCTTATCTCTAATTTTGTTGTAGAGAGAGTATAAGCAATAATAGGAAGGAACAAGGGGTTTTGCTGGTTGAGATAAGGATAGCTATACAGGGCATTGACTCACATTGATTTCCTGTGTGTGGGTGTTACCTTCTAGGTTAATTCTTTTTGATCTAACCTTTTCTCTAGTTCCTGGTCCCCTTTTCCTATTGGCCTCAGTTGCTTTAAGGTATCTGCTTTAGTTTCTCTGCGTTAAGGGCAACAAATGCTAGCTAGTTTTTTAGGTGTCTTACCTATCCTCACCCCTCCCTTGTGTGCTCTCGCTTTTATCATGTGCTCATAGTCCAATCCCCTTGTTGTGTTTGCCCTTGATCTAATGTCCACATATGAGGGAGAACATACGATTTTTGGTCTTTTGAGCCAGGCTAACCTCACTCAGAATGATGTTCTCCAATTCCATCCATTTACCAGCGAATGATAACATTTCGTTCTTCTTCATGGCTGCATAAAATTCCATTGTGTATAGATACCACATTTTCTTAATCCATTCGTCAGTGCTGGGACATCTTGGCTGTTTCCATAACTTGGCTATTGTGAATAGTGCCGCAATAAACATGGATGTGCAGGTGCCTCTGGAGTAACAGTCTTTTGGGTATATCCCCAAGAGTGGTATTGCTGGATCAAATGGTAGATCGATGTCCATCTTTTTAAGTATATTTTTGAGAGCTCTATTTGAGGCCCTGCTTTGTATATACTGATATTAAACCATGGTTTAGCTCCTTATTGTAGAACTTCATGTGCTTTACATGGGATGGATTATTCTTTTGTTTTCTCTTTGAATATACATTTGTTGAGTCCGATGGAAAAATGAGTACATTTTAGCTGGAATATGAATAATTACCCCTGAATTTAATGACCACTAAAGTTATACATTTAATTTCATACTCTAGTAAAAATGGCAAATCCCTAAGTATCTAAACTTAATGTGCATAATCATAATAAATGTATTTGTATACATAGAATTATAAATATGTACTAGTTATTTTAAAGGGATCATTTCAATCAATCTACATGTGCCAATAATATTCATCAATGTCTTTATTTATCGATGTGTTAGTATTTATTTTCTTTTGGGATTTAGTGGGTAGTGAGTAAGTTTATATTGTGACTATCATTTTCTCAAATGATATAAGCTATTTAGGAAACTTGTAAAAAATTATGAATCATACAAAGAAATCACAGTACTTGAAAGGATGTAGCAAAGGAACTAATCCTCTGGGAATTTAAATACTTTTAGATGAGAGTTAATAATCAAGCACTCTTACTAATTTGTTTTTATATATCCCAACTCTCTGAGTCATCCTATAAATATTTATTCTATATTTTTAATTTTAAAATAGATGTGAATAACATAATTATTTACAACTGAAATGATTTCTTCCATTGTAGCAGTGTAGAAGATTTCTATAAGTTGCATATATATCATTTATAAGTTTTGGATTGCCGCATGCTAAAAAAAACACTTTAAATGCTTCATGAAGAGTGGCTGAATGATTTTTTAAATAAATTGCTCTAATTATTTTGTAGGATTGAAGTAAATATAAAATATACAGAGAGAAACTGGAGAAAGTTTAGTGAGATTTCACTTGCCTGAAAGTCAAGTTTTGTTTTTGTTTTTTTGGTTAACCATAGTTTCAATACAGTATATTGCTTACCAGTAGCTTGCACAAACATGGTTTAGGAGGTAATAGAAAGCCAGTTATTGTAAGGTCTTACTCTGTATCTTTTATTTTTAAAAGCATCTTGTAACATTTGAAGAGCTCTTGGCAGAGAGAGTTTGATGTTATCCCACGTATCTATATTTGCCTGTGTTTTTGTGTCACATCAATGAAACCATTAAGACCAATACCATGAAGTTTCGCCTATATTTTCTTGTAGGAGTTATACAGCTTCGAGTCTTATATCTGTAATCCATTTTGAGGTGATTTTTGTTTATGGTGAGATGATCAAATTTCATTCTTCTGTGTGTGGATATCCAATCTTCCTAGAGCAGTTTATTGAAGAGACAGACTTTCCTTCCTCCATTGCCAGGAATACTGGCACCCTTGTCAAAGATAAAATTGACTTCATATGCATGGATTTATTTCTGGTAACTCTATCTTGTTCCATTGTCCTGTCTGTATTCTGTATGCCAGTACAATGGTGTTTTAATTGTTTTAGCTTTGTAAAATATTTTGAAAACAGGAAGGGAAATGCCCCCAATTTTGTTATTCTTTTACAAGATTGATTTGGCCATTCATGGTGTTTTGTCTTTTCCACTTGTATGTAAGATTTCTGTGAGATTTCTTAGAGAAATTACATTGAATCTGTAGATTCCTTTCAATAGTCTGGACATTTAAAAATAATATTGTCTTCTGGTTGATTACCATGGAATAATATTAAATTTACTTGTGTTTTATTTGATTTATTTTATCAATGTCTTATAGTTTTGAGTATATACAAGTCTTTTGCCTCCTTAGTTAAGTTTATTACCAATTATTTTATTCTTTTTAATGCTATGGTAACTAGAATTATTTCCTAATTTCCTTTTCTGGTAGATCATGGTCAGAATATATATATGCAACTGATTTTTGTATACTGAAACTTCAGTGAATTAATTTATTAGATCTGACAGTTTCGAAAAGTGTGTCTTTAGGTTTGTCGCTATGTAAGAGCATAGTCAAACATATGTAAGATCATAGATATGGAAATTCATAGCAACAGTTTTACTTTTTTCTTTTGGATTTGGATACCTTTGTGTGTTTCTTTCTTGACTGATTGTCTGATTAGGATGTTCAATCCTATGTTGAATAGAAGTGATGAGGATGGACATCTTTGTCCACCTCCCCTTGGTTGTTAGAGAGGAAGCTGTTACATCTTCTCTATCAACTTAGTCAGGTGTGGGCTTGCCATGCATGACCTTTATTACTTGAGGAATTTTCCTTCTGTTCCTAGTGTGCTGAGAATTTTTATCATGAAAGGGTGGTACTCCTTATTGGATAGTCTACTGGCAGCTCTTCTGGCATCTATGGCTGTGGAAGCAAAGGTTTGCTATGAAGCTAATTATTGTACTTTCTTTATAGTATCCCTTTCTGTATGGTTGTTTCTAAGGTTTCTCTTCCCAATATTCAGCATTTTAACTCAGTGTGGCTAGGTATAGATTTATCTAAATATATCTAGTTTAGTTCTCTCTATGCTCTTAAAAACTGCAGACTTATGTCTCCAGTTAGAAAAAATGCATATTATTTCTTTAAATGTAGAGTACACTATTTTTCTCTATTTTTGATGGAAATATTTACAACCTCTGTTGCTTTAATTTCTATTTCTTGTTCTTTTTTGAGTTAAGCATTACTAAGTCTGCTAGTGCTTCAAGTTTCTGAATTTTCAAATTTCTGAATTGTCTTTGTAATATTATTTTATTAGTGCTTTCTTTAGCCAGCATGATTGTCCTTTTATATTAACTCATTCTGGAGTATTTTTGGAATTATATTTCTTTGGGAAATTAGAGATAATTTAATTTTTCATGTCACTATTTAATGTTTATATCTCCTTGGCTAATAGTAAAGGAGCAGTGTGGCATAAGGGTGATGCCAATAAACATATGGGTGATTGTAACTATGGACAATGGCTGTTATATGTTTTGAATTTACCAGTTGGTTGGTCATCACTTATATTGAAAAGAAGTGTGAAACAAACATATGTTATAAGATTGAATTTTAATTTTAAAATCATTAAAGCAGATATTTAATTTAAAATGCTGAGGACTACCCTATGACTTTGTATATTGAGTAGTTAATTCTTTGACTAATAATGCAAAAATGATCATATCCATACTGCATAATTGACTAGTCACCAGAGAACAACACTAATGATTAGGCAGTGTCTGTTGCATTATAAATGAAAGGTATCAAATGTTCTATAACATTTTTGTTTTTCATTAAACTGTGACTTTAGAATATAAATGGAACATCTTCTATAGTAGCCTAGGCCAATTTTTAATTATTTTACTTTGCTCAGATATTATAACCAGAGACTTTTATGTTCTTTGGCCTCTTCTTTCCCCATCTGTTCTCAGTAAGTAGAAACTCTTTCAAATGTGACATTGAAACAGAACTTGATAACTTTTCTTACCTATGAACTGATCAAAATCTTATAGCTAAACTGGCAACTTGCTAGATTTGTAAAATATCCAGTCAAGAGAAAGAAAATATTTTCCCAGTGATGAAACTGAGCAAAAAGATAAACCCAATTTTCTTACATGTATACTTTCTTGTGAAGTGATGTAACAAAGTACATTTCGTTTTGTAAAACACAAGCTAGATGTACTCTTGCCTTTAAGTTGTCTTCTTTTCATTGGTAAAACTGATGCACTTTCCACTTTATTTCTTTAGGTAGTCGACATATTTGGAAGATGTATTTTAGCAAAGGAACTGCTCTGCACACATCTGAACTTGTGCAGCATTTTTCTTTGATCTTCAACCTGCTCTAGCTTGTTCAGTTGCTGAAAAATGTGGGAAGGACTGAACACAATTTGGTAGACTTGCATAAGTCTTAATGGTTATAGTTATGTGTTACACATAACTATAAGGTGTCTGAACATATAATCCCCCTTTTTGATAAGAATATAGTGTGATGATATGAGATTCTTTGTTATGCATTCCCAAAGTGCAAGCAAATAGAAATTTTAAAAATAATTTTTATTACTTCTGGTTAGGTACATATTTAATGTGGATTTTTAGACCTTATACTTTGAGCTTTTTTTTGTATATTTTGTTTTTATTATTTTATTTTGTCCTTTTTTTAGATGTATTATTGTTGTACATTGTGACATTTATAAAACTTCTTACAATATATCATAGTTGAATTCCCTCTTCCACCATCCTCTTTTATCTCCTCTCTCCCCATTCCTGGAATAGTTTCAGCATGTCTCATTTTTCCATTTTCACACATGTGTACACAATATTTCCACTATCCTACACCTTTTCTTTATATCCTCCCTCCTCCCACTGGTACCAACCCCCAGACGGGACCTGCTTTACTTTCCTGTTCTCTGTCTTTGAAAAAAGACATTTTTGTTTGTTTAAGAATTTCATTGTGACATTTTCATGTACATATGTAATATAACTTAAATTGATTTACCCCCTCTATTTTTCTCCTTTCTGCTTTAGTGACCTTCTTCTGGTGATTTCAATAGGTTTAAAAATTCTAAATAGCCTTTGGTTCAGTTTTTATGTAATGATGTCTAAGCATGTATTTTTTTGTAAAGCTTCACAAACTACACAACTATTTGATAAACATTGTCTAATTCAAGGTTTCTCACCCTTTGGATTGCTTTAGAATCACTGTGAAAATAGACGAGATAGATGTGGCCAGACCCTACCAAAATGCATTAAGTCATAATTCCTGGGCTGAGGGGTACTGAAAGCTGTTTGTATTTATAATCTTTATCAATACTTCTTTGTTTTTTTTCTTGGGGGTGGTACTGGGGTTTGAAGTCAGGGGCTCACACTTGCTAGGTAGGCACTCTACTACTTGAGCCACTCTACCAGCCCATTGGTGCTTCTAAGTGTCCACAACCATTTATAAACTTTTGATTTAATAAGAAGCCATCTAATTTAGGCTTTCCAAAGGCTTAAATTTAACCTAACTATTCTGAAAAGAAACACTCTACTTATTTAACTATCTTCTTTTGGCTGCCAGAAAATGCCTTTTTATGTTGCAAGAATATATCTGTATATCTATCTGTCTGTCTATCTATCTATCTAACATCTATCTTGTCTGTTTATCATCTGTCATCCATCTACTTATTAGGACTATTTCTACCCCCTAAGGTATGTGAGTTCTGTGAGGGAATTAATAGTGGGCAAAATATTTTCCTATACATCTGTCTTTATTTTTCCATCTAAGTATATATTATTTATTTATTTTATAGTCTGCATGGAATCATAAAATGAAACAAGGCAAATGGATGCTGTTATAGATGGAACAATGTGCCTGTTTCTGGGAACATTTGGATCAAGGAATTGGCATTTCAGAAAATTAAGCATCACAATTTTCAGGAAAATGCACTGAATGATTTTGAATAAATGGATTCAAATTTTTATTGGGTAGTAGCCTTTCTTTTTACCATACAGAAATAATAGAGTTCTTTGTAGCTATAAGTAAAGTATTCAGTAAAATGCCAGCTTGTTTGTTTTTTAACGATTGCATTGTAACTTGATTTTTTTTTCAATTTTAAAGACATATGTTAGTTATTTTAAAATTCACTTATTATTTTATGGGAAGATTTAACTATTCAGTTATTTGATAATAATTTTCAGCACTCCTCTCCTTCCTATGATAATTGCTTAAGAGAGGATTTTCAATTCTTAGGTATTAAACATTCTTCTAGAAATTACTGATTTAAAAATACAACTACATTTCATTAGTTCCAATATGTGTAATAAAAGTTTTAAATTTGCCTTTCAGAATTAAAAGAACAGTGATAGAATTGCTAAAATCTTATACTTTTTATATGTAATTATTGTTTGATTGTGGACTAAGGTATCAAAATTTATTTTAACTCACTGACTTTACAAAATAGTCAGTGCCCTGATGTGTCCTAAAGGCCATAGTTTCCCAGTCCCTGCAAATGTTTTCTGTTGAGGATCAGAAAGTATTACAGTCTACAGACAGTCTCTGTCATGCATTTTTCTTTAGAATTGTATAAAATGGTCCTTAGCTCCTAGAGCATTAAAAAACCAGGGTGTAGGCTGGATTTTGTGGGTGACAGGGTATGGCCCCATGAAGTGAGCTAAGATAGAGTTTTCATTTATAAATATTTGTTAGAATGAAAAGTATGTGTATGTGACAAAATAAAGCAAATGACCAGAAAAATTTTAATATTTACTATTGGGACCTTCACAGAAAACCACTGACTCACTCTTGGTCTAGAGTGTAGGCCACATGTTTCTTTGTATGTAAATTAATTTTAAATTGCATCCAGGACATTGTCAGTGACACATAGTAGATTTTATTGTATTCTTTTGAAGAGTACTGTCGTTGTTTCAAAGGCAATAACGTGGATAAACTCTAGTGGGAGCTTGCCATGTAATACTACAAGTGGCTAATGTTTTAGTTTTCTGTCTTTCTTTCTTTTTTTTAAATCTCTTATGTCCACTTAAAAATTCTTTTTTTCTTATTGGGCACGGTGACACATGTCTGTAATCTCAGCTACATGGTGTGAGGGGGTAGAAACAGGAGGTATTTATTTTAGTTTCATCTTTTTCCTTGTTCAGTTCAAACATAATTGAGGATAGAAATGGTTCCTGACCTACAATGGTTCCATTTAGGATTTTTCAGCTTTGAAGGTGTGAAAGTGATTTTCATTCAGTATAAACTGTATTGCAAACTCTGATCTTTACCAGAGGTAGCATTATGTGGTAAGTACTTTGTAAAAATACTTTTCAATAGCAACATCAAGCCACAGCTCCCAGGGCGTCACACCGCTGTGAAGATAAACTAACTGATAATAACATGCTGTGGTCACAGGATGTTTTGAATGTGTATTTTGAGCCTTTGCATTTCATCATATCTACAAAATGCTCATCTATCTTTTAGCTACATTGTCTACTATAAGTATGGTGCTTTTAAGGTAAACTCACCTCATTTTCCCATGACAATCCTATTTTATTTTTGTCCTGATGTAGTTATCAGCACATCCATTTGCTTTTTAAATATCTGGATTTAATAATAAAATACACAGCCATTGTATCTATGACTATAAAATGTTACACTTGAAGGCTTCTATTACTTGATGCAGTTTCTACTTAGAAACTATACATCCCAAGATGCAACAGGTCTCTTTGGGATGCTATTTAGCAACAGGAATGTTGTTCATTTGAAGTTGAGTTCTGATGAAACTGGAGTAAATTCCTAGAACCTGCTGATTTCTTTTTGTTTGATAATGGATTTTTCTTTTCCCCACCAGTGAAGAAAGTTATAGGACAGATGTGTATTAGGAATGTAATCTATCCTTAAAATTATGTTTCTAAATAGTTTTAAAAAACTCATTATTGTAGAAGAGATAATTTTATCACCTTAAGTATCTGTTCCATACAATAACAATGGATGTTACCAAGATGGTGATGAACACCTTATTACTTATATTTTTCTATGCTTAAATTTTTCAGTTAGAATGAGTAATTTAATTTGTCACTCAGTGTTTTGACTTTAAAACTAGATAGGTTGGTGATGTGGTTCAGTGGTAGAGTACTTGCCTAGCATAAGCATGGGTTTAATCCCAGCACCATAAACAAACAAAAAGAAAGAAAGGAACAATACACTCTATCATTTTGAAAAGTTTGTTTTTATTTACCTTTTAATTATTATAAATGGAAACTAGATTGTGAAAATAGTTTATTCTTAGTATTAGCTTTCTAGCTAGTAAGTATTTATTATATACATGCCTGATACAAGTATACTTTGGTATCAGATAGGTCAATATTTTCACTCTATGATTTTGTAGCTATGTATCTTTGGGAAATTTATCTACTACAGTTTTAGGTTCATCCTTTTCAAAGGTTATTGTAAGATCTAAACAAATTAAAATATGTTTTATCTTACATAGTAAGCTTTGAAAATGGAGAGTTATTATTACCAATGTATCTTTTAATGAAAATATAGATAAAGGGATTCCTGGAATGATTGTCTGTGCCAGCATTTTCCCAGAAGTTTCCAATGAATATTAATCTTCATGTAAATATAGCTCCTTAAAAGTAATATATAATGTTAGAATATCAGTTGTTCCAGGACAAATATAAAATGAATAAAATGATAGTAAAACTCTAAAATAGTTTTAGTTTTCTTGAAGTGACATCCTAATGTTTAGAAAGGAACATTTGTGCTTATGCAATGAAATTAGGTATTCTAGGATGCTGCCATGAGAAACTTTCAGTTATCAATGGAGACAATTTGATTAAACAATTTAAGAATTGGTGCTGAGACTGCTAAGCATGTACTGCTTACAATGCAAAATGGCATTTGTCTTAGAAGTTATTGCCAGATTTTAGAAGACATGGAATTTACAAATGTCTCTCTAAGGAGCTGGTGAATTAGAAAGAGAAGTTGACATTTTCTTCGTTCATCTCCCCAATCATCATATCCCATCTCAACTGATCATTAGATATTGCCTATTCAGTTTTGTAGGAAGATAAGCACAGGTATGTCAGAAACCCTATTTTCATATAATGAGGGTTTTTTTTATTATTAATTTGGTTTGATTTTTAACATTCTAGGCAAGTTAAAGTGTTGAGTGGCACACACAATAAGATATACATCACCATCAATTTGATCTCTGTGAGATTTATAAAATGTTTTATAAATTTGTAATAAAACAATAAAAACATTTTCCAATGTAATTTTAAAGGTCAAAGATGAATGTCCATCTAGTAAGACTTGAGACTTAATTAAAACATTTAAGCAGTAATTTTTACCCTTGAAACATACATTCTTATGCTAGAGAAATTTAAAAAATCATCAGTGATCTAGTTTAGGCAAAATGTTGGTGGTCTTATGTGTCATTTATTATAACTGAGAAAAGCTGCTTGTTATTATTAGAAACAAAATAGCTAAAGTTGAAGCCAGGCAATGGTGGCTCATGCCTGTAATCCTAGCTACTCAGGAGGCAGAGATCAGGAGGATCATGGTTCAAAACCAGCCTGGCAAATAGTTCATGAGACCCTATCTCAAAAACACTCATCCTCCCCCAAAAAAAGAGCTGGTGGAGTGGCTCAAGGTTAAGGCCATGAGTTCAAGACCCAGTACCGCAAAAACAACAAAAATAGCTAAAGTTGAAATGTATATGGTAACAATAGCCATTGTACAAAGAGATTTGTTTTGATTAAATGTGGTTATTGTGTTAATCTTTTTCGAGTTTCAAGTTGATATGCTTGTCCATATTTAAAAATTTCTTTTTTTTTTTTTGGTTGTTGTGCTGGTTGGAGGTACATTGTAGCATTTACAAAGTTTCTTACAATGTATCAAGTATATCATATTTGAATTCATGAATTTCTTCTTCCACTGCTCTCGATCATCCCTTTCCTCTGATTCCTGGAACAGTTTCAACAGGTATCATTTTTGCATTTACATACATATGTATACAATATTTAGAACAAATTTGTATTGCTTTAAACTAGTAAGGGTATACTAATTTGTTACAATAGTAATAAGAAGGTAATACAGGACTGAACAGTGTTTTTTCCCCATCTGCTATATATCTCTCGAGTTTGTATAGTGAAGTCTGAAAAAGCAAGTTAATACAGTTAGTGTATTTCAGTGCTTGAATATAGAATATAGAACATAAAGTTAGCTGGGGATAAAATTATAAGGATAAAGTAACGTTTGAGCTTCTTGATATGTCACTAAAAGCCTTTAATGAGATTTAAAATCTGGGAACTACCTGCAAATATTTTTTAAACAATAATTTTGGCTGTGGGAGGATTTCAAATATCTAGGCATTTATATAAATATGGGCAGTGTAAAGTATGTGTTTTCTATAGTCAGTACTTAATTGGCATTTTGGTTCTTTATACAGATAGGTGTGAATGGTCTGGGTTTTCTGTCCTTAAAAACATGTAAAGGCCTCCCTTATTCCAAACTGCTGCGTGCCATTTCAAATGCAAAAATAAGAAAACAATTTAACATTGTTTATTACTTTGGACAGTAACCAATTAATAATCATAACCCACAAAATGAGAATCTGTTAGGAAAGTATGGTTAACTAAGTTTTATGCTACAAATAGATCGAATTGACATATTTTGAAGGTTTGGAATTTTCTTCATTAGCTTACTTTCTAGGATATTAAATATCAGAGACTGTGTTCACAAGGAACACTGTCAACTTCAAGTGCACTAGCAAAGTCACCACCAATTTGGTTTGATGTAACCTTTTAACATGCAAATAATCAATGCAATTAGAATGCAGTGTGAGTTGAAGTGAAAAATTCAGAACTTTTTAATTGAATCCCAATTTTATTCTATATAATCAAAAGCAAGTTATTTTCCTATTTTATATTTCTGTACTTTTTGAAATAAACAAATGACCCCAAGCAGGCAAAATACTTCCTACAAGAAAGTAAATTACCCTGCTGTCGTGGACATAGTGACAATCATTGATAATTTGGAACTGACTATTTATTTATTTATTTTTATTTATTTATTTTATGATGCTGGGACTACACCTTGAGATACTCCACCAGCCCCTCCTTTTTTTTTTTTTTTGTGATGGTTTTTTAAGATAGAGTCCACAAACTATTTTCATGGCTGGCTTCCAACCTCAATCCTCCTGATCTCTTCCTCCTGAGTCCTTAGAATCATAGAAGCCAGCCACAGGGGGCCAGTAATTATTTTATTTTTAAATACGTCATATTTTCTTTTGTTGGAGAAGCACAGATTGTCATTGAGTTTTTGAGAGGTGATTATAAAGAATTGTCAAGCGATCAGCCGTGTTAGTCAATTTTGTCACTGTGAAAAAAATACCTGAGAAAATCAACTTAAAGGAGGAAAGGTTTATTGCTAGGAAAAGTGGTCAATAATGCTAGAGTTGGATGGTTTCTTTTATTTTAGAGAATTTCTCTTAGTTTAAGAACATTGTCTCCCTTTTTACTATTTCCAGTCTTTTAACAGTGAGTTTTCACCTGCAAGTTTGAATAACCAATTTAAAATATGATAAGATTTTAATAAGCAACAAAGATGAGCTGGAATGTCTCCTGTTTTATTTGTCATGGAAAATAAGTATTACTTAATTACTGTTTGAAAAGTATCAGATCTTTAAGGGTGATGCTCATTTTATAGATACCTAATGGAGTGATAGATTATTGAGTTTAAATTATGCAGAATAAAGATAAAGGGTGGGTCAACATAGATAGAGGAAAAGTTTGGTCATTCCACACCTTAACAGAACTATTTTCACTGTGCATATTCTTTCCAAAATTTCTTATGTGCCCAGAAGATAATTTGTCACATAGAATACACACACACACACACACACAATTCTGTATTCTTCTTTATTTTCCACATTTTACATCAAAAAGATATTTCCATGTTACTATTTACTTTTCCTTAAGTGTCATTTTAATGGTTTGTAATTCATGTTCTCTCTGCACATAAAGATCCTCCCCTCCAGGTGTCACCATGATCATCGGTTATATCTTTCAAGCATTTGCTCAAATGTTGATTCCTCAAAAGACTTCTCCTCATCAACCTGCTTAAAATAGTTTACCTCTGTTCCATTCTCTTTCTCTCTTTCTCAACTCTGCTTTACCTTTACCATAGCACTTATTCCCTGCAGTTAACTGATCGCTTACTTGTTTGTTACTTTTCCCCACTAGAATGGGGAAGAATAACGGAGCATGATTCTTCTTTGCCTTACTCAAACTTGTAATCTCAATGCCTACAACATTGTTTACAAGTTAGTCATTCAATGACTAACTGTTCAGAAACAAAGGAGTGAGATTTCAAGGTACATGGGTACTAAGATTTTGATTTACTTAGATTCTTATTATAGCATTCTTCTGAGTGAACTATCTCAGTATTATTTAGTTTTTTTGTTGTTTTTTTTTTTTCTCCTTCATGATTCTTCTTGAGTTCTCAACCAAGACTAATGGTAGGGCCTGGGAAAAATGTCCAATTTGCTGCATGTGAAGAAGACACTGTTTTCCTGTTAAAAGAGAATTGACTACATCCATAAAAGCAACTATTTAATCCATGCCGGTCTTAGAGACAACTTATTAACGTCTTCTTCAATCAAAGGAACTTGTAGGTTAAGTGATAACTGCAGCTGCTGTCAACTGACTTGATGGTACGTGGGTGTTAGAAGGTAAAATACTGAGCCTCTTTATTCTGGAATTCAGGAACATGAGGGAAAATCAGTACTTGAACGTACTGTTCTACAGCCTGAAAAGTGATAGAAGCAAGTTCATCTCCAAAATGCTAGAAATTTAGTAAGCTGCTCCATGCAACGTTTCTTTTCATCCTCAAAAGCAAAACAGAACAAAACAAAATTCCAGCTTTGGGTAAGGCAGAAATAAGTTCTTTCTTGTTTGCTTGCTTGCTTCTTCTCATGAGGAAGCTGAAGCTCATAGAAGTTAATGGAGTTGCACAGGGTTCCATTACTAGTAATAGGAAAGCCAAGATTCTAACTAAGAACCCTGTTATTCCTGTCCCAGGATGGTTCTCAAAGGGACTTTTCCTTCATCTAATGAGAGAAGTCTTTTGTGCTTTACCAAAAATTATTGATCTAAAGAATTTCTTTATATTTAATCCAGCCTATATAGATCGAAGGGCTGAATTGAATTGGCCCCTTTTCAAAGTGTAATGTCAGGAAAAACTACTATAGGAAAGTGAATATTTGATAAAATAAAAGGGTAGAGCTAGATGTTTAAAAGGATCATCACAGTGGGAAGAAGAGAAAACAATTTGAGCTTCCACGTTTAGAAGAATGCAAAATCCGAACAAAGGTAGTATCAGAAGAAAAACTATGTCAAACGCTTTCTCAAAGTAATTTCTTCCTTCCCTAGAAATAAAGTTTTAGGTCAAAACAAACCAGAGCTACTGATTTATTACACATTATGTCTAACTTCTTTTGCATGAGTATGAGTAAGTTAGTATTCAAATGGGAACCATTTTTAAATTAGGAAAGACGGAAATATTACATGAGATCCTGGGACTTCTTACTGCACTTGTATTCTGTGGCAGCATGTTGAGAACCTTCTGAGTGGCATCTCAGTCGTACAGCCACTTGAAGCTCACCAGCTTGTCTCTTGCTCCTTATTATCTGCTTTTCCCCCCAGGTAGTTACGTCATAGCATGATGGCTACCATCCAGAGATAGTGCCAGCTTACAGTTTTAACCTCTTCCCTCTCTCTGAGAAGAAAACGGATGTATTTCTTATCACATCAGCATTTTGATTTCCCTTGTTGGGTTAAAAGTGTGGAAATTGAAAATGAGATGAAGCTTCAACTAATTTTTTTCTTTTTTCTTTATTCACTTATTTATTATTAATTTTTTTGGTGGACTGGGGTTTGAAATCAGGGCTTTAGGCTTACTAGGCAGGTAGGTACTCTACCTCTTGAGCCACAATGCCAGCCCACTTTGATTCTGTTATTTTTTGAACAAGGTTTTGCATTTATGATCAGGCTAGTCTGGTCCAAGATTCTCCTATTTCTACTTCTTATATAGCTGGGATTATAGACAAACGCTACCACAGCAACTTTTATTGGTTGATATGGGGTCATGCTAATTTTTTGCCCTTCTACCATGGAGCCCTGATTCTCCAGATCACTGAGTCCCAAGTAGCTAGGATTACAGGAGTGAGCCACTATGTCTGGCCTTATTTTTTTTAAAGAGTCAAAAGTAGAGTACTCTTAGATAGCCATTAGGAGAAAAAGGGAAATATTTGTGTATATGAAAGTCTAATATTCACCTTTCTCCAATGATCAAATCTATTTTTTTCACAGTTAACAATGGGAGACATTGGTTTAGGCCTTTTTTAGAGAAAGAATAAGAGATGAGAAATTCACAAATGCACCCTGATCTCTCATCTAAATCTATACTGACTGAGAACTGATGGTTTTTAAATCTAATGAACATTTTTTTTTAGTCAGAAGTCATTTACTGTTGTATAACTAGTGAATTTCCTCAGTCTATTTCAATATTGTCATTCAAATATCAACTTTCTAATTATACAATTCATATTTAATTGAGTATTTTATTTCTTAGGCTACTTCCATCCTCATGCCCTAGTTTCAAGAAAGAAATAAATGAGGTTTCATCTATTGAGAAAAGAAGAATTTAGAAGGCATTGGTCATGGTTCTCAGCTCACTCCATTAGTATTATAAGTAGAATAAAACACTACAGTATTTTGTTCCTTTCTTATAGTCACACTTCAATTTTACCAACAAAATATTTGAAAAGCTGGAAGCACTAAAATTATATACCTTGAACTGAGCCAGGAGCAGCAGTCAAGATTTTCTCCACAAGAACATAGGCTGCATCTGTCTTATTTAACAGATGACCTAGTCTTTGGGAAATAAGAGGTGTTCAGTAAAAGATTTTGAATAAATCGATGAACTGAAATAATCTGGAAACCAAGAGACAACATGAAAACTGGCTGATAGTGGTATTGGAAAACATGAAATTCTAGAACCTTCCAGTGATTGCTGCAAGCCTTCTCTGAGCAGGATGGAGGCATTTGGAGGAACTGACACATAGAAATGTCTTTTCTCCCAGGATTGTGGAGATTTGCTACTATTTAATCTACTTTATTTTATCACTGTATTAGTTGGTAGCTGTTTCTATTTAAAAAAAAGTGCCACAGACCAGGTGGCTTAACCAACATAAATTTATAGTCTCACAGATCTGGAAGCTGAAGTCTAGGCAAATTCAGTTCCTGGGTTGCATAGCCACTTTTTCCTGCGTCTTCATGTCATTTATCTCTGGTACAAGTACATCGACAAAGAGGGGAAGAGAGAGAGTGAAAGAAGAAGAAAAGAAGGGAGAGAGGAAGGAAGGGAAGGGTGGGAGGAGAGAGAGAGAGAGAGCAAGAGGGAAATACCTACTTATAAGGTCACCAGTCCTATTGGATTAGGATGCCACCCTTATGACCTCATTTAGTCTGAGGTCTAAACCTAAGGAGTCTTGACCTCCTAAAACTCAATCTTTATCTTCAAATAGAGTCATGTTGAGGGTTTGGGTTTCAATGTATGAATTTGGAGGGAACATAATTCAGTTCATGGTATTCACTTATCCTCCAGTTATACCACTTAAGTGACTTCTGTCTTCCATTAAGAGCCCAATCCTCTGTCTAGCAAAGTAATTTGCCCTCTACAATGCAACAGTGTTTGAAGTATAGTTACTTCCTCGTATGCAGAAGGGAATTGATCCACAACCCTTCACAGATATCAAAATTTGGGGGTATTCGAGTCCCTTAAGCAAAATGGTATTGTGTTTTCATATAACCTATGCATATTTTCTTGTATATTTAAATCAACTCTACATTACTTACTTAGTAAAATTAATTTTACTTACTTAGTAAAATTATAAAAGGATATGTGCAAAGTTATACATTATGGAAACAATTTTTTACCATTCTGGAAATAACTCAAATGTTTATCAGTCAAAGAGTAGTTAAATCAACTGTGGTACAGCCACATAATAAAGTACCAAGCAGAAATGAGGACTAACTATTTACCACAATAGAGTGAACTCCAGAATATAACTGTTAAAAAAAAAGGTGGAGAAAAGTATGCATGATATGCCATAGTTTTATAAAGGGATATTTGTATGGGTATGCTTGTGTGTGTGTGTGATCAAATGCACATTTATCTATATTTTAAGTGGAAAGTGAAATAATAGTTATGATTAGATATGGGAATGAATGGGAAGAAAATGTTAGAGAGAGTATAGCTGTCCATTTCTGAATGTATCTTTTTATAGTGTTGACTTTGGAAAAGTGTTACTAACTACTTTATATAATTATAAGACAATTTTAAATAAAGGAAATGCTTAAAATGGAAAGATGATTGAAGTGAATTAGTTCATATATCAACTCAGAGTTTTAGCACACAGGAAGGATTACTGCAAATGATTTTAAACCTAATGATTTGCTCAGGCTTGTCTTTTAGCATATTCGATAAGGATATAAGAAGCATAAAAGTAAATTAAGCTGTTCTAGCAAATCATAATGGCTGTGAAAATGTTGCTATTATTCGGAGACAGTTGCATATATGGTTGCTAAATGGATGTTGTACATACATGTATGTGATTTGTGCAATAAAGAAAATGTTTATGTTGATGTTGATGGCACAATTTTAAGCAGATGAAAAAGATGGCAGAGTTGTAAAATTGAAACAATTAAGTAAAAATCCTGAAGTCATGAATTTTAACTGGAAATATTAGTTTGAATTTATGGATAGTTCATCAATTAAAATATATATTTATTCATTTTTTCCAGTGGAGGGGTAGGTAAAAATGTCCAATTGGTGAGCACCCTTAGCTACCCAGATTATGGTATGTAAATACTATTTTCCATTGAGAGTAACAGGGCTTCTTTAAGAAATGGCTGGCTTCAATTCTTGGTTATGATACAAAACTGTACAACATATTACTATATCATATCAATAATAAGGAAGTTTTCAAAGACTCCTGCAAAAGCTATGTGAAAATTATTCAGAAGCAAACTTAGAGAAAATATCTTTGGTCAAAGAGAAGAAAATTCAAGCATCAACAAGAATAAAATTTGCAATGTTTGAGAACTCATCAAATATGATTAAATGCATTAGTTCATAATGATACATAATACAGCTTTTGATCATGTTAGAGAACAAATTTCCTATTTTAAAAACTAAAATATAAGAAAACATTTATCTTGTTTTCTTGCCAAAAAAACTCTCTTATACCTTAGTATAAACACATAACTGATGAGTGCTGTATCTCTTGATAAAATTTTTCCAGCTTATATTTAAAGAAGAAACAATTAGAAATGGAATATTCTTACTACCTAATCCTCATGATGTAGTGGATTACACCAATCACATCAATGGCAGATAATCTTATAAAAAGGGAGAAAACTGGGATGAATATGTATTTGAAGGCAAAAAAGAACATTTTTTTCTATTCTTGGTCAGCACAGTATTTATCACACCAGAGAGGATGGTCACTTGTACGTCTAACCAACTGTATATAAATCAGAACTCGCATTACCCTCTCCTTTGACGAACTTGCTTGAGTGTCTCACATAGTGCAGTGAATTACTGTAATCATGTTTTCAGTTTACTAATAAATGATATAATAAAGGACAGAGATGAACAAATACAAGGAAGAGACACATAAGGAGAGTTATGGAAGAAGAACCTAGAGCTGTCAGGTGTACCACCCTCCAGGAGCCTCCACAAGTTTAGCTATTTGGAAACTCTCTGAACACTGCAGCTCAATGATTTTTTGAATTTTTTCATTTTTATTAGGATATATTTATTGAAAAGGGGGAGATTCACTGTGACAATTTTGAATAGGCTAACATAATTTAATTATTTTTATGTAGGTTTCATCACGTAGTTATGATCAGAGTACATGGAATGGCTCTGAAACTTACAGATTTATAATCATACCTGGTGACCAGTTCTTACCCAGGAACCCACTAAGTCACTTTATTAGAACAAAAGACACTCTTATCACCCATGAAATAACAAGGGACTTAGGAATTTTATGCCAGGAACACAGGTCAAAGAATATATATTGGAAAAATAAGATTCATATCGCTCAGGAAATCACAGGGGTTTTAGTAGCTCTATGTCAGGGCCTGGAGGCAGAGACCAAATATAGTCACATATCACTCAATGATGAGAATGAATTCTGAGAAATATGTCAGAAATATGGTGATTTGACATTGTGCAAACATCTTAAAGTGTACTTGCACAAGCAAAGGTACAGTAGACCTTTGGTATCCATGGGTATATGGTTCTAAGGAGACCTCCTTTGAGGATAAACCATGAAGCTCAGAATATATATAGTTTAAACAAAATTGCTGATAATGAAGGACAGACTAAGAGCTCTCCAGATCAACTGAGCATCTCAATGTGAGGTTGGGAATTTTTTGTGACAGTGCTTGCTCAAAAGCATGTGTGACAAACCCCTGAATAAGATAGACATACTGTAGAATCCACTACACAGTTTCAGGCTATATGCCAAGGCATATTGCTTTTAGGCTACAAACCTGCCAACCATGTTACTGAACTAACACTACAAGCAAGCACCATGGTAAGCCTTGTGTATCTAAACATACTCAGACATAAAAATGGTACAGTAAAAATAAAATATAAAAGGCTAAAAATGGTATACCTGTATAGGACACTTACCATGAGTGGAGTTTGCAGGACTTGCAATTGCTATAGATGAGTCAGTGAGTGAATGGCCTGTGAATGTGAAGACCTAGGGCATTAATTACTGTATATTTAGTTCATGCTATGTATTTAGAACACACTAAATTGACTTCAGCTTACTGTAACTTTTCCTTTAAAAATATCTTAATTTTAAAGTTTTTGTAATGATACTTGGCTTAGAACACAAATACATTGTACAGCTATACAAAAATCTTTTCTTTCTTTGTATCCTCTATAAGCTATTTTCTATTTTTTACTTTTACTTTTTTACATTTCAAACTATTTTCTTAAAAGCTAAGACATTATTTTTTTTTTTTTAAACCTTGGAGAACTACTTTATTTTTCCTCTTTTCAACTCCCTCCCAACTACAGCGATCATATTATTCTCCAATCAGCATTCATGCTCCTGGTTCACACTGCAGGATGGAACAATATTTCCTTCTCCCCTTGACTTTGAACTTGGCCATGTGATGTATGATGTGCTTTGACCAATGGGATCTGGCACACTTGGTAACAAGCCAGGTCAAGAAGAGACTCTCAGAGGCATTTTGTCTTTCCACTTCCTGCCTTGTACTCTTGCTACGGTCCTGGAGAGAAGGATTCCTCAGGTGACTATTATTCTTCCAGCCTGGGTCTCAGAATGAAAGACACATGGAGTTTGTGAACCTGACCCAAAGTTTAGGAAGTCCAGTGGAACCCAAAAAATTTAAGCAAAACACACCCAAGCCACAGTTGACCTACTGCCCCATGAATGAGAAATGAACGTTTGTTTTCATAAGCCATTAAAATGTGGGGCTCTTTGTTACTACAACAAAATCTGCCTAATACACTATCAACAAAGACTACATTTAGCATATGGAAGTAAAAAGAGAAAGGAGAAAAGGGAAGGCAGGTTAAACAAATATAAGGAAACAACTTTAAGAGAAGAGGGGAAATATTTTTTCAGGAACTTTTCTCTGACCATTGGTAGAAGATGAAATCACAGCATCACTGGCAACACAGGAAGTAGGGAAGGAAACAGAGTTCTAGAAATGTCTGTGAGTCTTAGCAACCCTAAGGAGGAAAGGTGTAGGGAAATACCATTTCTTCACTCTCACATTCTCTCCCTTAATTCTCAGCCTGCTGTAGTACTGTCTGTATGTTAAGGAGTTAAACTTCCTCTCTAAGCGTCACATTGGGTAAACAAACTCTTATTATTTGCAATGAATTCGCATTGCTAGCTCCTCTGCTTCTACTTGTTTTTTTTTTTTTTTCATTTTTCTTTTATTATTCATATGTGCATACAAGGCTTGGTTTATTTTTCCCCCCTGTCCCCACCCCCTCCCTTACCACCCAATCCACCCCCTCCCGCTCCCCCTCTCAATACCCAGCAGAAACTATTTTGCCCTTATCTCTAATTTTGTTGTAGAGAGAGTATAAGCAATAATAGGAAGGAACAAGGGGTTTTGCTGGTTGAGATAAGGATAGCTATACAGGGCATTGACTCACATTGATTTCCTGTGCATGGGTGTTACCTTCTAGGTTAATTCTTTTTAATCAAACCTTTTCTCTAGTTCCTGGTCCCCTTTTCCTATTGGCCTCAGTTGCTTTAAGGTATCTGCTTTAGTTTCTCTGCATTAAGGGCAACAAATGCTAGCTAAAAGCTAAGACATTATAATGTGTGTTACACATTAGCCTAGGTTTACACATGGTAAGAATCATCCTATTACTGTTTATCCCCTCCTCATCTAGTCCCACTGAAAGGTCATAAAGAGTAGCAATAATACTGTCTTCTAAAACCCCTGCTGAAGGATCTGAGGCTCTTCTTTTGTCTTTCTTTTCAGAAATATGTTTATGGTGGTGGTTTTCTTGCTTTGGTTCTTTCTTATTATAGGTTTGCAGATAACGTACCATGAGCAGTGTTCTCTATTAATGAAGAACTTTCTATGTTTGGGTCTGTGTTTTCAATCTTTTTGTGAAGCTTGTTCAGGAGCTTTCTTTTTTCTTCTCTTGTAGTTTCTTTTTCTCTTGCCTCTGTTTCAGCTAGGTACTCTAGTTTCAATTCTAGCAATTCATTAGCCAACTCTCCAGGAACCACCTTGCACCCAGGTTAAAGTTTGCCATTTCAATCACAACCTTGTTGATTTTTGCAACACCTTCATCTTTGGCAATTTCTTTATAGCCATAGATGAACCCCCTAGGTGTCTTCTTTCAGATGTCATTCACACACTCCTTGATATCATCATCCTAAGCTCTAGGAAGGTCCCCTGGGCATAGCAGCCCTTCTAGAATTGTGTGGATTTTTTTAGTGCCTTCCTCAGTTGTAGTATAGCCTGGGAAAACTGGTTGGCCCCAAAAGGTACTAAAACTCCTTCTTCTATTGGTTGGATAGAAAAGGTGTAATTTGGAAAGAAAAACACCAGCTTGTTATTTGAATGTAAATCACCAATAAAAGGTCGATGTGTATTATCAACATTAATTAAGCAAAATCTTTAAATGTGTGCTACTCTCCAAACAGTATTTCTCCATGTTTTTGGCATAGAAATTCAGAAAGGCATCTTGGAAGAATAGCTGTATGATTCATGACTTTGTATTGCTCTGACAGTACTCTGGCAATGACTGCATGAAAACCCTGAGTTCTCACTACACCAGATCACAAATAGTTTCTGTTTATAATCTGCAACATTGACCCCATGAAAGACTATTATCTCATCCTTAAAATCCTTGAAATCTGATATTGATTTCACGTCCTCATAGAGGAAAGTCCTTTCAGGCTTTTTTTTTTCAGGATGACTATTCATCCATGTTGAAGATTTGCTCATTTTTCTCTGCAATCAGCTTATCTGAAATTCTTCAGTTGACTTCACATTAAGACTTGCAGAATCACTACTCATTGTCACATTATGCAATGAATTATGATTCATGAATCATTGAAACAACTTAGAGCTAGTATTAAATTCAAGTCCAGCCCCCACCCACTTTTTTTAATTAACAGCACAAACTTTTGGTTGTTATTGTTGGTTTGGTCATGATTCTCATGGTGCTGAAAGGGATCTGCATCTAGGTCTGCACTTCAGCCAATATTATCAGAATTGTTTCTATATCTGGTATCATCCCTTCTTGAATTTTTTGTTAGTTTCATCACCTTCAATTAAGCAAATACTTTTATAGTTTCTATCATTTTGTTATCATTCTTCATGATCATACCTATGGTGGAAAGGGACATGCTTGACTAACAGCAATGACCATTACTGATTTTTCACCTTCATAATTCTCAATTGCTTTTTCTTTCATTTCTAGTTCAATCATTCAATGTAGCCCATTACTGGCAAAACTAGCAGTGGAATTTGTATATGTACGGCAACAATGAACAAGATAACATGGCAAGAAGAGTAAGTTGAATGAAAACTTTTCTCTCAATGGCTAAATAATTATCTTCATTAAAAAAGCACACACTATATTTCTATTGTAGTTGTCTATATCACCTGTGGTTTTTATTAAGCATTAAATGAGAAAGATAGTTTTAGTTTGATTCACTAAAAAGTTTCAATGACATTATTATGAGTGATATGTTTTGTTATTCATTTTGAAATTATAGATTTTATGCCAAACTGAAATGATTTCTTTTTAATTTTATACCTGGTAGCTTTGTTAAATTCATTTAATTCTGGTTCTTGTATATGGAGTCTTTGAATTTTCTGCATAGATATAAGTGTTATGTGAGAACAGACAGATCCATTTCAATATTTATTTAAGTCTTTTGCTTCTTTTTTATACCTTTGCACTGGTTAAGTCTCCAATGCACTCCATCAATTTATTAAAATGGTTTAATTCAGTGTTATAAACTTATTTATAATTATCTTCATCCCTTTAATGGTCTTAGGATATGCAGCAGTTTCTTTCATTACTGACATAGTTCTTTTATGTTTTCTCTTTTTTATTTTCATTATTATTATTTCTAGGGATGTATTAATTTTATTTTAGCACTTTAGGTAACTAATATTAATTTATTTCTGTTTTGTACTATTTTAGTTTCTTCTTATGTATCTATTATTTACTATTTACTGTTTACCATAGTTTGATTTGTTCTTTATTAATTAATTAATTTATTTATTTTTTCTTGTTTTATTATCCATATGCACATACAAGGCTTGGGTCATTTCTCCCCCCTGCCCCCACCCCCTCCCTTACCATCCACTCTGTCCCCTCCTTCCCTCCCCTTCAATACCCGGCAGAAACTATTTTGCCCTTATCTCTAATTTTGTTGAAGAGAGAGTATAAGCAATAATAGGAAGGAACAAGTGTTTTTATTAGTTGAGATAAGGATAGCTATACAGGGAGTTGACTCACATTAATTTCCTGTGCGTGTGTGTTACCTTCTAGGTTAATTCTTTTTGATCTCACCTTTTCTCTAGTTCCTGGTCCCCTTTTCCTATTGGCCTCAGTTGCTTTAAGGTATCTGCTTTAGTTTCTCTGCATTAAGGGCAACAAATGCTAGCTAGTTTTTTAGGTGTCTTACCTATCCTCATCCCTCCCTTGTGTGCTCTCGCTTTTCTCATGTGCTCAAAGTCCAATCTCCTTGTTGTGTTTGCCCTTGATCTAATGTCCACATATCAGGGAGAACATACGATTTTTGGTCTTTTGGGCCAGGCTGACCTCACTCAGAATGATGTTCTCCAATTCCATCCATTTACCAGCGAATGATAACATTTCGCTCTTCTTCATGGCTGCATAAAATTGCATTGTGTATAGATACCACATTTTCTTAATCCATTCGTCAGTGGTGGGGCATCTTGGCTGTTTCCATAACTTGGCTATTGTGAATAGTGTCACAATAAACATGGGTGTGCAGGTGCCTCTGGAGTAACTTGTGTCACAGTCGTTTGGGTATATCCCCAAGAGTGGTATTGCTGGATCAAATGGTAGATCAATGTTTAGCTTTTTAAGTAGCCTCCAAATTTTTTTTCAGAGTGGTTGTACTAGTTTACATTCCCACCAACAGTGTAAGAGGGTTCCTTTTACCCCACATCCTCGCCAACACCTGTTGTTGGTGATGTTGCTAATGATGGCTATTCTAACAGGGGTGAGGTGGAATCTTAGCGTGGTTTTAATTTGCATTTCCTTTATTGCTAGAGATGGTGAGCATATTTTCATGTGTTTTCTGGCCATTTGAATTTCTTCTTTTGAGAAAGTTCTGTTTAGTTCACTCGCCCATTTCTTTATTGGTTCATTAGTTTTGGGAGAATTTAGTTTTCTAAGTTCCCTATATACTCTGGTTATCAGTCCTTTGTCTGATGTGTAGCTGGCAAATATTTTCTCCTACTCTGTGGGTGTTCTCTTTAGTTTAGAGACCATTTCTTTTGATGAACAGAAGCTTTTTAGTTTTATGAGATCCCATTTATTTATGCTCTTAGTTGCTGTGCTGCTTGGGTTTCGTTGAGAAAGTTGTTACCTATACCTACTAACTCCAGAGTATTTCCTACTCTTTCCTGTATCAACTTTAGAGTTTGGGGTCTGATATTAAGATCCTTGATCCATTTTGAGTTAATATTAGTATAGGATGATGTACATGGATCTAGTTTCAGTTTTTTGCAGACTGCTAACCAGTTTTTCCAGCAGTTTTTGTTGAATGATTTGTTCTTTAACTAAGCACATAGGAAGAAAATTTAAACTTTTTACCTTAATAAGAACTTGATGAAACAAATTGACCTCCAAGTATTGCAACAGTGCCATCCCATACATTTTGATATGATGTATTTTCATAGATTTTATTTCCTTTCACTTCAAGGTAGTTTCACAAGTTTACCTTTTACCCTTTGGCAGCACTGCTCAGTTGCCAAATATCTGCTTACTTTAGATATATCATTTTGATTTATAATTTACCTGTAAATACTCAGAGATAAGACTATACTGTTAAGTTTTCTAAAATGTATTGATATTTGCATGATGCCTTGGATAATGGCTTATTTTATACCTGGTTGTTCTTGAAAACAATATATGTTCAACAGGTGTTGGTACTATGCTCCCTAAGTATCAGCCAGGTCAGACTGTTGATAATGTTTTTCAAATATTCTATATTCTTGCTCATTTTTGTCTGTTTTTATCCACTCACAATCCCCCCAAAATTCTTCAACTATGAGTGTGGATTTCTCCTTTCTTTTTTTCAGCTATGCTAGTCTTTATTATGTTAATAACTTGAGTGTACATTAAGAATTATAAATGTTGTTAATGGTTTGCTTGATTTCATGTTAAAAAGATCCTCTTTATCTCTCGTGGTATTCCTTTTCCTAAAATTTATTGATATTAGCATAACTAGGCAAGCTTCCCTTTCATTGCATGGCATGTGTTTTCTAAACATTTTACTTCCCTTTTTTTATATAATATTCCTTTATTTTACTTGTCTGAGTGTTTACATTCAAAGTGTGACTTAATTAATAAACAAATTTTTAAGCCACATATTCACATAGTTGAGTTTTCTGTTTATAGCCAGTCTTTCGATATTTACCTCTCTGGGTATTTTTTTGGGGATGGTAGGGTGGGACTGGAGTTTGAACTCAGGGCTTCACACTTGCAAAGTAGGAGTTCTACTGCTTGAACCATGCCCCCTGTCCTTTTTGCTCTGGTTAGTTTGGAGCTAAGGTCTCTGGAAATATTTTCCCAGGGTGCCCTCAAACTATGATCCATCCTCCTGATCTCAGTCTCCCAAGTATCTAGGATTACAGATGTGAGCCACGAACTCTTGGCTTTTTTTAGGTTTTTAGTCCATGAAAGATAATGTAATTAATGATATATTTGAAAACATATTCTTTTAGCTCACGTAAAAATGGGCTGTTTATTTTCATAGGGTAGAAGAGATAGGATAAGAAGAGGTAGGATAATAAAAGACAATCATATAGGCATGTAGTCTATGCCATATAGACAGCAGTAGGAACAGTTACAAAGAAGTAATGATACAGCCATTATTCTTATGGAAAGACTAAAATCTAATTAGAAACTAAGTCCTATTATTTGGAATATATTTTATTTCCAACCATGAGTGAATAGGCTTCTGATTGTCTGTGTCACCACAGTTCCAAAGGCAATAAGCCAAATGACCATGGACAATGACAGTTATGAAACTCTGAGCAAAAATAAACACCTTCTGTTTAAAACCGATTTATCTCTGTAATTTGCTACAGTGGTGCAAAGCAAACTAGCACACTAAGATTACAATGTGAAGATCAAGTAGAACATTTAGAATATAAACTAATGTGGGTTTTAATTCAAGTATATTTGATACATTGTAAGAACCTCTGTGACTGCTATAATGTATACCCACCCAGCACAATAAAAAGAAACAGGAAAAAAAGGACAACCTAGCCACAGTAAGAAAACAGAAATGAGCAGAGTACTTATTGAATATGTGAAAGAATAAATGTTTAAGTAATAAACAGTTCAAAAGATAATCAAAATTTCCCTGCTAAAATTAAGAGTACCTAAGCACTCTTCCTTTTTTTATCCTTGACATCAAAAGATAATGACAAATATCTCAATAAATCACTAGGACTCTAGAGAAAAAGATTGATTTGTTAAAAGTGAGTAACCTTTCCATTTCATTGCTTATAAATATGTGTTAAAACTTTGGTGTTTGGGGATAATAATTTATGCACAGAAAGAAATTTTTAAAGTTTTTGTTTTACGGTTTTTCAAAAGTGATAAAGGTGAATTGTTTCAGGTATTTCAAAGGAAGCCATACATAAATAAGAAATCTCCTAAGTAGTCGTATCTTTCTTTTCCCCGACATCATTCTTCACAGACTTTGTAGGTGTTGCATCTTTAGAAAGAATGCCAACCTCTCCTTATGGGAAAATAATAACTAAAAAGTCTCTTTAAAAACAGGACTCTAACCTTTGTGAATTTCCATGTAAGTATTAGCATAGGTTTCATACAGTACAAGAGCTTCAAGGAAAAAAAGTATTAAGGGAAGGAGTAGAACTTAATCAGCTATTTATTTTTGTCTTTGTCTATTCTGTGAGAAAAAAGAAAATAATGTCTCCAGAAATGAAAAGAAACTTGCAGAAGTAGCAAAATCTTAAGCTATATCTTGTGTTTTTATTTTTGAAAATTTTCCCATTTACTTAGAAATGCTCCAGCATAGTTAGGTCGTTAATGGTGTTCTTTGTGCTGATAGCATTATTTTTTAAAGATGACTGATGACTACAGTATTAATTGAAGTACCAAGAATTGGTTTATTACCCAGGCTTTGGAACAAGTTAATGGGAACAATTTCTATTAAGTACAGGAACAAAAATGCTTTTGCAAGAAGGTGGAAATTAGAGGTCCTAATAAATCTGAGATTGCACTGCTGGAGGGCAAAATCTAGCTAACTACTTTGTACTGCATGGCTAAGAGTTCCACAGCTGCTCCACTGCAGGTTGAAAATGTGTTTTCTGTAGCATTCTCTATAGAACATTCTGAACTTATAAGGCAAAAACTGTCACAATGGGAGAAAAATGAAGAATAGAATTGTAAGTTGTTAGAGCCCAAAGTACTTTTAAAGATCATTGAGCTTCTTTCCCTCATTTTACACTGGAAGAAACTTAGCTTGTGTGGGTGAAGAAGATGAAGTGGATCATCCAATGTCATGTGGCTAGGACTAAGTACCCATATCTTCATCATTAATCCAGGCTTGATTCTCTAACAAGGTTTTTCATTAAAATAATGCTAACGCCAAAAATCTATTGATATGAAAAAGGCACTGACAAGATAAAGAGTGCTGTTAGAAGCATTTCCCCTCCCATTTCTTAAGAATGAAATTTTAATGGACCAGAAATAGGTGGTTCTCTACTTTGTGGTTTGAATTACAAAATAATCATTCTCTTTTGACTTTAATTTTTGTCAGCTTGCTACTTTCTTTATTGGGTTTCTAGTAACCCACATCTAACTCAGATTTAGAGCTAGAATGCAATCATATGTAAAATAATGTGGATATCATGAGCAGTAAAAATTATGGTACCTATTCGATTTTCTCTTTGTTCTTGCCACCTTGACTTTAACCTTCTAATTTACAACTTATTTTTATTGGTCTTTGAAACCCCATAAATCTGAGTAACACTTTTTTTAATCTTTTTGCTGCTGTCATTCCATGCTCTGTACTATCCATTTGCTGCCTCTTCTTAATGTTATATTGTTTTACTTGATTTGATTTTCTAGTGTTGTATATAAATATATTTAAAAAATTTTTATAATATATGTAAATATTATATATAAAAATTTGATTATATTTTTATTAAAAATCTATCCTAACAATTTGTTAAGCAATACCAAATATACATAGTTTATCAAGAGTGTGAACTCCTTAAATGAAAGATTTTTAAAAAATATCTTTGTCATGATGACCCTTAACACCTAAACTGACCCAACCCAATGAATAGAAAAATGTTTACTGGGTGTCTAGATATCTGACACTTATTGAATACTTACAAATTATTCAGGATTCCACAGGGTAACATATATTTTACATGGATATATGTATATGAGAGAGGGAAAGAGAGAGAGAGAGAGAGAGAGAGAGAGAGAGAGAGAGAGAGAGAGAAAGAGCTTTCTTATGAGAAATTGCCTTACATAGTGGTGGAGGAAAAGGAAGTTTGTTTTCTATAAGATGGAGGCCCAGGAAAGCCAGTGGTGTAATTCATTCTGACTTCATAGACCTGAGAACCAGGGCTGAGGTGGGAGAAAGGATCAAGATCTCCCTCCTTCTTTAGCATTTTGTACAATCTAGGCCCTTCTCAGATTGGATGATGCTCTTTCCTACAGTACAGGCCAATTTACTTCACTATGTACATTGGTCAAATATTAATCTCACTTGGGAACACCCTCATAGGTACAGCCAGAAATGACATTTCATCAGAATACTTCATGTTCAGCTAAGTAGACACATAACATTAACCACAATTTGCATGATGTTATACTATTTTTCATATTTGTACACATTCAAACATATTGATATATCATATTCTATGTAAACTACATGTTTTTATATGTGATAGTTTCAAAAATGAGAAAGCACATAATTACATTAGAAAACAACTAGCTCTCATGAACTTTAATATGTTCATTTTCCCTCAGGGTAAAAATTTCTTCACACTACGTCTTAGTTCATATTGGAATAATAGCATTCATTTTCTAAGCCTAAATTGTTTCTCTGAAGAAACATATTATTAAATTCATTATTCACTTAGCTTTTAAATTTCTAATTTAACACAGCTTTATTTTCCTCATATGTGCTGTTCTGAAGAAGCAAATAGTCTGGATGAACACACAGATACAAAAATACACACACATATATGCACACAGATACTCACTTTTCTTCTGCACAACTAAGTGCTTTACATTTTTATTTTTGATAAAATAAGGGAAAAGTTAAAGGAACGCCAATGAAATTTATGCCTTCTGTGTTAATGTCTGTTTATGGTTTGTCATTCTGAACAGAGAAATAAAATATCCTATGCACCTCCTCCAAAAAAGAAAACTAAACTATAATTAAATATATATACAGGCTCAAAGCAGAAAAATAATAGGAGTAAAAAATTAAACAAACAGGAAAATCAGTGATATAATTCATTCAGATTCCAAGTTATTAGAAAATGAAAAACATGTTTTAGTCAGACTTTCATTGCTATGGCAAATATCTGAGAAAATCAACTTTAGGGAGAAAGGATTTATTTTAATTCAGTTGTAGAAATTTTCATCTGTGGTTTGTTGGCCTCATTGGTGTGAACTTCTGGAGAGGCAAAACATGATGGCACAGAGAGTTTAGTGAAGCATATCTGCTCACTCCAAGGTATGCCTGCCTGGGCAAAACCTTGAGACCCTATCTGAAAAACATAAAGTAAAAAGCCAATGGCCTGGGGATGTGGCAAAAGTGATAAACCTGTTGCCCAGCAAGACTGAGGCCCTTTCAATCCCCAGAACCCCCAAATCATCATCATCATCATCACCATCACCATCACCATCGACATCATCATCCTAGGTAAGCCTATGGGATTGACTGGAGGCTCCGTCTTTGGGACCCAGAGAGCTTTATGTTCTCTCTCTCAAGGAAATATTTCTTAAAATTCTACACATACCAAAGTGTTTAAAATAATTGAATATAGAATAAAGACATACAAGCTTTCTAGTTTTTTTCTGCTTAACAAGCATTAATGACGTGTTCCCTATCATGCTAAGTTTTATAAATAATACTGTAAAGATCATTTCCTAAATTCTGCTTAAGTTCACTGATTTTTTGCTCACTGTCCACCTTATCTACCAGACAGCTAATTACATTATTGGTTGGTGGTAAGGTAGAAAGGGTATTAAACTGGATGCTAGGCCACTTGAGTGACAGGACTTATAACCTGGACTTTCATTTAATAACTATGTTACCCTGGTTAAGTCTTTAATATCCCCTTGCTCTGATGTTCTCATTGTAAAATGAAAAGTTTAGATCAAAAGATCTCCAGGGACCTTTCCAGGTCTAAACTTCTGCTTGAAGTTGTTTGCTTTCTCATAAATGTTTTATTTTTGGATTCGGTTGATCATTATCTGATATATACATGAATGAAAGCATCACACACTATCTCATAAATATTTACAAATATATCAAGTGACTTCTCAAATTTCTTGAGATCTAATATACATCACTAAAGCAACTTTTCAAGGATATTTGCCACTAAATAAGCAATTAACAAAGTTAACAAAGATAAAGAAAGACATGAGTATAGAAGCCAAAGAGCCAATAATGGAGAGCAACAAGTGTAATTTTCAAAATGACAGTAAGTATAGTCCAAGAGACAAATTTTTAGTTGTCATAGAAAAGAATCAGTTGAAACTGGTAAAAGAAAATTTTTACTAGGAGAGAATTTTAATTAAAAAATGGGAACCTAAAAAGATACTTGAAGTGTTTGTACTAAGATAAGATTTTTTAGCTTGATTATGGAGTATTGTGGTTAAATTAGAAATGTATGCAATGAAAACTTATATAAGAAAAATATGTACATTTTAACTTTGTAAATGTCCAAGGTTGTATAAAAATAAAGACATGAAGTTAATGCCCTGTTTAAGTTTCTGACACCCAGCAAGTACTCCAGCTTTGTTCCTCAGCTAAGTACAGAACCAAATAAGGAAAATTCAAATAATTTAATAGATGGAATCCAACTTTGGAGTTTTTATATATAAGAAATGCTTTTCAATTTTTAAATGCAGTAATTTCAGCAACTGCCATCATGTGCAAGGAGAATGTCGTCACTTCTCTGTCATGGTAAAGACTGAAAGTCTGTATAATTTGAAGACCAATTTCTTACTTTTGCTTTGAATATATTTCATAGTAAATACTTGTATATGAATATATGTACTGATTAGTTTTATTCATCCATTTCTGACAGTCTTAGTCACATATAGACACAGTGTATGAGTGGAAATACAACAAAGCAATTTTTAATTTTATTTCATGAAATAAAAGATGGTTTATTTGCATCTTCATACAGTCCTGGATTTCCAAAATATTTTGTAATAGGCATAGTTTGCTTTTGTTACATGAAAATATTTTGTAAAAGAACAGGCAAAAATCCATCAAAAGACATTTAGTGAACACTGTGAGGCATTTATGACCTATTCAAAACTTCACACCTCCTATATTTTGACCTCCTATATTCATCACAATTTTGTTCGGAGTACAATGTCAGATTTATTATTAATAAATTCTGGCAAGCCAATGTAAAATTTATAATCAAGTTAAATATTTCAGTTGCAAGATCAAATTTTACTTCTTTCATATAGCATCTTTGGGAAAATAGAAAAGTTTGTTTGAGGGGGTGAAGGAAAATGAGATAATTTAGAGCATAGTTCTCAAGAAGCGATCTCCAGACAGCATCAAGAGCATTGTCTGGGAACTTGTTAAAAATTAAAATTCTTAGATGGGAATGTGGCTTAGTGTTATTGTGTTTACCTTGTATGCATCAGGTTCTGGGTCCAATCCCTGCTACCACAGGAGAAGAAAGAGAAAATTTAAGATCCACAAATTCAGAGAACACCATCACTCAGCTCAAATTTGAAAACAAGCAAACAACAATAGAGGTCCCAAATACTTAGTACCAGTTGAAGAAGCGTATATTGTTACATTTACTTTTAAAAAGCAAAACTCTCTGACTTTAATGAATGGAGAAAATGACATCTCCAAACATTTAAAAATATTTGTTAAGTTTACTTTTCTTGTGTGATAAAAGTAAAGGGATTCATGACAGCTGCAGCAAATGCCAGTTATTGAAGGATTCTGTTTTATGCAAAGTTGCATGATAAAACTTTTGGAGTGATGAATATGCTCGTTATTTTGATGGTATTGATCATTTTAAGGCTATAAGGACACAGCAAAACTCACTGAAATGTATACTTTAGTACTTCCTTTTTAGGTTAGTTATAATGCAGAAAAATTGCCTTTAAATATGAGGGCAAGAGAACAACTATTGAACAACACAGCAGCCTGTCTAAATCTCAAAAGTATAGTATTTATAGTATAGTTTTAAAAAATCATATTCCACTTGTTATGATTGACTATACAGTTTCAGCCCAATGCTTACATTTGTGCTTGTGATAGAATTTGTTCCAAGGGAAGGTGAGAAGACATTAAATTATATTTTTAGTAGTTTAAATGGAGAAAAATTATGGGGGGATTGTGATATCTCAAGGAAGTAGGAACCTGTGCTAAAGCTTTTTGTTCCCCATTTGCTATACAAGCATATGTTTGTCTTGGCACTCTTCCTCTGTTCATATTAACTTCTACAGTTTATTAGTTGTAAAGATCCCAATAAAATAGTCAGTGAAGACTCTTTCGACCTTGGTTCCAATGATAACTGGGTTATGTATCAGTTGAAAACAGACCTGAAAAATGGTACAATGAGGAATAAATCTTTAAGTGAACAAAAAACATTCACAGGATTATTAAACATTATTAAAATTTATATTGAAGATGACCCTGGAAAGGCTATCATTAATGTGATATCTGATCATGGGAGTCTAGCAAATTAGACCTTTAGATAATTACATGCTATTTTGACTTGCATTCATTGCCCATAAGCTTCTTTACATTAATATTAAGCAAGAAAAATTTCACAAAAAATTAGCAATGAATCTATCCTGAGGCCACATTTCTTGAGACACAGTGATCTGGACAAAAGGACATCATCTGTCATGTTAAATTAATATTACAAAGGTGTATTTTATGGGTTTGAAGCTAATTTGTAAGTGTATTTTGTTTTTTATATAAGAGTCCTAAGCTTAAGGAAATTTTACTTAAATACAAAAATTAAACTTAAGATGCTCTGCTACTTAGTAGACCACAGTATTAAGAGTAAAATGAAAGTACAGAAATGTGGGAAAGATTTAACCAAGAGTGAATTTTAAATTTGCATGACTACAAACTTTGATACAGCTAACAAAATAATTCTTTTGTACTTGAAAAGGCAGAAATGAATCAGATATTTTAAAATACTTAAGTATAATATTATACCAATGAAAATAACAGTGTCCCAGCAGTTTCAAAGTAACACCGGAATAGGAATAGCGTATAAAAAACAGAATTTCTGTAACCCTAACTTTCCTCAGTTCATTTTATATTTATGAGGTAAAGTATGTGTTTTAAAACCATTTTAGTGTGATTTAATTTATATGCAATAACATGCACCCCGTTTTATTGTATAGCTCAATGAGTTTTGACAAATAGGTACAATTTGCTAATCATTGACAAATAAAGGTACATAAATTTTCATCGCTCCCACGTGTTCCCTGCTGCTCTTCCTGTCAATTCTATCCCCTCGTTAAGCACAGGGGTTCTTTCTAAATAAGTATAAATCCTTTTTCTTATTTCAGCAGCAGCAGTAGGAATTTTCAAGACGAAATATTAAGCCCATTAAGATGGTATTTCTTCTTAATCGCTGTTTTAATGAAGTCCTGCAACTTAGGAACTTACAATTATTAGCTTGGGTAGTATTGAAAAAAGAAAGAAATTATAAAAGGTAAAGAGATTAAATCACAATTAAATTTAGAAAAATCATCAGAGTTTTGTGTTCCTGGAAACATGAGCCAATCTGTAATGTATGTTTTTGAGTCTATCTTGGGCTTCCACATGATAGACTATTTGCAAAGATTTTTGTAACTTTTCATATTATAGTAATATATTTAACTCCAAAATAGGGATTAAAGGAAGGGAGAATTGAAAATAGCTCAAATATATTCTCCAGGCTTAGAGTAAAATATAATTTCTGAATTCTTTGCACTCGACATAGTCTATATTGTGTGTATTCCAAACAGTTTTAGAATAACACTTTTACTCGGTTAATTAATGAAAATGATAACATGCATAATTACTGCATGTTATTATCTTTCCCAGTTGGGCTTTTCTTTTCTGTATCCTCAATATTATGTATACAATGGTGAGGGGATATGTTAGTAATGAGAACATGCTAACATTATATAGAGTAGATATCTATTACAATGAACTGGTTTTAAGGTGATCTATAAGTTAATGTCTTCCAAGATACCTCCTTTCTGAAGTTTTATAGTCTCAGTTACAATGTTTCAAAAGGTCATAGTAAATATCTTGATAAAATGCAATATCACTATTTTTGAAGAAAACAGATACCAAAAGAATTTTGAACCTATATACCAAACATGTATTGAGATTCAGGTGGAGTGATTTCGTGGTGTCTTCTAGGAAGAAAAGAACTTCACAAACAAAGCATTTTATTGCTGAGAACCTCTCAGGTTAACTTTACTTAGCAGATCTAATAAAGCAGGCTTGGGGATGAGGTAGCGCTGGCTCATATCTAGTTTTGTCACTTAACAGTGGCATTACTTAGCCCGTGGAAGTCTCAGATTTCACAATCAGTTCTATATAACAAAAGCTACCATACAATTTTTGAATGAATAAAACATCGGAATAAACATAAAATACCAACCATAGTCCCTGGGCCCTAGTATGTTTTATCTTTCCTCTAAACTGAACATTCTGTAGATGACTGATTGAGCAAGGGATTGGTCCACTTGAAATAGACTTTTGATTAGAGAAAAGTATTTTTCATGAAATAATATCTGGCCCATCACCAATTTTGCTTGTTAGAAATTGATCTGCAGAGAGAAAGTTATCAGTCTAGGGCACAGAAAATTCCTGAGGACAGTTACAGGCTGATGCCCTGTATCTCATGTGTTAAGAAAATTAAGTCATCTCTGAAAATGAAGTTTTTTTTAAGTAATCAGTTTTTTTTTAATACCACATTGTGGTTTAAAAAAGTGAACTACTACTAGAATTGCTTTAAAATTCATAATGCCTTCATTTGACTTAATAACATTATATAATTATTAATCAGAAAGTGATAATGTGAACATAGACATAGAAAAAGGATCATATATGAGAGATGAGTCAGTGCTCAGTCTATATTGTCTCCTAAGAACACCAGTATTCAAACTGGTTTTCATACAAATAAGCTGTGCCACTAAATTTCACAATGGCATGACCAATCCTGATTATTTGTCAATTACTGGATATAATTCATGTAAAAATCTTAGCTTCATTATAAGCAATCATTATTTTGAAACAAATATGTTTGTGTGGAGGAGCTTTTCCAGATAAAATCCAGACATATTATTTTATTACAATGTGCTGTTCTGTTGTTGAGGAAGGAGATACTTCTAGTTAAAATCTGGTGTGCCATGGCACTGAGCACCATGGCTCTTACCCCTATGAGAAACCAGTGGTCTGAAGTGGTCCCAATAGGAGAGATCAAGCCAATCCTTAGGAATTCAGAGCTGATTTCTGCAGGAGCAAGTTTATTTGTAGTTTCTCTCTACTACTAGCAGAGTAACCGAGGAATTCTTTGGGTCAGAAAGCAAACTGAGATTTAGTTATCAAGTGAGCATTTGTTCATCCAGGTTCCTGACAAAATATTTTGCTTTCATTCAACCTGGCTCACTTCCTGTCATTCCCCTTTATGACTTGTGTTGTCTGTTCTGGATTGGAAATTTCCAGGCCCAAAGTAGTCTTTCCCACTCTTCTAAAAACTGCATTGGGGATCATGTAAGAGATTGATCTATTTTTCTTCCCAAATAGGATCCCATATTGACCCCAACAAAGTCTTAAGGCTAGTAGTGTAATGATCTAAGACATCTGTGAGGTTCATGTGAAAGGGTTCCAATGTCACACTGCAACAGATATCCTGAAATTGCTGATAAAATGGTTGGGATGCAGAGCTCTGCTACTAAAGGCACTATAAATATGACTTTTTATGTGACATGGAAGGTATCAATAGTGTACAATTTCTTTTACCTTGTAAACCAAAAAGATGTATACACAAATACATATATGATCTTATACACACATATATGTGTGTGGGTGTGTGTGTGTGTGAGAGAGAGAGAGAGTGATTGGGACAGAGAGAGAGCGAGCAAGATCTTATTAGTGGGTCTGTCTGAGGGGACTAAGGGATGCAAGAGAGGGAAAGAGATGTTAAAGAGTGAAAAATATTGAAACACTGCATCTATGTATGAAGATAATATAACACAATGCACTGTAAATTGTTGAATAATAGAGGAGCAAGGCAATAGAGAAAGAGTAGGTAATGAGGGAGTAATCTGATTAAAGCATGATATATCTATATCTAAATCATCTATATCTATATCTATCTATATCTATCCACATATATGTCTGAAGTGCCAAGGCAAAGTCTCCTTTGTGATTATATATTAGAAAATGAAGGACAGGAAGGTAAAACAGGTTCTTTCTGGGGATAGGTATCAGTGGAAGGGGGGAGGTTATAAGGGAAGGATGAATAAGAGTGACTATGGTGGATGCATTTTGTATTCTTGCATGAAAATAGAAATGTGTTAAAATTGTTCTAAGAGGGGGAGATTGAGGGATAATTATGGAGGGATGAATGTAATTAACATATATTTTAAGCACATATGTAAATATCACAATGTATTCCCCTGTACAATTATTAAATGCTAATCAAAAAAAGAAGGTTCTGTATTAGTTCCTTTGGAGTGGGGACAACAAACACTTTCATGATTTGTGTTTTCTACCTATTCCTAGATCTCCAGTATGTGCTCTCCCTTTGTCATGTGATCCAAGTCCAACCACATTGCTGCATTTGTCCTAGATCTAAAGTCCACATATGAGGGAGAATATACCATTTTTGGTTTTCTGAGCTTGACTAACCTTGCTCAGAATGATATTCTCCAGTTCCATCCATTTACCTGCAAATGATAAGATTTCATTCTTCTTGGTGGCTGAGTAAAATTCCATTGTGTACAAGCTCCACATTTTCTTGATCCATTCATCAGTAGTGAAGCATCTTGGTTGTTTCCATAACTTGGCTGCTAGAGAAACCTTAAAGCAACAGAGGTTAACATGAGTAGGGGCTTAGGAACCAGTGTAAACATCAGTGAGAGATGAATCAACATGGGTTGTAACACGTGTACATGAAAGCAATGCTAGGAATATTTCTGTATAGCTATCCTTAACTAGCAAAAATGCTTTGTCTTCCTTATTATGCTTATGTCTTTTCTTCAACAAAATTAAGAGATAAGGGCAGAACAGGTTCTGCCTGGAAGAACAGGCAGGGAGAGGGGGGCAAAGGTGGGGAAGGGGGGGCAGGGAGGAGAAATGACCTAAAAAATGTTGCACATTTGAATAATTGAATAACTTTAAAAAAAGGTCCTTTTCCTCTTTGCCTTGTAAGCAGGGGGAAAAAAACATCAAAACCACTAAGTAAATTCACCAAGCACTGGAAATACTGGCTGTCTCACTTGCCTCCAGTTTGGTAAGTGGAAGAGATAGACAGTATATTACATAGCATATGGTGGCGGGAGTGTGGGAGGGTGTTTAAGGGTCGGGGATGGCAGATGGGAGGAAATTCTCATGAAGTCTCTTTGGAGGAAAATGACAGTAAGTCTATATCCCTGCCCCATCATGACACAAAACACAGGGCTTTGAATCTTGATCCAGGGACTACACCTTATCAAGATTCTACTGAGGAGGGTGGCAGACTTGGAACTGTGATGTTCAGCTCCTTCTTAGGAAAGTAGTTGCATCTTACCTTCAAGGATTTTGGTTAGCTGATAGCACCCATTGCTGAGGGAGAGGTCTTTGAGTGTTTGCCTCAGGTTTGGAACTGAAATCACGGTCCTCAGTGGACTGGCAAGGAGTTTGTCAGGTCTGAATTGCAGTCTGAGGGTAGTCCCACCTGAATTCTGCTTCCTTTCTCTTTAACTTCTTAGGTATTGTTTTCCAATAAACAGTTTGCACTTCTATTTCATCTCAGCATTTGCTTCCCTGATATTTCAGTTAGTTAAAATAACTAGATGAGCAATTTATGTCTTATTTTTTTTCCTGAAACTGTGGGATGAGATAAACTCACCAAATCCCCTGAAACAAAGGCAAGTTATTCTTGTAGTGCAGAAATTATTTGTGAAAAAGTCTAAGCTGTTCCTTTAAAATGTCCTCTCTGTTATGTATATACCCACTAGGTTTTACTGGCTAATTTTGGGCTCTAGCTTGATCTATAGAATAAGATAAGCAGCAGAAAAAACTAAGTGTTTAAATGTATGTCCATAAGAAGTCACCAGTAAATCCTGATCAAGTCTTAATGTTGTATTAACCTATAATTCAAGATCTTGTTATTATCAAGAAGAATGTTTTGTGAGTTTTGTAGTATCTTAGATTAATTTATTCTTCCAGATAATTCAGATCGTTTATATCTATTTATCTCTATTTCTCTTTACATATTTATGTCAATTTCCATACCCATATTAACAGCAATTATTTTCTAGGCCTTATTTATCAGAACTGCCAATGATTGTTATTACATTTTATTTTATAATTATTTTTATACATCTTATTAATGAATGAGTAACCTAAACACACACACATATTCACACATGTGTACATTAACCTCCAATTGGCAATGGAATTTAAATACTGTAGTAGACTTTTAACAAATACTATAGTAGATTTCTAATTCTTGTATTTTTAAAATCCATCAATATTTGTCAGATAGCAGAGTAAAACAATTTGTTTCAAAGACTTAGTAAAACAATCAAAGCTAAAAACATTAATAGATTCAGCATCAAATAGTTACTACCACAAGTGAGATATTAAATAATTATTTTATTAATTATAAGGGAAGTAATGGTTAGATACATATGATTTTGTAACAAATGTAAAATTAAGAAAAACAAAAGATTGCAATGTGCAGTGTTCGTAATAAATGCTTTTATTAAGTAGTGAACTTCATTACTTCTTTTGTTAAATAATTACACAGTTAAGGTTAAACGCTAAATGCCATTTTGGTATTATATCAAATGGGCCAGATTCATTCCATTTCTCTAGTGCATCTTAAGAAAGATTAGAGAAAAGAGATTTACCTGATAAAAATTGTATTACAAAGTCTAACATTATTTCACAAGTTTCCTTCATGAATAGGAAATTGAAATTGTGCATTTAAGTAAACTATAGTTATAACGAAAGACTGGAGATCTCGCAGGAATAAAATAATGTAAAATTTACTGTAGCACTTTTCTCTCCTAATGTGTATATATGCATATGTGTACATATATATCACTTGGTACATATTATTTTATATCATAATTTGTATTTTTTTCTTCAGATCCATCTTGCTTTTATTAACATTTGTCTATTTTAAAGAAATAAATCATTATGGTAGTTTTGTAATGTAGCTTAAAAATGATTTATTATATTAACAAATACATATTAAAGTTCCCTGTTCTTAACAAAGAACAGAAAATTTTGGAGTTAGTGAGAGTTATAATTATTGTATTTTCATTCTGACAGAAGATATTAATGAACTTCAGGTAAGGCTACTTGAATCTGATTGAGGGTCATAAGAACCATGGAAAAATGGATTTAGTCCTGAACAGAACTATAAGAATTATAGTCAATTTAAGTGTCCATTAAAGTTCAATCATGTCCATCTCTATTACAGTTTTTAAGCTACAGCATATGCTCTTTCTATTCTTCAAATAGTCTTTGAGGGTCTATTATGCACTGATTATTGTGCCAGGCTGAGGTGATTAAAAGTAGAAATCATCCATGAGTGTGCTTCAAATTGCTGACAAGCTCATAAATGAAAGCAGTGTGGTACAATAAATGCTATAAGTGATGTGTGAAACACAAACCCAAGAGTCAGTGTGAGAGAGATGCAAATGTAATTTTCATGTTGACAGCAAATGCAACCCAAGAAGGCAGATTTTAGTGTTCCTAGAAAATAACCAGGCTACACTCGTTAAAAAAAGGATGTTTCCTGAGAGAGTTAAATTATGAAGTAGGGAATGAAAAAAGACACTTAAATTGTTTGTATTTTTTGAGATGTTTTATTGCTATTTCACAGAATTTTGGGTTGAATTAGAATTTTGTACATTAAAAATCTAGTATAGGAAGACAGGTTCATTTTAACTTCAATAAACATGTAAAATGGAAAGTATAAATAGGACATTGATTGCTGAGATGTCTGAGGCAGACAAGAATGTAGCACTTGTTTTCCTCTCCAAAGTTTGTAACCAAATAAGTGAAAAATCAAATAATTCAGACAGAATCCAAATTTTCAGTAGATATTCAAATTTGTGGATTCATACTTCACCTTACTTTTTGGTAGTGAATCCAACAATTAAAAATGCTGATCCATCCATTTTCAGGGAGCTCTGAATGGAGCATGTCTCTGCAACATTTTTTCATTTTAATAGACTTTTAAAAAAAGAACAGTGATTAAGTTCACAGCAGAATAGAGAGGAAGGTGTGGAAATTTCTCATATAGCCCCTATCCACACATATGGATAACCTCTTCTATTATCAATATTTTCTACCAGAATGGTACATTTGTTAAAGTTGATGAATCTACATTGACTCGTCATTATCACTGAAACACCATGGCTGATGTTAGGTTTCACTCTTGATGCACATTCTATGGGTTTTGACAAACATTTAATGCATATATCAACCATAACACTATAAGACAGAATGGTCTCACTGCTCTAAAAATCTTCTGCACTCCAATGTTCATCCTGCATTTTTTTCATAAAAAGTTAAGCATAAAAATTATCATACAACTCAGCAATTCTATTTCTAGAAATCTACCCAAGAAAAGTACATACACATGTCCACACAGACATTGTTAATGCTCACAGTATTCAAAATAGCCATAAATTAGGAAAAAATCCAATTGTCCATAAATGATGAAAGGGATAACAAGTTGGTTTATTCATCACATGGTTCAATGCTATTCACCAATAAAATATGTTTCAACATTGATGGGCCTCAAAAACATTTGGTAGGTGAACTCAGGTATTCCATAGGTTTGTCCTGTTTGTGAATGTCTTATAGACAAAGAACAAATTACTATTTGTTCCAGACTACTGGAAACAAGATGAAAAAGAATGTCTGACTTTGCATAAAGGTTTTATAAATCTTATGACAATACAGCCTATATAATCAGGATGGTTGGAGGAAAATTGGATATCCATTTACTACATTTTTCTGTATACAAAAGATTAAAGATTGAAATTTAATACCTAAAACTATGGAACTATTAGAAGAGAATAGTGGATAAACTACAGGTCACTGGAATCGGCAAGAATTTTTTTTTTTGGAAAAAATAGGCAGAAATAGACAAATGGGACTTAATCAAACTGAAAAGTTTCTGCACATCAAAGAAACACTGACCTGATTGAAGGTATGACCTGTAGAATGCAAGAAAATATTTGCAAACTATACCTCCAACTAGAGGTTAATATGTAAGGAACTTCAAAAACTCAATAGCAAAAGAAAAAAATAACCCAATTAAAATGGCAATAGATTTAAATAGGAAATACATACAAATCTTACAAAAGAATACATAGGGCCAATAGTTTATTTGAAAAACTATTTAATACTACAACCATCAAGGAAATGCAAGTAAAAACCACAATGAACTATCACCTCAGTTAGAATAGCTATTTTAAAAAAACACAAAAGATAACAAGTGTTGGCAAGAATGTAGAAAAAAAGAGAACACTTGCATACTTTGTGGGAGTGTAAATTGGTACAGACATTGTGGAATCCAGTATGGAAGTTCCTCAAAAACTCAACAATAAAACAGCCGTGTGTTCCAGCAATCCTACTACTCAATATATACCAAAAGGAAATGAATCGTATGTTGAAGGGACGTCTGCACTTCCATGTTTATTGCTGCATGATTGACCATGGCTGAGAAATGAAAATGACACAAGTGCTCACCATGGATAAGTGTAAATATGGTCTATGTTCACACTGGAATACTAGTTATCCTTTGAGAAAAGAATGGTAACTACTAGGTAATTTTGATGACTTTTTATTGATTACAGAGTGACTTTATTTCTTCAACATTTTATTTAAAATGACTCATAACTTGTGCATAATTTTATATGTGTATTTTATTGTAATAAAATACTAAAAATTGCATTTATGGAAAAATTATATTAGCATAATAATCTACAAAATATTAATTTTAATATCACTTAATAGATATCACTTAAAAGGTTTATTTATGTAATTTTCACCTGATAGCTTTCGCTGCATTCTCATTTTTAACAAATCTCCAAAAATGATAACTGAAAAAATAATTATATTAACAGAAAAATTTTATCTGATTCTAAACCATTTCATTTATTTATTTGGTGGCACTGGGGTTTGAACGCATGCAAAATATTTCTTCTCTTATTAGTTATGTTTATGTAATGCTCCATGAGTCTCCAGTGTATTTGCCCCCAAGACACACCCTTCACTGCCTTATAAAAGTTGATTTTCTGTTTGAGTGCTAATGTACATAACATTTTCAGAGACTTTTTTCAAGTGATACACAATAATCATTTCAAAATGAATTAGAAACTGCGGTTGCCAAGAACAGATGGTTTTTATTTTGATTTTGCATTTGTTCAATGGTTCTGAGAAGATATTTCTATCTTAATAATGGAAAAATAATGTCCATATCAATTATATGCTTAAAGGAATTCCCTTTTCTTCTCTACTGGATGTGCTATTTTCTGCATCAGAGGAAGATCTGTTGAGCAGCATAGAACTTTCATATTTGATATATAGGGCCATTAGAGCTTGATGAGCTACCAACAAATGTCTGATTTTTCTTTTTTTGGAATTATACACTTCTTGAAATACCTAAAATAGCAAAACTCAGAATCTGAGAGTAGAATTGCTAACCAGTAGGCAACTGGTCTTCATTATGCAAGTAAAGAAGTTGTACAGATCTGCTGTACAACATTACTCTTGTACTTAATATACTATATTTTACACTTAAAAATTTGTGAAATGGGTAGCTCTTATCACACTTAAGTTTTCCACATAGATTTCACACTCCCATACTCCTTGCAGTATTATTCACAATAGCCAAGATATGAAAATAACATAATGGATGATTGACTACAGAAAATTACATATATATATATTTATATATATATACCTATATATATACACACCTATATACTTATATGTATATATGTATATAGGTGTGTATATTTATATATAATGTACATATATATGTATATATAATATAAAATCTTGTGTGTGTGTACTGACGAAATACTATTTATACACACACACACACACACACACACACACACACACACACACATCTCCAGGAATATCACCCAGGAGTAACTTTAATCATTAAGCAAGATGATATGTTTCTTACTATTTAAGATGTATGTGCATGGAAAATAGAATAGAGTATGAAATTGGTAATGGATTGGATTCTTAGGAAGACTTTTAATTAGGAAAAAAAATCGCTCCTAAAGGAATTGGTGTGCACACTCCCAGCTTGTTTACATTACAAAATTTCTGCTAAAACTGCCTATGTTTTGACTCTCTATTTCCTCAGTTTTTCTACTTTTACTCTTCAGCACACTCCAAGATGACATTTACCTTAATATTTTTCCAAAAAATTGTCACATATTGCTAAATCAAATCAAAATTTTTGCTCATTATCTTTGACTTCTTGCTCTTCCTGGTCCATTCTTTTCAATTTTTTATTCTTATTTTCTCTTGAAACAGGGTCTCAATATGTAGTCCACACTGACCTTGAACTCAATACATAGTTCAAGCTTGCCTCAAACTCATTGTCATCCTGTCTCAACCTTTCAGATGTTGGGATTAGAGATATCCTTACCACTCCCAGTTCATTCCTATTTTTGAAAGTTTCTTGAAACATCCTCCACTATACACTTTCCTGTTTGTGTGTTCTAAAGTATTCTAGGTACTTCTTTCCCTCAATTGCTACATTCTTTCTCTACCTCTAGTAAGTGCTGAAATTACTCAGGTATTGGTCTTTCTTATCTTTCTGTCTATATTAAATTTCCGGGTGATTTTACCACAACAAAGCCTTAAATTTGTCTACACAATGACTATGGAAGGTATATCTCCTTTCTTTCAAGATCTTAATCCACATATCCAAGTACCTTTTTAATACCTATACTTGGATAACACCTCAAACCAATTATTCAAATAATAATGACAATAGTCTGCATAATAATAAAAATCAATAACAAAGGATAATGATCTTCTACTTGACAAATTGAAACTTGGTTATTTGACTCTCATCTCTATCTGGGAAGATTGTAACTGATCCTGTCCATCCTTTGCAGTGTCATAAATCTTGAAAGCACCATTGGTACATTACATTGTTTACCTAAACTCTCACCTCATAGTCTGTCTTTGAGTTGTATGGATTTTAACAATTTAATCCTTTTAATTATTTCCATTTCCCTGGTATGTGACATGAGACACAAGCTAACCTTACCCTTCATTGGGATCACTGAAGTAATATCCTAACTGGTCTTATTGTATACACTTGTAATTTTCTCCAGTGTCTTATTCACTAAGCATCCAGGGTGATTTTTCATATTTAAATATTACTTTGCCACTTGTATATGAATGCTACCCAGTAATTTTCCATTTTGTGGGATAAATATTAACATGCATGAAATGTTACAGGACCTTGCATATCACATGCATATATCGAAGACTTATATTAGTATTTACCATGAATCATGCAATAATGAACAAAACCAAATCTGAACTCTTCCTTCTAGGAGCCTACAAATTAGTGGAGATACAGACAGTAAGCAAATAATTTTGTAGTCAAACTGGGTCAAGTATTACAAAATATGCAGGACTATATCTGTAGTCATAGAGATGATGTTAAAATGGAATGAGTAGATTTTAGTGGCTACCAAATATCAAGACACACTTCACTAGTTTGCATGAATATTTAATTTAATTTTTTTAAATATTATTCATCTTTCTAATTGTTGATTGTGATTTATAACATATATTAAAGTGGAATAGCTACACTTTAATAATAAATATATAACAAACACCCATCTATTCTTGTCCCCAGTGAACAAAGATTCCTGGCTCCTTGGAAAGCCCCTGTGCATCTCTCACTGATTATTTCTATCTCTTCTCTATATATGAGAGATAACCACTATGCTAATTTCTTCTAAATAATTTATTATTTCTGTATGATTTTACCATCTATGTGTGTATTCCTAAAAGTCTATTGTCTAGTTTTGACTGTTTCAAACTTTTTAAAATAGGAATAATATACTATGTCTTCTTATGAGATTTACTTCTTTTATTGAGCTTCATGTTTTGAGATATGTGTGTCTGTCAGTATATAGGTTTTACTGATATGGGTACATAACAATATGTTCCTATTATTTATCTGTAATGAAAAGTGCAGCAGTAAACACATTCTCATTCATGCCACCTAGTACATATGTGGTGAAGATTTTCTCATGGGATATACCTAGAATATCTCCAAATCATTGTGCCAATTTCCCCTTCTATCATTAAAGGAGAGTTTTTGGTTTTGCACAATCACATCAATTTTGGTATTATCATAACTAAGTAATTCCCAGGCTGGTAGGTGAAAAGTTGTCATCATGGCTTTAATTTACATTACAGATTTCCCTTGGTTTCTAAGGTAATGTAAAATTAGATCCCGATTTTTCTCTCCTAACAAGCTTTCTGCTGCCTTGAGTTAAACTCACTGCTTCTTCTGTCTTCCGTGCCTGCCCTCTACCTCTAGAGGATTTTATATAGCAAAACCTTCTGATGTTCCCCCTTAAATATTCCTTCCTTACCGTTTGGTTGTCTACTCAGTGTAAATTAAATCCTCTTTCATACTCTTTAATGTTACCCTGTAGTACTTTTTATATACTTTAATAATTATTCACAAAACATATAATTTACTTGATAATTTTGTTTTTTCTCTTTGAGAAGAGCAACTTGGAAGAGCAAGGACCTTATATATTGCCAAGTTTGTGTCTATAACACCCAAAATATTTCTTATTAGATAGAAGACATTTGATGATTAATTATTGAATGAATAAATGCTTTTTTGAGATTTTACAGAAGAGATGAGTTCCTAAATAAAGCAAAACAGAAGAGATAGAGAAGAGGCAGATACCAGACATACTTAACAGGTAGAATTGATAAGATAAAGTGATCAGTTAGCACCATGGAAACATGAAAGAAATTTCTTAGATGATATTCAAAATCTTTTATGTAAAGTCACTTCATTCCATCCACAATTGTGCACTCCTTTTCCCTTTCTATTGTCCTTTTCTTAAAGTTGCTTTTCCTAAAGTAGAAAAGTTCTTTCCATAGTTGAAACCATTTATTATGTACCCCAAATCTTAGACATGTTCTGTCAGAAGCTGGAGGCCCTGAGAATTGAAAGAGGATTGACTATGTCCTTTCCTTACCACAATCAGTAGCTGAAATGATTATAGCCAAGAAAATAAGCAAGAGAGAGAAAATAAAGAATGTTAGGTAGTCAAGGTCCAGGTCTTATGGGCTCTATAGTGCATTATAAGGGGTCCGGATTTTATTATGAGGGTCATGAAGCCATGTGAGGATGTTGAGCAAGAGAGTGAAAAGATCTGAGTCATATTTTAAGAGATCATTATGGACGCTGTGTAGAGAAGGTGAGCAACAATAGAAATAAAGTGACTTGCTAACCCTGCAACATTCCAGGTAATAGATAACAGCAGCTTGAATTACTGTGATATCAGTCAGGTGGAGAGAAATGGTCAGGTTATGGATATATTTTGAGAGTAGAGCTGACAGTACATGCTTCTCACGGATTCTTGGCATACTCACAACCATATTAATGTTTTCTAGTGAATGGAAGGTGTGTTGTGACCCTGTCTAATTTGACAGAATTTACTTAACCAGGACCTTGATTTTATTCCAATACCTCTCCAGACACTAGGTGGGATATCCAAAGTGATATCAAAAGTGATGAGATAAAAGAGCTGGCAAAAAGAGTCAGAATAAAGGCATTTTTCATGGAATACCTTGCCACAGGGAAGGAGGATAAAGTTGATGCAGCTTAAGACAACATCAGGTGTTGACTGTCAAGGCTACTTCTTTTTTTTTTTTCATAGTGTGGAAGAGTCCTTAGTTTATTCATGATAGAAGAATAGTTACTAATAGTAGGATTTTATGGGTCTCTCTGGACTTTAATGGTCAATAAGCATGAAAAATGAAAACAATATCCATTTAGATATGGTTGTTTTAGAGAGAGGGCTGCTGAACTTCAAATAGAGTCAAATCCAAAACCTTCATGGACGTGGTTACTCTCACTGACATATAACACACTTTAAGGGATGTCTGCACCTAATCCATATAATTCAGAATCCCAAATTTATGAGGTTGGAATTATATTAAAGGTGTTTCACCTAATAAACTGCTAAAAGCAAAAGGTTTCTTATCTCATGTTACCTAAGCAGCCAAAGCAATCGCCTATCGACACATATTGGAGAAGGACAAAGCTGGTACTGAATTTGTCAAGATTTTTTTCAGTAAAAGTTGGGGGTGAAGAGAGAGTGCAATGTTTTATTTCTAAAGAATTAGTAATTTCATCATTTTTCATAACTTTTTATTTCTAGCGATGAACAGAGTGACTTTAATTTCTCAAGTTTGAAAAAGTGTGTGAAAATAGAAATGTTTTTCTCTGTATGTTGTAATTTCTCATTTTACCACTTCTTCTGGTGTGATCTTCAAACAAGACTTTAGCCTGCTATTACTATTTTAAAATCTTTAGTGTTTAACATAAACCTAGAACATAAGGGCAACTTGATACCTGTTGGTTGGGCTGAATAAAACTGTATTTCAATTCCAAATACTTTAACATTGGAAGTGGCAGAATGTGATTAAGGCTGGTTTTTAATTTATACTGCCAAAGACACTTGGTAGGGATATTAGTCCAGATATAAACATTGAAGGGGATATGTATTCATCTCTACAACTAGATCCTTAGTGTGTTTCCCAGAAACTTAATTGTCATTAAGTTATCAAGGCTCAAAGTCACCATCACTAATCAAATCTTGTTTGATTTGATTACATCCACAAGGTTTTGACACTTGCTGTCCAGTTGAAAAATGGTTGTGTAGCTGTGTCATGTATATACCTTTTTGTGTCAAAAGGACATTTAAAATTCAATTGGGATTGATAAAGATGACACTTTCCCATTTAAAAAAAATAGCTCCTGGAGGAGCTATTTGAAGAAAATTACCACTTATTGGTCAATATATGTTCTGCCTCTTTTACATATTTTAATTTAGCAAATTGAAATTTTATGGAGATGCATTTGTATTTCTTTTTCTCTACCTACATTTTTCTAATTATTCCATGTGTTTATTCAACAAATATTTATGAAGTAAATATTGATAGATCAGAGAACATAAGTGGTAAGAACTCTTACCATAGTGGAGTTTGCATTTATAGTTGGATATTGGAAAAATTAAAGTAACCGCTATGAAGAAAATTGTAGCAGGAAAGTAGAAATATGAGTACCAATTGTTAGTTACAATTCAGCTTTTTACTGTGGATTGAAGTCAGGGCTTTGTGCTTGATAGGCAAGTACTGTACCACTTGAGCCACACCACCAGCCCTTAGGCTTTTAGTTTGTTTTTCAGATATGGTTTCCTGCTCATTGTGCCCAGGCTAGCCTTAGTCTGTGATTCTCCTGCCTCAATCCCCTGAGTAACTGGGACCGCAGGTGTATGTCACCATGCCCAACTTATTTTTGAGATAGATTCTTACTAATTTGAGCCTGTTTGTCTTCAACCTGCTATTTTCCTGAATCCTCTGTCTCCCAAGTATCTGAGATGATAGACATATGCCACCATTCTCAACCTTTTTTTTTTTTTTAAAGACAAGTTCTTGCTATGTAGCCCAGGCTGGCCTGGTACTTCCTATGTAACCCAGGCTATCCTCAAATTCATGATCTTCCTGCCTCTGACTCCCAAGTGCTTGAATTACAGGCCTGTACCTCCTTGTCTGTCATTGAAGTGCAATATTTCAACTGAAAAAGAAAGGGCTAACTGTGAGAATATGACTTCTGAGCAAAACCTCAAAGAAAGTGGAGGTGTTAGGCCTGTAGGTATACATAAAAGCAAGTACACAGGCATTCTGATGAATGCCTCATTATTAGACGAATGTCAGTAACTCAGCACAGCTGAAGCAGGATGAAGAGTGTGGGAAAGTAGCAGATGAGTTAAATAAATGCATAGGGACTTGCAAGTCATTGTAAAGATAATAACTTTAAGTGAGATGGGAAGCCACTGAAGAGAAGAGAGAGCTTTTGAGTGAAGGAGCTACATTAACTGACTTTTATTTTAAGTGGATTACTCTAGCATATGTGTTTACAATAAACAGTAAATTGACAAAGGAGAATCAGTTCAGATGAATTAAGAAGAGATGCTTGGCCTAGGAGAACAGTGACTGAGGTGGAAAGAAATAAGTTCTTACTTTAGTTTGTAGCAAATTGTTTATTTTTATATGTTGAATATAGCATAAGATGAAGAGAGTAGTCAAGAGTGACTCCTTTTATTTTTTTTAACCTATTAAGCCTATTAGGTGGAGTTCTGATGTGTTGTAATAAGGAAGAGTGTAATAAGAACATAACTGGAATAGAGTTTAAAAGTTAAGTTTTGAGATTTGTCCAAGTTTTCAGTTGGCAGTTTGTTTTATAATAAACCTAGAATTCAGAGGAGAGGTCAAGGTTGGGAATATAACTTGGAGTGTCTGCATTTGGGTAGTATTTAAACTCATGAGAATGTTTAGATTACCAAAGAAGAGAATATAGTTAGAAAAGAAAAGGCAAAAAACCACATATGGTACTCCATTGCTTGAAAGTTGGGGCAATGTGGAGAACTTAGCAAGGCATATAAACGAAGAGTGGCTAGAGAGGTAGATGGTGGCGAGAAGTATGACAAGCCACATGAAGAATGTTTCTGGGAGGGTGAAATGATCAAATGTCAAATATGCTATAAAATAAGATAGCATAAATAAGAATTGAGAAACATGTTATATTTTGAAGCATGAAGATCATTAGGAACACTTTTTGTGGATGTTGGGATTCACACACAGTTGCAATATGCTCAAGGGAGAAGAGAGGAGTGGAATGGAATAAGTTTGATTTAAAAAGGAAAAAATAATGAAACACAGCAGCAATAAATCAGACAGTAGTTAACAGGAGATGTAGAGTTTAGAAAAAGGCATACACGAAAGTTCTTGAACAGGTAAGAAATGGGATGTAATGAATAAGTACATGACATGCCTTAGAAAGGAGCACAGGGAGCAGCTTAGTGATGACATAGAGAAGGAAGACTATGTAGACACAGATGAAGAGAGGTGGAGAGGATTTTTGATGCATGCTAAGGTAACTTCTTTTCAGATGCTTCCTATTTCTTCCATGAACATTTCATCTGCCTTTTGTATATAAGGTATGCTTCACAAATATCATGAAATCAAGTTAAATTATTTGGATCTCCTTTACTGAAGAAACATGGGAACTGTGGTGAAGGTTTGAGGAAGGATAAATTTTTTGATTGTTGAAAAACAGGAGGACGAATAAATTATGGAAGAAGGAAAGGAATGATGGAGCATTAGGAGATTAGGGCTAGTACACCTATCAATAAACTGACAGTTTTTTTCCTCTCTACTGGTGAAGGAACATAGCCATGGACAGTGAACTTATTCAGGTTATGATTTTTTTCCACTAAAGCACAATGAAGATAATAGAGTAGAGGATGGGTTTTGAGTATGAACACATGCAATTTATTGTAATCTGGGCTCTCAAATATAGCACGTTTTAGAAGTAATAAAAAAGATGAAGCACTCTAAGTGACAGTGAAATACTTACAGTGGGGCAATACATGGCAAGTCCAGGTGGGGTGAAATAATTGGCACAGTTGGTGTACTAGAGGGAATGAGCCAGAAATAAATAAGCTTTGTCAGAAGATGTACTATGTTAAAATGAAATTGAGGATGCCATGTTCTTGTTAGGAAAACAAACTCAAGTTTGTGGTAGAAACTAGTACTCATTAATATTTCCTGTTACTTCTCTTTTCTTACCATGGAGAAAGATGCTACTTTCATATTCCTAGAGTTTAAGATATCTCCATGTGACTGGCACCAATCAAAGAAAGGAAAGCAGATGGGTCACTTTCATGTGGATGAGGTTTTTTACTGTTGTGTTGGGTAGGGGTACATTGTGGCTTTTAACAAAGGTTCTTACAAAATATCAAATATATCATACTTGAATTCACCTTCTCCACCATTCTCCTTTATTCCCTCCTCTCCCCATTCAAGAAATAGTTTCAGCAGTTATCTTTTTTTTTTCCATTTACATTCATGTGGATGAGTTTAAAAATCAGTTTTCTCTATTCTTTTTGCTGTTTTCTCAAGCTGCAGTTGTGGACATATGGAAATAATCATAAACAATTAAATAAATGAAACATCCAAAATCTTCTGTGACCAATAAAGGGTGTTAGCTCTAACCCAAAGATGGGCAGAGTTTTGGAGTAGGGCATGATTAAGCCTGTGAGTGGTTAGCATATTTTTAAGTATTCAGCAACCATGTGGAAGTCAGTTATTCTGGAGAACTTTGTGCATTCACAATGTATCTGCAAGGGTGGGAGGTAAACTTTTTTATGTTAAACCAATGAGATTTCGGTGATCTATGTTGCCACAGCATAATCTAGAGTATCTGGTCCACCACAAAGCTATGCATATGGAAGAGGATGATGAGGTAGGGTGAATGACCAAATCACTACTAGAGAAGAGGCCAAGGAAGGCTGAGCCAAGGTGTAGGATTATGTATATGAAAATTTAAGTTACCACAAATTATGACAGGATAAATATGAAGAGAAGGACAATGATCCAAGAGATAAAAATTTCAAAGAACAAGAGAGACTAAGTTGTTGATTTTAAATGACTGCAACAAATCAAGTTAGTAAGTGGTGTAGTGTGAGGACACGAAATCTAAGACTGAGAGATTAATGAATGAGGGAGAAGCAAAGTCTGTCCTAGAAGAAGCTGCAAAATGAATGAATAATTGAGATTTGGTTATTTTAAACAAGTATATCCAGGAAGTTCTTATTAGAAAATCACTGTATTCTTCAAATAAAATACATTCTACTGAAATAATTCTTTTCAGAACTTCATGCCTCATTCTGACTTTCAATAACTCCCAACCTTCCTCTACTCTTTAGACTCAGTTTCTACACAACACAGAAATGAAAATCTATGGCTTTAATATGATTAGCATCAAGTTAGCACCTACCTTACAGTGATGTATTCATTCTGCTTAATAAATTTCTCTTTGATGCACTTTAAAGCATAGGAATTAGGATCTTCACACTTTTTCTTTTTAAACTCAGCTCTTTCACTTGCCATGGCCAGAATCTTTCTCCTCTCTGTTAGAAGCCAATAATGCTAGTCTAATTAAATTGTGGCTCATTTACTTCCAGATGTCTTCCTGACAATTTCTGCCAGCCTTTCCTTCGAAGTTACCACTTGCCATGAGTCACAGAAGCCTTTGTGTATTTATGACATTATTTTGTGGACTGTTACTTCTTGCCATTCTCAGCTGAGTTTGAAGCATTCCACATAACCCATTGCAAACAACATTTTTGCTTTCTAGGATAGTCCAGTGACTGCATGAACCACAACATCCTGAAATATGCCTTACATTATTTTAAAAACAGAATACAGTAACTTCATCACATAGGAATAAACCATATAACCCAATGTCAGTAAGGAAATTTAGCAGATACAACAATGTTAGATTGAAGTTCAGTAGATAAAAAATGGACAATATTAATGACATAACTACATTTTTTCTGGACCCCACCCAAGCACATTAAAACAAGATTTTGCTTACTTGTATATTTGATGTAAACATAGTATATGTTACACATTCTCAAATACTCCAAAGTTCTTACAATTTTTGGTCTGGAGATTCTGTCATTTCATAATGTCCAACATGTGACATCTTGAAAATATCTTGAAACATCTTTTTAAAAAATACATTCAGTGCAGAAAAACATTTTCTTCTAAGAACTTAATTCGGGGGTGGTAATCCTGAAAATTAAGGTATTATAATCATAAAATGCAGTGGGAGGATTTCAGTTTTGTGGGTCTGAAATTTACCTTTATTTGCTCTTTCCTGCTTGTGTGTCTGATTCTGATCTTTCAAATGACCAGAAATTCCATGGTTCTCTGTTGATCATCACTTATTTCTATTGAAATTCTTTGACCATCTTTTTCTATTATGCATTTTATTCCTTCTGATGTCTCTTTTCCATTGTGTATTTCTCTTCTTTAGCTTCATTAGTATTGACTTTAAGCTGTTGTCAATAGAATGAATAAAACATATTAAGAAGCCCCTAAGCCAGCTCAAAATTTTATTTTTGATGATCACTCAGGTTGAATTAATTGGAATGCCTTTTGTGAATAATTTATAAACCAATGATGAATACTATCATTAATTGGGATGAGTTCCTGTGAGTCTGTTAATCATTATTCATGACTGATACTTATATAAAGAAAAGGCTCTATATCTCTTTGGTGCTTTATCAAATAATTCTTTATCACATAATTCTTTATCAGTGGTTGAGAGAGATTAATTGAGTGAATGACACTCTTTGGAACAGCATCCTGTAATGAAAAACATTAGGACAAATGCATCAAAGGAAATGCATTTAACTTCTTAAGAGTTGCAAAGGAAGTTCATTTTGTTTCTCTATCTTTTGTTCAAAACATAGCAAGATACAAAGGGATTAGGGTGGGGGCACAGAATACTCTAGAAAGTTATCTGTAAGTGATTGATCAGGGTAGACAAGACTGAAAACAATTAAAAAAATGGAGCAATAGTAGGGCAGACTGAATAATGACCTCTCTATTTATGTCCACTTGCAATCCTTAGAACCTTGAGTAGGTTACATCACTGACAGAGAGATTGCAGATATAATAAAGATCACTAGCTCTTAAATAAAGAAATTATCATGGATTGTCTGGGTAGGCTAAATCTAATCACATAAGTACAGAATGTTCTCTGGCTGGGACCAGAGAATTATGACAAATTCTGAACTTGAGAATGAATTAAGAGTTCTGAGAGTTAAGGATTTTGAGCGTTAGAAGTGGATAGAGGCTTTAGGAGCTCAAGGAAAGCATAGACAGCCTCAAAGAGTAAACAGTGGCTCCTGGCTGATATCCAAATAAGAAGCAGGGACCCAGTCTTAAACTCAATGAACTGAATTAAACTAACAATTTGAATGAACTTGGAATTGGATTCTTTCCCAGATCTTCCAGTAAGGAGCACAGTCCTGCCAACACCATGATTTTACTATTTAGTTCTATGTTAGACTTCTAGCCTACATAGCTATGAGAAAATAAGCAGGTGTTTTAAGCTGTGGTAATTTTTAATGCAACACTAGAAATGAATCCAAATTGTAATGTAACCTAAGTTTATGACTTGAGCATGTAACCTTTTCTGTGTCTCTATCTTCCCAGTTATAAAATGGGCAGGATAAGGGTATCTATCTTATTGAACTGCTATACTGTATGATAGGTCCATAGGCATCATTAATTCTAGTTGCATAGGAATAGATATAATGCCAAAGTGCTTGTCAGAGTATGAAATAAAGGGAACAAATGTCATGTTGTATACAAAGCCATCCCACTTTATTAAACTGAATGCAGATGAAAACAGGAAGCATATACTTGCAGATAGACAGTAGGCACAATTCATGTGAGATATGTATTATTGATCATCTCTTAATATGTGAAACAAAAAATATCCAGGCTTTCTCCTTAAAAAAACAGAAAGTACTATCACAATATGTCAAATGGCTTATCATCCAGTTATTTAAGATACTTCTAAAGTATTCAATTGTCCATTTTTTGGTTGGCAATAAAATTATGTAACAAGTAAATTTTCATACTGATGTGGTGATTTTATTGGCATTTAATTCAATCACACTGTTCATAATGGTTCTTTCCAAATGAGTTTGCATGGAACCAGCTTCAGTATAGGCAGCATACATTGAGTGCAAATACTATGCTATAGAGTAGCTTTGGGCCTTGTAATCTAGCCATTAAATCTGTCTACATAACAGGATTTTGTATACTAACTGTATCCCTGTTTAATTAATGTCATATATATATTATTTCTTAGCTTGTTGGCACACACACATTTGATATGTAGAGGTCTTGCTTTATGTAGTCATGAAAGTAGACCTAGTAATGTTACCTCTAGGTAAATTAGCATGGTTACTTCAAAAATATTTAAATTCAAATACTTTGATTATTCATTTTTTACTTGGAACCAATGGCTGATAGCTCAGTTACACTATTAAAAGTATATAGAGACATAAAATTATGACTCAGAGAGGAGTACAAAATCACTGTTTAGCAATGTCATCACAAACTCTCCAATACAATTGAATCATGAAGAAGGTTCAGAAGTACCAAAATTGTCAACACTCTTTGATAAGCAATCAGATAGAAAGAAAACAAACAAACAAAAAAATCAAGGTTTTGCTCTTTTGCCTCAAGATTCAAGCTTTTCTGAGATGAACTATAATTCATATGTTTTACCATAACTCTGATCAAAGACTAACATAGGATGGTATTGCTTTTTTCCTGAACTTTCTCTAAATGAAGCTTCTCTAGGCATTAAACGTCTTTCAATACAGAAAGAGTATCAAACTTAAATGTAGTCATGTTGTATTTAATGGGGGCACATGTTCTGCAAAATCTGTAGTTGGCTGAATTTAGTCATTGTGCAAACATCATATAGTGTGCTTATGTAAATATAGAACGTATAGGTTAATCACTTGACATGGCTTCTTGATGCAATCAAGAGATGCAAACATGGACTCTATGTGACTGCTGTTGGGTAATACAGCAACTGTTTTATGGAAGACTTGTTTTTATAAGTAGAAGAACCCTCTAAAATAATTGTAGTATAGTAAATATATAAACCAGTATAATGCTTTCTTATTATCATTAAGTATTATGCATTGTACATAAATAAATGTGTTGTATTTTTGTCTGACTGGCAGTGTAGTCAGCTTGTTTACACCAGCATCACTATAACTTTGTGAGCGACATGTTGCAGTATGATGTTATGGTGACTGTGACATCCCTATTTGATAACCAATTTTCAGCTCCAATATAATCTTGCAGAATTACTGTTCTGTTCGTGGTCCCTCATTCACTGAAATGTTGCTATGCTGCATATGAGTATATGTAACGGTGAAAATATTTCTAAATCATGTATGGAAAATTCTGTTTTGTATGAAATTTAAACTTAAACCCAAAGTGCTAAAGGTGTCAGGGAAATTTGAATGAGTTGAAAGGATATTCTGTTTGGGTGATAGTGGGCAAAGAAAGTCTCAGTTTGAAGGGGCATCAGACAACATATTCACATTATCCCACCTAAATTCTGAAACAATTATAACAGTGTAAGTTATCTTGTTATAATTCATGCATTCTTGACTGTATTTATGCACATCCTAGAGAAGGAGGAAAAAGTTGAAAGCAAGTAGAATAATAGATAGGTAAAAATCCGTAAAATTGTCCTCTGATGAAAGGCTAAGTTCACCAAAACAAACTGACTAAAGAAGCTTGAAGAACAAGGACTCAGCTTAGAAAAACAGTAACCACTCATGCATTACAGTTGTCATGTATGCTGATGATAATGGCAGGAGTAATAGTAACTTGCATTTTTTTGAGAGCTCAATGTATGTCAGGCATAACCTTTAATGCAAGTCAAATGCACAAAGCTACAATTGTTTTCAACATAGCTCAAGTAACATGTCTAGGGCCACATTTCTAAATAGTTCATTTTAAAAATGAATTCTTGATAGTAGACATATTGCTAGGCAGTAAAGACTACCAATGTCTTCCATACTTCCAGCTGAGTAGTCCTAATGGAATGGGGAGTTAAATATATTATATTTCTTTTTCTTTTGTAGTTGCAAAGGGAAATTTTATTTTATCTTCACCTGAGTTTGGGGTGGTCTTAATGACTTGCTTGACCAAAAAAATCAGGCAGAATTCTTTGCTCTGTAATAACCAAGACCAACTCTTTTTACTTTCAGTTGGTCACTTAGAATGCTAACTCTTGGAGAAGTCAGGGTCTATGTAAGAAATTTGAGGGCCGGAGGAGTGGCTCAAGCAGTAGAGTACCTGCCTAGTGAGTGTAAAGCCCTGAGTTCAAATCCTGGTAATGCCAAAAAAAAAAAAAGAAAGAAATTCGACTGCTTTGAGAAACCAGGCTATGAGGAAATTCAGTCTAGCTTTATGGGGAGACTGTAGAGAAAGTGATACTTCTGGACAGCCTTAGCTAGTCCAACTATCTCATGTCAGCACCAGTAAGTGAATGAGGAAGTCATTATAAATATTTGAAGACCTCACCAGATAGAACCAAAGACATGGAGAAGAATTGAAGAAGCTAACCAATAAACTCTGTTTTCAGGATATAGATTTTAAGTCAAACTGGCCCAGCCACCTCCAGCCATTTGAGGTACCTTAGGTGAACCTTCAGACTTTATGGGCCTACAGATTAACTATATTTTCTGTGCTTTCAAAAAAATGAAAAGTACAATTATATAGGTGTTTTATGCCATAAAATTTCAGATGGGTTTGTTTTATATCTATATATAACTCTAAAATAGAATATATACATATAGTAGAGCATGTGAGGACTCCAGTTAAGCCACAATAGTTGACCTAAAAACAAGAATATATATCATCATGATGTTTGTTGAATTAAACTAAATTTGGCCAAAAGCTGCCTTTGTACCATGAGTCCTTATGTAACAAGCTGCAACCTCACTTGGTACATAAACATTCTGAAGGCATCACTTAGGAACACATTTTGAGACTAATAGTTGAGTCTCAGCCAATCATAGCAGTTACATTTCAGCCAACCACAGGCTGCCACCTGACCAGACCATGTGTATGTAAGTGAAACACTAAGCTTAAGAATGAAGCTGTTTCTATATATCAGAAACACTCCAGGGCAAGTATTTCTCTACAAAAGATTTTTATATTTAAATATTCTCTGCTTATCTTGTGAAGCAGAACTGTTTAAACCTCTTCTGGTTTTTGAGGGCTACCTGATTGCTGAATCAGTCTTTGTTCAATTAAATTCTGTTAAATGTAATTTGTCTAAAGTTTTTCTTTTAAACGTTTTCGGCTATGGAAGAAATTCTGCACCACTTAGGGATCTGACATTAAGATGCATAAATAAAAAATAAGATGTACATATCTGATAGGCAATTAAATAATAAAAACTGGCTGTATTTCATGGAACTATTACATATACAGAACTATAATGGTAACTCTCTGGCATTCATGATATCTCTTTTTTGTTTACAAATAACTTATTCTAGATCATATTCCAGTAACTACCTATGTTGGAATTCAGTTTAGTCTATCTGATTTTAAGTACAGTTTTCTTTTCCATTATATGGTGTGGTCTCACTTTTAACAACTGGTATTAGAGCAGAGGAGAAAGATCAGTTCTTGACCCTGTCACACAATATGATTCAAGTTTTCTTGGTATTTGAGACCCCAGGTCTTTGGAAAGCACACTTGCCTTCTTCATAGATTAACAGTGTAAAATTCACATCTCCATTTTAAATTGAGTTAAGATCTCATTTAAATGTAGAATGTATATTTGGAGGGCATTTGTGGTACCAGCTGGCTAGGATGATGGAGAATAAATGCTGCTAAGAAGATGGTCCAAACTTTGGGATGATCAGATTCTAATTATTCAGTGTAAATAGTTAAATTCTAAATTTTCCTGTAAATTTAGAAGTGATTTTGTCTTATATTCTTCATTTTAATTCTTTCACATACAGACTGACATTCTTCCCCCAGCCAAGACTATGGGTGATGGAATTTATCTTATGAATAATATTAAGAAACTTCAATTAAAGACTTGTTTTTAGGTTAGCCACTTCTTAATATATTAAACTAATTAAACCACTGCTTTCTTATCTGTTAAAAGGATGTGAAGATATCATGTCACCAATCATTAGAGAAAAATGCATGTAAGATTCTGATATCCTCATCATAATATTCATCAGTTTTCTTTTTAAAATATGCTAATTAAATAATCATAATTTCTTCCAGAGAACGAGCATTAGATAAAATTCCATTAATTCATATAATTATCTCCTGAATGATCAGGTTCTTGTTAATACTATATATAATATATAAATATATGTTAAGAATATATTATATAGTACTATTATTTGTTAATGTATATTTCTTTTTCTTTTTTGTTGGAGCCTCATGCTTATTAGGCAAGAGTCTATCACTTGAACCATGCATACCTCAGGCCATTATGCTTGTTTGTTTTTAGATAGGGTCTCCTTTTTTGGTCCCAGTCAGCCTGAGACTGCAGTTCTCCTATGTCCTCCTCCTGCATAGCTGGGATTACAGTTATACACCACCATCCATGCTCAGCTTGTTTGTTGAGATAAGGTCTCATTAGCTTTTCTTCCAGGGCTGGCCTATGAATGCAATTATTTTGAACTCTTTCTCCTGTGTAGCTGATATTACAGGTGTGTGTTACCACACGCCTTTTTTATAAACTAAAGAGGTATCTAAATTTTGGGCATATTATTTGATTGATCTCATTATTTGAATTTTTATTTTATTGATTTACTGAAAGCAAAAGTTACAATAGAAACTGCCTACCACATAAGAAAAAGGATTTGATTTCAAAATCTAGTTAAAATAAAAATATCAAGTAAGTCATGTCAACAATAACAGCCTGTATAACCCCTAAAACTGTCATATTTTCCTCTAAAATCTACATACTAGAATTCTCTAGTCATTGGAGGTCTAATGCATATAAAAGAAAATAAATATATGGGTCATATAAGTATGTATTGTTTAAGTTTAATGTTTGTTTTCATAAGTTTTGTGGTTTCTGCACTTCTAAGAAACTATTATTCAAAAAAGGAATCCTGTCAAGTTTTGCTAGTCATTCATGAAAAACATGATGTAAACATAAACCCCTGATTCCTGCCAAGTGAATGCAGTTTCTAAAGGCATCTATTATGGGTGTGTCAGACTTAAGGCAGTATTATTAATATTGGCAGTTCACTTGCAAATCATCACTAGCAGGTATTGTTCATATTGAAAATTTAAGATTAAATCATCATATCCAGAATACAAGGGAGAATTATGCATCCCTGGCCTTGGTCCCTGTCATGGATTCTCATAAACCTGCTTTAGCTTAAGAATCAGGAATGGTTCCTGATTACAAATAAGTTATGAAAACCAAAGACAGACAGAACTTCCCATCTTAATAACATAGGAAGCTGGAGGCCTTGTGATTGAATTTCAGTGTGAGTTCTGGAGGGACACACCACAATTGAACCATGAAATTGCAGTTGTATTACAGAGGCTAAATATGACAAACCTATAGCCAACATCATACTTAATGGAGAAAAACTGAAACCATTTCCCTTAGAGTCAGGAATGAGACAAGGGTGTCCACTTTCTCCACTCTTATTCAACATAGTCCTGGAATTCCAGTCAGAGCAATAAGGCAAGAAGAAATAAAAGGAATAAAAAGTAGTGAAACTATTCACACATGACATGATCTTATACCTTAAAGACCAGAAAAACTCCACCCCAAAACTCCTAGAGACCATAAATAGCTTCAGCAAAATTGCAGGATATAAAATCAACTTACAAAAATCAGTAGTCTTTCTATACACAGCAATGAACATGTTGAGAAAGAATCTAGGAAAACAATTCCATTTACAATAGCCTCAAAAAAAAATCAAATACCTAGGAATAAACTTAATAAAGGATGTCAATGACATCTACAAGGATAACTACAAACTACTGAAGAAAAAGATTGAAGAAAACTACAGAAGGTGGAAAGATCTCCCATGCTCATGGATTGGCAGAATCAACATAGTAAAAATGGCTACACTACCAAAAGTAATCAATATGTTCAATGCAATTCACATCAAAATTCCAATGACATTCATTCTTCACAGAGATTGAAAAATTTACCCTAAAGTTCATTTGGTAACACAAAAGACTGAATAGCCAAAGCAATACTGAGCAAAAAGAGCAATGCTGGAGGTATCACACTACCTGACTTCAAAGTACACTACACAGCCATAGCAATAAAACAACATGGTCCTGGCACAAAAACAGATATGAAGACCAGTTGAACAGAATAGAGGACCTGGCTATGAATTGATGCAACTTCACTCACCTAATCTTTGACAAAGGTGCCCACAACATACAATGGAGAAAAGACAGCTTCTTCAACAAATGTTGCTGGGGAAAGTGGTTATCTGCCTGCAGAAAACTGAAACTAGATTCATGCTTGTCACCCTGTACTAGTATCAACTCAAAGTGGATTAGGGACTTTAATATCAGACCTGAAACTGAAGTTAGTACAAGAAAGAGTAGGGAATACACTGGAAGCAATAGACATAGGCAAGGACTTCCTCAGGAGAACTCAAGTGACTCAGCAATTAAGAGAAAGGATGGACAAATGAGGCTACATGAAATTAAAAAGCTTCTGCACAACAAAAGAAATAGTCTCTAAACTGAAAAAATCATCCACGGAGTGGGAGAAATTCTTTGCTAGCTACACATCAGACAAGGGACTAATAACCAGAATACACAGGGAGCTCAAAAAAACTAAGCTTCCCAAAAATCAAGGACCAAATAAAGAAATGGGCAACTGAACTAAACAGAACTTTTTCAAAGGAAGAGGTCCAAATGGCCAAAAATACATGAAAAAAAATGCTCACAATCTCTGGCCATAAAGGAAATGAAAATCAAAACCACACTAAAATTCCACCTCACTCCTGTTAGAATAGCTACTATCAAGAACACCACCAACAGCAAATATTGGTGAGGATGTGGGGGGAAAAGGAATCCTCACACACTGCTGGTGGGAATGTAAGCTGGTACAACCACTTTGGAAAACAATATGGAGGCATCTTAAAAAACTAAAAATAGATCTGCCATATGATCCAGCTATAGCACTCCTCAGGATATATTTGAAGGGATGTGAGTGAGGTGACTAAAGGCACCTGCACACCCATGTTTATTGTAGCACTATTCACAATAGCTAAGGTATGGAAACTGCCAAGATGCCCCACTACTGATGAATGAATTAAGAAGATGTGGTATTTACACCCAATGGAATTTTACTCAGTCATGAAGAAGAATGAAATTTTGTCATTCACCGATAAATGGATGGAACTGGAGAATATCATTTTAAGAGAAGTTAGTCAGGTTCAGAAGGTCAAAAATCACATGTTCTCCCTCATATGTGGATTATACACCTAAAACAAATACAGTAATATTTTTGGACAAGGTTTGCACACTAAGGGAAGACCATGCACGGAGGGATAGGGAAAGGGAAAGAAACCTAAAACTTGAATGTGGATGATGTGCCTGCTGTAGAGAAATGATTATAGTAATCTTAAACTGGCAGAGGCCACTATGGGAAAGGGACTAGGAAGTAGTGAAGCATTCTGGTAGAGATGAACCAATTTGGGTTGTAATATACATGTGCATGGAACACATGCACAGAACAGGTTCTGCCTGGAGGCAGAAGTGGGGGTGGCCCAAATAATGTATAAACATGTAAGTAAATGTAAACACAATAGAATAAAATTAAAATAAATAGATAAGTAAAAAGAAACTGCAGTTTTTGATAATTTCATTGACTTTCAGTATTGACAAAATTGTGGAATGTGAAATTTATCTGAAACCAAAGTTGCAAGAAGGTAGGATCCATACAAACTTAACTGTAATATTTCATCCTACATAAAAATCAACAAATGATTAAAATATTAACAAATGATTTGAAACAATTTTACAGTAAAGCAGAAGTGTACATTTTCCTGTTTAGATATATTTTAATGAATGTCTATGAGTTCTCTAAGAAATCTGGTGTGCAGATGACTAATAGATGTAAAACTTCCCTTAACAGAGGTGACTGTAGAATGAAAATGGGGGTAATTAATTAATCTAGAAAGCCAATTTCACTGTTCATATCAGGTTCTGTTGCCTTAGAACAAGGTTAATTTTTACCAACTTCTGACATTTGACTCAGTAAAGAATCCCATACCCTGACCCTAAAGCCCCAATTCCACTCTTAACCTTAGTCTGTCTTCCTTTCTTCCTTCCTTCCTTCCTTCCTTCCTTCCTTCCTTCCTTCCTTTCTTCTTCTTCCTTCCTTGCTCCCTCCCTCCCTCTCTTACTTCCTTCTTTCTCACTTTTTGTTATCATCTTATTGTGGCTCTGGGGATACATTGTGACATTTACAAAAGTGCTTGCAATATATCTTAGTTAAACTGACCTTGTCCATCATTCTCCTTTATCTCCTCTACCCCCATCCTTAGAATAGTTTCATTTTTCTATTTTTATACACAAGTACATAATATTTCTACCATATTCACCCTCCTAAATGCTTTCCTTACATCCTTCCCCCTCCCACTATTACCAATCACTCAAACAAGACATGTTTTACTTTCCTGCTCTCTATTTTTCATGAAAGATATTTTGGTTTAAGATATCTATCATCATAGAGAGTTTCATGGTGACATTTTCATGTACATATGTATTATAACCTGAATTGGTTCATCCCTTCTATTTTTCTTCTTTCTACCTTAGTCGCCTTCTTATGGTGATTTCAACAGGTTTAAAAATTCCACATTCACTTCTGTATAGAAAATGCACCTCCCATATTCACCTTGTTTTTACCATCATCCCTCTCATTTGTGCCCTCCTCTTAGCAATGTCTTTTACTATTTAGATGTCTGTTTATTGTTCATTGGGATTTTTGCCTTGGTATTATACCTGTATATGGAAGTGCAAGGGATGGGGGTTACATTGACTTAAGTAAAATGCATGTACATTGACTTAAGTAAAATGCCTTGTACGGAAAGGCACATATCCCACTTTACCTTAGCTCTTTTCTATGCTGTGCTGTTATAGGCTTTGTGTATTCCTTTGGCTGTTTCCTCTGGGCAAATTCCTAATTTGCTAAGTAAGCTAAAGAATGGTGTGTGTGTGTGTGTGTGTGTGTGTGTGTGTGTGTGTGTGTGTGTGCATGTCCTGTTTTTGAATGAACTGCATATTAGGATATCAGGGAATTGTGGGGCTTTGAGATTTCATAAGACTGAAGAAAATCATACTTTTCCATGTCTTTAGGTCTAGGATGTTGTGTGTTACAGTAAGATAAAACCATAATAAGCAGTTAGAAGACCTGAACTCTAGGTTTGAGACTGAGTATTCAGCACGTTGACTCTTGGAAGTGAACTCCTCCACTATTCTTCCATATCCCACCACCCTAGCAGAGAGCTATATTTTCTTATCCATGAATGAATGTGTTGGACAAGATGCATCTATCTTGAACACGAGGTGAATCACTCAAATAAAATTGTCTTTTCAAATCAAGGTGAGGATATCATATATTTAATTTCCTCAGTGAACAACATGTTGTATTGGGCTCCTGTAGGATGTCTAATGCACTGGTAGTTTAATACACCTTGCCAACTTAGTACACTGCTTCAGACACGGAGAATAAACAGAGACACAAAGTGCACTAGTTTATTCTTTCTATCTCCCTCTCTCTGTCTCTTTTTTCATCTTTCTCTCCCCCCACTTAAAAAAATGAATTGTATATCTTAAACTAGCTTTCCTTTTTCCAAGCTCTCACCAAAAACATGAGTGAATTGATGGACAAGGACCCAAAGCAGAAATACAGATTTACTTTTTTTAAATCTCAGGACAAAGGTACTGCTATTCCTTTGAAAAGAGCTGTAAATGCCCACAAGACAAAGCTTTCTTTTCAACCTCTCTGAAAATTTCCCCATTCCCTTTGCCGAATACAATTGTTTATACATAAAAGCTATTCAATAGTTTTATTCACTTGTTTTTTTAATTTGATTTGTTGATAATTACAATCATGTTTGTGAAGTGAAAAAATAATGTTTGAGCCAAGAAGGAATGTAATGTCTCTCAGAAGTATTTAAAAATATTGAATGCAGATTTAATCTAGATACATATGTGAATCAAATTTGATTTTATCACTTGTCTGTGTTGGTGTCCCTTTGTTTGGTTTCACATGTATGCAATACAGCCAATCAGGCAGGTTTGAAAACACAGTAAAGACTACGTTAACTGTAAGGCGGAATGACCAGATTTGCTCTCATAGCTTTGAGCAACAACTTTTCACTTTTACAAACTGTGAGCAGTTAGTATTTATACATAAGTGAGCACAATAAGTGCCAATTGGGGTAACAGAATGTTAGGATATAGGAACTCTTTTTCAAACCAAATATAAACTACTATTTTCAGCAGAAAACTCACACAATTGCTTAATACATTGATATAATCTTTATGACACAAATCTTAAATTCATTGAATGCCATTTATGCAGATTGCAAGAAAAAGACATTTCATAAAAGAAACATTTTTATATATATTAGCAATGGATATTGGCATTATTTTTCATATTCATTTCCCAAATGCTGAAAACCTTTAAAGTGCTTTGAGAAGACTATAAAAAAGAAAACAATGTGTGAAGTAGATTTCATTTCATTTCTAAGTTAAGTGACTTTATTGAATGTCAACATTGTGGTGAGTAGCGACTTTAGAAGAGTGTTTAATCAGGAAATGTTTATTGATTACCTTTTCTGCACAGGCAAAATGTTAGTTTTAGAACTCCAAAGTTAAATCAGATAGTTTCACTTTCCAGGTTGTTTATGTTATATTAGAGGGAATAAAGAACTTCACAATGATTCATATATTTTTGCTTTATGAATCATTTGGAATAGTTTTATCTAATTTAAAATAAAAGTAGCAAATTAAATATTGGCCATTTTTTCTGATGATGGAGAACTTTAAGTGATTTTCTTAATATAAATTTTAATCAGGTTTTGAAGAAATAAACATTTTAAAAGTCTCCCAATTTCTTTCACAATTGGATATTAAAGACATTTTTTGTAATGATTAAAAACTACTTTTTGTCCAACACTGTTGCTTGAGATTTTTCTATGTATACCCGATACTTTATAATTTCACTTTCTATTCCCTGAACAAACATTGGTACCTCTTGCCTTGGCCCCTATCCTTATTCCCTTTCCATTTCTGAGATGTCCCCCTCCTTACCAATAATTATCACTTCATTTTTCAATAGTATAATCAAAAAGGATTTTCTGATCTATTTATAATTCCTTCCTCAGTTTTGTAGTAATGGTTTTCTTGAAATCTCTCCCTGTACTGATTGTGTAAAGCCACAACATTTTGTATTTTTTATTTCTTTGTGTTTTTGATAGTCATCTTAGTGGGTTTATATCTCATTGTGCTTTTGATTTTCATTCCTCTCGTGAATATACGTATGAAAGCCTTCCTTCTCCCCCTCTTTTAAAGGAGTCAAACTTATAGCTAAAATTCTGGGGATTATTTTTCAGGCATTTACAAATCATGTTGTGTAGTGAGTGCTTTGAAGGGAGTTACTGTCAAGGATTCAAGACCCCCTGTCCAGGCCTACTACAACTGACAGTGCAAAAAGAGTAGGAGAACAGTCAAATACATCAAATCACAATCAAAGACACCATCTGGCTAATAAAGTTGGGATGTGAAGGATGAATAGGTCTTGGGAGGATGCTAGGAAACCCGAACTCCAGGCAGAAGAAACAACATAAGCAAAGAGGGAAAGTCATGAAATAGAATCTATCAAAAACATGAAATTATTAGTTGCAATAGAGTGAAAAATGTATTTTCAGTATTGTTAGAAATGAAGTTAGAGAGAAAGGCAGAGGAAGCCTGGCAATATCCCTTTGCAATAAACTATAGTCTATGAATGTAATCTAAGTGCTTTTCAAGTTTTGTAGATAAACCTTACATAATATAAAATTCACCATTCTAATCATTTAAAAAGTGTAATTCAGACACAGAAAAATAGGTACCACATATTCTCATCCATTTGTAAAAACCAAAATGTTGATCTCAGAGACGAACGGAGTAGAATAGTGGTCAATAGAAAGTGGAAATGACAGTAGGCAAGAGGGGATGGAAAAAGGTTAAATAGAGGCAACAAAACAGTAAGAGGATACATTTGCTCTGACTTGTGTATGTGTGTGCCTCTGTCTGTGTATGGTCCAGAATGGTTACTATGTGTTATAACAATCTATGAATTGAGGATATATTTCAAAATAAACAGAAAGGCACAAAAGTTCCCAACACATGAAAGTGATTAATATATGAAGTAATGGAAGTTCTCATTACACAGACTTAATCACTAAACATTGTATATATTATCTAATGATAATATTCTCTCTATTTCATAAAAATATATAAATAATATTTTTCTTTTTTTAATAATATTTTTCAATAAAAAGTTTTTGAAGCATAATTCAGTAGTGTTTAGTGTATTCCCAATGTTTACAACAATAAACATTTTGCATTTGCAGAATATTTTCCTATATTAGTCTTGAGACAATGCTCACAGGTTCCAATTGCTTCGTAGAAACCATTCTGACTTAATGGAAGGTAATTTAGTGATAGGCTTCTTTTACTGAGACTAATGCTCACACTCATCCTGTGTAATGTCCATACTTATAAAGAATGAATAATTCTGTATTGTATAAACATAACACATTTTATCTATCCATCAGTCAATGTACTGGATTGTTTCTACTTTTGTGCTACTATGAATCATGCTGCTAGAACTTTTAAAAAGTTTTGTTCAGTGTCGTATATTGTTGGTGGGAATGCAAGCTGGTGCAACCACTCTGGAAAAAAATTTGGAGGCTTCTTAAAAATCTAAACATAGACCTGCCATATGATCTAGCAATCCCACTCCTGGGGATATACCCAAAGGATTGCAACACAGGTTTCTCCAGAGGCACCTGCACACCCGTGTTTATTGCAGCACTATTCACAATAGCCAAGTTATGGAAACAGCCAAGATGCCCCACTACTGATGAATGGATTAAGAAAATGTGGCATTTATACACAATGGAATTTTATTCAGCCTTGAAGAAGAATGAAATCTTATTATTTGCAGGTAAATGTATGGAACTGGAGAAATCATTGTGAGTGAGGTTAGCCAGGCTCAGAAGACCAAAAAAATCATATGTTCTCCCTCATAATGCAGACTTTAGATCTAGGGCAAATACAGCAATGTGGTTGGACTTGGATCACATGACAAAGGGAGAGCACATACGGGAGATATAGGAATAAGTAAAAAACCCAAAACATGAAAGCATTTGATGTCCCCACTCCAGAGGAACTAATACGGAAACCTTAACGCAACGGAGGTTAACATAAGAAGGGGATCAGTAACCAATGTACAGATCAGTTAGAGATGAATCAACGTGGGTTGTAACACATGTGTACATGAAAGCAATGCTAGGAATATTTCTGTATAGCTATCCTTATCTCAACTAGCAAAAATGCTTTGTCTTCCTTATTATGCTTATGTCTTGTCTTCAACAAAATTAGAGATAGGGCAGAACAGGTTCTGCCTGGAAGTGAGGGGAGGAGGTGGGGAGATGGTGGTGGAGGGGAGCAGGGGGCAGAAATTACCCAATGTATGTACATTTGAATAAATGAATAATTTTAAAAAGTTATACTCTGTTCTGTTATTGAAGTTCTATTTAATGTAGTTCCTTCAGTGATGTGTCTTTGCCTTTCATTAGTTTCTATTACTTTATCAGCATATATTAATTGCACAAATGGGTTTCATTGTGATATATCCATAAATTATATGATGTATTTTGATCTTTTGTGTACACATTTTTGTGTAAATGTGTATTTTCAATTTTTTAAGAGTGAAAATATGGAGTTACATAACTGTGTTTTATTGGAGGAACTTCTAAAATATTTCCTCACAGTTGCCCCATCATACATTCACACCAGAATGCATGAAGATCACAATTCCACATTTTAACCATGCTTATTTTCCTTTTTTAAAAAAAATGATAGTCATCCTAGTGGGTGCAAAGTATTATCATATCATAGATTAGATTTATATTTCTCTAATGACTAATGAAGTTGAGTATCTTTTTATTTGCTTGTTGACTTTTTCTTTGGAGAAATATCTACTCCAATTATTTGTATATGCTTTAATTGGGTCATTTATATTTTTGTTGAATTATAAAAGCTATTTTCTTATGTTTTACAGTGGTCCTGTATCAAATATCTGACTTGCAAATATTTTCTCTCATTTTGTGGTTTGCCTTTTTCACTTTCTTGACAGTAACCTTTGATAAGTTAGTATTAATTTACACATTTAGAGTCCCTAAATTGTAATTGCTAGAAGTTAAAAATACAAAGGTCTAGAGCATCAAAATATTATACTTAATTTAGATTTCAATGTAAATATTTAATATATTTTATCTGAGGTAAATTTGGATTAATAAACATGCTGTTATTATACTTGAGTTTCTTCTTTTTATTCATTTATTCACATTTGCATACATTGTTTGGGTCATTTCTACTCCCTGTCCCCCCCCAACCACTATCTCCTCCCCGCCCCTCCTTGCTTCCAGGCAGAACCTGTTCTGCCCTTATCTCTAATTTTGTTGAAGAGAAGACATAAGCATAATAAAGAAGACAAAGCATTTTTGCTAGTTGAGATAAGGATAGCTATACAGAGAGATTCCTAGCATTGCTTCCATGTTCAAATGTCTTACAGCCCAAGTTGATTAATCTCTAACTGATCTTTACACTGTTTCCTGATTACCTTTTGTGCTGACCTTCTTTATTAGTTCCTCTGGAGTGGGGACACAAAACACTTTCATGTTTTAGGTTTACTACCTATCCCCATACCTACCATATGAGCTCTCGCTTCGTCCAATGATCCAAGTCCAAAAATGTTGCATTTGCCCTAGGTCTACAGTCCGCATATGAGGGAGAACATAAGATTTGTGGTCTTCTGAGCTTGGCTAACCTCGCTCAGAATGATGTTCTCCATTTTCATCCATTTACCTGCAAATAATAAGATTCCATTCTTCTTCAGGATGAGTACAATTCCATTGGGTATAAATACCACATTTTCTTAATCCATTTGTCAGTAGTGGGGCATCTTGGCTGTTTCCATAACTTGGCTATTGTGAATAGTGCTGCAATAAACATGGGTGTGCAAGTGCCTCTGGAGTAACTTGTGTCACATTCCTTTGGGTATATCCCCAGGAGTGGGATTGCTAGATCATACGGCAGATCTATGTTTAGATTTTTAAGAAGCCTCCAATTTTTTTTTCCAGAGTGGTTGCACTAGCTTGCATTCCCACCAGCAGTGTACAAAGGTTGCTTTTTCTACACATCCTCACCAACACCTGCTTTTGGTGTTTTCAATGATGACAATTCTAACAGGGGTGAGGTGGAATCTTAGTGTGGTTTTGATTTGCATTTCCTTTATGGCCAGAGATGGTGAACATTTTTTCATGTGTTTTTTGGCCATTTGAATTTCTTCTTTTGACAAATTTCTGTTTAGTTCAGTTGGCCATTTCTTTATTGGTTTATGGATTTTGGGAGAGTTTAGTTTCTTAAGTTCCCTGTATATTCTGGTTATCAATCATTTGTCTGATTTATAGCTGGCAAATATTTTCTCCTACTCTGTGTGTGGTCTCTTCAGTTTAGAGATCATTTCTTTTGTTGAGCTTTTTAGTTTTATGAAGTCCCATTTGTCTATACTTTCTCTTAGTAGCTGGGCTGCTGGGGTACTATTGAGGAAGTCCTTGCCCATACCTATTACTTCTAGAGTGTTTCCTATTCCTTCCTGTACTAACTACAGAATTTGGGGTCTGATATTAAGGTCCTTGATCCATTTTGAGTTGATACTAGTACAGGGTGATAAACATGGCTCTAGTTCAGTTTCTTGCAGATGGATAACCACTTTTCCAAGAAACATTTGTTGAAGAAGCTGTCTTGTCTCCATTGAATATTTTTGGCACCTTTGTCAAAAATAAGGTGAGTTTAGTTGTGTGGATTCATATCTGCGTCTTCTATTCTGTTCCACTGGTCTTCATGTCTGTTTTTATTGCTATTACTTTGTAATATAGTTTGAAGTTGGGTATTGTGATACCTCCAGCATTGCTCTTTTTGCTGAGTATTGCCTTGGCTTTTCGCGGTCTCTTGTGTGTCCAAATGAACTTTAAGGTAGATTTTTCAATCTTTGTGATGAATGTCATTGGGATTTTGATGGGAATTGCATTAAACATGTTGATTACTTTTGGTAGTATAGCAATTTTTACTATGTTGATTCCATCAATCCATGAGCATGGGAGATCTTTCCATCTTCTGTAATCTTTCTTGATCTCTTTCTTAAGGGTTTTATAGTTCTCCTTGTAAAGGTCATTCACTTCGTTTGTTAAGTTTACTCCTAGGTATTTGATTTTTTTTGAGGCTACTGTGAATGGAATTATTTCCTTCTCGGTTTGTTCATTTTTGGTGTATAAAGAAGCTAATGATTTTTGTAAGTTGATTTTGTATCCTGCAACCTTGTTGTACCTGCTTATGGTGTCTAAGAGTTTTTGGGTAGAGATTTTTGGGTCTTTAAGGTATAGGATCATATCATCTGCAAATAAGGATATTTTGACAGTTTCTTTACCTATTTATATTCCTTTTATTTCTTTTTCTTGATTAATTGCTCCAACTAGGAATTCCAGTACTATGTTGAATAGGAGTGGGGATAGTGGGCATCCTTGTCTCATTCCTGATTTTAGGGGAAATGGTTTCAGTTTTTCATCATTAAGTATGATGTTGACTATTGGTTTGTCATATATAGCCTTTACAATGTTGAGGTACATTCCTTCTATTCCTAGTTTTCTTAGCGCTTTCATCATGAAGAGGTGCTGAATCTTGTTGAAGGCTTCTTCTGCATCTATTGAGATGATCATGTGGTTTTTGTCTTTGCTTCTCTTAATGTGCTATATTACATTTATAGATTTGCCTATGTTGAACCACCCCTGCTTCCCTGGGATGAAGCCTACTTGGTCATGGTGGATAATCTTTCTGATGTGCTGTTGGATTTGGTTTGCCATTATTTTATTGACGATTTTTGCATCAATGTTCATTGGGGAAATTGGCCTATAGTTCTCATTTTTGGAGTTGTCTTTTTCTGGTTTTGGGATGAGTGTAATATTGGCTTCATAAAATGAGTTAGGTAGTATTCCTTCCTTTTCTATTTCGTGGAACAGTTTAAGGAGATTTGGTATTAGTTCTTCTTTAAAGGTCTAATTGAATTCAGCATAGAATCCATCATGTCCTGGACTTACCTTTTTTGGGAGAGTCATTATTGCTGCTTCAATTTCACTTAGTGTTATAGATCTATTCAGGTGGTTAGTATCCTCTTGGTTCAGTTTTGGATGGTCGTAAATATCTAGAAATCTGTCCATTTCTTCAAGATTTTCAAATTTATTAGAATATAGGTTCTCAAAGTAGTCTCTGATGATTTCCTGGATTTCTGTGGTGTTTGTTGTTATCTCCCCTTTTGCATTTCTGATTCTACTGATTTGCATTTTTTCTCTCCTTCTTTTAGTCAGATTTGCCAGGGGTCTGTCAATATTATTTATTTTTTCAAAGAACCAACTTTTTGTTTCAATGATTCTCTGTATGTTTTTTTTGTTTGTTTCTATTTCATTGATTTCAGCCCTTATTTTTATTATTTCTCTCTTTCTGCTTCTTTTGGGGTTTGCTTGTTCTTGTTTTCCTAGGAGTTTGATATATAGCATTAGATCATTGATTTGAAATCTGTCTGTCTTTTTGATATATGCACTCATGGCTATAAACTTTCCTCTTAGGACTGTCTTTGCTGTGTCCCATAGGTGTCAGTAGGTTCTGTTTTCATTTTCATTAACTTCTAGGAAACTTTTAATTTCCTCAATAACCCATTGATCACTGAGTAATATGTTGCTTAGCCTCCAATTGTTTGCATGTTTTATACTGTTGTTTTTGTTATTGATTTCTAGTTTTAATGCATTATGATCGGTTGAATGCATGGGATTATTTCTATTTTCTTTTATTTGCAGAGGCTTACTTAGTACCCTAAGATATGATCAATTTTGGAGAAGGTTCCATGAGCTGCTGAGAAGAATGTATATTGTGTAGAAGTTGAATGGAATATTCTGTAGACATCAGCTAGGTCCATTTGATCTATGGTGTAGTTTAGATCTAGAATTTCTTTATTGATTTTTTGTTTGGATGACCTATCTATTGGTGATAGAGGGATATTAAAGTCTCCCACTACCACTGTGTTGGAGTTTATATATGTTTTGAGGTCCTTCAGAATATGTTTGATGAAATTGGGTGCATTGATGTTGGGTGCATATAGATTGATAATTGTTGTTTCCTTTTGGTGTATTTCCCCATTTATTAGTATGGAATGTCCTTCTTTATCTCATTTGATCAATGTAAGTTTGAAGTCTACTTTGTCTTAGCTAAGTATTGCTACTCCTGCCTGTTTTTGGGAGCCATTGGCTTGTTAAATCTTTTTCCAGCCTTTCACCCTTAGCCAGTGCTTGTTTCTGTCACTGAGATGGGTCCTGTAGGCAGCAGATTGCTGGGTCTTCCTTTTTAATCCAGTTTGCCAAGCAGTGTCTTTTGATGGGCGAGTTAAGTCCATTAACGTTCAGTGTTAGTATTGATAGGTATATGGTGATTCTTGTCATTTAGTTGTCTTTGTTGTTTAAGGGTTTAATTGTGTGCAGCTGAATCAATGTTAATCTCTACTTTCTTGCCTTTTCTTCTCCTGTGGTTTGTATTGCCTGTCCTTTCAGTGTTTTGTTTGCTTTTACTTTCTGTGTGCAGAATTCCTTGAAGAATATTTTGTTGTGGTGGCTTCGTGTCATATATTGTTTTAGTTCCTGTTTATCATGGAAGACTTTTATTACTCCATCTATTTTGAATGATAGTTTTCCTGGGTAAAGTATCCTAGGGTTGAATTTATTTTCATTCAGTGCCTGGAAGACCTTACTCCAAGCTCTTCTTGATTTTAAGGTTTCCGTTGAGAAATCTGCTGTGATTTTGATGGGTTTATCTTTGTATGTTAATTATTTTTTCTCTCTTACAGCCTTCAATATTCTTTCTCTATTCTCTGTGCTTGTCATTTCAATGATAATATGTCATGGGGTAGTTCTATTTTGGCCAAGTGTGTTTGGTGTCCTGGAGTCTTCCTGTACCTGAATGGGAATAGTTTTCTCTAGTTTTGGGAAAGTTTCTGTTATTATTTTGTTGAATATATTATGAATTCCTTTTGCTTGCACCTATTCTCCTTCTTCAATGCCCATGATTCTCAGGTTTGATATTTTGATAGAGTCGGTGAGTTTTTGCATATTCCTTTCACAGGACTTGAGTTGTCTGACTAATACTGCTTCAGTATTTCCTTTAATTACCATTTCATCTTCAAGTTCTGAGATTCTGTCTTCTGTTTGTTCTAGTCTGCCGGACTGGCCTTCCATTTTGTTTTGTATTTCTGGTTCATTCTTTTTTCTTAGGTTTTCCATATCATGGGTCACTTCCTCTTTAATATTGTTAATTTTAGACCTTAATTCATTTATCTCTCTATTTGTGGTGTTTTCTGTTTTACTTTGTTGTTTACTTAGGGCTCCTATGATTTCATTTATTTGTTTTGTGTTTTCTCATATTCTTTATTTTTGTTGCCTTGGAATTTCTTGAGTGCCTCCTGTATGTTTTAGTTGACCATGTCTAGTAACATCTCTATGAAATTCTCATTGATTACTTGCAGGGTTTCTTCTTTCAGTGTGTTCTTGTGGCTTTGTTGGGTTCCTTGGTATAGTTTATCTTTGTTTTCTTGGAGTCTGGATCTAGGTATCTGTTTTCTTCATTACCCTCTGAATCCTGTAGTAATTCATTTTTGCAGGGAGATTGGTTTCCAACCCTATTTCATCTTCCTATAATTCCACTTGGTACTGTTTCTGTCCCTGGTCTGTGTGTAATCTAGTATTAGCCAACTTACTTAGTAAAACTAACAAAATCAAGGAAGAAAGAGAAATAAAGAAAAAGAGAAAGAAAGAAAAAAGAAAGAAGAACCAAAGAAATCAACAGGGAGAGTTGGTGGACAATCAAACAGCAAACAAGACCAGCGAACAAGAAAAAAAAAATCCCTGATTCAGGAACAGTAGAATTTCCATCTTAGTAGTATTGGTGTTACTCCTTTAACATTCAGTCATGTTTGTCTGCATTTCCTAGGCAGGTTTGGAGCTAGCCTGGTGGTGCTGGAGCCCTCCTGTGGTGGGTGGTGGCTGGTATCTGTTGTGTGCTGGGCTGTTGGGCTGCCAGTGGTCTGGCGGACCAGTGGGTGGTGGCCTGGCAGCCCTGTGGGGTGGCAGCTGTTGTGCTGGTGGGCTGGCAGCCAGGTGGTGGCAGTGTGGCAGTGGTGGCCTACCTGTTCTTTCAGTGTATTGTGGCTTGGAGAAGCCTTCCATGGGCTAGGGGTTCAGGGTGCTGAAGGTTCAGTTCTCCCTGGTGCTTTACCTCAGCCAAGTGTGTCTCCAGCATCTCAGCAAAGTCCCTGATTCCCAGAGCTCACACAGTCTGCATCTGTGTCCCAGTCGCCATTTTGGGTCTGTCCTGAGTTTCTTAAATATATACTATGTATTCAGATTTATATTTGTTCCTTTTCAATATTTGCTCCTCTAGTTTCTGTCTTTAATTTTTTTATGAGTCAGAGTCTTTCTATGTAACAGCTTATGTGGCCTTGAACTTACAGTTTGCCTGCCTCAACCTCCTGGATGCTATGATTAGAGCTGTGCTTCACCATGCCTGGCTTGATTCATGTTTAGATACAGCATACATTGCCATTAAATATCAGATGTCATAGTAGCTTTAAAAAATTTTGAGGAATATTTACCCACATCTATGACCTAAGATACTGATCCCTTTGTTTATTATAAATAAGCATAGCAATTTTTAGCTGCTACTTGTAATAATGCTGTCAGATTTCCTTTATAACCATTGCTGTTATTAATAGCCTACCTGATTTATTATTTCTTCAGCATACTTGAACTTTGAAAATTTAAGGTGATATATTCATTTATTTTCATATATCACTATTTCCTAAATTTGAAATGTCTTTGTATGGATACTATATATTTACATACACAAATGGGAAGCCCTAGTATTTCTATCACAGAAGAAACCTAAAAAGTTGTGGTATCATGTAAGGTAGTGTATACAACAAGTTTGTATACTGATAGATTGATACATACATTGACAAAATACAAATGTTCAAAACAAAAATTAATTATTCCAAAACAGATCATTGTTCAAACAAGAATTACTCTACAAGAATTTGCATGCACAGTTTTAATTTTCTACAAAATTAAAGAAAATAAGAGTAATTTATTCATTCATACTTAAACTGATTATGTAGTTAAAATCATTAGGTCAATTTGTTTCTAGTTTGATTACGAGTTTTTTGCTAAGACTTTGATTAGAGCTATAAAATTGCCAGTTGATTTAGTTGATATGTTTATATAATGACATGTAATATTTTAATTAGTGTTGTAGTTGAGGATTAGCCTCATAAATCAAATGAGTTGTTACTCTATCCTATACAACTCCACATAGTTTCCAGGTTAGGATGGTTCAGGGCAAGCTTTAGTGCTTAGACTAAAAAGCAATTCTTTTACAAAGAGCCAAGTGATACCTTTTGTTCCCTTTAATTAACAACAAAATTGAAAGATTGGTATGGTGGGGCAGAGTGGGCTTAGTTTTTTATTTTTAATTAAAGTGTTTTGAGCATGATCATAATTTTCTAAACAATTAATCTTATCTTCCTTTTATTTTCTATATGAGTTTATAAATTTATACAAATATCCAAACATATTAACTGGGAATAAAATTATCATTGATTTACTTTGATAACTAATTTACAGAAAAGCACTACACCCTGATGGAACATATGCTCTGAATATGGATACTTGCTTTGTTTGTTATTGTAACTTGGAGAAATGTTGCATAGTTTAATAAGCCATTGAAGGCAGTTAGAGCAGTCCCTAGGATTAGGTTGCCAGAACTTGAGTTAAATTGAGCAAAGAAATGCACTCCAGCTACTGTAAGCTAAAAAAATGTGGAAAGAAAAAGTATTTATTGGTAAGCTGTCTATCTAATTAGAAAATATATTAGAAACTAATAGAAATTCATTATATGCAGCCAATGAGACTTAACAATTTTTCTCCTCACTGAAGTTGTTTGAAAAATTATGCTTACTCGTAAGTGAAAGAGCTGCTTAATCTTCCAGAGGGGCAAGAAGTAACTTCAAACAATACTTTAATTAATTTGTTTTCACCAAAAGATATACTCCTTGGACATAATGGAGAAATTTAAGGAAGATCTTGTTTCTTTCCAGACCCTAAGTATTATTACCAAAATATGTACCCAAGAAAGGATTTTATTATGTACAGAATCAATCTATCAGTCTTTAGTTATTTCTTACAGACTTCAGAGAAATAGACAGCAGCACTAACTGACTGATATTTCAAAGTGCAGAAGGCAGGTCTCTTGGAAGTAGCTGGGTACATTGAAATAAATCCCAGACTTTGGTATGAGTTACAAATATTTTGAATATACCACTCACTTGTCATCTTGGACATGCAAACTCCTATTAGAGTCCCAACTATTTCATTTATCTGGGAAGAGTAGCAACATGTATGGAACATTATGTGAAAGCAAATTGCTTAAACAAAAGTAGTTCTATAAAGTAATCTTAAACTGGCAGAGGCCACTATGGGAAGGTGACTAAGAAGTAGTGAAGAGGTCTGGTAGAGATGAACCAATTCAGGTTGTAATACACATGTGAATGGAAGCAATGGTAGGAATCTCTCTGTATAGCTATCTTTGCCTCAAACTTGCAAAAATGTTATGACTTTTTTATTATCTGTTATGTTTTCTCTTCAACAAAACTGGAGAAGAGGACAGAACAGGTTCTGCCTGGAAGTGAGGAGGGGTGGGGGAGGAGAAGAGGGGGGTAAGTGTTGGGGGGGAGAGATGGTCCAAACAATGTATACACATATTAATAAATGTATAAACAATTTTTAAAAATAAATACAAAAAAAGAAAAGTAATTTTAAAATCTTATTTCCTTCTTAATTTGGGGTCAAATTACTTTGCCTTATAGCTTATTTCCCCTGAAGTACAAAGTAGCAGCTAAATATTTGAAGACAGTAAAGAACTCCAAACTCACTGTCATATATTCTCTCTCTTCACTGAAATATTCCTCAAGAAAGGACAAAACAACTTGGCTGTGCAGTATTTCTCAGAATAGGAGACAGTTCCTTGGGAAGTAAAATGAATGCAGTCCAAACAAAACAAAACAAACTTGTGTAGTCCAGGACACCCAATGGCGGACCTTATGTTATTGCTGATATCATGAGAAGAATTGGTATTTGAAAGGATTATCATACTTAATGTAGTGTTATAGTTAATGTAATATCAGGTGCAGTATAAAACATAGCTTCAGCTATTTTCACTATTTAGATTTTTCATAAAATCTCTCAAAGACTTCATTCTATTAAAATAATTTCTCTGTGTTTTACTGCTAAAATGGGTCCATAGTTCACATATCCTATCCTGTTACCTTGGTACTGCTTGTAATAGGTGAGAGATTTCTGTTTTCCTCAGAATTAAAGCAAGGAAAAAATGATTTCTTCATTTAACTGTGATTAACATGAGTATCCATGGGATTTAGTGAATGAATAAAGGACAATTACAAATGCAAGTGTAATCAATGCCTAATTCTATCATTAATTCAGAGGTATTGAGGGAAAAAAGGCATGACTTGGACAATCTAAGAAAACTGGGCTGTTTTCCAAACAAAATACATATTTACAAATTATGTTCTTCATAGTTAGAGGCATCATTTTGAATATCCCGCAGTTTTAGACATTTTGGAAAGCAAAGTAGATCTCTTTGTTTTCATAGCTTTTCCAAAGGAATAGCACAAACCTGGTGCTGGTCATCTTTAGCCTAGAGGAGCCTTTCCTAGTCTGTCAATGCAGTCAGATAACACTGCTTCTGTGTGAATTTAATACATTAAGATGGCAGAAATATAAAAATGAGAAGTCCTATGAAAGGTGTTGGGAACCAAAAGCCACAGTCTGACAAGTTTGCTGTGGCTTAGCAGCATTCTGACAAGGTTAGAATCTGCTTATCTGCAGGTGCACCATGTCTCTATCATGGTGGAAGGAATACTAAATGGTTTCCCTTGACTGAAAAGAAGTTTACACTTAGTCAAGGACACTGGCAGTAAAAATACAGGATGGCAAACACAGAAAGGTTGTAACTAGGTCAGAGTGTTTTGATGTATAAGTCTCTTCCTCTTTTGTATAAAGCTTGCTGAGAAAAATTAAATTTTGCCAGTTGGTCATCAGCCTGTGTTTTGTCATTCCCTTCTTGAGTGAGTGAGTCCTTTAGTATGTCCTGTCTTGTTCATTCCTTTCTTTCTTTTAATTAATTTCTTTTATTCATATATGCATACAATGTTTGGGTCATTTCTCCCCCCTTCTCCCTTCCCCCTCCCTGTCCCTCTACCCTCTTCCACTCCCCCCTTACCCCCTTGCTAACAGGCAGAAACTATTTTGCCCTTATCTCTAATTTTGTTAAAGAGAGTGTATAAACAATAATAGGAAGGACCAAGGATTTTTGCTAGTTGAGATAAGGATAGCTATACAGGGAGTTTACTCACATTGCTTTCCTGTACATATGTGTTACATTCTAAATTAATTCTTCTTGAACTAATCTTTTCCTAGTTCCTAGTCCCCTTCTTATATTGGCCTCAGTCACTTTAAAGTTTCTGCATTATTTTCTCTGCATTGAGGGCAACAAATGCTATCTAGTTTTTTGGGTGTCTTACCTATCCTCATACTTCCCTGGTGTGCTCTCACGTTATCATATGATCATTGTCCAGTCCCCTTGTTGTGTTTACCCTTGATCTAATGTCTGCATATGAGGGAGAACATATGATTTTTGGTCTTCTGGGCCTGGATGATAAGATTTCATTCTTCTTCATGGCTGCATAAAATTCCATTGTGTATAAATACCACATTTTCTTAATCCATTCATCAGTAATGGGCCATCTTGGCTGTTTCCACAACTTGGCTATTGTGAATAGTGCTGAAATAAATATAGGTGTGCAAGATTTTGGGTCAAGGACCTCTGTGATCCCAGCAGAAAGGTATGACAATGCAACATAATGGGTTAGGCTTCATGAAGTGGAAAGGTGAAGAGGGGGAAAAATCAACATTTTAGAGTTTTGTAGAATAAGATATATTTTATGCCAATATGACATTGTATATGACACATTCCTTGATCTTTAAATAATTTTTTTCTTTTTAGGGAAGCATCTATCCACATAATTCCATAGAATGAAATCTATGAGGAGGTGACATATGAAGTGTAGGGATCATAGTCTTAAAGTAAGAAAGGAGTAAGTTTGACTCTTAACTCTCACAAGCTCTGTGAGGGAGACAGATTTTCTATCCATGTGTGTAGTATATACTTACCCATTAAAGGTGTGATTGTCAATATTATTTGGGGTAGTGATATAATGCTGACATATAATATATAGCTAACATAGACATCCAGGAAATGATAGTAGTCTTAATTAATGATAAAAGAAGAAACATAATTGAGGAAGATGTGAATATTTAGCTCTGTGTGTTGCTTGAGATCATATAAAAACAAAAATTTCAGAATGAGTGAGTACCAGGAATATTCTAATAGATCTCTGACTTGAGTACAAATTTGGTTGAAAACTTGAAGTAATTGATATTAATCTATATTATTGCTAAAACCTAAAAGTTATTTTGCTTTCCAAAGAATCTTCTGAAACCATATAGGTGTTTTTAGCTCATTACAGCACAGATATTAAAACTCAAATAAGTCCTCTGAGTAATAAGATAACAGTCACAAATATCACTAAGATATAAGTAAAAATTGAATTATGTTGATAACACATACATAAACACATGTCATACATCAATATTTCACAGTACAGAAAGCAGTTCTCTTGGAAGTGACTGGGTACATGTAAATAGATCCCAGACTTTGGTATGAGTTACAAATTTTTATATCATAACCTCACTACTCACTTGAATTTTTATTGTTAAATATATTTACCCTTTATGAAATAGGGTAATTACTGCTTTTATAATTCTTTTTTGTTTTACTTTTGTTTTTAGAATTATTATTGAACAAGAGTTTTAGTTTCCACTCATAAGGGATTGAATTTCCTGTTATGTATTTTCCAGTCAGAGGCAAATATTTTTCTAGCTTACCAAGTCTAAGTAACACTGTAATACTTACCTATGTGACTTAGTCAGAGAAAAGGACATCCAAACTGGAGTGCAGGGAACTTAATTGTTCTGAAGTTGTCTCTAGTATTCAGTTGTAGAGACATATGTTTAATGCTGTTTTTACCTGTGTGAAGACAATGTTCTAAGTGCTTTTTTCATCTACTAGGAGTAGTGCAATACCCTTTCTCACAAGAGAATAGGAAGGATAAGTTTCCAGGAGGTTCTCACTTTTCTATCTAAAGTATACTAGATTTGCATTTTTCATTTTTTTAGTGGAATCATGTTTTATTTTTTGGGGTTCCAAAAATTAGACCTAGGGCTTCATGTGTGCTATGTAAACATTCCACCGCTGAATACAGAAAGCATTTGACTGAATATTCTAACAAATAATGTAGGTAAGAAAAAATAAATCTTTTCATAAAGCAAACCACCAAGTAAATAATTCCAATATTCCTTTGGTTTGGTATTTCATTTTAACAAAATTATACTATTCTAAAATGTAGAATTCATTATCTGAAATCATGCAATTGTTCAAACAACACAACTTAAAAATGATTCATTGATTCTTTCAAGATTCCAAGATGGTGGCTAGAGGGAGGAAGCAGAAAGCGTGCCTCCTATAGTGAAATCTTGGAGAGATGCTGGAGACACACCTTGCAGGCAAAACTACCGAGAAGAGGCAAAACTTTGATCCCTCCACACCTCCAGCCACTACAGAGCATCTCCACTTCACATTAAACAGAGAAACAAGGAGGGCCCGTGGGCCACCAGCCGCCCATGCCCAGACGGCTTGGGAAGACATGGACAAGGTGAGCTTAGAGGTACCGTGGTACTCCCACAGACAACCTTGGGCCAAATCAGCCTAGCCCCCTGGACAGATCAACCTCCACCCAGGGAAAAAAGAGAAACTGAGTAATAAGCAATAAGAACAATAAGACACATGGGAAAGAGGGTGGGGCACACTGAGCACAGAAGATTGGGGGAAGGGAATCCTTCCCGGAACTGTAAATGAACAAGCCAGGCCAGCGGAAGTGGGGGCATGTGCCCAGCAACCAGGAGCGGGAAAGCTTGTGAGAGTGGTAGAGGGAGGAAAACTCAACAGGAGAGGGGAGAAGACCCACCTCCCATGTGAGCTGTAAACAAACATGGCGGTTGGCAGGAGCAGCAGCACCACCCAGTAATCAGGAGCAGAAAAACTTGTAAAAGTGGCGGTGGGAGGAAAACTCCACAGGAGAGGGGGGAAGACCCACTTCCCATGTGAGCTGTAAACAAAATGCAGGCCTGAGAAAGCAGGTGCAGTGTCACCTCCCCCATTGTGCTTGGAAAGGGGAAAGCTTGTAGCAGAGGCTTGCACACAGGAGAACTCTGAGTAATCAAAACCTGCGGGGCCAGGTGAGTGCTAAGCTCACCCCTGAGATCTGCATAAATAACGCCTCCAGCAACAGCAGGCTGACAGCAGCAGGCAGACAAGCCACACCTGCAGATATCATTCACAGAACTGTCTCCAGAATTTTTTTTTTCTCTCTCCCTACTGTTGATGAGAAAACAACCGCACTACACCTGCATGCTGAAAAACTTACTGAAACTGTATTGCATTTGAACTTGGGACACTTTGTGGGGTTTTTTTTCTGTGTGTGAAGTTTTGTTCTACTTTATGCATCCTCTTTGATGAGACAACTACAGAACAACATCTGAGGCACCATCTCCAGGATTGGAGACTGAGATGGACACCAAAATTATTAAGACTGAAACTTCATTGCATTTGAACTTGGAGGATTTTTTTTTTAATTTTCTATTTTTCATTTTGTTTTATTTTGTTTATATATATATTTCTTTAATTTATGTATTTTTTATTTTTATTCTTATCTTTATTCTTTTAATTTTTTATTTTCAACCCTCTCTCTGTATCTCTAATGCCTGTTTAGCTTACTGTCAATTAGTACACTAACGCTCCCTGTTTATACCTTTGCAACTTTTTTGTTTGATTTGTTGTTTTGTTTTTTCCTGCTTGTCTGTTTATTTGTGTTTCCCTTTTCTTTAACTTCTTGCTTTCCATCACATCTCACCTTTCCATTCTAAATATCACCATTGTTATTATCACAAACTAGAAAATACTTAATTGCACACAGTACAGGGACAATAACAACACCAAGAACAATGACGGGAAGACAGAAAAAACAGGGAAACCAGTTTCCCCACAGCAAAAAATTAGTACAGGAACCAGAGGGGAATGAAGAAAACAGATACTCAGATCCAGACTACAACAAAATGAAGATAAACTATGCCAAAGAACCCAATGAACTCCACAAGAATAACTTAAAAGAAGAAATATTCAGGTACTCAATGAGAATTTTATAGAGATGATACTGGATAGAGTCAACCAAAATGTACAGGAGACACTCAAGAAATTCCAAGACAACAAAAATAGAGAATTTGAAAAAGCAAAGGAAGAAATAAAGGAAACCATAGAAGCACTGTATAAACAACAAAGTGAAACAGAGAACATGATTAATAAACAGAAAAATGAACTCAGGACAAAAATAGACAACACTAAAGAGGAAACCACCCAGAATATGGAAAACCTCAGAAAAAAGAACAAAACAGAATTACAAAACAAAACGGAAGGCCAATCCAGCAAAATAGAACAAACAGAAGACATAATCTCAGAACTCAAAGATGAAACGGTTATTCAAGGAAAAACCGAAGAACTATTAATTAAACAACTCAAGACCTGTGAAAAGAAAATGCAAGAACTCACTGTCTCCATCAAAAGACCAAACTTGAGAATCATGGGCATCGAAGAAGGAGAAGAGATGCAAGCGAAGGGAATGCATAATATATTCAACAAAATAATGACGGAAAATTTCCCAAATCTAGAGAAAGATATTCCCATAAAGATGCAAGAGGCCTCCAGGACACCAAACAGACCAGATCAAAATAGAACTACTCCATGACATATCATCATTAAAACAACAAGTTCAGAAACTAGGGAAAGAATATTGAAGGCTGTAAGAGAGAAAAAACAAATCACATACAAAGGTAAACCCATCAAAATAACAGCAGACTTCTCAACAGGAACATTAAAAGCAAGAAGATCATGGGGTGAGATCTTCTGGGCACTGAATGAAAATAAATTCAACTCCAGGATACTCTATCCAGCAAAACTATCATTCAAAATAGATGGAGCAATAAAAGTCTTCCATGATAAGCAGAAACTAAAACAATATGTGGCCACAAAGCCACCACTACAAAAGATTTTTCAAGGGATTCTGCACACAGAAAGTGAAACCCAACTTAACCATGAAAAGACAGGCAGCACCAAACCACAGGAAAAGAAAAAGCAAGAAAGTAGAGAGTAACCTCAAGTTAGGTACATACAATCAAACCTTCAAACAACTAAGACAACTAAATGACAGGAATCACCACATACCTATCAGTACTAACGCTTAATGTTAACAGACTTAATTCACCCATCAAAAGGCACCGCTTGACAAAATGGATTAAAAAGGAAGATCCAACAATTTGTTGCTTACAGGAGACCCATCTCACTGACAGAAATAAGCATATGCTTAGGATGAAAGGCTGGAAGAAGATTTACCAAGCCAATGGCCCACAAAACAGGCAGGAGTAGCAATACTTATCTCTGACAAAGTAGACTTCAAACCTACATTGATCAAACGAGATAAAGAAGGACATTCCATACTAATAAAAGGGGAAATAGACCAAAAGGAAATAATAATCATCAATCTGTATGCACCCAATGTCAATGCACCCAATTTCATTAAACATACCCTGAAAGACCTAAAAGCATATATTAATGTCAACACAGTGGTTGTGGGAGACTTTAATACCCCATTATCATCAATAGATAGGTCATCCAAACAAAAAATCAATAAAGAAATCCAAGATCTAAAATATACAATAGATCAAATGGACCTACTTGATGTCTACAGAACATTTCATCCAAATTCTACACAATATACATTCTTCTCAGCAGCCCTTGGAACCTTCTCCAAAATAGATCATATCCTAGGGCACAAAGCAAGTCTCAGCAAATATAAGAAAATAGAAATTATACCGTGCATATTATCTGATCACAATGCAGTAAAAGTAGAACTCAACAACAAAAGTAAAGACAAAAAACATGGAAACAGCTGGAAACTAAATAACTCATTACTTAATGAAGAATGGATCATCGATGAAATAAAAGAGGAAATTAAAAAGTTCCTGGAAGTCAATGAAAATGAAAACACAACCTACCGGAACCTATGGGACACAGCAAAGGCAGTCCTGAGAGGAAAGTTTATAGCCATGAGTGCATATATTAAAAAGACTGAAAGATCCCAAATCAATGACCTAATGATACATCTCAACCTCCTAGAAAAACAAATACAAGCAAATCCCAAAACAAATAGAAGGAAAGAAGTAAAAAAATAAGAGCTTAAATCAACAAAATAGAAACCAAAAAAACCATACAAAGAATTAATGAAACAAAAAGTTGCTTCTTTGAAAAGATAAGCAAGATCGATAGACCTCTGGCAAACCTGACTAAAATGAGGAGAGAAAAAACCCAAATTAGTAGAATTAGGAATGCAAAAGGGGAGATAACAACAAACACCATGGAAGTTCAGGAAATCAACAGAGACTACTTCGAGAACCTATATTCAAATAAATTTGAAAATCTTAAAGAAATGGACAGATTTCTAGATACATATGATCATCCAAAACTGAACCAAGAGGAAATTAATCACCTGAATAGATCTATAACACAAAATGAAATTGAAGCAGCAATCGAGTCTCCCCAAATAGAAAAGTCCAGGACCTGATAGATTCTCTGCTGAATTCTATCAGACCTTTAAAGAAGAACTGATACCAACCTTCCTTAAACTGTTCCATGAAATAGAAAGGGAAGGAAAACTGCCTAACACATTTTATGAAGCCAGTATTACACTTATCCCAAAACCAGGCAAAGACACCTCCAAAAAGGAGAACTATAGACCAATCTCCTTAATGAACATTGATGCAAAAATCCTCACCAAAATAATGGCAAATTGAATTCAACAACACATCAAAAAGATTATTCACCACAACCAAGTAGGCTTCATCCCAGGAATGTAGGAGTGGTTCAACATATGAAAATCAATAAATGTAATAAACCACATTAACAGAAGCAAAGACAAAACTACTTGATCATCTCAATAGATGCAGAAAAAGCCTTTGAAAAGATCCAACACCATTTCATGATAAAAGCTTTAAGAAAACTAGGAATAGAAGGAAAGTACCTCAGCATTATAAAAGCTATATATGACAAACCTACAGCCAGCATTATACTTAATGGAGAAAAACTGAAACCATTCCCTCTAAAATCAGGAACCAGACAAGGATGCCCGCTATCTCCACTCCTATTCAACATAGTACTGGAATTCCTAGCCAGAGCAATTAGGCAAGAAGAAGGAATAAAAGGAATACAAACAGGTAAAGAAACAGTCAAAATATCCCTATTTGCAGATGACATGATCCTTTACCTTAAAGACCCAAAAAACTCTACTCAGAAGCTTCTAGACATCATCAATAGCTATAGCAAGGTAGCAGGATATAAAATCAACATAAAAAAATCATTAGCATTTCTATACACTATCAATGAGCAAACTGAAAAAGAATGAATGAGAACAATTCCATTTAGAATAGCCTCAAAAACTTCAAATACCTAGGTGTAAACCTAACAAAAGATGTGAATGACCTCTACAAGGAAAACTATAAACTTCTGAAGAAAGAGATTGAGGAAGACTATAGAAAGTGGAGAGATCTCCCATGCTCATGGATTGGTACAATCAACAAAGTAAAAATCACTATACTCCCAAAAATAATCTACATGTTTAATGCAATTCCCATCAAAATTCCAATGACATTCATTAAAGAGATTGAAAAATCTAAATCTAGACACCTAAAATATTACCTAGCATTTGTTGCCCTTAACGCAGAGAAACTAAAGCAGATACCTTAAAAGCAACTGAGACCAATAGGAGAAGGGGACCAGGAACTAGAAAAAAGTTTAGATCAAAAAGAATTAACCTAGAAGGTAACACACATGCACAGGAAATTAATGTGAGTCAACTCCCTGTATAGCTATCCTTATCTCAACCAGCAAAAAACCCTTGTTCCTTCCTATTATTGCTTATACTCTCTCTACAACAAAATTAGAAATAAGGGCAAAATAGTTTCTGCTGGGTATTGCGGGGGTGGGGGGGAAAGGGAGGGGGCAGAGTGGGTGGTAAGGGAGGGGTGGGGGCAGGAGGGGGCAATGACCCAAGCACTGTATGCACATATGAATAATAAAACAATAAAAAAGAAATAAAAATGATTCATCATATTATTTGTTTGTAAGAAGTAAAGCCAAAATTCCAGGAAAATAATATGATTTTTGGCTAATATTACTAATATCCAAAATAAGTTCTTTCTTGTTTAAAGGTATTGGATATTTACAACCATTAATCATTCTTTTAAAAACAACCTAATTGTGTTCAAGTTGAAATTGCTTTCTTTTGTTGCATAAAATTATCATTAATGTGTTACAAATATTTACAGGCTTACAGAGCATTATGCATTTAGGGAGAGAAAGGTATAACATATACATCATATGTATTGAAATTAAACTATTTTTGCTTCATTACATATTCACTTTCATGTCATAATATCAATACAACATCTGGGAATATTGTATAATTGAAAGATGCAATTGCATAATTAGTGATGCTTAAAGTATTTTTGCAAGACTGATTTCAGAATTGAGCAAGAAAGAGAACTGTAATACTAATTACTTACTATCCTGGCTTGTATTACTTACCTCTGTTGTTTTCTGAAATAGTTCCTCAGACCATAACATGGAGTATGGGAGGCTAACTGTGACCTACAAATCCTCAAAGTAACGTCTTTTGCTTTTGAAGGGGACTGGGGTTTGAACTCACAGCCTTAAGCTTACAAAGCAAGCACTCTACCACTTGCACCAAACCTCCAGCTCATTTTGTTTTGCTTACTTTGAACCTTTTGTCTGGCCTGGCACGGAACCCTGATACTCCTGATCTTAGCCTCCCAAGTAGCTAAGATTACAGGCATGAGCCACTGGTGCCCTGCCTTACTTTACTTAATTTTGAGCAAATTTTTCACAGTTTAAAAGGGAAGATAATTCTTTTAAGCTGTCATTATGTAGGGAATATTATCTTCTTGAATGGGACCAGAACAGACTTTACAAAATAGCTATTCTGTGGCAGCCCAGTCTTAGATCATGAAGTAGAGTGAAGATAATTAGTTAAGGAAGGATCATAAACAACTTTTTTTTCCTTTTGGTTTCTTTTAAGAGATAATTTATGAAAATACTTTGAAAAGAAAAATCTGTCTGTGCTTTAAAGAAAAGCTTTGAAAGTAGCAGGGGCAGAAAAGTCCAATTCTGACCCATTGATAAAAATTTTCTAAGAGAACCTGTTCTCTGGTTTCTCATATCAGAAACCTCTGTAATATTATTAATATTTTAGTGTCAGCCTTTCTAATAGGCATGCAGTAGTGTCATGGTGGCTTTAATTTTGAATCCCCCAGTAACATGAAATTGAACATCTTCTCATTCGCTTACTTGTCACTCACATATGTTTTATGGTGAATTGTCCATTTAAATCTGTTTAAAACTATTTTCTCATATATGGAGTTTCTAGAGTTCTTAATTTTAATGTATATTTCTGATACAATTCTTTTATTGAATTAGTTACTTCCTAATGTGTTCTCTCATTTGTGGTTTGGCCTTTCATTTTTTAGTAGAATCTTTCAAAAACAAGTCTTTAATTTTGATGAATTCTAATTTTTTCAATTTTGTTTCTTATTGTGCCTTTGTTTTGTCCTCATGAAGCTTCGCCTAATCCAAGTTTACAACATTGTTTCCCCTATATAATTTTTTGTTAATACTTGTATTTGATGAAATGTATTGATTTAATTTTATTGAACATGTGGCCAGAGCTGGCCTCTGTCACTTGTCTTTTATTTATTTATTTGTTTTTTGGTGGTATTTGGGCTTGAACTCAGGTCCTGGTGCTTGTTAGGCAGACACTTTAGTACTTGAGCCATTCTTTCAGCCTTGGCTTCTGTGTCTTGTTTCTAATCTTCAAGAGAGAGTAGTCTGCTAGTTACAGGTTTCTCATAGCAGCCTTATATTAGGTTGAAACATTTCCTTTTATTTTTAGTTTTTTGAGTGTTTTTATTATTAATGGATATTACCAATTTCTTTTTCTGAGTCTATTGAAATGATCATTTTTTTGTTTTTTGGTGGTATTGGGGTTTGAACACAGGGTCTTCTGCTTGCTTTACTACTTGAGCCATATCTGCTTTAGTACTTTCTGATTTTTATTTCAGTTATTTTCCAGATAGGGTCTCATTTTTTTTATTTTGTTATGTATGTGCACTTGTGAATACATGTGTGTACAAACACCTGGGCCAGCACAGATGGTAATCCTCCTGCTTATGCTTCCCATATAGGTGGGATTACAGATCTTGTCCATATGTTTTGTTGAGATTGGGTTTTGCTAATGTATTTCTGGGCTGATTTTGAACTGTGATCCTCCTGATCTCTGTCTTCTGAGTTGCTGCAAATATTCTACTTTTAAAAATACTCATTTGTCAAAATGATGAATTGTTTTGATTAGTTGTCAAATTAGCCTAATAGTCCTAGAAAAAACTTAACTTGGTAATCACATACTATCATTTTTGTGGTTGTTGCTCAGTGCTGGGGATCAAACCCAGGGCCCTGTGCATGCTAGGCAAATGCTGTACCACTGAGCTACATTTCTAGCCCTGTATATCCTTTTAATATATTGTAGGTTTCCATTTTCTCAATTTTTTCATTTATATTTTTAAGGAATTTGTCTCTAATTTTCTCATGATGTCCCTCTCAGGTTTTGGTATTAGGGTAAGGCTGATCTCATTGAATGAAATGGGAACTATTTCTTTTTCCCTAAATTTCTACAACAGTTTGTGTAGAATTGGCATTGTTTCTTTCTTAAATATGTATTCATGTCTAGATTAGCTAATGCTTTTTGAGTGAGCTTTGATGGTTTGTGTTGTTTAAAGAATTTTTCCATTTGATTTAAATTGTTGAACTTATTGGCAAAATAAGGTACAGTATTACATTATTGACCTATTACTATTTCTAAACTCTGTAATATTGCCACCTTTCTTGTGCACAATTTTGTTAATCTATGTTTTCCTCTTTGATAAGTTTTCTGATTAGAAATTTATCAACTTTTTATCAATTGCCAAGGAAACATCTTATTTCTTCAATTTTTATTATGGTTTTTCTACTTTCTTTGTCTTTGATTTCCATTCTAATCTCCACTATTTCTTTGAGGGCAATAACTTCTTAAGTTCCTTTATATAAGAACTTTCTTCTATAAAATGCATGCTTAATGTGATAAATTTAATTTCTTCCTTAGTGATGACTTAATGATATGCAACTTTTTTTGGAATGGGACTGGAGTTTGAACTCAGGGTTTCACACTTGCGAAGCAGGCACTCTACTGCTTAAACCACACATCTAGTCCATTTCACCCTGGTTACTTTTGGAGATGGGGTCTCATGAACTGTTTGCCTGGGCTGGCCTTGAACTGTGAGCCTCCTATTCTTAGCCTTCCAAGTAGCTAAGACTACAGGTGTGGGCCACCAATGCCCAACCACACATGTAACATTTTTGATAACTTAGATTTTCATTGTCATTCAGTTTAATACACTAGTTTTTTCATTACTTTATTCACTATTTAATTTGGCTGTGGTTAGACTTTTTGAAAGATCTGAAACTTTAAAAATATATAGAAACTCTTGTGGTATGCAAAGTGTATTTTCATGAACATTTCAAGTGCAATTGGAAGAGATGTGTATTGTACTAATTTAGCATGTTTTTAACTAATACTAATTATTATCAGTTAGGTTAAATTTGTTAGTGTTATTCAAATCCTGTATCCATTATGAATTTTCTATGTATTTTCTGAAAAAATTGACAGAGAAGTAATGAAATCATCAAATACAGCTGTAGATTTGTATGTTTCTCTGTTTGGTTTTATCAGGATTTCCTTTATTCATTTTAAGTCTTTCTTATTAGATACATAATTATTTAGGGATCTATTGATCCTATTTTATCATCATGAGATTACTTTCCTCATTCTATGTAATATTCTTTGCTCAAAATTACATTTTGTCTGCTGTTAATATATCTACTACTCCAGCTTTCAATGGATTGTTAGTTAACTTCTCCCCTTTTTGTTTTCAGCCTACTGGGTCTGCACACTTTGTGTTTTTTATAAAATAGGTTATGATTTTCTAAAACCTATAATCTGACCCAAGTATTCAGACTATTTACATTTAATGTACTGTTAATATAGTCAGTGTAAATCTTTAATTATCCTACTGTCTGTTTGCTCTACACTCCATCTATTATTTGTTCCCTTTATTCTTCTTTTCTACCTTCCTTTTGGCTTGATTATTTGGTTGTTTATTTCCTAATTATTGACCAACTTTTCTTGCCTTTCTTCATGATTGGTAATTTTTTTAAATTGGATGTCAGATGTTATGAATTTTATGTTTTGGATGCCAGGTATGTTTGCATTCTCATAAGTATTCTTAAATTCTCCTGGGACCTAGTTAAGTTACCTGAAAGCATTTTGAATCTTTTGGATCTTGCTTTTAAGAGTTGTAATGAATATTCATAGCAGTGTTCAGACTTTGTCTAAGTACCAAGGCAAGATTCTTCTGTGTATTCTATACCACATGCTATGCATTGTAGCTATTTCTATTTGACTGGAAGGTTGGATGCTATTTCCTACTAAGGGTGAATGCCAGGCACTCATACCTCTAACTTTTTTTTTCTTGATGACTCCAACATCAGGTAGATTTTTCACATGCATGCACTGATCAATACTCAACTGAGTGCTCCAGGGGAGACCCTTTGTTGATCTCGGGGACTCTTGCTCTTTGCAGTTCTTTTTATTATTGTACTTGGTGCTGAGGGCCCAAACAATGTATGTACATATGAATAAATGAATAAAAAAAAAGGAATTGACTATTAGGAAAATTTAGATTTTAATTCAACCTTGACAGTATTCTTGAAATATATGTGTGTGAGTCTGTGTGAATGATCTATAATTCATTTGGTGATAAAACTGTCTCTAATTTTAAGAGAATGACCTAATTTAATTATATTTGTCATGTATAATTATTTTGTCATGTATTTCTTATATGATAAACACTTGCTGACAAACTAAAAAATAATTTTATCATATTTAAGTTTGCATACTTGATAATCACTGATATGATTCTAGTTACTCTGGGAGTTATAATTCTATTAGATTACAAAGTTTAATTCTTCACAACTCTTATTAATTCTTCATTTCTGGCACATAAAGACCATGTTTTTAAAGTTTTGAGCTGATTTTTGTTTCATTATTACTTAAGTAGAAATTTACCTAATTAAAATTATTCCCTTGTAAGTAAAACCACATAAGCACGGACATTTTTCGAAGGTCGGAAGTTTCTTTCAAAAAATTAGAAAATATTTGTCATTGTTTCATATGTATGAAAACCATATCCTTGAATTGAGATAAGTGTTCTATTCCAGAGTTCAGCAAACTACAGGATTTTTTAGGCTAATGCTTTTCTAAATTAAAGACATTTTTAAATACAACTTTGCCCATTGATTTATTGATTATGTATGGTTGCTCTCATGTTACAATAGAGGAGCTGAGTAATTGTGGCAAAGACTGGGCCAGTAAAGCTGAAAACGTTTATTATTGTGTTGATTTCTGCTTAACATACTGGGAAAATACAAGGAAATACGATTTCTACTTGCAAAGATTAAGTCTTGATAAAATATAGAGTAATATAGAGTAATGCCTTTAAAATCAATTCAGTCTTAGAAATTAAAAGCTTTTAAAAAATATTTCATCTGCTAGGGATTGAACCCAGGACCTTCCTTGCATACACTCAGCAAGTACACTTCCACTGAGCTCCATCACCAGCTGTAGAGAATTAAAGGTTTTAAGGCTACTTTCTTGGAGAATCAGCGCAAGCTTGTACCATGCTTAAAACTGAGTTTTTAACTTGCGGTAACTCTTTACTAGTATGTCATGAAGAAGCTCTGACCAATTAAGATGGCTGGGTATTCGCTGATACTTTTTCCTTATCTTTTATTTCTGGGAAAAGATTGCAATTGATTTGATAACTAGACTATGGAAGAAGTGACTCTGGTAGTTTCTGAACCTAAGCCTTCACATATAGGAACTTCTAGATTTGGAATACTGCTTTTGAAACTGAACCATAGTGTGAAATGACTACTCTGACACTAGCATGCTGAGAGAAGGGATCCTGAGACAAAAGGCAATGTGGAGAGAAAGAGAGAGCAAGATCCCTGAGACGTGAGATATATAGATGAAGAGGATCCTCCAGCTCCTGTTTGACCACCTGCTGTGACTGTGATCAGTGAACAACCTTCTAGTCAAACCCTTCACAAATTCCTGATCCATAAAATTTGAGCAAATTAAAATGAGTATTTTAGTGCATAAAATGTTGGGGTGCTTTTTTATGTAATAATAAATAACGAAGTTATCTTTTGTTTATACTATTATTGCTATTGCTGCAGCTCAAGACTAGAAACACAGAATTGCTGCAGTGAGGTAGCCAACAGTGAGTAAAAGACTGTGCTCTCAGCTCCTATTCATACTTTCTATCATAGTCTCTGCCCCTGAAGGAAAGGGGCTTATCTTATTCTTTCATGTATCTGCATTTGCAGATTACTAGCAAGTGTTTACTAGTTAGGCCAATGGAAGATTAATAAGAAAACAGGTGACAAACATTGTCATATCTACTTCCTTGATAGGTATATTATTTTGTTATTATATCTAACTACAATAAACACATAATATGTGATTATCACTGATTATGTTGATCTAATTTTTAAAGTATACAATCAATAGTCTTTAGTTTTAGGTCCTTGCCTCTTATCAGTTGTCAGTGTATATTAAAACTAGTCAAGAGAATATGGAAGAAATTGTCATGGAAATCACCCAGGTAATAAAGACAAAAATTGCTTAAAATATCTAGATAATAAAAAATAAATTGTCCCTATTTGTTTCAGGTGGATATTTTTGTTTGCTTATTTTTTCATTATTAGTGTGTTAGTTTTATAATGAAACAAAGTATGTCTTACATATTGTCTAGAATTACAAATATGTGGAGGTAAATTAAAACATGGATGAGGACTGATACACTCTGAAATAAAGTTAACTCTGGGGAAATTAAGGAGAAATTTCAAGATGGAGATGCAAGTGTCTCTCAAATGTATAGTTTAGGAGGTGTTATAAGTTTAGAAAAACTGAAAAATGTAAATAATGGGTAGATTGACTGAAGGCAATATTGGTATGCTGATTTTCTTGATTTCATAGTAGAAATGAAATGCATTTATACATATCAAATAGGTTTTCCTCTGATACCTTTACAGGACAAAGGTTCATTTATCTTTGGTAACACACATTGAAGGAGAACACAAACATTGTGTAATGGTGAACCAAATGGCTCAATAGTTTATAACCCTATAGCTATGACTTCATTTTTTCTTGTAAGTGATAATATCATGACTATCTTCTCAAGGTATTGTCAGGGAATTTCCCGTTATATTCATCTAAATTCCCCTTGGTCTACCTTTTAAACATCTCAGATTCCACATGGAATATCATTCAAAACCCATCTGCTTTAGTCCATTCATTTAACTAATTGATAAGTAATAAAATTCTCTTACAGCTAATGAGATGTCTAGATCTTGTCTTTACATATGTGGGGAAAGTGTATCAGATCCAAAGATCAAAAATGAAATTTCTGCTACTTTTTACAGGGATATTAATAAGAAATATTAGCTATTACTAAAACAAGCCCTCTTCTTCAGGATAAGTATTTATACCTTTTTATGAAGGATAAGAATTCCATAGTTTATGTTAGGACCCTGTTTATTCTTTATTTTAAACCTTGCTGCTTTGCAGAAAATAAAGGTTTTATTTTTTAACCTTGAGCCAAAGAAAGCAATCATTCCTGACAAAACACAAACAATTCAAAGTGTAGACATAAGAGCCTGGTTTCACTGGTACCATTGTAAAGGAAATTCCACTCTGACCCCCGCCATTCTTGACTAGATACAATAGCAGGCAACCTTGAAACTTATTGACTTTTCAAAAATGAATCCAAGAAGACCTAATGAGATAAATATGGTTTGTAATTCTTTCGTGTGTCACTACCTGTGATACTCACTATTTAAAAGATGTGCATATATCTATCTTTGGGGAATGCTTTTGATAATCATACTCATTAAAATCTGTGTCTTTCTGTCATCCTTGCCTGTTTATTTATCTTTGTTTTTTGTAAAAAAAAATGTTTTTGACCTGGAAATAGTTACGTTACATGAAAGTAGTGAGGCACAGAAAATCCTTTTGTTGACTCCATTTATATTAAATGTCAAGAATAAGCTAATCCATAGGGAAAAAATACAGACTGGTTATTGTCAGAGCCTGGCAAGGGAAGAATGGAAAGTGAGTGTTAACAGGCATGAAGTCTCTTTTCTGCAGTGAAATTATATAGTGATGATTGCAATTCTGAATATCTGTATAACTCTGTGAGTAAATTGAACAGTACTGAGTTGTACACTGTGAAAGAGTAAAGCTTATGGTGAAGTGAGTTATACTCAATTTTATATGATACAAAAAATAGTCATACCCTTTTTCATTCAAAACAATATATGCTAAGATATTTTAAAATGTTTTAATATTATGCTGGGTAAAAAAGGGAATTTTTCACATAGTTAAATTAATATTGCAACAGTGATATAGAATTCTGTGATAAATCTTGCTTTTGGAGGGTTTTAGGATTTTTTATCATTTCAAATGAGCTTCATGAAACTTGCAAACAAGAGTTTTTCTTAAATAAAACTAACACATCATAATTTAAATTTCTAAATTAAATAGATCTTTTTGAACTGGTTGAAACCACCATGAAAAAGGGACTAAGGTGGAAAGAAGAAAAATAAAGGAGATGAATGAAGTCAGGTTATAATATATAAAAAACAAGGAAGTGCCAAAAGGAAGCTCCCTGAGTAGCTATGTTAAACATCCAAAAATGTCATTTTTTTCTTCTTTTCTTATACAAAATTGGAGAACAAGAAGGTGGAACATGCCTGCCTGGGGGAGTTGGGACTACTGGTGTGGGGGAAATGGTGAAGGAGGGTGAATATTGTACAAATATTGTGTACACATGTATGTAAATGAAAAAATGATATCTGTTGAGACTATTCCAGGAATGAGGGGAGGGGGTTTAGTGGAATAGTGGATGGGTGCATTCAAGTATGACATATTTGATATAAGAACTTCTGTAAATGCCACAATGTAGTTCTACCCAGCATAACAATAAAAAGGAAAAAAAATAAAAGATACTCTTCTTATAATTCCTCCATGTGTTGATATTATCCCTGAGTAATTTTTGAAATAAACTAGTTTTCCTTACTCAATAACAATGCTGAAAACTAAAATGACTCACAAGAACCCTCTAGGTAATGAGCAAAGGAGGTTTAAAGATATTAGAATAGCTAGGGCCAGTGGCTCACGCCTGTAGCTAGCTACTCAGGAGGCAGAGATCAGGAGGATCACAGCTTGAAGCCAGCCTAGGCAAATACTTCTGTGACCCTACCTTGAAAAAAACCATCACAAAAAAGGACTGGTGGAGTGGCTCAAGGTGTAGGCCCTGAGTTCAAACCCTGGTACCACAAAGAAAAAAAAAAAGATACTTGAATAGAAATAAGTAAACTTTTTCTGTGAAGGCACAAAATGGTGAATTTTTGAGACTTTGTGGACCAATTTAGTCTGTAATAGTTATACCATTTTGGCCATTTTCTGCATGTTAGCAAAACTATCCACATAGACTGTACATAAGCCGATGATTGTGACTATAATCCAATAAAATTTATTTAATCAGGAGATCAGTGTTGGTTTATATGCCGTGGTTTTCCAACCCATAGGTCAGAACATTACTGTCCTGCTCAAGGTCACGTAGTTAGTCGTGGTTAATATGAGACTCCAATTAAACAGATTTAGTGGGATTCCAGAGTCTATATTTTTGATGGGTGTCATAACAAAAATCAATTCATGATCATTTGCAAACTTAGAAAGGAGGGGGTGGGGGCAAGGGGAAGAAATGACCCAAGCCTTGTATGCACATATGAATAATAAAACAATAATAATAAAAAAAGAAACAAAACAAACAAACACAACCCTTTCCTTATATCCTCCTCAAAGGAAACGGTGTAGGTGGGTAAAAGTGGTGGAAATGTCATGTACTCATATATGAAAATGGAAAAATAAGACCTGTTGAAACTGTTCCAGGAATGGAGGGAGGAGGGATAAAGGAGAATGATGGAGTGAGTAAATTCAATTATGATATATTGTAAGAACTTTTGTAAATGTCACAGTGTATCCTCAGTACAACAATGACATAATAAAAAAAAGAAAGTACATTTAAATGAGTTAATTGATGCTGGTATTATTTATAGAATACTAAGCTTATTTTTTTAGCATGTTCGTTCTGGTAAGATACACGGAACATAAAATTTACCATCTTGACCATTTTTAATTTTGTACTTCAGTAGTATTAAATACATTTATAATGTGCCACCCTCATCACCCTCACCATCATCTATCACCATAAGTCACTTTATCTGTTAAAACTGAAACATTATACCCATTAAATAAGAACTCCTCAGTACCCCTGTCCCCAGCACCTGGCAAACACCTTTCTATAGCCTCTGATTTTAATAGGTACCTGACATAAGTGAATCCCACAGAAAGTTTGTGATTACTTTCCAATTAGTATCATGTCTTCAGGTTTCAATCATTTTGTTGGATATGTTAGAATTTCCTTCCTTTTAAAGGCTGAATATGTATATGTAACAACATTTTGTTTAAGGAGTTAATCCTTGATCAACATTTAAGTTGCTTCTTTTTGTTTTTGCTATTGTGAGTAATACTGGTAAGAACATGTGTGTAAAAATGTCTGCTCAAGGTCCTGTCCTATTCTTGTCAATTCTTTAGAGTATTACCTAAAATGGAATTGGATCAAATGATATTTCTATTTTTAATGTTTTGAGGAATCATCACACTGTTTTCCATAGCAGATATATCACTACATTTCCACCAGTGATACATGTTGGTTCCAATTTCCCCACATCATTATAAATAACTTTTTGGTAGCAGCTCTGTAGTGGATATGAGATGGTGTCTTATAGTTTTGTTTATTTTCATTTCCAATAAGTAGTAATACTAAGCACTTTTCATGTTCTTATTGACCATTTCGTTGATTCAAGTCTATTGCCCATTTTAGAAATCAGTTATTTGAATTTATTGCTGAATTTTCAGAAAATTTTATGTATTATAAATATGAATCCTTTATCAAAATATTATCTTTAAGTATTTCCTCCCATTTAGGGGCCTAACTTTCCCAGCATCAATTGTTGAAAGAGTGTCCCTTGTTCTATTGAATGGTCTTGGCATCCTTATCAAAAATCATTTGTCTACATATGCAGGAATGTCTGGACCTTGTGTTCTATTTCATTTGTGCATATGTCTGTCATCATGCCAATGTCACACTCTTGAGTATTGTAGCTTTGCAGTTACTTTTGAAATCAAGAAGTATGTATTCTCTAGGTTTGGTCTTTTTCAAGATTATTTTGATTATTTGGAGTACACTTGAGATATGAATCTTAAGATGAGCTTTTTTATTTCTGCAAAAAAATGTCATTGTGATTTGATAGGGATTGCATTTAATTTGTAGATAGCTTTGAATAAAAGTGACATTTTAATAATTTAAGTATTATAGTTCATGAACATGGGATATGTGTTCTATTTATGTCTTCTTTAGTTTCTTTCAGTAATATATTATATATTTAAAAGTACAAATCTTTCACATCCTTGGTTAATTTCTAAGTATTTTACTATTTTTCATGATATTATGAATGTAATTTTTGTTATTTTCATATTTTATGTTGTTGGTATATAGAAATACAATTGATTTTTATCTTTTACATGTTGAATTTATTTATTGTTTCAAATAATTTTTTGTGGACAAGTTAGGATTTTTTACATATAAGATCATATCACCTGCAGAGATAATTTTACTTCCTCTTTTTTAATCTGGATAGTGTTATTACTTTACTTTGCCTCATTGGGTGAGCTAAAATTCTACCATTAAATTGAATGGAAATGGTAAAAAATGAGCATCCTTAACTTGTTTCTAGTTTTGGAGGAAAACTCAGTTTTTCCACAATTAAGTATAATGTTAACTGTAGATTGTTCATATATGAATTTTATTTTTCTAGGAATAAATCTTAGTCGGTCATGGGGTACAATGTATTTAACAGGCTGCTGAGTTTGGTTTGGTCATATTTCATTACAGATTTTTGCACCAGTGTTTATTTGTAAAGATTTATGGTCAGTAACTTGCTTTTCTTGTAGCATCTTTGGCTTTGGTATCAGAGTAATGCTGACCTTATAGATTGTGTTAGGAAATGTTTCCTTCTCTTCAATTATTGGAAAAGTTAAAGAAAGATGGATGTTACTTTTTCTTTGTTTGGTAGAAGTCAGTGAAACCATCAAGTCTTGGGTCTTTCCTATTTTTAATTATTGATTAAATTTCTTTGCCAATTACTATTCAGATTTTCTATTTTTGTGTTTGATTTATTTAGTCTTTGTTTTGTGTTTCTGGAAATTTGTGATACAGAGTCACGAGTTCAAGGCCATAACAATGAGTGGATATTTTTATTAATTTTGTAATATTCCATTGTAATAGCAGTTGTATTAGCCTAATCCAAGGTAGATTTTACTGATTGTATTCTGTTAAATGATTTCACTTAATTTTAGGATTCTTGTATAAACTCTATAACAAAATTTCAGTCTTCTTCCTTACAGAGATTACTTCTCACAAGTTGCATTTATTATCCTCTCTTTGGGATCTGGTTACTTTTCCTCATATTGGTAGCAATATGGAAAAATCAGCTTTTCATTTCTCTCAACAATTATATGTGGTTTTAATATATCAAGTTATCCCAATATATGGCCTCAAACTTTTTCATTTTCATTTGTACTGTAGATATTATATTACCTGTCTAGGATGGATGAAAGTCTTGTCTTTTTTATTGTAACAACTGACAAAATTTTATCATTGTTTCAAGTATATTGGTTTGTTAGCTAAAGGAGTTAGCATAGCTAAAGAACTACAGGTAGTCATTCTCAATTTATGCTTACTAAAAGCCTCTGCTTGTATTTCAATAATATGTGCCTTGTTTTTGATTCCTTGGTATCTGAAGATAGTATTTGCATTTAGCTTATAAGGAATTTGAGAATGACTAATCAACTCCCTTAACTTAATTAAAAACATAAATATCAGAACTAAGATAGTGAAAATAATTTTATTGATCAAGCATTGGTTTAGTAAGTGTTATCAGGTGCTACAGTGGTATTCTAATATGATGTTATTAAAAGAATTTATTTTTTTATTATGGTTTCTTGACCATTTGTGAACTTATGTATGATGCATATAAGATTTACTCAATAATATAAGCACAGTTCTAAAAATAAAACAGTGCTTAAAAGCAAAAGGTTATTATGAGGTATAAATATGGAAGGAAAATAGCACAAAATGTCAACTGGATTTTGAGATTTGTATAAAAAGTCATGAAGCAATAGGTATCCATGCACACTTGCCATTTCTGCTTAAATTGATTAATTGCAAGATAAATAAAATGTAATTATCTTAATTCCAGAAAGGGAACTGCTGCTAACCTTATGAAGGCTGAATTTTATAAAGCTATTTCTAAATAGGTCAATCTTGCTGGCATTAGGAGATAATAATCCTTACCTGGGCCAACTCTATTATATGACTATATTATACACTCAGATAAACCTGTCAGCCAAGTGACAAGACACAGTGGGAGGTTGTGCAGTGGCACTTCCTAAAACAATGAAATGACTGCATAAAAAGTGTAAGCACAAATATACAATATAAAATGTCCCATATATATTATTCGTAGCACACCTCCTAAAAATATATACCTGATAGTTTAAGTTTTTCCTGATTCTACCAGGACCTTCATAAAAATTGAAGTTATTGAGCAAGGACCAAGGAAAACCCAATCCCTATGTCAAAAATATTTGGGGTAGGGGGCACAAACACAAAATCAAAAACTCATAAGGAAATTGGAAGGAAATGTTAACATAGAGGGAATAACACTCTCTTAGAACATTTTGTGTTGCTACAATCTACACAGAATAGTACAAACAATAGAAGTTTATTTAGTTCACAGTTTAGGAGGATAAGAAGTTCTAGATTAGGGGATTGCAACTGGCAAGATTCAATTCACTGTCTACTGATGGCACAATGTGGAATGGAGAAAAGGAAGAGAGCACAGACATGAGGGAGAACTCTTGTTCTGAATTAACTTTTATAACAAATCCATTCTCAAAATTCACTGTTATGATAATAACATGACTCCTTCAATGAGAGCAAAGCCTTCATGATATAATCACCATTTGAAGCTCTCACCTCTTAACACCACCGCACTGGGACTTAAGTTTTCAACATACAAACTTTGAAGGACACATTCAGACCTTAGCAATTAACCATGGGGCAGTACAAGGGATGAATGCTTGTATTTGCACCTTTCTTATTCGAAGTTTGAATCATTAGGTGCAGAGAACCTATTTGTGATACATAGTCATGAATTCCTAAAAGTAAATCTGCCTTTTGGTTATCAAGCTGATGTTTAAATGACATATAATTTAGTCTAAGTGAATTCTGAAGGTATTCAAGAGGATTTCCAGTTTATAGATCCTGTAAAGTACTGGGCAGTTACCCTTTTAAATATCTGAAGGTAAATAGATGGGAAGTTTAAGGAATGGACAGAGATAAGAAGATGGTTTAAAAATTTAATGAAGTCCAAAATTTATAAAAATTCACAGTTAATTTATGATTCCTATTGGATAAGTAAAGAATCGAGTGGCAAAATAGGAAAACTTTGAAGGCACCAACAGAGAGAGACAGAAGGAAAGAGGGAGAATATTTAAATATAATTGCCACCATAAAATAAAAAACAATTGTCAATATTTATGAAATGAAATGCATTTTCAACATTAATAGAAGTTGTACTGTCAATGATAATAGTAATTCTTCCAATTATCCAGCTGTACTGCGAATAGCACAAACTTATTTCCCCATGCTGCTTAGGTAAACAAATGGCATCATTTTTCAATCATAAAAGATCCCCATTATCCATGTTCTTTGATTTATTATCAAAGAAATGTTTTAACAAATTAGATAACCACCAATTTTAAAATTTGAGTCTAATAACCTTAAATGTATCATACTTAACTAGAAAACTTTCCTTTTATTTTTTAAGATCAAGTGACAGAATTTGTAATATATTATTATGAAAAGAAAATATAGCAACACAAGTTTATTGCCTAAAGCCTGGACAAATTAATAGACAGATTCAGTTTTAAAATGAAGTGAGAGAACCTTTGTAGATGCCACAATGTACCCCTAACTAACACAACAGTAAAAGAAAAAAAAATGAAGTGTGAAGTAAGAGAGAATAAGTCATGTTCTTTGAAATTTATTGCAGGATACATGATCAACTGATAATTTGTTAATTCACATTATTGTATTAAATGCTTAAATCTGTGAATAAGGAAATGTGACATTGAACATACATTTAAATATTTTGAGTTTGTTAGTGCACAATGGACAGAAGAAAATGAATGATTAGTTATAAATAAATGGCATGATTAAGCCCATGATATAAGAGCAATGTGTACTGCAAATAATTGGAGAGAGATTTCACTGTCTCTTCTCCTTTATGATTTAGGGCATTTTCCTCCACAATTATCTCAATGAAGTTGTCCTAGTTTCCCCAAGTAAAACTTATTGTCCTGCCCTATCATAATGAATATGGTTCATTGCCCCACACTCCTTTATCTACTAAATCTATCTCAATTTTTATCATTGGTCTTACATTTTTAATTAACTTTATTGAAAAATGAATTTCTTTTAACTGAGCCCTTCAATTGGCCTTGGTAATTCTATGTCTCCTATAATTTCCTCCACAATCATGATTAAAGAATGTTTCTTTAAAATTTTCTTCTCTCCCTTTGGGGTCAAGTTCTATTCCAAGATCCAGCTACAAAAAACCATTGAATTACTGTCTGCCACTGAAGGTTAGTTTTTTTATATGAAAACATATAAATGGAACCATACTATGTTCTATTTGTCCTTGTCCCCTTTTAACTTTTAATACTAATGAATATGTCAGTAGATCATTCTTTTTATCGATAATCAATACTCTACTATGGATATCAAAAATTATGCCAGTCTTTTAACATTTCACATTTTTGTAGTGATATCTGATCTCTCATCATGACTTTAATTTATGTTCTCCTATTATAATGATGTCGAATATTTTTATAGGTTCAAAGGTTATTTGAATATTGCCTTAGTAAAATACTTTTCAGAAATTTTGCCCATTTAAAATGCGTTGTTTATAATAGTATTTGGTGGAATTTATTCTCTCTATGTTTTGAATATATGTGTTCTTCTAGATACACATCTTGTAATTATTTTCTACCTGTTTTTAGAAAATCTTTCATTTTAATGCTGTTTTCAAAGGGCTTTTAAAAATCATGAAGTCGCTGGGCACTGGTGACCCATGCCTGTAGGATCACAGTTTGAAACCAGCCCATGGCAAATAGTTTGTGAGACCCTACCTCAAAAATATCCAACCCAAAAAGGGCTGGTGGAGTTGCTCAAGAGGTAGTGCTTGCCTAGCAAGCATGAGACCCTAAGTTCAAATCCCAGTACTGACAAAAAATTTTAAAAAAACATAAAGTCAAGGTAGTAATTCTTATTGCTTTAGTTATAAGGAATCTTTTCATGCCCTAAGATTACTGGGATTTCTTGTTGAATTTCATCATTTCAGCTTTTGTGTTTAGGTCTATGATACATTTTGGATTTAGTTGTTTGTGTGGTGTGAGGTAAAAACAGTTTCATATTTTCCACACAGTTATTCAGTTGTGCTAGCACCAGCAATTTCTTGCATTAGTTCACCAAATTCCACTTCCCAAATTGTGATATTATGAGAACCATGTGACCCCTGCATATTCATTAGATTTTATTATGGGGAAACCTGAGTCTAATTATACATGGTAAACATTTCCAACCTTTGCTCTGGAGACAGATATTAACTCTGTCTTCTAAGGCGGATTTCTATAAAATTCTGAAAACTATAGCTCAGAAAGAAGTTCCTTAGATCACGAAACATACAGAAATGTGAAACCTTAGAGAATTATCTTTCTCAGCTGGGCATGGTAGAACATACTTGTAATCCCAGCTACTCCAAAGGCAGGCAGAGGCAGGAGGGTCTCAGTTTCAAGGCCAGCCTAGGCAAAGTTAGCAAGGTCCTATCTCAAAAACAAAATACAAAAAAAAAAAAAAAAATAGGTGGGCATGACGTTTCATGCCTGTGAAGGAAAATCACCATCCAAGACCATGAGACCCTATCTGAAAAATAAGCTAAGTCACAAAGGGATGGAGTCAAAGGGTAGAACAAAATCACAAGCCCTGAGTTCAATCCCCAGCACTGCCAAAATAAATAAAGAAAAATAATAAAAAAACTCAATTAAAAAATAAATAATCTAATTGAAAGGATACTAGATCTAAATAGACCTTTTCCCCAAGGAGGACATACAAATAGCCAACAGGTAAATGAAAACAGCTCAAAGTCACTAGTCATCAGGGAAATGTACATCAGAACCAAAATGATACATCACCTCATTCCACTAAGAATGGCTCTTGTTAAAAAAAAAAAAAGGTAAATGATAAAAAGTGCTGCTGTGGATGTGGAGAGAAGGGAACCACTGTATACACCTAGTTAGAATGTAAGTTAGTACAATCACTGTGGAAAACAGTAAGGAAGTTCCCCCAGAGGTATGGGGATAGGTAAGAAACCCAAAACATGATAGTATTTGATGTCCTCACTGCTGAGGAACTAATACAGAAAATTTAAAGTGACAGAGGTCAATATGGGAAGGGGATCAGGAACTAGTGAAAAGGTCAGTTAGAAATGAATCAACCTGGGTTGTAACATATTTATACATGAAAACAATGCTAGGAATCTCTCTGTATAGCTATCCTTATCTCAACTAGCAAAACGCTTTGTGTTTCTTAATATTGTTTATACTTTCTCTTCAACAAAATTAGAGATAAGGGCAGAACAGATTCTGCCTGGAAGTGAGGGGGGTGGGGGGTAGTGGGAGGGGTCAGGGGGATAAGGGGAGAAATGGCCCAAACAATGTATGCACATATGAATAAACGAATAAAAAAAAGTAGTTCCCCCCCAAATTAAAAAAAAATAGAACTACCTTTGATGTTACAATCCTATTTCTGGGTGTATATCAAAGGAAATCAAATTAATTTATTGAGAAAAACATCAGCCCTGCCAAGCTTATTGCAGTGATATTCATAATTGTTAAGACATGCAAGCAAACTAACTGTCCAGCTGATAAAAAGACAAATAGCATGTGGTACATATACACAATGAAATACTGTGCATTCATAAAAGGAATGAAATCCTGTCATTGTGACAATGTGGGTAGAACTGGATATCATTATCCTATGTTAAATAAAGTCAGGCACAGAAAGACAAGAACCAGGTGATCAACATCATATGTGGCAGCTAAATTATTTGATCTCATAGAAATCGAGTATGATGGTGGTTATCAGAAGCTGGAGAGAGTAGGAGGGAGGGAAAGGAAAGATTGATTAATGGAACTAAATTATACTGAGTTCAGAGGAGATGTTCTGTTGCTTTATTGCACAGTTGGATGATGATAGGCAATGATAATATTCTGTTTATTTAAAAGAAACTAAAGTTCAGAGAAGATTTTGAATGCTTTCCCCATAAAAACTGATAAATTGGCCAGGCATAGTGGCTGAAGTCTATAATCTCAGCTATTCAGGAGGTAGAGATTGAGAGGATCACAGTTCAAGGTTGGCCTTGGTAAAAAGTTAGGAGATCCCACACCATCAAATAGGCTGGGTATGATAGCATATGTCTGCCATCCCACTAATGTGGGAGGCATAGGTAGAGGATTGCAGTCTGAGGCTGGCATCAGACAAACACACAAGACCCTATATGAAAAATAACTAAAACTGTAGGCATGGCTCAAATAGTAGAGTACTTTCCCAGCCAGGGGTTTGATTTCAAACCCCTGTACTACAAAAGAAGAAGAGAGATAAATATTGAGGAGATAGGCTTATCCCGAATTGAGCATCACACAGTGTATGCATGTACTGAAACATTGTATGGTATCCATAAATATGTACAATTTCACTTAGCAGTTAAAAATGAAAAATACATTTTCTCAAAATTGAAAATTAGAAAAAAATACAAATAATATTTCAAAAAATAGTATAGAATAGATTCTATCTTAGTAGGACACACAAAGTAACATGTTTCATATAGGCTTAAAGATGTTTTATCGAAATGCTGAAAATTGTTATAGCAGCTTAATCAAGAAATTAGTAACTGTTACTAATAGCAACTCTATTAGTAAACACTCTGAAATTGAAAAGATAGTACTGAGCCCAAGGTTTAGAAATTTGTATTCCGAAAAATCACTTTATATCCATAACATCTTATTTTTGAAAATACTAGGTTTATGTGTACCTCAGAATATGGTATGAATATATCATCCAAAGTCTATTAGTGAATCAAATCTGGTCTGGGTTTAGGAAGATTACAATAAGAAGTATTATGGTCATATTACTATAAGTATATATATGTACTATTTCATGTAGTTCTTTTCAAATTTCACTAACTCTGAATTAATTAATCACTGAAATTTATCTCCCCCAGATAAAACTATGGATGTTCCATAAATCTCTAACATTAGGAGAAAATTATCCATGAGTTTGCTGTATTGTAGAATTTGGATGTTGCTTATATAGCTTTTCTTACCACTAGAATCCTTCAGGCAGCAGGTTTTACTGGGAAGCCTGCTAGATTCCTGTCAAAATTTCACAGTTTTCATTATTTCCGTGTTCCCTTATAACTTCTGCAATTTTGTTGCTCCCTATAGTGGAAGTTTTCAGAAATTTTTACTCTACTTTGTACAATTGAATAATTAAGAGTTGTTGTCATTATAATTGCAACTTCTTTATTAGAAGTTTGCCACTGAAAGAAAACTAGCCTCTGTGCCAATTCATAAATAGAAGAAACATTTCATATACATGTCATTGAAACTTGTATATATAAGACATTATATACATATATATATTTGAATTTATGTATATAAAACATTGAATTTCTCTTAGAAATTATAAGTAAGCTTTTAGAGTGGGCTTTTTCTGACTCTTTCCCTATCTTGTTATGCTCCTCATTTTGTTAAGAAAAAAATCTTGTACACAACAATCCTTTTTTAACAGTGAGCATGTGGTGACACAGGAAGTCATATGCTTTTTAAAAAGTAATTTAATATTCTTTATTCAGATTTTAAAAAAATGTTTTATATAGTATGACCAGCACTATAATATAGTGTTTTCACTTCTAAGAGTCCAATTAAGAGCAAGAAAAAAATCAAAGTGTTTAAATTCTATGTAAACGTAGTATTGGGCTGGGCACAATGTCTCACACCTATAATCACAGCTACTCAGGAGGCAAAGATTGGAAGGATAGTGGTTCAAAGACAGCCTGGGCCAAAAAGTTGGCAATATCCATCTCAATCAATAAAAACATGGGCATGGTGATGCCAGCCTGACATCCTTGGCTAATGCAGGATGCATAAGTAAGAGGATCATAGCTCAGACTATCCCAGGCACAAACAGGAGACCCTATATAAAAATAACTAAAGCTAAAAAGGCTGGGTTTATGCCTCAAGTGGCAGAGTACCTGCCTACAAAGTACATGGCTCTGAGTTCAAATCCAGTAATGCCAAAAAAAGAAAAAAGATGTAATATTGACAATATGGCAGATACTTGGGAAATAAGATTTCAATCAAAGGAGATGATTACAAAGAATAACTTATAGCTGCTAAATTTTATTACTTTTGCAATGAAAGTGAGGTTTTCAAAAATGATTCTATTAACACATTTCTATTGATGTATGGAGGCAAATAATGATTATAAACATGCAGGGAGCACAAATAATGTATCTGCAATATAATTCCTTGTCTTTCTCATATTCTGATGCAGAAAAATTTGAGAAATTAAATTAAATAATATCTGTTGGTGAAAAATGTGTGGGTGATGTATATCTTGTTTTTCATTTTTTTCTATTGTTTTAAGCTATCTCAAACATTTTATAATGACATGAAATACTTTTCACATATCCTTTTAGCCAGGGGTCTCTACGCTATTGTCCACAGGCTAAATGCAACCACTTACTTGTTTTTGTCAATAAAGTTTGATCATAATGCAGACTTTTTTTCCCATGCTGTCTATAACTTCTGTCATGCTATAAGAGCAGAATGGAGTAGTTGTGAGATTTAAGGCTTAAGAACAACAATGTTCAAAACTTTAGTACATGGCCCTTTACAGAAAACTGTTTTCAGTTATGTTTAATTTTCAAATCAATCAAGATTTCTGAAAGAATGAAAAGTACAACAAACTAACTGTACATCAGGAAGTGAGTAAAATGTTTATTATATAGATGACTACATATGTCAGACAAATTTGGTAAGATTTTATTTACCCCTAAAATTGTGATTTAATTCACTTCATTATTATTTTAAAGTAGAGACTCAAGACTTATAATGAAGAATTTTTCTACATCTTACTCTGAGAGAAAGCTAAAGCTTCAAATGCAGAACCAAGACTTTGAAATACTCTCTTTTTGCCACATTGCATTTTTTTAAAAAGAAATAACAGAACAACTGCAAGAAACGATTCCATCTTGAAATTGTCTGATCCTCCAATTATGGTCACTGTTAAAAGAAGAACAGAGTGCAGGGTAAAGAACTCACTCCTTTCCTTTACTGTTATTTCTGTTTTGCTTTGAGTTTGAAGGTATTAAGAAAAGATATGTAACTTCCTAGCTATATAAACCACAGGGTTCTTTGTGATTCACAATATAGTAATGTCCTTAAAAAAATAAAAGGGCCTTATGAACAATGGAGATGAAATCAATGCATTGTGTCAATGGATAAAGAAGGTATATAAATGATTTAGGAGTTCCTTTAGTGTAGTGTTGCCTAGATATTACTATCGATTTTCTAAAGAGGGCTTTTGAAGTCCTTGAGTGTCTGGAGTATAATGCTCTAGTTTTCTTAAGTTTATGCTAAATTTCTTTTCCTACTTTTTTCACTGCAATTCTATCTCATTGATTTCCCATTTTACTCCTACTCCCTCCTTAAAGAGGGCTTGACCCATTTTGGCAGAATGCATGAAGAGAGAGAGCACCCTAATTGCCAGGCTGCACTGAGAACTGCACTCCTGCCACTTTAACATGCCACCAGGAAAGTAGTGACTGTTCTTTCTCATGTTAATTTTGCTTGATTGTTTGTTTTTGAATAGTTCTGATAGATAGACAAAGTGGGTTCATTAGTACACAAAATATCTTGATTTATTTGAAATGACTATGCTTAAATGAATATAATAAATAATACACTTGCATTATACTCAAGAAGCTTTCAAGCTCACAGGCTCAGCATACTTTTTTTTTTTCTGACTACTGAATCTACCCCATGTGAGCTCTTCTTTGGTTCACTTCACAAACACCCCTCAAATTTTTTGAGCACATATCTTATTTGTATATCTTAATTAGGGCAGAGGTAGTTAGATGAAAAGAAAATGAGTTGGTCTTTTACCAATGTGATAGTCTTGAGATGATTATGGGTATGATTCTCCTTTTTAAATAGAAGTGATAAATACAACTCAACAAGAATAGTTTTTAAGCAACAGCTGATTTAAAACAAAATAGTACATGCATATACATGTTCATGTGTGCACAAACACACTCAAGCAATGGTGAAAATGTATTGGGAATTCATAGATAAAGTCTGATATTTTAGTAGCTTAGAGGCTTATCAGATCCTGTGTAAAACTGAAATTCACTGAGAGAAAAGGCACAACCTTTGGGACACCACATGCACTAACTAGAACACAAAAAGGAGAGCTCAGCAGTAAGAGTACTTACTGATATCTGCAGCTTACTTCATATTATTAAAAATTGATCAATGGATGAATATTAATTGATATTATTATGATAGATATGTCAAAACACGTCACAACACATATTAACATAAAATGCATTACCTTTATAGTCTAGATGATGATATTCTGTGTGCTTAATATGTGTGTATTTCAACTTTCTTATGTTCTTTTACTATTATATATTGTTACTATTAATTATTTATATGTAGTTGCACATACACTATAAGATCTCCATCTTGAATTTAGGATATTAGAATTAGAAGAGATGAGTTTTTCCTCCAGCCTTATTTGCATATAATTGAAAAATAATTGTATACATATTTAAGTTATATAATGTGATGTTTTGATATATGTGTATATTGTAAAATTATTACCACAATCAAATTAATATATATCCATCATGTCACATAGCAAACTTTTTTTGTGGTGAGAATGTATCATAAATATTGTTTTAAAGAAATCCAATTCAACCTTTTCCCTTTAATAAATGAGAAGACAAAATCATTAGATAAGGAAATGATTTGGCCAAACTTAAAAAATTTCTAAAATACAAGCTGAACTTTCAAGAATTGAATAATAATAGTGTCTTAATTTACTTATTTTTCCTTCCAACTTTTGTTTATTTTTTCTTCATTAGACTTATACAAAATACCAGAAATCAATCCATATTACCAATACCACCTATTGTAAAAACAAGATAATCCTTACACAATAACCTTTATGTAATAATAATTGAAAATTAGTGTACAGTTAGTTCATTTAAATACTCCATGACAGCATTTCCAGAATAAATAGCATGAAATCCATCTTACATGTGGATGTAAGATGCTAATTTTATGGTTTTATGAATACTGTGATGAAAACTTTTTGGACAAATCCCTTGGTTGTTTGACAGATTCCAAAGCTAATTGTGGCACAGTTAATGGATTTTCTGGGTCTATGTAAAAAGAAATGAGATAAAAGCTAATTTCAATAGCTACACTTGGCATAATAAATGTAGATATAAGCGATACAATGTGTGTAGGTTTTTTCTTTAAGACATTTTTAGTTTAAGACATTTAAGTACTAGTTGAAGTATCCTATGAAAGACCACATGTGCCTTTCTAACTTGTATTTAGAACCACAACACCTTGTAAAGTGCCTGGCATATAGTTGAAACTAATCAATTTTATTAACTCAATTAATCTCAGTACATATTTGGTATTGGGTTTGGATTCTAGTACTATTTAAGAAAAATGCTTTATTTTCTATGCAGACACATTTATAATGTCCATTTTCTTATTAAAATGTAGGAACACTTTGAGCTACATTGAACTATGTATTTTTGGTTGTTACAAAAATGGTCTGGCTGTGTAAGTAGCTTTGAACTCTATCCAGACTGACATCTGATTTGTAGTCCTTCTGTTTCAGTCTTCCATGTGCTAGTATTACAAGCATGCATCATAACTCCTAGAAATTATTATTTTTTAAATGCACATTGTGAATCTTAGAAAGATTGGTAGTTGGTTCAAATTCATGATTAGCTTACTGGCTCGCTGACCACAGTTTGACTCCAGGATATATGTTAATCTGTTTTCCTCCATATCTCAGGCATTCAATGTAATTTGTAAAATGCTAGACAAAAATCAATAGACAAATTGATTCATGCATTTAATAAGAACTATTAATGCCCTCTTTTCAATTTCAAATTCCAACTATTTGTTGCTGGTATATATAAAAATCAATAACCTTATACTTTGCAGTATCAGTACACTCATGTATTGATTCCTTGGGTTTCTTCTTTTTCTCCTTCTTTCCTCCTCTGTTTTTTGTTTTTTCTTTCTTCATGATGACTCATGTATTTTCTAAAAGAAAATCACATCATCTTTGAAAAACAACTATTTTATTTTTTCCCTTTAGTTCTGTATACCTTTTATTTATAGTTCTTGTCTTATTGCACTAGCTAGGATTTCAAGATGATGTTGAACAGGGGATGGGAAAGAGTGTATTCTTTCCCTGTTGCTGATGTTAGAGGAAAAACATCCTGTTTCCCTTGATTATGCATTGTGTTACTTGAAAGTTTTCTAATATTCTTTATCAAGTTGAAAATGTTATGCTCTATCTATGGTCTCCTAAGAGACCTTCTAATCATAATGCGTATGAATTTGGTCAAATGTTTTTTGGAATCAAATAGAATGATCACATGACTTTTCTTCATTAACCTTTGATGTGGTGGGTGACATTGATTATTTTACAACATTGAAGTAGATTTTTATGTCTGAAATACATCGCACTTGGTTGGTGTGCATATTGATTTATATATTAAATTTGATTTGCTAATATTTGGTTGATAATTTTTACATCTACTTGCATGAAAGTTAGCTTTTGCAGTTTCCTTTCTTGTAAAGTATTTTTCTAGCTTTGATATTATAGATAATAATTTCTTATAATGAGTTAGCCAAAGTTCTTCCTACTTCTGTTTTCTTTAATTTTAATTTAATTAATTTATTTTTATTATACTTGAATTCACCCCCTCCACTATTCTCCTTCATGCCCTCTCCCCCCATTCCTAGAATAGTTTCAAGAGATATCATTTTTCCATTTACATACATATGTGCAGAATATTTGTACCATATTCACCTTCCTTCACCATTTCCCCACCTTCTCCCCCATCCCACTGGTACCAATCCCCCCTCAAGGCATGATCTGTTTGGCCCTCTTGTTCTCTGATTTTGTATAAGAAAAGAAGAAGAAAATGACATTTTTTGTTGTTTAAGGGAGCTAGCTACACAAGGAATTTTCTTGTGTTACTCCATGTTTATATGTATCATAGTATGATTTGGATCATCTCCTCTATTTTTCTTCTTTCTACCATAGTCCCTTTCTTATAGGGGTTTCAACCAGTTTAAAAATTTTATATTCATTCTTTATAGAGAGTAATCAATCATATTTGCCTTCTTAACTTCCTTCTTTTATCCTCCCCAACTTGTATGTGACCTCCCTTAGTGTGACCTCTTTTTCATAGAATTGTTATATTTGTATTAGGTTAATATTCCATATATGAGAGAAAACACGTGACTTTTGATGTTCTGTACCTGGCTAACTTGAGTTAAGATGATGTTCTCCAGTTCCATGCATTTACTGCAAATGAAATAATTTCATTCTTCTTTGTGGCTGAATGAAATTCCATTGTTCCCACTTAGGTTTTATGGAAGAGACTGTGGAGATTTTGTGCCATTTATTCCTACTCAGATACTTGATAGAATTTATCAGTGAAACTATGTGGACCTGGTGCCTTCTCTTCCTTTTTCTTTTGGAATTTAGGCTATTGATTTTAAGTCTTTTTTTATGTGTACTTATTGCTATAAATTTCATTCTTTGCATACTGTATTATATGCATTTTGATAGTATTTGTTATGCTTTCTTTGTCAGTTAATTATAATATACTAATTTCATTTAATTAAAATATCTTAATCTGTGTGTCATTTGTAAGTGTGGTATTTAGTTTTTCAACACTGTGGGGCATTATACAGCTCTCCTATTTCTCTTTTAATTCCACTGTGATCTGATAACATGCTTTGCATGATTTTGAAACTTATAAATTTGCTAGGTATATTTTCTGGTTTAGATGGTGGTATGTCTTGGTCAATATTCTATTCTTGAATATTCTTGAGAAGAATGTGTCTAATTCTCTAGTTGGATAGAATAGTCTATACTTGCAATTAAACCAAGTTGACTGTCATTGCTATTATTATAAACATTATTCTTACTATAGCTGTAGGTGACACTGGCTTACAGTTCCTCTAATGCCCTCTGTTTGGTTTTCTCTGTTGACTTAGGTTCTCTAAGTACTCCCTCTCACAAGAAGGATATATCTCTATTTATTTTAGTTATAATCCACTGTTTGTAATTTGCAGTCTTGTTTGTGTAATGGTAAAATATGGGAATGAGAAGTACACTATAATACTATGATTTTTTTTTCATTTTCTTTTCTTCTTTATTAGCATATTATAGTTGTGTTGGGAGTATATTCTATTTTTGTTGTTGTTTTTAACTATTAGTATTTTTTTATTCACATGTGCATACATTTTTGGGTCATTTCTTCCTCATTCTCCCCTCCCCCACCCTCTCCTCCCTTCTCCCCTCAGTTCCAGGCAGGTCCTGTTCTGCCTTTATCACTAGTTTTGTTGAAGAAAAGAGACAAGAATAATAAGGAAGACAAAGTGTTTTTGTTAGTAGAGTTGAGGATAGCTATACAGAAATATTTCTAGCATTGCTTTTGGTACACATGTTATGACCCATGTTGATTCATCTGTAATTGATCTTTACCCTGGTTACTGATCCCCTTCTCATGATAACCTCTGTTGCTTTAAGGTTTCTGTATTAGTTCCTTTGGAGTGGGGACATCAAACGCTTTCATGTTTTGGGTTTTCTACCTATTTCTATATCACCGAAATGTGCTGTCCCCTTATCATGTGATCCAAGTCCAATCACATTGCTGCATTTGCCCTAGATCTAAAGTCCGCATATGAGGGAGAACATATGATTTTTGGTCTGAGCTTGGCTGACCTCATTCAGAATGATGTTTTCTAGTTCCATCCATTTACCTGCATATGATTTCATTCTTCTTCATGGTTGAGTAAAATTCAGTTGTGTACAAGCACCACATTTTCCTGATCCATTCATCAGTAGTGGGGCATCTTGGTTGTTTCCATAACTTGGCTATTGTGCATACCACCACAATAAACATGGTTTTGCAGGTGCCTCTGGAGTAATCTGTGTTGTATTTCTTTGTGTATATCCCCAGGAGTGTGATTGCTGGATCATATGGCAGATTTATGTTTAGATTTTTAAGGAGTCTCCAAATTTTTTTCAAGAGTGGTTGTACCAGCTTGCATTCCCATCAGCAGTGGATTATGGTTCCTTTTTCCCCACATCCTCACGAACACATGTCGTTGGTGGTGTTTTAGATGATGGCTATTCTAACAGGGGTGAGGTGGAATCTTAGTGTGGTTTTGATTTGCATTTCCTTTGTGGCTAGAGATGGTGAGCATTTTTTCATGTGTTTTTTTGCCATTTGAATTTCTTCTTTTGAGAAAGTTCTATTAAGTTCAGTTCCCATTTTTTAATTGGTTCATTGATTTTAGGAGAGTTTAGTTTCTTAAGTTCCCTGTATATTCTGATTATCAGTCCCTTGTCTGATGTATAGCTAGCAAATATTTTCTCCCACTCTGTGAGTGGTCTCTTCAGTTTAGAGACCATTTCTTTTGTTGTGCAGAAGATTTTAAATTTTATGAAGTCCCATTTGTCCATCCTTTCTCTTAGTTGTTGAATTGCTGGGGTTCTACTGAGGAAGTCCTTGCCTATACCTATTATTTCCAGAGTGTTTCCTGCTCCTTCCTTTAGTAACTTCAGAGTTTCAGGTCTGATATTTAGGTCCCTGATCCATTTTGAGTTGATACTAGCACAGGGTGATAGACATGGGTCTAGTTTCAGTTTCTTGCAGATGGATAACCACTTTTCCCAGCAACATTTGTTGAAGAGGCTGTCTTTTCTCCATCGTATGTTTTTGGTAATTTTGTCAAAAATTAGGTGGGTAGAGTTGTGTGGATTCATATCTGGATCTTTTATTCTGTTCCACTGGTCTTCGTGTCTGTTTTTATGCCAGTACCATTCTTTTTTTATTGCTATTGCTTTGTAATATAGTTTGAAGTCGGGTAATGTGATAACTCACGCATTGCTCTTTCTGCTGAGTATTGCCTTGGCTATTTGCAGTCTCTTGTGTTTCCAAATGAACTTTAGGGTAGATTTTTCAATCTCTGTCATGAAATCCATTGGGATTTTGATGGGCATTGCATTAAACATGTAGATTGCTTTCAGTAGTATAGCCATTTTTACTATGTTGATTCTACCAATCCATGAGCACGGGAGGTCTTTACACCTTCTGAAGTCTTCCTTGATCTCTTTCTTCAGGAGTTTCTAATTTTCCTTATAAAGGTCATGCACATCCTTTGTTAAATTTACTCCTAGGTATTTGATTTTTTTTTAGGTAATTGTGAATGGAATTGTTTCCTTATATTCCCTCTCAGTTTGTTTATTGTTGATGTATAGAAAAGCTAATAATTTTTGTAGGTTGATTTTGTATCCTGCCACCTTACTGTAGCTGTTTATGGTGTCTAAGAGCTTTTGGGTGGAGTTTTTTGGGTCTTTAAGGTATAGAATCATATCATCTGCAAATAAGGATATTTTGATGGTTTCTTTACCTATTTGTATTCCTTTTATTTCTTCTTCTTGCCTAATTGCTCTGGCTAGAAATTCCAGTACTATGTTGAATAGGAGTGGGGATAGTGGGCATCCTTGTCTCTTTCCTGATTTTAGAGGGAATGTTTGCAGTTTTTCACCGTTGAGTATGATGTTGGCTGTAGGTTTGTCATAAATAGCCTTTACAATGTTGAAGTACATTCCTTCTATTCCTAGTTTTCTTACAGCTTTTATCATGAAGTGGTGTTGGGACTTGTCAAAGGCTTTTTCTGTGTCTATTGCGATAATCAAGTAGTTTTTGTCTTTGCTTCTATTGATGTGCTGTATTACATTTATAGATTTGCATATGTTGAACCATCTCTGCATCCCTGGGATGAAGCCAATTTGGTCATGGTGTATGATCTTTCTGATGTGTTGTTGGATTCAGTTTGCCATTATTTTATTAAGGATTTTTGCATCGATATTCATTGAGGAAATTGGCCTATAATTCTCCTATTTGAAGGTGTCTTTGTCTGGTTTTGGGATGACAGTTATATTGGCTTCATAGAATGAGTTAGGCAGTGTTCCTTCCCTTTTGATTTCGTGGAACAGTTTAAGGAGAGTTGGTATTAGTTCTTCTTTAAATGTCTGATAGAATTCAGCAGTGAATCCATCAGGTCCTGGACTTTTCTTTTTGGGGTGACTTGATTGCTACTTCAATTTCTTTTTGTGTTATAGATCTATTCAGGTGATTAATATCTTCTAGGTTCAGTTTTGGGTGGTTGTAAGTTTCTAGAAATCTGTCCATTTCCTCAAGATTTTCAAACTTATTAGAGTATAGGCTCTCAAAGTAGTGTGTGATGATTTCCTGGAATTTCGTGGTATTTGCTGTTATCTCCTCTTTTGCGTTTCTGGTTTTACTGATTTGGGTTTTTTCTCTCCTCATTTTAGTCAGGTTTGCCAGGGGTCTGTCAATATTATTAATTTTTTCAAAGAACCAGCTTTTTGTTTCATTGATTCTTTGTATGGTTTTTTTGGTTTGTATTTCATTGATTTCACCCCTTATTTTAGTTATTTCTTTCCTTCTGCTTGTTTTGGGATTTGCTTGTTCTTGTTTTTCTAGGAGTTTAAGTTGTAGAATTAGGTCATTGATTTGAGATCTTTCTGTCCTTTTAATATACACACTCATGGCTATAAACTTTCCTCTTAGGACTGCTTTTGCTGTGTCCCATAGGTTCTGGTAGGTTGTGTTTTCATTTCCATTAACTTCCAGGAAACTTTTAATTCCCTCTTTTATTTCATCAATGACCCATTTGTCATTGAGCGATGTATTGTTCAGCTTCCAATTCTTTACATGTTTTTTACTGCTGTTTTTGGTTGTTGATTTCTAGTTTTAATGTATTGTGGTCAGATAGAATGCATGGGATTATTTCTATTTTCTTATATTTGCTGCAGCTTGCTTTGTGCCCTAAGATATGATCAATTTTTTAGAAGGTTCCATGGGCTGCTGAGAAGAATGTGTATTGTGTAGAAGTTGGATGAAATATTCTGTACACATCAGCTAGGTTCATTTGATCTATGGTGTGGTGTAGTTATAGAATTTCTTTATTGTTTTTTGTTTGGATGACCTATCTATTGTTGATAAGGGAGTATTAAGGTTTCCCACTACCACTGTGTTGGAGTTTATATGTATTTTTAGGTCCTTCAGAGAATGATGAAATTGGGTGCATTGATGTTGGGTGTATACAGGTTGATAATTGTTATTTCCTTTTGGTGTAATTCCCCTTTTCATACTTTTAGTATGGAGTGTCCTCCTTTATCTCATTTGATCAATGTAGGTTTGAAGTTTACTTTGTCTGAGATAAATATGGCTACTCCTGTCTGTTTTGGAGAATCATTGGCTTGGTAAATCTTCTTTCAGCTTTTCACTTTCAGCCAGTACTTATTTCTGTCAATGAGGTAGGTCTCCTATAGGCAGCAGATTGTTGGATCTTCCTTTTTAATTCAGTTTGCCAGTTGGCGTCTTCTGATGGGGGAATTTATTCCATTAACATTCAGTGTTAGTATTGATAAGTACGTGGTGATCCCTGTCATGTAGTTGTCTTTGTTGATTAAGAGTTTGGATCATGTATATTTTCGTTGACCATGTCTAGTAGCATCTCTATGAAATTCTCATTAATTACTTATAGAATTTCTTCTTTCAGTGTTTTCTTGTGTTCTTCATTGGGTTCCTTGGTATAGCTTATCTTTGTTTTGTTGGAGTCTGGGTCTGAGTGTCCGTTTTCTTCATTTTGCTCTAAATCCTGTACTACTTTATTTTTGGGGGAAGAATGGTTTCCATCCCTTTTTCTTCTTCCCACATTTCTACTAGGTAATGTTTCTATCCCTGAACTATGTGTAACTTGGTATTAGTTGGGTTACAATATTAATAATAACCGAATCGTGACAGAAGGATAAAAAAGACAAAGAAAAGGGAAGATAAAAGGAAGTGAGAAGAGAGAAAGAAAGGAAAGAAAGAAATAAATATAGGAAAATGGGAGAGATGGTGGGTGATCAAACAGTAAACCAGGCTGCCAAACCCTTAAAGAAGGGAGAAAAAAATAAATCACCAGTTCTGGAACAGTAGGATTGCAGGCTTAGTTGCTTTTAGTTCTATAGTGTCCAGTCTGCCTGTGAGTGTGTGAGTGTCTCTTAGGCACGCTTGGAGCCCTCTAGTGGCAGCTGAGCATAAGCTTGATGGAGCGGTTGTCTGGGAAGCCTGTAGAGCTGGATCCTTCCCGCCCAGGGGGCAGGGTTCCTGGCAGGCTGGTGGGGCAGGGCTCCAGTAGTTCCACACAGAGCTAGAGCCAGGCAGGGGCTGATGTCGGGGTTGGGGTCCAGTGGTCCCACATGTGGCTGGGGCTCAGCAGGGCCTGAAGAGCAGTGGGCTCGGGGGAGGGGCGGGTATCCCAGTGAGCTGTGGGACCCACTCCGGGCTAGGGTCCATCGGGGACTGGTAGCAGGGATCCCGGTGGGCGGAGAGCCTGGCAGAATAGAGCAGCGGCTCTGCAGACCTACAGGGCGCGGATTTGGGCCGGCTGTTCTTGTATTAGATCGTGGTGTGGTGAAGCCTCACCACGATCTAAGTCTTTAGACTGCTGTGTTTTTGGCTTTCCCTGGAGTTTTACCTCAGTCAGGCATGTCTCCAGCTTCTCCGCAGGATCTCTGGGTCAGCTCACGAGGTCTGCAGCTCTGTGCCCATTGCCATCTTGGATCTCTCCCACTATAGTACTGTGATTAAATATCAGTCGTTTAGTGGGTCTGTGTTGCTGGTGTGGGACTTCTATGTGTTTCTCTAGTGGTTTAGCTTTTTGTTTGTTCTCTTAGGTGAGATAGGAAGGTTAGATAATGCTAAAGTGGGTTTATCATTTGTGATAAACCCTGGTAAAAATTGTTCCATTGGAGAATAGGCTTTTGTAATGGGATTGAATTCAGGGTCTTGTGCTTGCTAAGAAAATGCTCTACCACTTGAGCCACACCTCCAACCCCCAGACCTTTCATGTTTTAGTTTATTTTTCAGATAGCTGGAACCACAGGTGTGTGTCACATACCTGGCCCTTCAAATGGAGTTTTAATTTTCTTTATTGAATTTTATTATTACTTTTGGGTTCTATGTGTTTGGTGTTCAGGGCCTTGTGCTTGTTAGGCAGGCTTTTACCATATGTCATGCTTCTAGCTCCTTTTTCTTTTTTTTTTTTTTTGGTAGGGTCTTATGTTTTTTTGCCTGGGCTGACTTCAAACCCTAGTCCTCCTGATCTGTGTCTACTAGGTAGTTGATATTACAGGCATAAGTCACCAGACCCAGGTTATTTACTGTATTCTTTGGTATCAGGATTTCTATTTGGTTCTATTATTTTACAACCTCTAACTCTTTGCTAAATTTTTCTTTCATATCATGACTTGACTTTATAATTTCATCGAGTTATCTGGATTCTCTTGTATCTCATTCAGTTTCTTTACAATCATCATCATTTCAATTTCCTTTTGTAGAGGTTAGAGGTTCATTTTTTGAGAATTCTTGTTTATCTTTGGAAGCACTGTTACTGTGCTTTTTCATGCTTCTTGTATCTAGTTGCCTCTATCAATTGTATGGGGTAGATTTTATAATAAAACACTTTCTCCTGGTGTTGTAGCTTAATGTGTCAGTGTTGTTTTAAGTTTCATGTGGGAATGTAATTATAGAGTCTCTGCTCGGCCATCTGCTCTTGTGATTGTTTCCCTAGATTCCTTCCATACTGTTAAACAGGAGATCACTAGCCTATGGCTATTTCTATACTTTGAATTCCCATGAAATAAACCACAATGTAAGTGAACTTGTAAATAAATTAAAATCTAATCTATGAGTATTTTTTTTTTCAGCAAATAGCTATATTTCAGCCAACCACAAACAGATGTATGTCAGCCATTCCCATGCAGCCAACTGGTAATCATGGTCAAATTGGGTAAAAGACTAGCTTTTTGAATTTTTCCTGGTTATGAGTGCTGTCTGATTCATGCACCATTCTTTGCTAAAATAAATGCTGCTAAATTATTTAAAGTTTTTCTTTTAATTATATTTTTTAAAAAAACTGTACAAATTGTTGCACATGTGTGCCTCAGCATATACTTACCCTAAAACATATATTCATATTGTAGTTCTCTATGAAAGTATCTTACATTGTCTCTAAAGTAAGCAATAAAATTAAAAGATAACTCTTCTAGAGGAAGGCAGAAGGATCTAAGGATTTGTTTCTGGCATTGCTAAAGTATATTTTTTCTTATTCTTTTAATATTTTTGAAGTTCATAGCTATTTATTATGATTAAAAAAACAAACAGGTAGAACCATAAAGAAAAAATGCTACCCAGAACAACTTGTGGTATCATTTTGGTGTGTATTCTCTCATTTTTCCTATTTATGCAAATGTAAATTATGCCCAATATGTTATAATATCTTGCATAACTGAATCGTGTAAGTTTTTTCTCTTTCCTTTTTTTAAAATCTGAAATAAACATTTTCCTGTCATTAAATGTTCTTGGAAAAGCCTCCCACAGCAAAGAATTATCTACTTCAAAATGTCAATAGTGACATGATTGAACATTCCTGGTTTGGACTGATAGCAATGCATAAATAGAAAAGGCAAACCAAATCCCTCACCTTATGAATATTATCTAATACATAAATAAATTGTAGACAAACGTATATATAACACAAAATAAAAAGTTGATAAGTGCTATAGAGAAATAGGACAATAAATTTTAGAGCAAGCCCATTTGGAAAAAGAGAGAGAGAGATTATAGATAAGGTAACACTAGAAAAAGAGACCTGGCTCAAGGGAGGATGGAAATTATTTGGAAACCTGGGGATAAGGCATGTGAAAAAGGGTCATTTTTGAGGCAGAAGAAAAGTTGGCATATTTTGCAAGTAATCCTTCTTGCCTGGAGTAGTACAGAAAGTTACAAAGTATATTGGAGTTTATGGAGCTTGAAAAGAATTTAAGTTTTACTGTAAGTGTGATGATAACCTATTGTAGAATTTTAAAAAAACAGAATGACCTGACCATTTAATTTTTAAAAGACCATTTTAGTTCTTGTGTGGAGAATACAGTACAGAGGAGCAAAAGTGATACTACTAATTAAGAAACTCTTGCACCAGTCAAGGTTTTTGGTTATTGTGATTGAGCCCCAGTTGGTGGCAACAGAAAAGTGGTGATCTAACCCAGAATTTATTTTGAAGATGAATCCAATGGTTTGCTGATGATTAATGAATGAGTGAATTAATGAAGTGAAGGAACCTAAGATAGCATCAAGGTTTGGAACTTGATGGAACATTTACTAGACTGGGGAAACCGATATTAGCAGATAGAGAAAAATACTAGAGAGTATGTTAATTTGAGGGTATGTTAGTTGACATTAGATATCCAAATGAAAACATGTAATGCTGCTGAGTAGCTGACACTAAGGGAAGAGGACAGGCCTGGAGATGTTGATTTAATAAGTAGTGTAGTGATAGCTTCAGAAAAATAAAAAGAATAAAGTATTCTGAGAATACAGAACCAATGTCGAAATAGATTAGCCCTCCTTGTCAAATAATACTGATACTAAGGTTCATTATAATAATAAAAGAATCCTTAGAAGGTACAGAAAGTTTTTAGTATATACACATTCAACAATGGGGAGGTTACAAAATGCAACATAACTCAATGGTGGGTAAAGGATTTTAGTAAGGATTTTCTTCCCTCTAGTGAATATATACCATCTAACTTCTTCCACAAAGAACATATTCCAGAGAACATTTTTACTCAATGGTATTAAAATAGAAGAAAGGGCAAACAGGGAATTGAAATGCATGCACTTTAGAAAAGACACATAAAGCAGAACAATTTTTAACTTTAAAAGAGCAATTCTCATCTGTGGCCTTAGTGTTTATTCAATAATTTCCATTTTTATCACCTGCAAAACTACGGTCACTTTACTTTAAAACATTACAAAATAAAGCATAATATGGCATCAAAAGACTAAGTATATCTATTGAAACTAGGAGGAAAGCAGTGGGATATGTAAAAAGGACCTTTAAAAGTCATTTTTTCATAAGCTATTCTTTTCTTTCTTCTTTTTTTTTTTAACTGGTGTTCATCTTTTATAAGGATACTTTGGCTCAGCCTACATTTTGGAGTAATACAAAAGTAATCCATAGTTCCAGTGGCTGTAATTTCTGTGTTGGTTATTGAATTCTCTGCTGTGGCTCTAGCAAGATGATGCTTGATTTTGCTGTAGCTTATAGTGAGTCTATGTCAAATTAAGCTAGGAAAGAAAAGTTCTTTCTGAGCATGATAGGCAATGATATGTACTAGCTTTTGAGTCTCTGATGAGCAAAGAGTCAGTATAAATGATCTGAACAATTATGACATTATTTTGATTTACTCTAAATAATGTGAAGTGAGGAAAACCTAGTTTCATGGGTAAATGCCCTAATGATGTCTAACCCTGGATTCTTAACTCACACAAAATAATAAGCATTTCATGTTCACCAGGCAATCACCATTTCACCCACCTTTCTGCAAAAATTCATATAGACTACATTTCAGTCAGAAAGACTGGACAGACAGTGAAATAAACTATAGATAGTTACTCTAACAACTATCCATGAGAAGTTGATATCCATGAGAAGACTTTTGAAAATAAAAAGACTAGATGGATTACTTGGGATGTGGTTCAGAATCTTGTATTTCATAGATCCAAGATCTGTCTCATTCCTCAGTTTCTGTTTTATAATTTCTATTGGCAGTACTGGGGTTTGAATTCAGGGCCTCACACTTGAAAGGCAGGCACTCTACTTCTTGAACCATTCTGCCAACCCTTTTTTTGTGTTGGGTATTTTCGAGATAGAATTTCTCAAACTATTTGCCCAGGGCTGGCTTTGAACTACAGCCCTTCTGATCTCTGCCTCTTGAGTAACTAGGGTTACAGGCATGAGCTACCAGCATTCAGATACTATTCTGTAAGTTTTCGTGATTAAATGTTTCCTCTTTCCTTGTAGATTGTTGCTGCCAAACTGTTAGCTGATTCTACTATTTTTTGGTAATTTACAAATATATTAGAGAAAGAAAATTTAGCAATTTTACATTATTAATGTCTTTTTCTTTGTATCCCTCCAAACATCTGTCTATGAAAGTAACAGGTGCTGTAAAATAAATGTTAGAAAATAAGACTCTGAAAATAACCAGTAAACTTGGAAGAAAGACCTGAAATTGAGAGCTTGGTGTCTTTTGAGTCTGCCAGATTCGAATCTCAATATTCGAATATTAATAATTAATATAATAGTAACTATTATATTAATTCTACAAACAATCTCTTTCAGCCCCAAACTTATGATAGTATTAATAAAAAAACTAAATCAACTATATAGTATGTAAGGTTCTATCCTGGTGACTGACACATTGTAAGTTTTGAGAAATACCATACCTACATGAGTACATCACATTTAGCTTTGCTATCCACTTATCACCTTTCTACTGTGTGATAAACAAGATAGAATATTTGACTAAATTTAAAGGTTTTAAAAAGAATTTCCAAGTAGAAATGTATGCATAACTTAGTGGTAATCAGCTAGTTATTCTGTATAAGATGCTTTCCCTGATTTGTCTTATATCTACTTGGCCTCATCTATAAGCATAGCTGTAGCTGCAGAGGAAAACTCCATGTGAGTTTTAGCTGACATTGTGCCTATGAAAATTGATGTATAGCTAATCATCAGCAGATTATCTTCTCTTCATCCTCATTACTAAAGAAAAACAAAACCAATTCTCTTTTACACAAGGAGGACATCAGTAAATATTTATTATCATGTCCTGGGCTGAGTTCACTATAATAAGTTCAGTCACTATATGGTGCACAGGACCTTCACTCCCTTGATTCTCTGAAGGATAGCATGCTAATCTTTCTTATGATAACAAGTTCAGTGGATTTAATGATCAGCAATCACATGGAGATACAACACAGAATGAGGGACAAAACTGTTTAGAAATCCATTGTTCTGAAGGATATGGCACTATTTCCGCAAAGGCAGACTTATTACAAAAGTGTTGCTAATACTTGATTGATTTCTTCAGATTTATGTGACAATATTTACTGTACACCATAAAGGTACCAGTTTTGAGTCAGATCTAGAAAACAATGGGCTCTATAGCTTAAGATTTTCTGACTTACACCATATTACTCACAATATCTAAAATACTTGGGTATTATAGGAATCTCTTACTGAGTAATTGTTAAGACTCACCAGGACAGCTGAAAGTAGCCATACCTTTTGAAGCAGAAAACTATTTATCATATTCAAAATAGTGTCTGCGGTACGCTATTGGATCCTGGTAGCATTCTGAAATTAAGCACAGGTGCCTATACAAAGTTGAGAAACTCCAGATACTCTAAAACTTAAAAGTCATGAAGGTACAATAAAAATCTTAAGTATAATAGAAAATTACCTTTTTATTTTAGGTTGAACAATTAAAATGTTTATATAGATATTCCATGAAGAAATTGTCCAGACTCTCAAACAACCTGCCTCTTTTGCACTGATGCCTCTCCCTTACATATGTCTATCTATTCATAGGTAATTCTAGTTACTGAAGTTTTAGTACAAAAATCCTAAAAGACTAGGCTTGGCCACATGTCTCAAAATAAGCAATGGTGGAAGTCAGAAAAAGGAGATTTAAATACAGCATGACCTCAGTGACCCTAGGTCTGTGTTCAAGGAGCTAAAGGGATCTCTGAGGTCTTATAGAAAAGGGAAACAAGGGAGAGGGTTGTGATGTACATAGCTACCAGACAGAGCAGGTTAGTCTTGGTCAGGCAGGTGGTCTGACTGATCCTGACAGATCATTATCTCAGTTTTGATTCTGCAGGAGCCTGGAGAAGTTATTATCACTGACATCACTTGAGGGGAACAATGGAGTTCTCATGAGATGATTGCTTCTGCTCTGGGGCATATGTTTACCACCTTGGGTAAACGCCCTCATTTGGGTGGTGATCTGTTCTATGAGGCTCACTATTGCTTTTGGGTAGTTTCTGCCCATTGTCAGAAGGATGTTTATCACTCACTCCTGTAGTTCCAGGAACCCAACATAACTGCAGAATATAGTGACTATGGATGAAAAAGTTAAAAAGGCAAAAGTAGAGCCAGAGAGGGATCAGATGTACTTAGTTAGACCAGTGACTGGTGCCTCCTTTGTTCTTTAAGCTAACAGGAGTGAAAAAAAAATCATAAATAATAGCTTTACCTGGCATATTAATGGGAGCTAAAAATTGTATGCTGGAACATTACATTCCCTGCCAAGAGTCACTCTAAAAGAGCATGCAGGGGTGAGGCTATGACTAATGAACATTTCTGTGAGCAGTCCAAAGGGTCTTTCACATTGTCTAAGATAACAATATTCTTAGCCTTAGAGACTGGTCAATGGCTAAACTACTCATGACTGTAAAATAGACAAGATTAAAATATCAACAAAAAATTATTGGAAGGCAAATGTAGGTAGACATATGAGAATGAGCTCCACGCTTGTCCATCTGTGTCTGCTGTCAATGCTCCCCATAGGGCATCCACTATGGAAAAGTCACTTACCACGCAGGTGAGCTCGAGGACTTATCTAATGGTTTTCATGCGGGTAATCTTGATTAGTTCTTACGCAAAATTATCAAGAGTTCAGGAAGCTTGGTGGCAGGCAAGGTAATGTAATGCATGGATCCAACAGCATGGAACATTTTCCCATTAAAAGTGATCTAGATAATGCCATAATTGATCACTCTATCTTCCAAGAAAGCCACCAATATGAACCTCCAACAGTGTACTATAAACTCAGCGGCAGTCAAACATTGAGAAGCTAGTTACTTCAGATCCATTTTACCCTGGAGGCAACTGGCATTCATGTTTTGGGATTTCCTTTACTTCTCTATCTCTGCCTGAACCTCTTTCTAAAGGCTTGTGAATTTTTTTGACTTGTTGATAAGGTATGTGACATGATATCTTCACGGACCAAGGGACTCATTTAATGGTAAAGGAGCTATGACAATAAGTCAGTGATCAGAGCTCTTATCTATCCTTCCATATACTATGTAAACATGAAATAAACTAGTCTTATGGAACAATGGAATGACATATTAAAAACTTTGCAAAACTGGTATCTTGGGATAGCATTCACTCCATGATATATTGCATGTAACAAACCTGTAACCAAAACTGTTTCCTTATTATCTAGAAAAGAAACAAAGTTAAAGAGACAAAAGCTGGAGGAAAGAATGGTTATTCCTAGCATCACTTCCAGAAACTTACTTGAAGAACTTTTGTTTCCCATCTTGTGCATTTAGGCTCTGCTGTATTAGAGGTTGTTTCCCAGCAAGTGAGATTTTCTTTCAATAGGAGATAAAGTAAGATTATTAAGTCTACAGTTAGGACTGCTGCACATTCATTATGGACTTCTCATGCCATTTCAGCCTATGTCTTTGTGGGGTAATTCAAGTTAAAGCATGCTTTTTATTTAGGAAAATGTCAAGATATTATATGGCCTTTGGGAAATTATAATGTTTCAGGAAAGTTTTCAAATCACATTAAGTTCTGTTATACTTTATCAGATTTTTAGAATCCACACAATGAAATAATTCCTTTGAAGTTATCATATATTTTGGAAAAAGATAATACATTCTAACAAATCAAAATGAAGTACAAATATACCTTTATCACTAATAAAGTACAGATTTTACTTCAGCACCAGATAAAACGTGAATACTTTATAAGTTTAACTAATACTAGCTAAGATAATTATTATTTTACTAATATGTTATTAGGCTGTTATTGTTCACAGTTTTATGAAGTAACACATTTTGCCAACAGATTCCATTACTGTTTTAAAATACAAGCCTAAGTTAGTAACTTTTCAACATTTTAACCATAATGCACAGCAGAGAACACATTTTATATTCAAAACACATATACAAATACACAAACCAAGAAATTTTAAAACAGTTCTTATCCTTGGTGCCTTGCGACTAGCAGCAGAAAACAAGAATAATTTTGAGATGAAATTTAGTTATTCTCTCAGCTACTTCCTTTACAGCACTGAATCTAAAATTGCAAGCAGAATGTATTCCTCTCAAGAGGATGAATTCCATAATCATCAGAAGAGATGGCAGAATCATCTAGTGACATGATACTTTTATTTCCATTGAACTATGTAACTTTTTTATAAAAAAAATTTAAGTAACATTTCCCTGAAACACTTCAAATGCATAACTCTTTCAGGGCAATTGCCCTAAGTTTAAATATAGAAAGAAATGTCTTATACTATATATAGTACTTAAGTTTTTTCATGGAAATACAAGCAGGTAATAACTAATCTGGAGTGAGTTCTGTCTCTTTGCTTCTCTAAAATGGGTGATGCCTATACTTAGATACATATTTAAATTCCTCTTGAAATAATGTGATGTGAACAGCATTAAAAGCTCTTCTTTCTCTACCTTCTATCCTGACTTGTATAGAAGAAAGTAAATGTTCTTTGAAAAAAAACAAAACAAAACTATATCAGTCTCATAAAACAGATTCTCATCAGGCTCTCCTGATGGCTCATTTGCAAGTCAACAAATGGGTTTATCTGATGACAGACAAAAAGTTATACTTCTGTTGTCCATTGCTTTCCTCCTTTCTAAGATTTTATATTTAATTATATACTTTTTGAGTCTTTTATTTCAGTGAAATGGCAATGGATAGATGCTATAAATCCTGATCAAATTAAAATTAGCTACAATTTAATTAAAACAACTTGAAAATCTTTTATGTAAGGAAAGCAGTAATAAATAGCCTATTTCTTTGAATATGAACATTGAAATAGATCAATTACAAGTGTTTTGACAAAGCATTTATAGAGGATTTGTTAATCATTTAGTGAAAAATGTCCTGACATTTTAATAAAAATACTTAACAGATACTTAGAAAGAATTTATTAAATCATTTATATGATTCTTTTTGTACATATTATGCTAATTTTACATGATAGCTGAATGTCTATTAAAATATGGCTTTATAATTTCAAATTCTGGTGGCTATATTTCTGCCCATTTGCAGTGTACATAGAATGAGCCAATATACTGTCTCTTTTAACATATTTCAGGACAAATAATCACTCAAGACCCCTGTTTAGACATATCCTCACCTAAAAAAAGTACACAAGCTGGTTTAGCTTCTGAAAATCTTTCTGACCCACCACTCACATGTAAGTATATGGCAATTTCTCACATAGATTTTCTACTTTTACATTCAATGTTCTATGTTAAATTGTTTGCCTATCTATCTTCCCAAATAAAATTTGAGCTTAGGAAAATATTTGTTATTCCTTAATTTCTGTTAGATTATCTTTGTATAATATTGTATGCTATATTGAGTATTTAATAAATCTATAGTGCATAAATTATTCAGGGAAGAAATATAAAGGGTTGGGGATACTTAATTTTTTCAAGCAAAAATTTACAGAATGTATTTTAAAATTTCTTACCCAATTCAGTAGCAAAATCCAAAACCATATAAACAATAAAAAAATAAAAACCACACAGAATGGTGGTTAAGACCAAAACTAATTAACGCTGATTGAATATTTGCTTAGAGTTACTTTCATTTTTGAATGTAAGAGCTTAAACCTAAATAACATGCGCAAAAGTTACTTGGATGATCCCTTACCCTTATTTTGGTTAATTTGACTTATCCTACTTTTGAGTATATGGATAATTCATATTGTCTCAAAAGTTAGAAGAACCCTGCACTGTTAAGTGTCACAACTTTGCTGACTTATTTTTACTCTATCACTTCTTTCCACCCTTTTCTACCCAGTTCCAACCACCTATCACTCTAGGTAATTGATCTCAGTTTTTGACTTATTTGTGTATATATATATATGTATGTTACGTATTTCCTTTCTTTTTTACAAAAAAGAAACAGTATATATATTTCATTTACTTTGTTCATTTCATTTAATAACATGGCCTAGAAATCACTCTGTTGTCATAAAGATCTTATTCCTTATTTTGTAAGTGGACAGTACTCTTTTGTGTGGTAGATGAAATGTTTTTTCCTTACTCTTCTATATTTGAACTTTTTAGAATGATAAACTTTACTGCTATGAATAACTTGGTGTAGATATGTTTTTACATGATTGGAAAGTTTCTAGATGTGGGCCAGAAACTAGCCCATTTATGTATTTACCAAACTTTTCAAAATGTGCCTTCATAAAACTTTTCTAATTGATATTATCATGTTATGTGTAATGTTATGTCCCCATTTCCTTAGCATCACCAAAAACTTGTAATAATTTTTATTATTTAGCCAATTTTGGAGATGAGAAATATCTTTGTGTAATTAAAATTTTCATTACTCTTATTATTACTGAATATCTTTTAAATGTGTTTAAGGACCACCTGAAATATTCTTGTAAATTGACAGTTGAACTTTTAACATATTTTCTGTCATGATTCTATTAATTTTTAAAGAATAAATATTTCCTTATCCTAATGGCTTTTGGTAGATATTTGTTTTCTGAAACTCATGGTTGCATAGGTAATTTACAAAGGTATCTCATCTAGTAGTTTGAATAAGGCTAAGTTTGTAGATTCTGCAGAAGCTTTGTGAATTTGTTTTGCTCAGTGTCATTTGTATTGTTCAGTAGAGCCAAATAACCATTATGAGTCAATCTATATTCAAATTTAGAGCTCTCCAAAATATGAAATATTCATACTGCAAACAAATACTTTTTGGGGAGACTAAGCCATTAATATGTTATCTCTTTTGGATGAGCCATAAGACATCCATGTTACAGAAACTGCTTGTGAATTCATATGTATAAATATATTAATGTGGATGAAATTTGAGTAATTTTGTGTGTGTTAGAGTTCTAGCTGCAAAACATAAACGAAATTCAGCATATGATTAGAAAATCTGATTAAACTTTGAATTATGTTGCTTATTTACAGCTCCATTTTTATTAGTATCATAATTTTGAATTAATTATTTATCTATTTTTTACTTCTATGCTTAAAAATCTAATAGGAATTTATTGTTTATTTTTGTGGTAGGAATTAACTCAGGGTCTCATGAATATTAAGTTTGTACTCTACCACTGAGCTATACCTCAGCACTGGGATTTCTTCTCTTAATCTGAAAAAATATATTTTCCTATATGATATCTTAAGGTAATTTTCTCTTTGCTTCTTTGAGAAGACAATATCAAAAAATGAATGGTTTATATCTAGAAACATTTGTTCTTTCCAAAATTAATAAAAATATGTAGACACATTTTTTCTGAAATGAAGTATTTGAAGAAACAGATTTATAAAGACAAATTTGAGAGCTGCCTCTAGACATGTGCAAATAATGCTTCCAGAAGATAAATGTAGGTGTATTTCTCATAATTAGAACACAATTAGGCTTGTTCCTTTTATAGCTGTGTCATGAAGAAAGATACTTTTTGTTTTTGTAAAGGAAGTAATTTGTTTTTCTAATCATTGACTCTACTGAATAGTTGAGTTTCAAGGAGAGATGACTGGATTTAAAACTGCTATATCTGAATAGACTTCACATACTGCTGATCTGAAACTATGTGACAATAATAGCAGCTTGACAGAGTCCTTAAGTTAGACTCTCTTTAGGTATTTGAATATGAGGTTGGGAGACAAGCTTTGGCATTGATTAATTTAATTCCATTATGCATTCACAATTATAGTTGCAAGAGAGTATGATTTAAACTATAAGCCCTATAGAAAACCAAGATTTCTTAATTCTTCATTTTTTAGGTAAAATTATTCTCAGATTCATAATAGAGGTTTTAGAAGATTTCATTTAATATTATAAATATAGTGGTCACATCTGGAAACAAACAGCAGAGATTATTACTACCATTGTTGCAGTGTATGATTTTAGACACTTTTATTAGTAATTTGGTCTCTCTAGAAAAGCAAGATACAAATATATATATATAGCTAAATATGTAACAAAATATATATCATGTATAAAAGTAAGTGTATGTGTGTCCATATATATTTAAAAATGCTTATTTTACTGTACAGAGAGTAATTTCAAGGTCAGGTTTTGTTGGTGGAATAGAAATAAAAGTACAACTATAAATAAGTAATTGAATAATCATAAGTGATCAATTTGGCCATTATTTAGCTCACAGACAGCTTTTGTTTTTCCCTACCAAAAAGCTATCAATTGTATTTTCCAAATTTTAATTTTCAGACATCCTCATATAGAATATGAGAAGATGTGAGAACAGAGTTCTCAATGTGTTTCCATGCTGTGCTTAGGGCAGGCAAAAATGTGCAAATTTCCTTCTCTTAGGAAGTAAGTTTAATCAGAAAGTCTGCTGGCTGCCTGGGCTGTAATGTGAGGTAGGAAATTCTCTCCATGAGTGGCCTCTGAGGCACAGTGATCTGAGAGGTCTATTTGGCCTTAGCGAGTGTCAGAGGCACTGTGTTTCTGGCCCTGTTCGACCCCTTTAAAGAGTTCACTTCCATTTGAGCTAAGTAGGGTGGCCTCGATATAAAAGAAAATCCTGGGAGAGATGTAGTACTGATTGAACCGTCTTCAAAACTGCTTTTCCTGCCTTGCTTTTTACCTTCCCAGGCTCTTTTAAGGTATTTCTATTTTCTACCCCATCTGTCTCTGCCTCTTTCTTTTCATCCTCTTGTTCTGTTTCAGGTTAGCATTTTAGCTTGTTGGTGATATTTCTTGGTGAGATGCTTGACTTGATATGTATGGTGGGCATTGTTAGGAATTAATCACTCAAACAACTCCTCTATTGAGCAAATGTTTAGAGAGGTAATGGCAGTGGATCAAGGCAGCTACAGACAGGCATGTTTAACCCCTGTGGTAGGCTTAAGCAAAAGGTATGGAGGAGATAAGCTTCCTGTTAGACCTGGTTCAAACATGCCACCCAAATCACCTTTTCCCCCTCTCCAGATACATACAATTGTTAAAAGGAAATAGATAAATTTCTATAGAAAAATAGAATGCTAAAAAAGTTAAATGTAAAATAAAACATCTTTATTCAGGTTCTTGTAAAAATTACAGATTATGTTCTCTTATATAATGAATTTTAGTGATATAGATGCCTTATTAGATTTCTATAAATAAATATACGTGATCACATCTTCAATGTAATTGTGAAATATGTGAAGGTTATTTTTTAAACTCATGATATAGTTTCTTAGCAAATTATCATATCAAAATTATAACCCAGGAGAGAAAATTTGGTTTTAGGCTAAATTTTAAGGGAACATTTCAAAATATGATGTCCTCTGTACTTATCAGGGTTCTCCAGAGGAATAGAACCAACAGAATACATGCATATAGTAAAGGACTTATTAGATTAGCTTACAGGATAAGAAGCTGAGTTTTCCCGCAATGGCGGTCTGAAGGCTGAAGATATGGATGACCAGTAGCTGCAGTGTCTAGAACATGGAAGCCTCAGAAACAGAGGGAGCAATTTTGGAGGCCTGGTAGGATGCTGAAGTCCTAGAAGTCCCCTGGAGAGTCACTGGTGCAGAGTGACTGCAAATATTTTTAAATTTTTATTTGTGTCCAAAAGCTGAAATCCATAGGCAATAGCAGCAGCAGTGAAAACCAAACCAAACTACAAAAAAGCAACAACAAAAAAAATAGACCTGTTCAAGAGAAGTCTAGCTTATTTGGGTGTGAGCTTCCACTTTCTTATACTTTTTTTTTCCATCTGGGCTCCCAGCCTGATGGATGGGGCTGTTCATTCTGGTTAGGACTTCCATGCACTCACTGTCACACATGCCAGTTGTCTCTGGAAACACCCTCACAGACACCTCCCTCCTCCAGTGTGCTTTAACATTTTTCTAGATGTCTCTCAATCTAGCCAAGTTGACAACCAAGATTAACCATCATACCCTCCTTGAACACACTGTGATTCTCCTGCCAACCGGATGGAAGTGTTCATTTACAAAGAGTTCATTTTGTTTGAAAACACTACCCAGGCTTTAAGATTTTTAAAAAGGGGATAACATTAAAAGCAGTAGTTAGTAACCTGTCAGAAGCCACAAAGCAAATGCTTTAGGCCTCAGGTCTCTGCTATAACTCACCTCTACCACTGCAGCAGAAAGCAGCCAGCAAATTGGCTGTCTTAATAAAATTTTATTTACAAAAACAGTTTGTGGTAGAGCACCTGTAATCCTGTCTACTTGGGAGGCAGAGCTCAGGAGGAACTTGAGGCTCTATCTTGAAAATATCCAAAACAAGAAAGGACTGGTAGAGTGACTCAAGTGGCAGAGCACCTGCCTACATGCCTGAAGATCTGAGTTCAAATCCCAGTAACACCAAAAAATTAAAACTACTCAAAACAACAAGAACAACAAAAAAACATCTTGTGAATCAGACTTGCCTGTTCCTAATTCCAGTAGTGCTGCACTTGTGGAAAGGATTTCACTAGCACAAGCTAGGATCAAAAGTGAAATGAATACTTTAAGAATCTAAATTTTAAAAATATTTTAACAAACAAATCAGCCTAATTTAATTGCAAATCACCATACTCATTTTTGTGTCTTAAAATTATTTTTAAAAATCACATAATTCATTTTGATATACAGCTATATCATGAAATAATCTAATAGATTCCTCATGCTGACCATGGTTTGAGTCAGTCTGAGAATACTGTTCTCACACTTTTTACCCCAAGGTGAGAATAGAGTATCACTCATTTCTCTCCCATGTTCTGGGTATAGCACAAAATCAAGTGTACCTCTCAAGGTGATTTAGGGACAAAGAAACCCTGAGAGAAATTGTGAAGTAATTGAGTTTTCAGTTCCATTCTGTCCACTTTTCTTTTTCTCATCTGCCTGTCCTCAGTGCATGAAGACATTGCCACATGTAACAGTGTCCCATGTGACAGTGTCCCTGCTACCCTGAGGAATTCTGCTACTATATGGGAAGCATTCATTTTTGCATTTTCTTGCTATGTCTTAAAACTTTAATGAGCAACATCAATTTGTTGAAATGGGTTTGTGAAGAGGAAAGTCAGTCCTGTGATAATCATATAATATACTCTCATTTTCATAAGAAATTCCTTCAGTTGAATGCTTGAAGAAATGAGTCCTTGTTAGCTTTTATAGTACTGTAGAAGAGAAGGATCTTCGAATGACTCTTCACCAACCAACTATATTATATTATAGTTGGTTGGTGACACCAACTATATAGTTGACACCTATATTATATTATAGGTGTCATATTTTAGGTGACACCAACTATATAGTTGACACCTATAATATGACACCTATATTATATTATAGGTGTCATATTATAGGTATCAACTATATAGTTGACACCTATATTATATTATAGGTGTCATATTTTATTTACATATTTTGAGGCAGGTTCTCATTATATAGCCCAGACTGTCCTCAAACTCACTGTGTAGCCCAGGCTGCCCTTAATGCCCAGGCTGCTCATTCTGTAGCCCAGGCTGGCCTGGAATTCATGATCTTCCTACCTCAGCCTCCGTAGTGCCAGGATTCAAGGTGTGCATCAACATGCCTGGCTTTTTATTTATATTTTATAATCATCCTATTAAGGTTCTTCCTTGAAATCAAACCAATTTTCAAGATTCTCCTAACTATCTTTCCAGTTAACAGAGAGAATTTATATATATACTCATCAGCCTAAAAAGAAGTTAACTTATTTACTTATTAGACATTCAATTTTCCAGTCAGTCTATAAATGTAAGGTCATTTGCATAACCTCTATGAAGGTTCTAGATGGATCTACTTAAATCCTCAGAAGGGACTTTCATTTTCATTTAGGATATTGCTGCAAAAATATTTGAATAATGAAGTGGAGAAAAGAATAAAAGAATACAAGTTCTTCTCAGGCTTCTAAGGAGATAGCCAGGAAAGCCAGCTGATGATCCCTTCCTTTGCAGAACATTTAGGAATATAAATGCCAGAGAATAAGACAGAAGTTTGAGCAACTGCCAGAGAGTGAGATCTCTGAACTTAATGTGTCTATATTTATACCAGAAAGACTGACCCTATATCATACTCTTAAAATGGCAGCATAGTTAGAGAGATTCAGCACAAGGGCAATAAGTGGATCTAGACTGGAACCAGGCAGGGGTCCATACTCAGGATATTTTCAGTTAAGGGCTGAGCAGCATCCTAGGGAAGGAGGATTTTTGGGATACACCAGTATGTCACTGTAGTTCTAACTCCAAAGTAATTCCTAGCCTTGAGAAATCTTAACCTATGACATTTTACTACTTGATTTGCATTTTCTGATGATTTCTAATTATCCACTGAACACTCAAATCAATATCACTGTAGTTCATGCTTGTAATACATACTCTTGACAAATCAAGATGCTCTGTGAAGCTGCTGTAACCCATATAATCTGCATTTGAATCTGCCTGCCAGATGATTCTTATGCAAATTTAAATTGGTAAACCATTGACATATCTTTTATTAAATCTTTGAAATAACTACATGAAATAAACTATTCTGCTAATTTTACAAATAACAATTTTGATGTTGAGTGGGCTAATATAATAAACAATATTAATTATCATATTAGTCAAAAGCAATGCCAATTTTAAAAACATTTTTATTGGCATGTATTCGTTTTACAGGGGGTTTCATTGTGACAGTTCCATACGTATTTACAATGTACCTTGTTAGATTCACTCCATCCACCATTCTCTTTCTTACCCCTCTTTCTTAAAACAATTTCAATGGGTTTTTTTTTGTTCCATTTTCATAAAGTATACAAAGTACATGGACTCTATTCATTGGAATGTCAATATTTGAAAAAGGATTGCTCTCTAAAACCAAAAACAAAACAAAACCCTCAAATTCTCTGGCATAGTTAATATGCTGTGACTTGTATAATGAATTGCAAACACATGCTTATTTTAATGTAAATGTAAAAATCATGAAATTTAAAAGCTAATTTTTACTTGTTTGCATATCTTCTGTTGATGCATTGCTTCAGAGTATTTATATTCTTCAGAACTAACCTTTCTGTTGACCTAATAAATTTCAGGTTAAATGTAACTAACCGGATACTATTAAACAGACATTCTTAAAGAGGTCTATCTGATAAGATACTTGACACTCTTGACAAAAGTGCACACTTCTCATCCTAATACAGTCATGTCAGAAGTTGATCCTCTGATGCATGTAAATAGATAGAAAGTAGAGCTACACATTTACTTCTATCATCTTCAAACTGATCAGGAAGGAAGGGAATGCCAGTAATGTAGAATAACATGGCATTAGGTTTGGAGCCAGCTGCTTAATGCAGGTGCCAGAAAGCATTGAACTGACAAAGCAGTCTTGGTGGCAATGGGTCCTTCCTTCCCTTGATTGGATAGAAAACTAAGTGGCAATTGCACTTTTTTTTTTGCTAGAAAATTAACAGGCTCCACCACTCTCAATCTGTTTACTTTGATACTAGATAGGTGACAATAGACAAGAAACATAATTCCAGGCAATGCAAATTATGTCAGAAGAGAAATGCCATTTTGCAACATGGGTTTAGGAAACAAATACATAAAGTCAAAATACTTAATTGATAATTTTCTGAGAACTATGAACAGAAGAAATGTGTTGACTATGGACTTTACCTAGAAATCTCCACCTTTTACATTGCTGAAGACAGGCTTTGGACAAGGTACTGATTTTCTTTGTGCATGGTCCTGGGCATGTTTACATGCAAATCATAATTAAGTAACACTACAGCTTTCAGAATATGATAGTTCTTTTAGCTTCCCTAGCTGAAATGGATTAATGACAATGCCTATTAATAACAATGCCTTTTTTGAGATAAGTAAAATAATCTTGAAATAGTCTTCTACGTGGTTTGTAGCATCTTGATTGTTTTGTTTCAGTTTTGGGGACCACCAAGGAAATACTCTGTGTATTTGCAACATCACTTCTTGCTGAAAAGAGATAAATTCAGAGGAAAGAGTTTTTTTGCTAAGCTTAATAATCACTGACTGCAACATAAATTCAAATTTAAAAAGTCTGGCAAAGTAAGGAAACAGCCCTTACATATTAGTAGCCATCATTTATCTCTAGTTGTTGTCATACAAAGGCTGATTACATTATTGAACTTTTCTGTGGTCACTAAAGGAAAGATAGTTGGGTGGATCATTATGATGCAGTAGATATGTCTGAAATTAAACCATTTGTTTTCTCCTATATTTTTATGCACATTTTATTAAAATATTAAATATATCATATCTTGTTTGATTTATCTCTCATTAAGTCTATGTAACACTAAACTTCTTGCTATTGTTAATGAGTGTTCTTGTGCAGACATGTGCCGTTTACTGTGCTCCAAATACAGAGCAATCATAGGAAAAATATGAACAGACAAAAATTAAAAGGCAGACATAGCCAAATAAGATAAATATCTTAATGTTCTTTAAGACTTTAAGAAATACAAAGTACTGAAGCCACAATGAGAGGCTGTCTTTTTGAGTATGTAGCAGTATATAAATATGAATAGTAAAGTGTGATTTTTCTAAAGGCCTCTATTCACAAGTAGTGGAGGCTCCTTATAGAGTTTTGCAGAATAAAAGTGTCCCTTCTACATGGAAGGTCTGACCAGGATCATTCCTGAAATGGAGTTCAGGCTCACAGCTTGCAACAGGAGTCAGTGTAGGTTCAAAGCAATAGTTTGAGCTAAAGTTCATTGTCTCAATTATTGCCTTTTTCTTTCAGGGCTGGCTATTAAGTTTTCTGAACCTACTGCAAAATGAAAGTTCAAACCTTCATTCAGCAGCAGATCTAGTTCAAACCCAAGAAAAAAAGTGCTGTTAAATGTACCAAAATATAAACTTTTGTCTGTAGTCTTTCTTGTCTTGTTTTTTTATTTGCTTGTATTGCTGTTTAATGTCCATTTATCTACACAATTTAAAACAAGCTTTTAGAATAACTTTTCATTTTCATCTTTATATTATGCAATGCTAGTTTCAGATGGAGATAGAAAAGCATTTAATTTATACATAGGATAACCAAAATTATATAATTCACCTTTTATGGTGTGTGCATGCACATATATTTTATTGCCAGCAGTGGAAATCCTACACAAACTAACTCAACTGCTTTATTTAACTTATCAGTGTGCATACATTCTATTGACATTCTTTGTGCTTACTAATAGGTATGGATGGACTTAAAGGAGTGACTATGACTTATCTTATGTTTCATTCCTTTCTATGTCTTCATTTTCAGCATAGATGGTTTGTTAATATAAGGAAATAATGAAAGGATATGATAAGGTTTCTTGTTTGTTTGTATTTCTTAAAGTTTTATCACCTTCTTTCTGTGTTTGAACCATGTTAAAACAGAAAGTATGTCCTCTCAGGACTATGAATTGGAATATTTAATTAAAAAATTTTATTATTGCTGTGCTGGGTGGGGGTACATGGAAGTATTTACAAAAGTTCTTACAATGTATCAAATATATCATACTTGAATTCACCCCCTCCACTGCTTTCATCTCCCTCCCCCGATTCCTAGAACAATTTCAATGGGTATCATTTTTGCATTTACTTACATGTTATACATTATTTGTGCCATCTCCCCCCTTCCCCATGTCACCCCTCTTCTCCACCTCAGGGCAGAACCTGTTCCGCCCTCCTGTTTCTGATTTTGTAGAAGAAAAAACATAAAACACAGTAAGAAAAACATGGCATTTTTCCTAGTTTGAGATAAAGATAGCTATACAGGGAGATTGCTTGTGCTTTTTCCATGCATATATACATTAAAACACAAAATGGTTCATCTCTACCAGACCTCTTCACTACTTCCTAGTCTGCTTCCATAGTGGCCTCAACCAGGTTAAGATTACTGTATTTTTTCCTATGCAGTGAACACATCAATGACATTCAAGTTTTTGGTTTCCTTCTCTTTCCCTATCCCTCCCTTGCTCAGTCTCCCCCTTTGTGTGAACCATGTCCAATAATATTACTGCATTTGTTTTAGGTCTACAATCCATCTATGAGGGAGAACATGTGATTTTTGGCATTCGGAAACTAACTTCACTTAAGATGATGTTCTCCAGTTGCATCCATTTACCTGCAAATGACAAAATTTCATTATTTGTGGTTGAGTAAAATTCCGTTGTGTATATATGCCACATTTTCTTAATCCATTAGTCAATAGTGGGGCTTCTGGGCTGTTTCCATAGTTTAGCTATTGTAAATAGTGCTGCAAAAAACATGGGTCTGCAGGTTCCTTTGTAATGAGTCACATTCCTTTGGGTATATCGCTAGGAGTGGTATCGCTGGATCCTATGGCAGATCTATGTTAAGTTTTTAAAGGAGCCTTGTCCATATTGTTTTCCAAAGTGGTTGTACTAGTTTATATTCCCACTAGCAGTGTATGAAGGTTCCTTTTTTCCCTTGAATCCTCACCAACATTTGTTGTTGGTGGTGCTCTTGGTGATAGTTATTCTAACAGGAGTGAAGTTAGGTTTTACATTCTAACAGGGGTGTGGCTTTGATTTGAATTTCCTTTATAGCCAGGGATGGTGGACATTTTTTCATGGTTTTTTAAGCCATTTGGACTTCTTCCTTTGAAAAAGTTCTGTTTAGTTCAGTTACCCATCCATTTTTTTGGGAGTTTGGTTTTTTTGAGCTCCATGTGTATTCTGGTTATCAGTTCCATATCTGATATATAGCTAGCAAAGATTTTCTTCTATTCTGTGGGTGGCCTTTTTAATTTAGAGACCACTTCTTTTGTTGTGCAGAAGCTTTTTCATTTCATGCGGTCCCATTTGTTGATCCTTTCTCTTAGTTGCCGAGCTGCTTGAGTTCTACTGAAGAAATTCTATTGCTTCCAGTGTACTCCCTGCTCTTTCATGTACTAGCTTCGATGTTTCAGGTCTGATATTAAGGTCTTTAATCCACTTTGAATTGATACTTGTACAGGGTTATAGGTATGAATCTAGTTTCAGTTTTCTGCAGGCAGATAGCCAGTTTTCCTAGCAACATTTGGTTAAGAGGCTGTCTTTTCTCCATTATATGTTTTTGGCACCTTTATAAAAAATTAGGTAAGCATAGCTGCATAGATTCTATCTGGGTCCTCTTTTCTTTTCCACTGGTCTTCATGTCTGTTTTTGTGCCAGTACCATGCTGTTTGTATTGCTATGGTTTTGCAGTATAGTTTGAAGTTGGATGTTGTGATACCTTCAATATTGCTCTTTTGCTCAGTATTTCCTTGGCTACTTGCAGTCTTTTTAGTTTCCAGAGGAGTTTTAATGTAGATTTTTCAGTCTCTGTGATGAATGTCATTAGGATTTTATGGGATTGCATTGAACATGTAGATTGCTTTTGGTAGTATAGCCATTTTCATTGTTGATTCTACCGATCCATGAGCATGGGAGATCTTTCCACTTTCTGTAGTCTTCTTTGATCTCTTTCTTCAGTGGTTTGTAGTTCTCCTTGTAGAGCTCATTAACATCCTTTGTTAAGCTTATTCCTAGGTATCTGATTTTTTTGAGGCTATTGTAAATGGAACTGTTTTACTTATATTCTTTTTCAATCTGCTCATTGTTGAAGTATAGCAAGGCTACTGATTTTTGTAAGTTGATTGTGTATCCTGATACTTTGACACATTTAATTTGTACAGAACTTGTTTCCAAATATTTTTGGAAGTATATCTCACTGAGAGCACACAGGAATTCTGTGCTTATTGAGCATCAGTAAAGCTTAATGAACATTAGGTATTAAGGAAAAAGATATGCTGCTTACACACAGCTCCTCTGCACATGCAGATTCTTCAGTGTCTCTTTAAATTTCACTGGCAAAATACAAGTTCAAACATAAAATTTTGTATTCCAGAACTGTAATAGCCAAACATTAAATCAAAGGAGGAGCTCTTCTAAATGAGTGATCTTGTGTGACCGTTCCTGTTCCTTGAACAGGAAGAAGCTGGCACTGCCACTACTGCATTGGGACAGGCTCTCTGAGTCATTGGTATATGACCTGTGTATTAGCCTCTTGGGGAAAACTAAAATGTCTAGTAGAAGGGAAGACTGACCATTCTAATCAATATGGAGCCTGGGAACCCAAAAGCCAAATACATGAAAAGCAAAGTAATTACTTAATACAAAAACTGTCTGGAACTAATTTACTCTAGAAGATGACAGTAATAAAGCAAATTTAAAATAAATTTAAATAAGTATCATTAGCCCTCAGAAATAAGAGGAATAATTATCTTCAAAAATATAAATAAGAAACTGCAAAATAAAAAAGCAACCAAATAAGAAAAAATACAAAAATCCATACATTTGGAAATCTTCAAAATATAAAATAAAATCATTTTGAAAAACTCAACTAGAACAGAAAAACTCTAGAGAATAGTGATAATCCAAACATAAATTAATAGACTGGACTATGATGTTAAAAGATATACAGATTAAAGTATCTGTGTTATATATTTATAAATGTATACATACACATGTTCCAAAGGAACCCACAAAATGTTATTGTGGAATGAACTCATATGGTGTATCTTTTGAAGTCTGATTTATTATGAATAAAGAGAAAGATACTGATTCTTGTTCAGTTTATTATTTATTTAATAACATCCATCCATGATTCATTTAGTCATGTGATTGTCAAAAGAGAATCCCATTGTGATAAGTCTATTTCTGGATACTTAATCCTCAGTATGAAATAAAATATTTTTGTCACCAGCTGCTTTCACTAGCAAAATAATTTTTATGTTGTTCTATAACCAGCTAATATTTTCATTTTACTTACAGTGTAGTATTTGTATAGATGAACTTAAGCCAGTGATTATGATGATATGAAATGTCCTGTGTGTTCATGGAGCTATCTTTTCCTCTCCATTTTTTTCTCATATGAAGTTAATACTTTGGTGTGGTCTCTTGAAAGAATATTAGCAATTTCAGAAAACTATATATCAGAACACAAGATGACATCACCTTTCATTTGTAAAACTTCTTGAAGATTGATTCAACCTTTGCCCATGAGATTCCAGGCAGGATGCTACTGTGACAGATCCATCTGTCCTTAGAGGCTGTGATCCTGACTCCAGAAAGGTGTTACCAGACAACACTGGGATGTTGTTTTTGTGGATGATAATAGGGATTGTAATTTTTAACCTGATGTTGTGTTTGTAAATATGTTTCCAGATCAGTTTAGAAGGAAACCAAACCATATTATTTTCTCCATCTGTGAAAATTTTTGATTGCATCAAGAGCACAATGTAATGATATACAAATTCCATTTTGTATTATTATTTAGGTACAGGCTCTTATTAATCTATTTCTGTAGATGTTCTTGGGTCAGAAACCCTGAGTTTACTTTACATTAACTTGTAAAATTAGCACTCAAACCTGTATACTTTAATTTGTGACATATACAACTTCTCAAAACTCCAAATCTCTTTTATTTGCCATTTTGAAAAGACTTTTGTTTTCAGAATGCTTACTAACAGCCATTTCATTTCAAAGAATTGGACTGAATTTTTAAATTAGTAGTATTTAAAAACATTTACTTAAAATTTTTTTTATGATGGAGTAATATCAAGTGGCAAATGGTTGCTAAATTACCCAAAATATGTAAAAGGGTAAACAAATATAACCTGGGGTCTTTGGAACACATTGAATATTTTTAACTTTATCATGGACACCTTAAATGGAAGAGGGTGATTTTTTGATATTGACAGGAAGGAAGGATGAAGGATAGTTTAATTAGAGCTGGTTATTTTAACTGGGTAAACTGAGATTGGTGATTAGCAGACCAATGTTTGCTTTTCTAGTGTATTTAAGAAAAAAATCCAGCCTTGTTTTGTTTTTCTGGGGTTGAATTATAAAACTGCATTATTTGTTTCTTTAATTACTTGATCAGGTAAGGAAGGCAAAATCATGATCAAAGATGCTCCTGGGGAGGCAGATTTCACACATACTTTACGCTAGCAGGGTTCTTCAACTAACTTACAGCCCAACTCTGCTGTACAATTATTTTCTAGATTTTGGCAGGACCCTTTAATAGCTCTAATTTTAAGCTTCATTTCATTCTCTTCTATTGCTTTCCTTAATGCTTACAACAAGGAACCTTTGATTTACTGCTGCCTTGTGCATATGTGAATATTATGAAACACAGGTCAGATGCTAAGGATTATTTTTAAATGTTCTCTTGTGCATGAATGAGCAGGCATTAAGAATGAGAGAGCAGCAGAGAAGCTACTCAGTGATGAGGAATAACTTTCACAGGAAAAAAATCAATGAATTCTTAAAAAAATCTCTGCCACCGAGTGATCAGATTCAATGAGATTGTTAAGTGTTAAATAAAACATCTGCACTTAGACCATTGCATCAACACCAAAATAAATACTTGGAAAACCTTAGACACCAGTGAGATAAGTGCAATTTCTTAACTAAATGGATTTTTAAAAATCTCATTTATTATGTTTTTTCTTTAAATGACTTTTGGGCTTAACATTGCAGTCACCTTAATAATATAAAAGATATTTTATGGGGCATGCAATATTTTACAAGATTGCTTGATTTTCATTTAATATTAATATGGGAGACATATTTTGCTCTGTATATGTGGATATATGCTTGCTAAAATTTTTGTGGACTTAGGCATCCAGCGGGCATCCTTGATACTTCTTTTTGCTTTAGCTCTTGGCATTTCATCAATCACCAAAACCTGATAGTTCTGCTTCATAAATATTCCTCCAGTTCAGCCATTTGTTTCCATTTCCATTTACTATATCTTTCTACAAGCTACATTATTTCTCACCAGAACTACTGGTGAAAATCTCCAAACTAATTGCTGATGCTGTGAAAAATGGCTCTGCTGCCAAAACAGGCTATAATGGGAGAACTTGGAATTGAATATAAATTATGACTTGTAAAATACTACTATGAGTTGCAAAGTAGATAAATTTTACCAAACTAGGACAAGGAAGATACTCTCATCACAAACTCTTTTTTTAATTCTCATATATTGATGATAAGAACTCAGACAAATCAATCTAATAAAAATGTGGCATGTGATTATATATTTTAAAGACAAGAATTCCAGCAAATTACCTAGCTCCCAATGATGGTAAAGCCCTGTTCAAACTCTGTGACCAACTGTTCTATCCCCAAACCTGCAAGTCCTTCCTTCTTCCCTCTCTCCCTCTTTCTTTTCTTCCTTCCTTCCTTCCTTCCTTCCTTCCTTCCTTCCTTCCTTCCTTCCTTCCTTCCTTCCTTCCTTCCTTCCTTTCTTCTCTCTCTCTCCTTCTTTCTTTCTTTCCTTTTTTAGAGATGCTGGAGATAAAACCCAGGACCTTGTGTATTCTAGGTAAGTTCTACCACTGAGTTACGTCCCCAGATCTATGTTTACTTTCTTAAACACCCCATTTGATATTCTTATGAGCTCATGTGTTCTTCCAAGGTGCTTTCTCTCTTGCAATCCTGTAAACTTCAGTCTGTCACCAGTGTAGCCCCAGTGATCTTTCTTTAGTGGGCTTTAGCAAAGTTAGAGGTACCAGTGAAATTTGTCAAGATACTCAATGTTATGGACCATGATCCTTGTCTTGGTAATTGTAATGGATGATTTTAAATGGTCAGGTTAATAGGCTAAGGTATGCTATGATAGTTGCTAAAAATGTTGGGTCTGTCTGTCAGAGTGTTCCCAGAAGATGTTAATATTTGAGTTAGTCAACTTGACTGAAGAAGATTCACCCTCATCCATGTAAGCTAGTACCAACCAGGCCACTGAAGGCACAAATAGAACAAAATGGCAGAGGAAAGCTGAATTCTCTTTCTCCTCTTAGCCAGGATATCCATTCTGGCCTGTCCTTTGGCATTGGAACTCCATTTTCATGGGCCTTTGGGCTTTGGAATGATACCAAGGGATGCACAGCTACCCGGATCCTCAGGCTATCAGCCTGGTACTGGGAATTTCACCACTAGCTTCCTGGTTCTCTAGCTTTCTCCCTCTCTCTCCACTCTCACACTATATATATATATATATATATATATATATATATATATATATATATATATATATAGTGTGTGTGTGTGTGTGTGTATGTGTGTGTATTTCCAGAGAAATAATTCTGCATAAGGGTTTTGAGCATGACATTCAGTCTTACAAATGTGGTGTTATGTTTTGCCCCACTTTTAAGCACAGAAACTATTATTTATCAAGGTATTCGGCCAATGGCAGAGAAACAGAAACTTACAGAAGCTTATAGAACTTGTAAAAATATAATGTAGTCATTTATTCACTCTTTCAGAACACTAATCCATTGGAAGTTTGGACAGTCATAGATTTTTAGTCCCACAGACACCTGGGTGAATAAATGAATAATTGGATGTCATCTCTTCTTTCCTCTTGTCTCTTTGTAGTGCATAAATGCCTAAGTAAGTATTTAAAAATCCTTTCCCAAGTGGCTAAAGTATTTGCAAATAGCAATAATCACTAGCCTTTAAAAGTAACCATTGACAATTCAAGGAGATTCTGTATATTAAAAAGATGATGCAAAGTCTGACTAGATTTCTGGTTTTCTGTGTTTCCTATCTTTTTCCTTCTCTTCAATAAACTTTTAATCTTTTATCTTAAACTTTTAAGCTTTTATCTTATGTATTCTTTCCCATTAATTTTTACTATATTTTACTTGTTATTATAGAGTAGAATGAAAAATTGAATTTCATGAATATTCTTTATTCCTAAAACTTTATAGGTTAGGTTTCATGTTATATGTGCATGTATTTTCAAGGATAACTGTTAAAATGAAGATCTATAACCAATTGCATCTTTGTTGGAAATCAGTGTGAGAAGCAACTAGAGCAGTGAAATGTTAATAACTATCTTCTCCTCAGCTGAGCAGGCCTCTGCCTGTATAGCATTGGTAATCCAGACACTGTATGTTTTCATTTATTTTGGTCCTGAATAAAAATGGTCAATACACTGATGAATGTGAGGTTAACAAAGAAGTACAAGCTATAATGGAATTGGCAAAATATTTAATGAGAATATGACCTTCTCTCCTGCTTAAATATATGTCCTTATTTCCAGCATGCAGTCCTTTATAGACTCAAGCCTATTGCTTGGGGACTGTGCCTGCCCATTGCAGAGAACCAATTTATTTACTCCCTCCAAAATGGATTTCATTTTCCTTTGTGCATCATCAGCACATTTTTTAAAGTTCTGATGGTAAATTTTATAGTGGCAAAGTGCAGAAGAATTTAATTTAATTTTGAGTTCCCAGGTTGACTAACAGTGCTAGTGGGTATTTTATTATTACTATTATTATTATTATTATATTTTCAAAAATGCATTGCTGTTTCAAAATAGGAAACATCCAAAACATCAACTATTGCAGGGGAATGGAAGAGTGAATGGGAAAGAAAGTAGAAAATAACAATTTTACATAAATTTTCTGAATATCTGAAACATAGAAAGTGTTTGTAGATGCTTTGGGTAAGCAATGGGATAAAAAACTCAGCTATTAAGTCTTCATAGTTTGTAAGCAATCAGACCAAATTTTTTTCCTTAACTTTTTCTTTTGTTCTCTCAGTGAAGGAATTAATTATATATACTATTCTTGCTTTCCAAGGATTTAAGAAGTTTATTTTTAACCTGATTTTTAAGTCCTAACATTAGGATGCATACTGAATAACAATAACAAAAAATGTCAAGAAGATAATCTTCCTGCTGAAATAAACAAAAGAAAGACAAAAAGGAGAGAGAGCAAGACAGAGGAGAAGGAGGGAAAGATAAAGGAGAGAGAAAAAGAGAGAGAGATGAGATCAAAACTACCCTTCATTGAGGAGGAATAAAAATATTTCTGTACTTCAAGTTTACAGTTGACATTATATACTTTCATGCTCAAAATGAAGCAGAGAGAATGATTCTTACATCAAGATTTTGGGACCCAGACAAACTAAGGAACATGATTAGTCTTTAATTCATAGGCAGTCAGACACATTGCATGAATTAGTGGAGGACCCTGTTGTTTGTAATATTGTTGCTTGATTTTACCAAGGTTTGTACAGTGTACATATTTTAAGTTATAACTTGGGATTGATGCATTTCCTGTCTTTTTGAGACAATGACTAAGTGCTTACTGGGAGAAAGGACATGAATTCCCATCCACTTACTTAATAAAGTTCCAGTTTGCAGGAAGAGACCTTTAAAGTATCAAGAGGTACAGAAAAGGATAAAATTGATGAATGTTCTTAAAGACCAGTGAGGGAAATTAGATATAAGGTTGAGGGGACAACCTTGAAAACCTAAGAGATGTTGCTTGGTCCTAACCCTCAGAATATGTGTCTATATTATGCTACTTGATAAAACATAACTTTAATATTGTAAACTAAGGATGTAGGTTTTAAATTGGGAAATTATTTTGACTTACCTTCATGTCCCAATTTGATTACCTTAAAAGTGCAAAGGGTAGGTAGAATGGTAGTCCAAGAGATGAAACATGACAACAGTTTGATTTGCTGCTGCCTCTTTTGAGGGTGGAGGATGGTTTCCACAGGTGAAGGAATATGGTGGCCTGTAGGAGCAGGGAACAGCCAGTCAGAAAACATGGATCTTGGCCCTATAATAACAAAAAACCTAAATTTTGTCAACAACTTGAATAAGTTTGTGATTATTTATCATTGCAGCATCAGAATACTAATACACGGGTTGGCAGATATTTGGGGGCGGGGAGGAGATACGAAGCAGAAAAATAGATCTCAAGAATATGTTGCATTTAGCACAGTAGATGTTAACTTAAATGCAAACATTTATCATTATATAGTTGGATAAGTTATTTGGCAATAGGCAGATCCTATGTTAACATTCAAGTTCACCTATAGTTAACCTATTTAGTTACTCATTAATCTTTCTTAGTGTCAGGCCTGCCTTCATTTAAAAAAAATTTTTATTTTATTCATATGTGCATACAATGTTTAGGTCATTTCTCCCCCCTTCCCCCATCCCCTCTCTTACCCCCCCACCCCCCCCTCCCCATCCCCTCGCTACCCGGCAGAAACTATTTTGCCCTTATCTCTAATTTTGTTGAAGAGAGAGTATAAGCAATAATAGGAAGGAACAAGGGTTTTTGCTAGTTGAGATAAGGATAGCTATACAGGGAGTTGACTCGCATTGATTTCCTGTGCGTGGGTGTTACCTTCTAGGTTAATTCTTTTTGATCTAACCTTTTCTCTAGTACCTGTTCCCCTTTTCCTATTGGCCTCAGTTGCTTTAAAGTATCTGCTTTAGTTTCTCTGTGTTGAGGGCAACAAATGCTATCTGGTTTTTTAGGTGTCTCACCTATCTTCATACCTCCCTTGTGTACTCTCGCTTTATCATGTGATCAAAGTCCAATCCCCTAGTTGTGTTTGCCCTTGATCTAATGTTCACATATGAGGGAGAACATATGATTTTTGGTCTTTTGGGCCACATTTTGCACATGACATGGGAAGGTTTTCATTTGGGTAAATTTAGAACAGAGCTAGTGGCCTTTGTAATTAATAATGAATTTTTTATTCATCACCAATCAGACTGGCTTTATTTCTATTAAGAATTGACTCTAAGATGAAAAACAAAAGTGATGTGTTAAAGGCAAGCACAGAATGCTTGTATAGTAAAGTTTAGGATATTTCACTGACCTTATTCATTTCATGGAAATAAGCAATATTTGGACCAAAGTCAAGCTCTATTATGAAGAACTTTGATAAAAATTTTATAAGTAATACAATTACAATGTCCTGTAACATTTCCCAACTTTAAGTAGCAGCACTAGTCTATGTTGGCGGGCTGTGGAAACAGGGAGTTACCATTAACTGCTAGAGCTTGCTTTATAATTTCAACTGTTTGCTTTAAGAGATCTTGGCTCATGTTTGGGAGCTTCTGTAGTTGATGGCATACAAGATTCCCTGTGTATAATAATAAATTCAGGTCTTATTAGAAAATTTCGCATCTGAATCCAAACTTCAAAAGTGATATTGCATACATTATTCAATTTTTATGCCTATAGCTTTCTCTTAAGCAGACAGCTTTTGTAGCAAGGTCTAGAAGATGATTTATCTAGTACTATCCATCTAACTTGATTGCAAAAAAGAGAATCTATAAAAATACAGGGTCACCCTAAATTTGAAAGTTTTGGTACCCTACCAGATTAATGCTAATTACATTTTAATATGTGGCTTCTATTTCATAATTCATATGAACAGCAAGTCCTTAGGAAATAAAGCTGTGCAATGAAGGTAACTTTTGCAAATCAGTAATAGTGCAAACATATTATTTGTCAATGAAATTTAAGAATTAATGTTTTGTGTAGGCTTTTGAGTCTGAATATATCATTCTACCCTATGACCAATGATTCCATTGTAGTGATTTGATTTCATGGAAACTATTCAGGTAACATTTTGAAGTAATCTTGTTAGTCTATATAACCAAGGTATTATTACCCAGTGATCTGACATAAATAAAAAGCAGCTTGATTGCTTACAAGTGGTTTTATTAGAGATGTGTTGCTATGGTTTGGATAAGTGGCTCCCCAAAGACCCATATATTAAAGCCTCAATTTCCAGCCTGTTGGGCTATTGGAAGGTGGTAGAGCCTTTTGAAGGTGAGGTCTACTGGGAGATATTCAGGTCATTGGGGTGTGCTCTAAAATGATTTTGCAATAGCTTGGCCCCTTCTTCTTTCTTTCCTTGTTCCTTTCTGATCATGAGGTGGGCAGCATTTCTCCACATGCATTCCCACTGTAAATGTGCTGCTTTGTTATAATCCTATGAACAACAGTGCTAATTGACTATGGACTGAAATCTCTAATACTGTGAGCCAAAATGAAACTTTTCCCTTTATAAATTAATTATCTTAAGTATTGTAGTAATTAAAACCTGACTGATACATGCATTTAATTTATTGTTTTAGTTTTCTATACATAGTGTTCTTGAGTTGATAGAAGTTTAAGATACTTTTTAGACAAATAGTACATAGCTTGCCATAAAATAAAAATACAAAAGATAAAAATAATAATACTTTTTCCTTGAATGTAGAAAAAACTCTAGCTTGCAGTTCATGTTCAGTGGTTTAGATATAGGTAAATAACCTTTGAAAAATATGTCACAGAGACCAACATGATTCTGACATAGAGGAGTCAAATCAATGAACAGGTACCAGTGACATTGATAAATGCATTTCTCATAATAATCTTACTTAAAAATTAAAACTTTTGCTTTTCTAAGCAAATATTTTTAGACTTATGGTCAACACAAAGTGATATTATTGCCTATAAATTCCTTTACAGAAAAGGGACATGAAAAATCAAGTGTTCAGTGAATTCTACATAGCCTAGAAGACTAATTTTCAAATTTTGCTTAAATTTAGGATCTCACAGAGGATGTAATGTCAATAATGATGCATTCAGACAAATTTGAAAGAGAAGCATAAAATATAAAATCAAGCCAAATAATTGTGTAGGTCTTGATATAAAAGGCTGTAAGGAATTAAAATTTAAAAGCCTTATATAGGGTGCCTGATGACTTCAAGGCTGTTCACACCTGGATTTGGAGAGGAAAATTGACATGTAAAATATAAATGTCAGTGAAATTAAATACAATACATATGACATAGGAAGCATGAAATTTCAGTTTGGGACAGAATAAATTAAAACAATGTTATTTAAAATAATAGCAAAGTAAAGCACTTTTTCTATTTAGAGAGTAGATTCAAAATTCCATTTAAAGAAAATGTGTTCCATACTAAATATGGCCTCAGTTTTCTATCAAAACTCTTGTTGTAAAAAAGATTATGATTAATAATTACACATGGCATCTAAGGGTTTTTATCATTTCATTTTTACTTATCCACCTTAAGACTCTACTCATGGTTACAAAAACACGTATGAATTAATATCACTTATAGAAGAAATAGATGCTATCATTCTTATCATAATGCTCATCTACACATGGTACATAAATTATATGCAATTTACATGTGGCATATTACTACTATCTAAACCTATCTGTGTTATAGTTTGAATACCAAGTGTCTCCCACAGGTACATGTGTGGAAAACTTGTGTTGCTATTTTGGGAGATTGTGGAAAGTAGGAGGTAGGCTTAGTTGGAAGAAGTAGGTGGCTAATGGGCATTCCCTGGAAAGATCTTGACCCAGTCCTTCCTCTCTCTCTGGTTTCTGGCCATGATGAGTAGAGCAAAATTGCTCCATTATTCTTTTCCACCATGATTTTCTGCCTCACAATGGCCCAGAAATGACAGAGTCAGTCCACCCTTTACTGAAATAGCTGAAATTATGAGCCAAAATAAATCTTTTGTTCTTTTGTTTCTCTAAGGTGTTAGTCACAGTGCTGAAAAACTGACTAGCACACTATTCTTAGTCAGATTTAATAACTGACTCCCAGTTTACTTTTCCTATCACAGAAGCCCTTCTAGGATACCATATTGTATTCAGTTGCTATGTCTCCTTGGACTCCTCATAACTGACAGCTTCAAGGTTTATTTATTTTTGATGACTTTGACAGTTTTGAAGATTGCTGGTAGGTATTTTGTAGAATGTCACTCAATTTCTATCTGTCTGACTTTTACTCAAGTTAAATTCAGATTATGGACTTCGGAGAGAATAGCAACAGTAAAGTGCCATTTTCATCATGTTATAATCAGAGCACATGCTATAAACATGACTTATCACTGGTGGTGCTAACAAGAATCACTGAGCCAATATAGTGGTTGCCAGTTTTTTCAATGCAAAGATTTTGTTTGTGTATTTTACAAGTCACTAAGCATAATCTACCCACAAGAGTAGAGAGCTAATTTCCATCATCTTGAGAGTGGGCTATCTATATAAATTTTCGTCTACTAGCCCTTGATATTGTGATTTCTTTCTTTATTTTGGTCTTAACTATTCTTTTTTTAACAGTGCTGGGGACTGAACCAACAGCCTGTGCATGCTAGACAAGTGCTCTACCACTGAGTTATATCTTTACTCTTGGAATTTAGCTATTTTCATAGGTGTTTAGGAGTTTTTGCTATATATACCTGTATCTATCAATCATCTATATATGTATGTATCTATCTATCCATCTCTGTGTATATGTATACTTATCCAAATATAAATATTTTTATAAAACTTTAATTCAAATTTGAATGTAGAAATCATTAATTCTATATGAATTTTACATGTGTCACATTTAAAATTAATATTTTCCAAAAATAAACTAAAATATCAAAATATAAACACATTTTAAACTTGCTTTATAATACTTACTATTTATTATTTTGAAATTTTGGGCATGTGGTAGATTGATTGCAGCTAATGGCCCCAATTCTTTGCTTCCCTTTTTCTATGTCTATTGCTGCCTATCATTCTTGTGTCTTCCCATTTGCTATTAATACAGCCATATGCTGTGATTTACAGTGAGATGTTCATAGGTATGAACCAATATGGTCTTGGTAAATTATTTGCATATGTCCACTTGTGTTATTGATTGAGGCCATACTATTTAGCTGCTAGCTGGGTGACTTGAAGCCCCAGTGGGATTGGTTGAGTCCAGTCCATATCATCTGAACATTACAAATTTACTGGTAAATCAATTTATAATTACATTACAATTTACTGGTAAATATTTGTTTTTATGGGCCACTGGACATTTTTAATTTATTTTTTTCATAATTAGATTTCTCTCTCTCTCTCTCTCTCTTTCCCTCCCTCCTCTGACAAGCCAGCTGGCTGAGGTCCTTTTTTTTCATTGGGAAATACTGTATATAGAGAAGAAGCTCTTCCAGGTATTTCAAGCCCTTAGCCTGTATTTGTAATTCTCGTGAAATTCAGAAGCTAATATCCTCTAGAATCATGGCTTCCAAGCCTAGGGTTGGCCAGGTGTTTTGACAGCTGGATCTGAGCTTGGGTTTCCATGCTTTATGGGCAAGGTATGAAGTATTTTAACAGTCCCTGGCAGGGCTGTGTTAAACCTCTTGACCAGGGTTTGTAGTTCCTTCTTTCTGGCTTTCCACAACCTTTTGATTTTATTCATTCTTAGCACTCTTGTCTCTTGCCTTCTCTCCCATCTTTTTTATCCCTTGATACCTCTATCATTTCCTGACACTTATACCAGGACCACTGCCACTGCCACTGCAGTTGTTAGTCTGTCACTACTGCTGCCACAGGCCTGTTGGCTGTTGATGTTAGTTCTGTTTCCCAGGCCTGATGGCAGTGATTAGCCTCAAGGGCACTCTCACTGACATCCCCACTGCAGTCACGGGTAGCTGTTCTGCTGTTACTTTTGCAAGGATGACTCCAGATGCCTGGGAACTGTTTCTGTTCTGCTGCTCTGGGTCTGATCAGCTATAATTGGCCTGAGGCTGGTCCCACTGATTGCCCTGATGCTATTCTCATTTGGTCACTGCTGTTACCTCTGCCACCAAGGACCTGATTGGCTACTGTCAGCCAAATGCTGCTCCTGCTGATGGCTCCTCTTCTGTGGAACCACCCATCAACCCTGCTACTTTTCTTGGCTCTCCATTGCTACCATGGCTTCCACTCTTCATTCTTAGTTACCAGCTCAGCTAAAGATGGAATCAAAAGTAGGCATGGACCATCACTTGAGAAAAGTCTTTATTTAGACCTAGTGTTACAACACTGGGGAGGGGGCGGGGGCACAGATAGCCAACACAGGAAGTTGTCTCCCATCTGCTTGCAAAGTAAGCTGAGCAGCCTGCTCATATGGTCAGATAGAGGTGTGACAAAGATGTCTGCCCCAATCATAGTAGTTCTTTATGCAAATGAAGAACTATGTTTGTAACAGTTCTCAGGTTTTCTGAAAAGAAAGTGCTCCCCCTCTAGCCTTGGTGGAAATTGCTGCTGGGTCTTCCATAGTTCACTGAGGTTGGTGATGACAGAAGACTGTGCAAACTTTTTGCTGAGATAGTGCCTTCTGGAGTTGGAGTCATGGTTCGAGTTCAGAGCAGTGGGTGCTGTCATGAAGGCATTCCAACTGCCTGGTTGATAGTCCTTTGCTGAAGGCTGCCAGCCTTCAGCTGTCAGTTAAGAGTCAACCCTCCCAGCTTCTAACATCTCAATACATTTAAAAGGTAAACAGTATAAATGTTGCTTACAATAAAGGCTTATTATTAACAGTAATTTAACAATATTTAACAGTTGTCTAACAACGCTTAACTCCTGCCCCAGTGCCTAAGGAAAAGTGGATCTCTACTATTTTCTATGGGGAGAGGGTGGGAGGGTTTGGTTGTAAGCATGGGTGTTGGTATACATGGACAGAGGGGCACACATACCACCCCCCCACACACACATACAGAGAAAGAGAGAGAGAGAGAGAATTTCAAATATATCAAAAAACAAATATTAACTGCATAGCATATTTCAATTGAAAAATTATGTTATTACAATTTAGTTTAACTCAATTGAGGGGACCTGAAAGACTCAATAGTCTTTCAGGTGACCATCCAGACCTTGCTGTTGGAAAATTCTCCATGTGACTTGCTGCCTCATCAAACTTTCCCTAAGTCAATATTTTGTTTCCTGAACATTGTACCTGTTGGTCCCATTTGTTCCTCTGAAATAACATGAAATAAAGACTATTTCTCTTTTGTGGTAATACTTAAAGTAGTTCTCAATATTTTCTTTTCCATTAAAAACATTACCATTCCTTGGGCCAATATGAACCACAACCAAACTGAATCTTTTATTATAATTCTCCTCCTCTTTCTGTGTTGGAGCTTGGAGGTGTGACATCTCCTCAAATTTTGTACTTTGTCAAGATTTCTTTCCTTAATCTAAATTCATTCAAACACTTCTAAAGCAACCAATTTGAATCTTCCTATATTTCTTCTGCTTATTTCCACTGAGAAAGTTTATCACAGGATTTATATTCTCTCTTCTTTAAAATCAGTGAATGAACATTGTGTTATGATATTTTGAATTTTTATGATTCATTTCTGAATCTCAAGAAATATATCTGTGTCTCTCATCTTCTTCACTTGCTACTGGCCTACACAGAATAAGAGTTTTTTGGGCATTTTTGTATATGCATGCAATCCTGACACACAGAAGGCTGAGGCAGGAGAATTGTGAGTTTGAGGTCAGTGTTGACTACACAGTGAGGTCTTATCTCAAAAAACTCAAAAGTAGGGGATGTAGCTTAGTGGTAGAATGCTAGCCCAGTTTGTGCAAGGCCTTATGTTTGATTCTTAGAACTACAAAATTAAAATTCATGGTCGTGGCTCAAGTGGTAGACAATATGCTCAGCAACTATGAGGCCCTGAGTTCAACCTCTAGTACTGCTAAAAATTTTTATATTTCTACCTGGAAGCCATTAATATATACTTTTGTATATACTGAAAAATATATATCCTCATGTATACCAAGTTTATATGAACACAGCTCTCATTTCAAACCATTTTTGGTGAGTTTCCTTATAATCTTTATATTTTTACTATGGAAAGGAAGGTAGATAGCAAAACATGACAGCTAAGTTATTTTTGCACTATTTTTCTTTAGTAATAGTATCAGCATTTTCTCAATCTGAAAAGAGTAGGTGTTAAAGAGTTTTCAGGAAGCCTGACATCTCAAAAAGGATCCCTGGATCCTTATTTACAATAAAAACAGATAAATATTATGTCATTGTCATCTATACTCATCATTTGTATTTTAAATTTCTACCCATTTCAAACTATATCAATTTTAGGTTCCCAATTTATTGCTGAATCCTAAATTACCACAAGATATTACTGGACTTAATTTTATTCATTATATGAAAATTTTGAAGTTATTTGAGATAATCAGTGAGACAATATTTTGAAATATTAAATTCTGTTTTCATATCTTTGTGAATCTGATTTCACCCCCAGTCTTCCAGAGGCATCCATAAATTTTGGAGTTTTATGATTATTTCTAATCTTTACTTCCAAATGAAGCTTTAAAATCCATATCATACAAAATAGTTTACCAAAAGGAATTTGATTTACAAATATGGGTTGTATTAAGAGGAGATATGGCCTAATGTGTACACTTCATGATAATTGTGGAAAGTAGAAGAGTAAGAAGCAGAGGATTTTACTCTTAAGGTAAGTGGATGAGGGTGACTTAGAATTTGAGTTAGGTATGAAAGGATTATCTTGGAGAAAAGGAAAACTGGACTCTGCTGGGCCAGGACACAAAAGGAAGTGTACATGCCATGGTTGTAAATCCTTATAAATTAAGCACAAAACTTAACTTGAAAAATATGTTCTAATCTACTATCTTTGCAAGTATACCTTCACAACTATTTGGATAACCAAATTCTTCCAGATAATTATAATCCTTTATAATTCTCAGGTGCCTCAGCATTTTGAAATGGAGTAGGAAAATGTTGGGCTGACCAGGCCTCCACAGATGACCTGCAGGTGTCCTGCTTCTCTCCTTCTTTTAGCTATGATTTAGCACTGCAGTGGCTTCCATTTATGGGTGGACTTTCAGTTCTATTCAATCTCTACCTATACTCCCAGGTAATAACCAACTCTTGACCAACTTTTGGTTTGGGATGAGGCTCAAGCCGAGTCATGGGAATTTGGAGCCCTGAACATCAGAAGAATGGTCAAGAAAGGTGACTTATGCTCCAAATTTATCCCTGGAAAGGGATGTGGTCAGAGTGGGGCCTGAGTGAGGCTCTTTAAAGCACAGGCAACATTGTTTTCTGTGTTCTTTATCCATGTTCCAGTAGCTGTATTGGCACAGTCCAGAGTGCATGATCTGATGTGTGCAGTTATGGAGCAAAGAAGCCAGAGCCGGTGTCCTATGGCATCAGCAGGTCATCCGTGTTGTTTCTGCCATTGCCACTTTCATCAAGAGATTACTGCAAGTCACTCTTGATTTGTCCAGCAATCATGAGGCCTGCCTGTGTGTAGAGATTTAGCCACTTTGAACTCTGCAGACAGAGAAAACAATCACTGCTAACTAGAAGATTGCTGTCAAAATGTTCTGGACTGTAAAATCCCAAACAACCTGGATTTCAGTTGTAAAAGATATTGACAGAAAAGTATTCTTATTCAGCCTTATGTGGTGGTGACCACCTATAATTTTAGCAGTTGAGAGACTGAGGCAGGAGGATCCTGAGTTCTGGAGACCAGCCTGGGCTATATAGTGAGACCCTGTCTCAAATAATATGCTTATTCGAATATATAAAAACAAACACACAGCAACATATGAGGCGCCCCAGTATCGTTTGCATTATTTAGTCCTTTAGTTGTAATATCTAAACTCTGCAACTACTCATAAGGAATAGATCCAATATTAGTTATTCTGTGCAAAATATCTTCTTTCAAACTAGAATGAAAAAAAAAGGGTGAGTGATCTGGGAAGGATTACAAAGATCATTCAATTCAGGGGTCCTTGGCACTATGACTGTGGGTTACCTCAGACTGTGTATAAAATATCACATGTATGTGGGTATGTGCAAATTTTTTTACAAAATTCAGTCAAACACCTACTACTCCAGAGAGATAAGAGGTGCTGATGTCATTGCACAGGTGAGGACACTATGGTCTAGATAAGCTAGTGATTTGCCCAGTGTGACAGACCCCTCTCACCTGCAGTCAAGATATCTTTGGTTCTTCCTTCTGAGGAGTGAGGCCTACATTCTTCAGCTTTACCTTCCTAGTCATAGTATGTGCCCCAGTCTCCAGCACCATACAATCATTCGGGGTCCCTTGTTTTTATTCTTTCACAGTGAAGTGTTGCCAATTTGGGTAGACATTTTCCCACCTAGATTCTTCCCTGAACTAACAGACAATTGCATGAGCTTCAAATCTGTTTTGTGAGTTGTCTGTATGGAAACAGCTTCATGAGCCATTTCGTTAAGTTGTTTTCCTGTGTCCTGTGCTTTATAAGATGGGCTGAAGTACGTCAGCAGCCACCCTGACCAAATAAAGGCTTTTAGTAAGCAGAGTACAGGTGAATTGGTTAGCATCCACAAGCCTATTCAGAAAATAGCACTTGTCTAAATTAGATGCTGTAGGACATTTTTAACTAAAGGATTCTTTATCTCCCATTTCACAATGACAAAAGTTAGGCATAAATTATTTTGGTACTATTACAAAATTAAGAGGATGTATTATTGTATTCATTTATAGAGGTTGCATATTAACTTTTAGATGTTGTATAGATATATCCCTTTTTATATGTTTTGTTTATAAATATTCGTTCAGAGAGAGTCAGAGAGAGAGGTATCTCTCTAGGTGCTATCTAGGAAACTGTAATCAGGATGAACCTCATAAAAATAATACTTGTCAATTAAACTCAAAAATGTTAACAGAGTTAGTGATTAGTGATTAGTTAGTGATTCTCCAAATGGGAAACTAATTTTTCATGGTTCACTGCTTGGTGTCTATATTGTTGAAGCCATTACACCAAATTTCTCTCATTCTTATTGTCTTCTATATAAAATGTACTGCAGTGACTGCTTCGTGAGGTTGTTATGAGAATTAAGTAAGTAAAGCAAGTAGCACAATGCCTTAAAGAGGACACTGTAGCTAAATTAGGCATTATTGTTAATTAGGATTAATACTGTTAATTAACATTTTTCTAGTGAGAGGATGCTGGTGCTTCTAACTCAACACTTTGCTTCCCTTGGTCCTTTGTGGAAGAAGTTCATTGAATAGAAGATGGCTAATATTTAGTGCTAAGAATATCAATAACCATTTGACACATTCCAGTCTGAGAATGCAGTCAGGTTTCCTTTTTGATCTAAGATGGCAAAAGGATTTCATCTCTAGACATCAACTCACACTGATTATAAGAGGCCCACTGGGCCATGTGTGAGAGATGGATTTCAGTAGGATCTGTCTCCATTCTTTTCTTACTGCTATTCATTTCTTGTAGGACTCCATTTCAAAAGAAGAAATATCTCTGGGAGCTGAGTAGCTGCTGGTGTTTTTTAGTTTTTTTGGTATAAAACTTTATCTGCTAGCTTTTTCATTTTCGAATTGCTACCTTTTCTTCTTACATAATTTCTTACAATGAATGGTTTTCTATAACTCTATCAGAAGTTGTAAACAATTTTATGTAGCCTGAAAGTACTTTAAGCTTAGCCTCTACCTTGCCAAGGATTCCAGATTTTCTTTTATAGGTATTGAAAAAAAATAACTCTGTCCTTCATCAGCTGAAAGTTAAAAAGGTATAAAGAAGTAGAATTTGCTTTTGGGAATATTCTAAAGTTCTGCTTATATCATTGTTCCTACCTGCTAATACCTTATACTTTATGTTCTGACTGATTCTGGTATTAGCTAGACATTTAATGAGCCATATAATTCAGCAATATTTCAATTCCCATTTTATGTATTCATATATCCCACAGTAGTGCATCATTAATGGTAACACAAGAAAAACAGAAGGCATTAGTCAATGGGAACACTCTCTTTCTATAATTATGTAGTGTGAGCAGTTAACATGTCTAATGTCTAGCTAAACATACCATCAGCTCTTCTACACTTGACAAGATACTGGCTATTCTAATACAATCACCTGAATGCAGTACTACATATTGGCTGAGAAACACAATGATATGAACACCAAAACACATTTCTATGCCTTTGTTCAGGTTAATTAATGTCTTTTGGCTTCAGCTTTATTATTCATAAAATAGGGATAAATTTTTTCTTGACTGATGTTGCAAAAGTTTATGTATTATAATTTTTAGGTAAATATTTTGACTTCCCATTCATAGGTAGGAATAGATTTTGTGTGCTAAGTTAGTATCTGCATCTCAAAAGACCTGTTTTGATCTTTCTTCCTATGTGTGTAGGTGTGTGCATGCATTTAGGATTAGCTTTAACCAAGGCAACGTGTAGCAGGCTATGGGGAATGCCAGGAATGTTAGCATGAAGTATTTAACATACAGAATAATGAAGAGCAGACAGAAGAAAAAAGAAAGATTGGAGCACAGTGTGGGATCTGTCTTGGTGATTGGCACATTGGTAATAACATAAGATTTTTGTTGGCATTTAAGTGTGTTGGTTTATTTGTCCTAGTTTTAAGTTGTATAAATCACATTTGGGTTGAATTGTTCAGGCCTTGCACTATCATGTTCTAGAAACAGTACTGTCAATTTGTCAATTTTATTTTTTCTTAGTTTTATTTTCTGTGACAAATGACTGAGCTCATAAGCCTACAGTGTGGGATTTCCAAATTTCTCCTTACACCAGAGTTATAGCCTATAGAAAAAGTTGTGAAGTGTATGTGCTCATTTTGTCTTCAAAAATGGATATTTGCATGCCTCTATGGGAAAAGATTCTCACATCTCACCTTGGTTTCTTTGGCCACCCTAACTTTTGCACTTCTATATGGAGATATACAACCTGTGGTTGGTTAGATTCACGGAATACAGACCCAGAACCTGAAAGGGGAGCTTTGACATTGCCCGAGGACAGTGGTTAAGGTTAGAAGTAATGTGGGATTAGCATTTTTCTATGCTTTTTCTCCTACACCAATGGTGTGTTAAAGTGGGTACAGAATGCCATGGGTGACCTAGGCAAGCTGTGCTCTAGGTCTTTGGGTACATTTTTGTTGTACTTCCTGCATTTTAGAGCTAGGTCTTTCTCTAGATAAGTCCTAAAATTCACATCTGGTTGTAAAATCTGAAAGTAATATGAAAGTTTAGGCTAAGCTGGATGTGGTGGCACATAACCATAATCCTAGCACTCAAGGACTAAGGCAGGCAGATGGTGAGTTCAAGGCCAGTAGCCAAAGCCACAAGGTGGGACCTTCTGCTGTCTCAATTAAAAAAAACAGTCAAGGAATGCCATTCATCCTCTGTCATTTCTGTGTTTTAAGGTTACCTCCAGCCTGGACAAATTGAGACCCCTGGGCTCAGGAATCTGTCAGTTCTTTCTTTCATTTATATATTAAAAACATTAATTAGTACTTACTTGCATCAAGACTTTGAGTTCCTTGACCTAGAAAATCAGGCACGACTGAAAAATAATGTGGTAAAAATTGTGAGTATATTTATTAGGACATAGCAGCATACTGTATTTTTGTATCATTAATATGTTTTATAAGAATTAAAATATGCAAAATATGATTTCCATTAGGAAATCAAATTAAAAAATTTCAAGTCATCATGGACAAACTTGTTAAAGTAATTAGCGATGAATAATATTGGCAATGTCAGTTGTGTAATGAATGTCAAAGTTTTGGAAGAAACATTGCAATACAAAGATTTGAGGCAAAACTCCTCTCGGAGTTATCTATAAATCTGATAATTGTGCAATATGGACAATGAACTTTCCATGACAATTTTTCTTATGTGCATTTTTTTCAATATTTCCTAAGTTGTACATTATGTATATAATTCTGAATTCTTTATAACAGATTTTCTTCCTTTCTAGACAAAATGAAGGCAGTTTCTATAGTAAATATTATACTTTGCTTTTATAGCTTTAAAATATTTTTTGCCATCTACAAGAAAATAAATAGTTTTAGTTTTTGTTCTTAAAAGTTTCAGCTAGACTGTGAAGACTACCTACCTGTGTATGAGAACTTAATTGCAAATAAATTTAAAATGTACTTAGAAAAATTGATATTTGTAGTCTCACTTACATTTCAATATATGCAGTGTAGTATTTTTCAATTTACTTTTTATTTTTGTCAAAGTTACATGTGCATGTGAAGCATCAGATTGTTCCATTACATTGCTAGCAAAATGGCAATTTCCTGTGTTCTTTTTGTAGCTCTCTTCCGGTTACACAGATGCAGCCACTTTCAACTATATTAGCTGATTCTTTAAAGATCTCTTCATATATCTAAATATCATGCTTCTGTTGCTATTTTTGATGTTTTATTAATAGATTTCATGCATTGGCTTCTCACAATGGAAGATGAAAAGTCAGCTTTCTTTCCTTTTCCGGCCCTTATCACACATGTGCACAATTTTGAGCTCTCTTCCACTTAAATATCATAATTTTGATTAAATGAATATTCATGTTTACCATATTGTGACTAAATGGAAGTGTTCAGAGCTCAGTCATGCACTATACATGGATTGCTTTATCTTTCCTTCCAACATTTTGTTTTCCCTAGCATTAATAACTGTCTAATTTTCATTTATTTAGGAGTTTTTCCTTCATTGCGACTTTGTTTCGTTTTGGTACCTAGCATTACTTCAAGGTTTTCCGGTTGTTTAGTGTGTATTTTAATATTTACAAGAATTTTGTATAATCTATCAATTATATCTTCTTCCAGAAAGCCTTTCAAGAGATTCCTTATGAAATTCCACCAATTGAGGAAGCCTGTGAACTAGTGCCTTACACTTGAGAAAGCAAAAAGTTGTTCTTGCAGACTGCTAGTTCTTGCATTCCTTGCCTACCTCAGCAATGACAAAGCAAGGAACACATGTCACATGTTGACCGGATGTGGGTCATGCAAGAGAAAGAAATCTTAAATTGTTACTTCTCCCCAAGTCTTAAATATTATGGCTCATGTATTGTATTAAGGGAAGATGTTTGTTTATATGCTCTTTTAATTTGCATAAAATACATTAAACAAAAGTAGTAAGTCTGAGACATAATCCATATTTTCCTCTTCTACTTCTAGGGTTGTCTTATAAGTAGGATCTTTATTACGACAGAGTAAATGACAGGGGAAAAGAGCTACTGCCTTAGCATAATTTGGATATTCTGTAAGTAAAAGAAAGGTTGAGCCATTTTCCCTGACCTTCCTCCTCAATGCACTACTATATATAACATGGGGAATGTCTGAGCTGACCACTGACCATATACAAATATGTTGTACATACAAAATTAGGTTACATTTTATTTCCAAAGCCATTTTAAAATTTACATGTTTGGATTAGTTTTTTTTTTCTCACCACTGGATGAAACTTTGGCAGAACCATGTCTTAAACTCTCATTGGATGAATTCCATCATTCTCCAAGAAAATTCCATCATTCTCCCTACTGCAAGATTTTTTTCAATATTGCATTACTCAAGTTGACTCTCTGATTCTCTAATCTCTGCTTTACCAACTTACATTTCTCGGATGAGTTGCTCATGTTTATCTTTCTTTTTTTCAGTACTGGGGCTCTTACCCAGGGTCTTGCACATGCTATGCAAGCACACACTGGTAGCACTGAGCTACACATCTAATCTCATATTTATCATCTGAGTCTTCAATTTATTTTTATATTTCTTCTGTATCATTAAAATATCTATAATGTAAATGTACTTTTCAGTTAGTCTCCACAGAAATGCTTTTTAGAAACTTCTCTTTATTGATCTGTGCTTCAGATGGTCATATAATATAATTAATAGATTTCTTATTTCTATATTTGTATTGGCCTCATGAAAGATAATGCCTATGTCAGAGGAAATACAAATTGAGTTTTCAGAATTAAAGGGCAACAAATTTTCAACTGATTTTGAAATGGTTCAGGAAAATTTCCTTATTTTGTTCTTATATCTGTTAATTTGAAATTATTTTAAAGAGAAAGCTACACCAAAATTTTTTATACCCTTCAGCAAATAATTTTTCAAAAGGAACTAGGATCTGAAGAAAAATTTGTTTTTGCTCTAGCAACTACATTGCTATAAAGTAGAGAGGCAGAGAGAATAGTAGATCTTCCTGGGATTTATAGATTCTCATTGGCTTGATCTCTTCACATTGAATAATTAAAGTAGAGGTGGTAAAAGAAGACAGAACTTCATTCTGCTACTATCCCTTGCTTATGGAAGTTGGACTTGACCACCACTAATTTGAGTAATGTGCCAGATTCTCTACATCAGAATTATCTATAGGAATAGATGACCAAAGAGAAATTTAATTATTTTACAACATTTAAATAATCTAAATCAAATAAGGACACTGATAATAAAGTGCATGCTTTATAAAATTGCCATCCTATATTTGATTTTCTTTTATTTTTAATGTTTGATCAGGTGATTATTGATACACAAGGGTTGGCAGATCTCAGAGAGTGCTGTTGACAATTTCTTCTGGCAGTTCATAGCATGGTTGTCAGTAGTATATCTTGATGCTGTTGAGTTCAGAGATCACCGAAGAGCCATAACTAGCTGGGCACAGATCACACCTGTAATCCTAGCTACACAGGAGGCAGAGATCAGGAGGATCGTGGTTCAAAGCAAGTCAGGGAAAATAGTTTGTGAGACACTATCTCGAAAGATCTTTCACAAAAATAAGGCTAGTGAAGTGGCTCCAGGTGAAGACCCTGCAAAAAAAAAAAAAAAGGCCATAACTTTGTATGTCCTTTTGAGGGCACAGGCTAGATTGAACACTGGATCCAAGGGCAAGTCTCAAATTAATCCCATAGGATAATACTTTACTTACCATCATTTTCATTTCTGTCTTTAAAAGTTATTTTTCATCTATTTATTTCTTTTCCTTTCTCGAATATTTCCAGGGCCAGTGAGAATCAAGGCAATAGACTTAATAGACAATCATTTTCTTTTCCATTATTACATGTGAAATGAATTAGCAGTAATATTCCTGCTAAAGGATTCACATGACAGCTCACTTTGTCTTTTTACTTGGACAGATCGCACAAAAGATTTTCTGAAATGACATGGCTGTAGTTGCTTTTTCAGTTTCAAGAATTATACTATCTGGCAAGATTGTTTAGAGCTAGGGTGGACTATAGGTTTGAGAAATGCTGTTTTATGAAAATTCCTTATGCTACCTTGTTAGATATTTTATTAAAGCTGTGTTGATTTTAATATAAAGTATTTATTGGATGAAATCATCATATTTTAGCTTCTCAATCTTCCAATGTTACACATGGGAGGCAGCAAATCTTAAGCCTCCTGTCCAAGATTTGCCTTTTTATGTTTGATTCATGACTGAAGATATACAAATTATGAAAAAATGCAATCCAGAATCTTGTGAAATAACAGACAGGGTTCCAGCTATTTTCACCTTTGATAAAGGTTTTTTGTGCATATTTTTTCCTACATTTTACCATTCTCTCTTTAATTCATATTAATGAAAGATAAATAAGTAAAACACTATATAAATTTTCCTTTGTCATATGGAAAAGGAATGCATAATAATAATAATAATAATAATAATAATAATAATAATGATAAAACCCCCAAACCATGGATTTTGCTGTGATAGTTTAAGAAAAATAATCTAATTATATTTACTGAACAGTTTTCACAAATTATGTGTTTTTTGGTTGTTCCTATATTTTATCCTAGATTCTAATCTAAGTTCTTCACATTTCAAAAGTATCGGTTCTTTTGGTTCTTATTTTGTATATTCATAGAGATGTGATATTTGTGAAATAAAATGCAAAGACTTCTTAAATGGAGGCAATGCTACTATTTACTCAGAAAGTCTGAGTGGGAGGCAGAGGCTCCTATACTTTTCCAGAGTATAATTTCATAACCATGAACAATTTGAAATGAGTAATAAATTTGAATATCTGTTTTATTATTGTAGCTTGGATGAAGCATTGGTAAACATTGTCAGGTTGCTTTGGAAAAAAGAGATTAGTGAAAGATGGATCCATATAGATGTTTAAAAGAATAGGCTATGTTGGGGAAGGTAGAATTTTCTCTCAGAATTTATGAATTATTTAAACTTATTTTTACTAAATATCTTCTAGGAATTATTAGGCCAAGTTTTACAAAGTAAGATGGTAATAAAGTGTACGCTGTAATGAACTCAAGGATAAATTATAACATGTACAAAATATGGATTGAGATCCATGCAACTAAGGTTAACTATAGAGGTATACAGTACAGTTAGGATTAGATTGACAATGCTAAAATACACAAGGACATGCCATTCTTCTTTTTTTTTTTTTTTAAACAGTTGGTGAGCCGAAGCGCCTGAAGAAGTATTTTTTTTTCATTTTTCTTTTATTATTCATATGTGCATACAAGGCTTGGTTCATTTCTCCCCCCTGCCCCCACCCTCTCCCTTACCACCCACTCCGTCCCCTCCCTCTCCCCCCCAATACCCAGCAGAAACTATTTTGCCCTTATTTCTAATTTTGTTGTAGAGAGAGTATAAGCAATAATAGGAAGGAACAAGGGTTTTTGCTGGTTGAGATAAGGATAGCTATACAGGGCATTGACTCACATTGATTTCCTGTGCGTGGGTGTTACCTTCTAGGTTAATTCTTTTTGATCTAACCTTTTCTCTAGTACCTGTTCCCCTTTTCCTATTGGCCTCAGTTGCTTTAAGGTATCTGCTTTAGTTTCTCTGCGTTAAGGGCAACAAATGCTAGCTAGTTTTTTAGGTGTCTTACCTATCCTCACCCCTTACTTGTGTGCTCTCGCTTTTATCATGTGCTCACAGTCCAATCCCCTTGTTGTGTTTGCCCTTGATCTAATGTCCACATATGAGGGAGAACATACGATTTTTGGTCTTTTGGGCCAGGCTAACCTCACTCAGAATGATGTTCTCCAATTCCATCCATTTACCAGCGAATGATAACATTTCATTCTTCTTCATGGCTGCATGAAATTCCATTGTGTATAGATACCACATTTTCTTAATCCATTCCTCAGTGCTGGGGCATCTTGGCTGTTTCCATAACTTGGCTATTGTGAATAGTGCCGCAATAAACATGGATGTGCAGGTGCCTCTGGAGTAACAGTCTTTTGGGTATATCCCCAAGAGTGGTATTGCTGGATCAAATGGTAGATCGATGTCCAGCTTTTTAAGTAGCCTCCAAATTTTTTTCCAGAGTGGTTGTACTAGTCTACATTCCCACCAACAGTGTAAGAGGGTTCCTTTTTCCCCGCATCCTCGCCAACACCTGTTGGTGGTGGTGTTGCTGATGATGGCTATTCTAACAGGGGTGAGGTGGAATCTTAGCGGGTTTTAATTTGCATTTCCTTTATTGCTAGAGATGGTGAGCATTTTTTCATGTGTTTTCTGGCCATTTGAATTTCTTCTTTTGAGAAAGTTCTGTTTAGTTCATGTGCCCATTTCTTTATTGGTTCATTAGTTTTGGGAGAATTTAGTTTTTTAAGTTCCCTGTATATTCTGGTTATCAGTCCTTTGTCTGATGTATAGTTGGCAAATATTTTCTCCCACTCTGTGGGTGTTCTCTTCAGTTTAGAGACCATTTCTTTTGATGAACAGAAGCTTTTTAGCTTTATGAGGTCCCATTTATCTATGCTATCTCTTAGTTGCTGTGCTGCTGGGGTTTCATTGAGAAAGTTCTTACCTATACCTACTAACTCCAGAGTATTTCCTACTCTTTCTTGTATCAACTTAAGAGTTTGGGGTCTGATATTAAGATCCTTGATCCATTTTGAGTTAATCTTGGTATAGGGTGATATACATGGATCTAGTTTCAGTTTTTTGCAGACTGCTAACCAGTTTTCCCAGCAGTTTTTGTTGAAGAGGCTGCTATTTCTCCATTGTATATTTTTAGCTCCTTTGTCAAAGATAAGTTGCTTATAGTTGTGTGGCTTCATATGTGGGTCCTCTATTCTGTTCCACTGGTCTTCATGACTGTTTTTGTGCCAGTACCATGCTGTTTTTATTGTTATTGCTTTGTAATATAGTTTGAAGTCAGGTATTGTGATACCTCCTGCATTGTTCTTTTGACTGAGTATTGCCTTGGCTATTCGTGGCCTCTTGTGTTGTTTCCATATAAATTTAACAATAGATTTTTCAATCTCTTTAATGAATGTCATTGGAATTTTATGGGAATTGCACTAAACATGTAGATTACTTTTGGGAGTATCGACATTTTTACTATGTTGATTCTATCAATCCATGAGCATGGGAGATCTCTCCACTTTCTATAGTCCTCCTCAATCTCTTTCTTCAGAAGTGTATAGTTTTCCTTGTAGAGGTCTTTCACATCTTTTGTTAGGTTTATACCTAGGTATTTGATTTTTTTTGAGGCTATTGTAAATGGAATTGTTTTCATACATTCTTTTTCCATTTGCTCATTGTTAGTGTATAGAAATGCTAATGATTTTTCTATGTTGATTTTATATCCTGCTACCTTGCTGTAGCTATTGATGATGTCTAGAAGCTTCTGAGTAGAGTTTTTTGGGTCTTTAAGGTATAGGATCATGTCGTCTGCAAATAGGGATATTTTGACAGTTTCTTTACCTATTTGTATTCCTTTTATTCCTTCTTCTTGCCTAATTGCTCTGGCTAGGAATTCCAGTACTATGTTGAATAGGAGTGGAGATAGTGGGCATCCTTGTCTAGTTCCTGATTTTAGAGGGAATGGTTTCAGTTTTTCTCCATTAAGTATAATGCTGGCTGTAGGTTTGTCATATATAGCTTTTGTAATGTTGAGGAACTTTCCTTCTATTCCTAGTTTTCTTAGAGCTTTTATCATGAAATGATGTTGGATCTTATCAAAGGCTTTTTCTGCATCTATTGAGATGATCAAGTGGTTTTTGTCTTTGCTTCTGTTAATGTGGTTTATTACGTTTATTGATTTTCATATGTTGAACCACCCCTGCATCCCTGGGATGAAGCCTACTTGGTCGTGGTGAATTATCTTTTTGATGTGTTGCTGAATTTGGTTTGCCATTATTTTGTTGAGGTTTTTTGCATCAATGTTCATTAAGGAGATTGGCCTATAGTTCTCCTTTTTGGTGGTGTCTTTGCCTGGTTTTGGGATAAGTGTAATACTGGCTTCATAAAATGTGTTTGGCAGTTTTCCTTCCCTTTCTATTTCGTGGAACAGTTTAAGGAGGGTTGGTATCAGTTCTTCTTTAAAGGTCTGATAGAATTCAGCAGAGAATCCATCAGGTCCTGGACTTTTTTTTTTTTTTTATTATGGACTTTTCTTTTTGGGGAGACTCTTGATTGCTGCTTCAATTTCATTTTGTGTTATAGGTCTATTCAGGTGATTAATTTCCTCTTGGTTCAGTTTTCGATGATCCTATGGATCTAGAAATCTGTCCATTTCTTTTAGATTTTCAAATTTATTTGAATATAGGTTGTCAAAGTAGTCTCTGATGATTTCCTGGACTTCCATGGTGTTTGTTGTTATCTCCCCTTTTGCATTCCTAATTCTACTAATTTGGGTTTTTTCTCTCCTCATTTTAGTCAGGTTTGCCAGCGGTCTATTGATCTTGTTTATTTTTTCAAAGAAGCAACTTTTTGTTTCATTAATTCTTTGTATGGTTTTTTTGGTTTCTATTTTGTTGATTTCAGCTCTTATTTTTATTATTTCTCTCCTATTTGTTTTGGGATTTGCTTGTTCTTGTTTTTCTAGGAGTTTGAGATGTATCATTAGGTCATTGATTTGGGATCTTTCAATCTTTTTAATATATGCACTCATGGGTATAAACTTTCCTCTCAAGACTGCTTTAGCTGTGTCCCATAGGTTCCGGTAGGTTGTGTTTTCATTTTCATTGACTTCTAGGAACTTTTTAATTTCCTCTTTTATTGCATCGATGATCCATTCTTCATTAAGTAATGAGTTATTTAGTTTCCAGCTCTTTGCATGTTTTTTGTCTTTACTTTTGTTGAGTTCTACTTTTACTGCATTGTGATCAGATAGTATGTATGGTATAATTTCTATTTTCTTATATTTGCCTAGACTTGCTTTGTACCCTAGGATATGATCTATTTTGGAGAAGGTTCCATGGGCTGCTGAGAAGAATGTATATTGTGTAGAGGTTGGATGAAATGTTCTGTAGACATCTACTAGGTCCATTTGATCTATTGCGTATTTTAGATCTTGAATTTCTTTATTGAGTTTTTGTTTGGATGACCTATCTATTGATGATAATGGGGTATTAAAGTCTCCCACAACCACTGTGTTGACATTTATATATGCTTTTAGGTCTTTCAGGGTATGTTTGATGAAATTGGGTGCGTTGACACTGGGTGCATACAGATTGATGATTATTATTTCCTTTTGGTCTATTTTCCCTTTTATTAGTATGGAATGTCCTTCTTTATCTCGTTTGATCAATGTAGGTTTGAAGTCTACTTTGTCAGAGATAAGTTTTGCTACTCCTGCCTGTTTTGGGGGGCCACTGGCTTGGTAAATCTTCTTCCAGCCTTTCATCCTAAGCATATGCTTATTTCTGTTGGTGAGATGAGTCTCCTGTAAGCAACAAATTGCTGGATCTTCTTTTTTAACCCATTTTGTCAAACGGTGTCTTTTGACGGGTGAATTAAGTCCATTAACATTAAGCGTTAGTACTGATAGGTATGTGGTGATTCCTGCCATTTAGTTGTCTTAGTTGTTTGAAGGTTTGATTGTGTGTACCTAACTTATGTTACTCTCTACTGTCTTGCTTTTTCTTATCCTGTGGTTTGGTGCTGCCTGCCTTTTCATGGTTAAGTTGGGTGTCACTTTCTGTGTGCAGGATCCCTTGCAGAATCTTTTGTAATGGTGGCTTTGTGGTCGCATATTGTTTTAGTTTCTGCTTATCATGGAAGACTTTTATTGCTCCATCTATTTTGAATGATAGCTTTGCTGGGTAGAGTATCCTGGGGTTGAAGTTATTTTCATTCAGTGCCTGGAAGATCTCACCCCACGCTCTTCTTGCTTTTAATGTTTCTGTTGAGAAGTCTGCTGTGATTTTGATGGGTTTACCTTTGTATGTTACTTGTTTTTTCTTTCTTACAGCCTTCAACATTCTTTCCTTAGTTTCTGAACTTGTTGTTTTAATGATGATATGTCATGGAGTAGTTCTATTTTGATCTGGTCTGTTTGGTGTCCTGGAGGCCTCTTGCATCTGTATGGGAATATCTTTCTGTAGATTTGGGAAATTTTCTGTTATTATTTTGTTGAATATATTATGCATTCCCTTCGCTTGTACCTCTTCTCCTTCTTCGATGCCCATGATTCTCAAGTTTGGTCTTTTGATGGAGTCAGTGAGTTCTTGCATTTTCTTTTCACAGGTCTTGAGTTGTTTAATTAATAGTTCTTCAGTTTTTCCTTTAATTACCATTTCATCTTCAAGTTCTGAGATTATGTCTTCTGTTTGTTCTATTCTGCTGGATTGGCCTTCCATTTTGTTTTGCAGTTCTGTTTCATTCTTTTTTCTGAGGCTTTCCATATCCTGGAAGTTTTCTTCTTTAATGTTTTCTATTTTTGTCCTGAGTTCATTTATCCATTTATTCATTGTGTTCTCTCTTTCACTTTGGTGTTTATTCAGTGCTTCTATGGTTTCCTTTATTTCTTCTTTTGCTTTTTCAAATTCTCTATTTTTATTGTCTTGGAATTTCTTGAGTGTCTCCTGTACATTTTGGTTGACCCTATCCAGTATCATCTCTATAAAATTCTCATTGAGTACTTGTAGTATGTCTTCTTTTAAATTATTCTTGTGGGCTTCATTGGGTCCTTTGGCATAGTTTATCTTCATTTTGTTGGAGTCTGGATCTGAGTTTCTGTTCTCTTCATTCCCCTCTGGTTCCTGTACGAATTTTTTGCTGTGGGGAAACTGGTTTCCCTGTTTTTTCTGTCTTCCCGTGATTGTCCTTGGTGTTGTTACTGTCCCTGTACTGTGCGCAATTAAGTATTTTCTAGCTTGTAATAATAACAATGTTAATATTTAGAATGGAATGGTGAGCTGAGATGGAAAGCAAGAAGTTAAAGAAAAGGGGAAAACAAATATACAGACAAGAGGGAGAAAGCAGAACAAGGTATCAGACAAGAGAGTTTCAAAGTTATAAACAGGGAGTGTTAGTGTACTAATCGACAGTAAGCTGAACAGACAATAGAGAGACAGAGAGAGGATTGAAAATCAAAGATAAAAAAATAAAAAATAAGTAAATGAAAGAAATATCTATATATAAAAATGAATTAAAATAAAATGGAAAATAGAAAATTAAAAAAAAAAAAAGAAAAAACTTTCAAGTTCATATGCAATGCAGTTTCAGTCTTAATAATTTGGGTGTCCGTCTCAATCTCCAGTCCTGGAGTTGGTGCCTCAGATGTTGTTCTGTAGTTGTCTCATCAAAGGGGATGCATAAAGTAGAACAAAACTACACACTCACACTCACACACACACACACACATACACACACACACAAAAGCCCCACCAAGTGTCCCCAGTTCAAATGCAATACAGTTTCAGTAAGTTTTTCGGCTTGCAGGTGTAATTTGGTTGTTCTCTCATCAAAGGTAGGGAGAAAAAGAAAAAAAAGCGTCTGGAGACAGTTCTGAGAGTGGTATCTGCAACTGTGGCTTGCCTGCCTGCTGCTCTCAGCCTGTAGCTGGCGGCATTATTTATGCAGATCTCTGGGGTGAGCTAGCACTCACCTGGTCCCACAGGCTTTGTTTGCTCAGAGTTCTCCTGTGCGGGAGCCTCTGCTACAGGCTTTCCCCTTTCCAAGCATTGGGAAAGGTGACACTGCCCCCGCGTTGTCAGGCCTGCGTGTTTATTTACAGTTCATGTGGGAGGTGGGTCTTCCCCCCTCTCCTCTGAGGTTTTCCTCCCACTGCCACTTTCAGAAGCTTTCCTGTTCCTGCTTACTGGGCGGTGCTGCTGCTCCTGCCGGCCACCATGTTTATTTACAGTTCACGTGGGAAGTGGGTCTTTCCTCCTCTCCTGTGGAGTTTTTCTTCCTCAGCCACTCTCACAAGCTTTCCCCCTCCTGGTTGCTGGGCACGTGCCCCCCTCCTGCCAGAGCCCCTCCGGCCTGCCCGGCTTGTTTATTTATAGTCCCGGGAAGGGTTCCTTTCCCCCAATCTTCAGCGCTCAGGGCGCCCCCACCCTCTTTCCAGTGTGTCTTAACTGTTCTTATTGCTTATTACTCAGTTTCTCTTTTTTTCCCCGGGTGGAGGTCAGTCTGTCCAGGGGGCTATGCTGCTCTGGCCCAGGCTTGTCTGTGGGGGTATCGCGGTACCGCGAAGCTCACCTGGTCCGAGGACATGCCATTCTTGAGTATACTTTCTATGACCATACTTGGTGCAAGGTGATTATTCAAAAGATGATAAAGACAAAAGATAAATAATGAATATTAATTTTACTTCATTTAAAATTTTTAGTGGATAACAAAAATATTGTGAGAGAGATTCTAGGATGCCTATATCAGAAGCAACAAATATCAGATTCTGGCTAAGAGATTAGTGTTGAAATTGAATGATGAATTCAGGTATCAATTGCCAGGAGGACAAGTGACTATTCTAAACAGAACATTTTCTTTTTGAAAATACTATTATAGTAAGAGTAATAATGATAGTGACATTGACATAATATTATTACTAATAACTAATAACTTTTTATGAACCTGTAGACATTCAGAGCCAGAATGTGAAACAAAGCCTGTCAGTCTTCAACCACATGCCCACAGTGATGGCAGAGAAAATAAAGCTTGGAGAAGGCTTATGATCTACCTCAGGCAGAGAATTCTCAACTTTTGGCTAGGGCTGGTAATTTCTCCTCAGGGAAGTCTTTTCTTTGGTAATCTTACCTTCACATGGGGACCTGTTTTATCATTGCTGGTGGTCAAACATCTAGTCCATATCTGGATTAGGAGAACTCTTAAAATCGTCAATCCTGAAGTCTGTTTCTGAGTGAAAATAGTTAATAGGAAAAAAATTAATCAATATATTTAGCTCTTTCTGCTACACAATTATGTATGGTTTCCTGAGCAAATTATTAAAACAATTACAGAAACAAAGCCATACTTATTCTTTCAAAATGTAGTTTATCTTTTCCTTTACCTACTGGAAAATTATGAATGATTGTCTGAAATTATACAGCTACAGATTCAGGTTTTTGTCCCTAGACATTATAATATATTTCTTGATCATCATTACTATAAAAACTTAAATTTGCTATTTAAATAAAATTAACATTATTAATCTTTTAAAATAAGAATATTTTCCCCTTTATATTCTTGTTTTAGGTGATAAATCTTCCCTTGCTTCATTTTCAGATTAATAAATTCATACGAATGCAGGTTCTCATACAATAATCACGACTTTGCTGCTGAACATCAGGAACGACTAAGACCATTGTTAGGACACAGACAGGTTGACAGATGCATAACACACTGTATGGCCTGTTTGGCCCACTGATCCTAACAACGATAGCCAACTCTCTTCTATCCCTTACAAAATTCCTAATATTCAAAGTACTTTACATATACTGACTCACTTAATATTCAAAATGATATTTAAAGTTGGGTTTCATTATTATCTCCATTTTGAACATGAATAAAGCAGTTTCAAAAATATTGTTAATTTGCCTGATATTTCAAGATAGCACAATTCACAAATAGCAGGGCTGGTATTCAAATCTAAGTATTCCTGCTCCCAGATAACTGTTCTTAATTATTACTCTGTAGTTCTTCTTTTAAAGCAAATCAGGATCATTATTACTAGGCTGAAATTTAATTATCATTAATTCTTCTCAGTAAAGTGATTTATAGATCAAAAAAAATTGGAAATCCATGAAAAGACTTTAAATGCCACAAGAAAATTGTGCTGAAATATCTAAAATCAAAAGTGTGATCAAATGTGTTATACTCTGAATATGAAATATCCTCACAGGTCACCTGTTGAGCACTTTGGATTTCAACTGGTAGCACCATTTGGGAGGCTCTAGAAACTTTGGGAGGTGAAGCTTAGCTGGAGGAAGTAGGTCACTGGACGTGTGTCCTTGAGGGCTGCATCTTGTCCCAAGCCCCTCTTTATATTTCACTCTACTTTTTGTCTACCCTAAGACTAACAGTCATGTTCTCTAGATACTTCTGTTACCAAAACTCATGAGTTCAAGCAACCATGGACTGATCCCTCTGAAGCCTTGAGAAAAATAAATCTCTTCTCCCCTAAGTTGTTCTCTCAGGAATTTTAGTCACAGACATGTGAAAGTAACTAATACAAAAAACTGGCACTAAAGACATTGGGGTCCTTGCTATGACTTTACCTGATGATGTGGTTCAGAAACCTTTGGAATTAGTTTGTGGGAGGAATTTGTAAAAGTGTGGTAATGTGGACTAGTGAAGCCCTAGCATTCTATCAGTAGAATGTAATGTGTAACTCTGGTGGGAAATTAGAAGTCTAGGATGGTGATAGGAATGTGGACAGTGAAGGTCAGGCCCATGAGGTTTCAGGTAGAAGTACAGACTCTATTGGAAATTGGACCATAAGCCATTTTCATGTTATATTTTTACATTGAATTTGTTCTATACATGTGAATGTTCTGAGATTTTGAATGAGACTGAATTTAAAAGTAATAGACTAATTATTATGGCAGAGGAAACTTTAAGATAGACTAGCATTTAGGATGTTACATGGTTACTAATGGCTGTTATTAGACAGGCTTACAGTGAGAATTGGGAACAAAAGTTAAGAATAGAAAGACTTGAAAAACTTGAAGGTTTGTTAGAAAAAACAATAAAAACTTGGACTAAGGAAAGTATGGATTCTGAAGAAGTTAGTGTAATTAAAAACAAGCCAAGCACTGTGCATTTGAGACTATAGGAAAAATACCTTAAGAGCATCTCAGAAATTATCTAGACTTGACTCATGGCAGGCTAAAGTACATCAAAGGGTAAATTCATTTGGAATTTTCTCTTTAGAAGAGAGTGCCTCTGGGCACTCTGCTATCACAGTGCTCCCTAGAATAAAAGTTGTTTAATTTCTCTTTTTTCACCATGCTCCACTACCCAGACAAAAAGAGGACACTGCATCCATGGTTCAAGAGGGAGAAGCTATTGCTTGAGCTGGTTTCAGACATTGACATTGTCCATGTAATGCTGGTTTTGCAGGTGGACAGAATACAAGTGCTATGGGATCATGGACACTTCCACCCTGATTTCAAAAGAAGCCCTGGGAGGAAAGGCACTGTGTGTCAAGGTCAAGATCCCCCAAAACATTAAAGGGTGATACACAAATGGTGAGGGTGAACACTAAGTTGCCATGGAAATTCCAGGATGTTGAAGATGCCAGAAAGATGGAACATTTGCTGAGGAAAGTCACAGAGAATGAGTAGATCCAGCCCAGGAGAGAGCCTATGTGTGCTGCAAATGTCAAAGAGGCATGGCTTCCTAAGCATGTGGGAACTCAAACCATGATACCATCCCATAATGCTAGGATGACAGTCACAGAATGAAAAGAACTTAGCGATTTCCCTGTTGGGTTTCAGTCATGCTTTGATCTAATTCTTTCTTGCTATTCTCATTCTTCTTGTTTAGAATTGGAACTCTCTGCCATTGTACATTGAAAGTATATAACTTGATTTTCATTTTTACAGCTTGCAACTAAAAATTCAACTTTTGAAAAATGTTGCAACTGTTAAGACACTGGGGACTCTTAGAGATGGACTGAATGCATTTTCATTATGGAGTGGCCATGAGCCCTTATGGAATAGAATGGTTGGAATATAAAATGTTCCCCTCAGGCTCATGTTTTGTACACTTGGTCCCAAGATGGTCACTATGTTGGGAGATTCTGCACACCTTAGGAGGTGGGACCTCCTAAGGTTGCCTTTGAAGGTTGTACTTATCTGAAATCATTCCTCTTCATCTGCTTCTGATCCATGAGGTAAGGAACCTCCACTGCCATATGCTTCTATCAGAACAATGTCCTCCCCAATCTCATGGGGCCAACAACCATGAGCTAAACCCTCTGAAACTCTGAACAAAATAGATCTTTCCTCCCTTAAGTTGTTCTCTAAGGTATTTTGGTCACAGCTATGCAAAAATAACTAATACAAAATGTATTCTACTAGTGAGAAAAAGAACAATTAAATTTTTCTTTTTTGTCTTTCAAAATGGCAAATGATGGTCTATGTGATTATAAATTACTGATAAATGTAATCTGATTAGCAAGTCATTGAAATACTCTGCTTTTACAATGATTTTCAAGGAGATTGAGAAAAACTAAACTATTGCCTGAAAATGGTCACTGTGTTTACAAACAATGCCCTAATTAGGATCTGTGAGCATTAATGAATTCTGATAAGATGCCAAGGTAAAGTCTTTCTCTATTTACTTAGTTTAAATGGGATGGTATCAAAAAAATTCTTAATTTTCCATCTGCTTTAAAACATTATAATTTCCCCTGTATAACAAGGAAACTGTATAATTCAAGTATGATATATTTGATACATTTTAAGAACCTGTGTAAATGTCACAATGTACCACAACCCAGCACAACAATAAAGAAAAAGAAAATCAGATGGATTTAAGAAAGTGCATTAGATTGAGTAAAGAAAAACTAGAAATATAATTTTGGAGTCAGAAAATCTCGTTTGCCTCCTTTCTTCAACCCCCTCCTCCCAATGTCATAGACTCAAAAGTAACAATCAATCTGATCAATAACTCATCTTCAAAGTTTAGAGTTGGCATAGCAGTTTTCCTAATATCATTGTATAAATAGAAACATATTTGCTGATGCCTTATTGAAACCAATAATGCAATATTTAGAAAACTGAAGAAAGATAAAGGAAAAAATGTAACTCTCAATAATATACAAGTAAGAATATTTACAGAAACAAAATTTGAGACTATTTAGACTGTTCTGTTATTTCTGAATTGAAAGCCTAGGTTTTATGGAAGATATAACATTCAGCTATGAATAGGGGCAAATAGATCTTCTCCAGGAAGGAGAAAGAGGCAGTGATAATATTAATCTGTGGAAGTAAGTGTATGTTCCTTCTCACTAATAGCTTCTTGCTTGAACTTGCTATTGGCATGAATTTGCCACCATGAGAGATTTTCTTTAGAAAATCCCTGCCAAATGCAAATAAATAATTATCTGTTATAGGGTCACCCAGAATCTTAAACAACATCAGCTTTCTAGACACGTCTCTTCTATTTCTCTCTGCATAGACAGTTCTTCCTTCAGATAGGACACTTTTGTACCTGTATTTAGCTTTTCCGCATTCTTGTTTTCATTCTTGAAATTATGATTCCATTAATGTTTTCATGACATAATGTGGCAAAGCACAAAAGGTAGCGTCTTCTTCCAGAGCAGGGACATATCTGCATATGGTCCAGAATTAACTGGATAATGTCTCCATCTGTAACAAATCTTACACAAAGTTTTTAAAAAAGCAATTATACAAGAGTTTGATTCCTTAAAGTCTGATTTTCTCAGATAAGTCACAAACCCAAGCGTGTGTAGTGTCCACCTAAGCTTTCAATGTCACCCTCCCGAAATGTAGGGGACAGAGGGAACTGACCTAAACATGAAGCTCAAACTGACTTGGTCCTTACTGAGGCACGTAGAAGTACTTCTTTTTGGCCTCATACCATGATAATTTCATTTTATTCATGAAGTTAAGACTCTTCTCAAAAAAGATCAAGTTTGTCTATTTGGCCGTAGTCTATATGGACAGTGCTTTGATATAATAGAATTCACGTTTTCTTTTACCCATTATTACAACCATCTGTATGAGTCAAGTTACATGATACAAAATTACTTTAGACCATAGTAGGTCTTATTGCAGACAAAACCTAAACCAATGTCCTTTGTATAACAAACTTCTTTGAGTCACCTAAGAGTGGTAGAACTTCCAAGCTTTTCACCAACCTGAAAGCTAGATATGAACTCATGAATTTTCACTTGAATTTAATGAATGTATTGAGAATATATTATGCACTGGAAATATAAGCCCAATTGTCACTGTCAGTAAACCCAGAGTCTGTTTGGGACATTTTGAACATATTCATGCTTTTTGAATTTTAATTTTAAAATTCTGAGAAAATGTTGGAGAAGGGAATAATCACTTACACATATCTTAACTGAGAATGATAGTTTGAGTTAGATTTTAACAGGGAAGGGGAAGATGAATTAGGCCAAGAGAATAACAGAAATTATAAAAACAGAACTGTGGAAATGCTAATGCAATTGGGAAATGGCACAAAATCTATTTAATAGCTTTTCTCCAAGAAACTCTTTAGCCCAAATAGAATTAACCCACTCTTTACCTGAAAAACTTCCACAATTCCCAGAGGAAGTATTATGAAGGTAGAATGAGTTTTGTTAAGCTAAAATTATTTGTAAAATTACAACAAATATAATATTCAAAAAATTGAAATAAAAAAAATTGAAGCTAACTATAGGTGCAAGGAGAGCACCCTATTTGGATAAGCACTGGGCTACCTCTGGGTTGCCTTCTGCAAGAACAACCTTAAAAATTGGAACAAAAGATAGACTATGCCTCTGTTCTTAACACAGAGAAATGCTGAAGACCATGAAGAGTTACCTCTCAATATATGTGAGGTTAAATTTAGCTAAGCTATCATCACCACATTTTTTTGACTATAGGAGCATGCCAGTTTCTTTTTTGACTGTACGGCACATTCACTTTTCTTTGTGTGCATTGCTATTCATCATCTCTGCACATCTGGCCCTTCTCACTGACCACATCTCTGGTTAAATATTAGTTCCAACAAAGATACCACCCTACCAAAAAAGTCAACTAATTTCTACTATTTCTTTCTATTATGACACCAGTTTTATTTTTTTAAAGTCCTCATCACATTCTGATATAACATTTATTTCCTTGATTATTTGCAGTAAAACATACATTGAACTATAAGTTCTAAAGGCAGAGATCTATCCAGTCTTTTCCCTATTGTATTTCTGCTATGTGGAGCAGTAGCTCATATATAGGAGATTGTCAGAAATAAAACAAAGGTTGGATGCAGTGGTTCCTTCCTGTACTAACAACTATTCCAGAAGTGAAAATCAGGAGGATTGTGATTCAAGTTCAGCCTAGGCAAAACAGAAAGTTAGTGAGACACCATCTCAACCAATAAGCTGGGAGTGGTATACACCTATCATTCCAACTATATGGGAAGTATAAATAGAATTGTGGCCCAGGTCAGGTGGGGCAACAAATTTAAAACCAACTGCCCAATTAACCAATGAACCAAAATCTCTTCTTGAAGGATTGTTGAATAAATTCAAATACAGTAACACATTATGGGCAGAAGAGACAGAAAACTGGCTAGGTTGGATGAAGTGGCTGAAGAGGTCATCCAAGTATATTCAGAACATACAAAATCACAAAACAGTTTTTAAAACCTACAATATAGCAAACATTCTTCCTAACAATTATCACACTCAAAAAAAAATCAGTTCTTCCTTCTTTTGAATAAATGTCATATTATTTTTCTTTACTTATATATGGATAAAATTAAGAATAATTCAGGACAAATTCTTTTTAAACAAAAACAAAGTCCACAATTTTTTATATGAAGTAAATCATGTGAGACCAGGAACCATGCCTATAATTTCCTACTCTTTGATTTAAAAATCTCTAGCATGTATCCCCATGTTTAACATGGGAAAGATGATTGGTGAATATATGTTAATTAACAAAGTATAAAAAAGAATTATTAATGCCTAATGTAGCCATTGTGACTGCCTTTTTTGCTTAATGCTTGAGATGCTGGCTCATGGCTCAGTATAATTAGAATACTGTCCAAATAAACTGATTATTTTTCCAGAACTTTAGCAAATAATTTACAAATTGTAAATTTGTAAATCACTTTTAGAATAAGTGATCTTGATGTTCTTTCTAATAGTATCTCCAGGGCTGGCCTGAAGTCAACTCCCTTGGACTTGTGTTGTGAGCATCAGTTTCTCAGGGGTTCTTTCTGCTTCAGCACCCCTTAGAGGAGAATCCACTGTCCCTCAGGTACTTAAGATCACTTTTCCTCAAAGAAAAGCTAATGTTCCACGAGTTTTAACTAATGTATCTTGATATGTGATTATTCTAAAATAGCATTATAATTTTATAGGACTTCAAAAGCAGCATAAGAAAAAGAAACTCCACACTTAAGGCAGAAAAAATTGCTATAGTGGTATTTAGTCTTGAGAGACACGTGAGGAAGAACTTAAGGGCAGAGATGATCTAGTATATCTTTAAGAAATTATGTGATTTAAAGGGTAATTTATTTCATCAGATGTAAATAAGACTATAAATGTATTAGGAATTAGTTATATTTCCTCAAAGAACTTTATACATTGAGTCAACATTTCTATTTTATTCATCTGAATGGTAGGTTCATACTTTTGAAATATGAACCAAGCCAGTACTATTGCTTAGTAACATGAATTATTTGTGGAGTAGCATTGCTCTTGAGACATGATGCCTTTAAAAGTTTACATGGTTGACCTATTCACTTCTTTCCCCACTCATTACCTCCTCACTGTACAAAAAGTGCTTTTTACAAAACAGCAAATGGTAAGTATAGACAGAGGAAACATGACTTCATGTTTCTAGCAATATGTGAAACAAATTGAAAACTTTTCACCTTTTGTGAGAACAGTGTAAGAAAAATGTACACTGCAAATTTCCTACTCTAAAGATTCCTGCTGAGATTATAAAACTGCTTACTTTTTTTCCAGTCAAGTAAAAATTGCTGAAATTCATGTTTTTATATACTTTGCTCTTTATATTTTTTAAAGCTGGTTTAAAAATAAAACAGCAGAAGTATTTACATAAACATTTAAATATGTGAAAATGAATGATTAGTCTTTGATTTAATTATCAAAATGACAATTCCAACCAATTAGTATTTACTAATTATTAAAATGATTCTGTTTTAATGGATAATTCACACAAACATAATGGAAGTCAGAAAAGATAGATATAAAGGACAACTGAGGACTTCAATCTGTTCATGTTCACTTTACTGAACCAAGCTATTTAAACTTGTTTTCCCAACTAAACTTTTAATTATTAGCTTAGCCTTGCCCATATTTCACCATTATTTTCAGATGTATAAAGACAAAACAAAAACAAAGCAGGAATACTATTATCTGCAGTAGAAACATAGGTTATTCAGAGAAACTCTTTTCCATAATTCACTACCATTTAAGATAAATTCCATATACTGTACTCCCAACTTTCTCTGTTCAAATTCAATATGCCTATTTGTAAGAATGTCACAGAGATAAATGCCACCACTATCTATTCATCCATAGTCATATCCAAGGGAGTATTGATGCTTATAACAACAGCATGCCCTAAAACCATCTCATCTAAAGAAACAGTGTCTAAGCAGCCCATGAAAAGCCAAATTACTGGAGTTTTCAAGAGCTTGTTCAATTTAAGACTCTGAATTATTATTTAGCTGTTTGCCTTGCCCATTCCACAGCCCATCAATAGCTGATAGTTGAATGTGGTCTCAGCAAACACAATATTATGTATGTTTTCACTTACAGGATATAAATATCAAGGCATTTTTTCCCTAAGTGTGTTAGATTTTTAGTTTCTATAATTAAGTACTTGACAAAAGCAACTTAAAGGAGGAAAGGTTTATTTTGCTCATGGTTTCAGAGGTTTCAGTGCATGGTCAGCTGGTTCCATTGCTTTGGATCTGAGGTAAAACAATATGGCAGAAAATGTATGATGAAGCAGAGCTGCTCACCTCAGCTCACCTCATCACAGCAGGAAGTAGAGGGGTGGAGCAAAAGGCCTGGGGACAGGATATTTCCTTGAAAGGCATATCTCCAGTGACTTCTTTCAAATGAGTTTCATCTGCTAATAGCTCATTCAGGTAGGAACTAATCAATAGATTAGTTCATTGCTGAGGTTAGCACCATTATGATTTAATCACCTCTCAATAGTGCCAACAGCTAGGGACTAGGTCTTCAACATATGAGGCTATGGGTAACATTTCATATCCAAACCATATTAAGAATTCTGTGTCTTATCGCTAAGAATGCAATTCTACACTCAAGTTTCTGTCATAGGTGCAGAATGTAATTTGAGTACTTGTTTGAAAGTTCAGAAAGGACCATAGTGCTACTCATTTAAATTCATTACAAAGCAAAAACTATTCTATAGGGGAAGGACATACTCATGAGTTGAGCACATGATTTCAAAAGGAACATAGACCTAAGAGATTGTAGAATGGTGTAACATGAGGAAGACATCTAGCCACATTAGTAGACAGAACTCTAAAGATTATTGGAGGTTATGTTGGCATCAACCATAATAATGTCCTTGCAAAAGGAAAGAAGACAGATTTTAAAGTCAGAATAATATCTGATTTTGCTTTAATTACTGGGAATTAATTAGAAAGAAATATTCATTTGCTATGTCCAGTATCCCTTTGTTTTTGGTAACTAATCTACCCTGCTGATGTGGTTCTGGCATATAATCAATGTCTAACTGTCATTCAGAATACAGAAAATTATCATATGATATAGACTTGTCATACTTTAATACTGCATCTTACTGACAGCACTGAGAGTTTCAGGGTTGGCAAGTGATAAAGCAAAGCCAATGGAAATCCCTAAAGTGTACTGATATAGTACCACTGGAAGAAAATTATTTTTCACTGAGATTACTAAATTGTAGTCCAGCCTGCTAGCAGCCATCTTTAAGACTGCAGGTGCAATGCCACAGTTTAGGCAGAGAATAGGTCATAATAGATGGGAAATAGGCATAAAGATAAAACTGATGATTATTTTTATAAGCATATACAGAAATAGAACCACATATATTTGTTTCTTTAGCTGTGGACCAACTCAAATTTTTTTCCTTCACCTATGCCAAAGGTTTAAAAGCAATGCTTCATGGATGGTGGCACGCTTTAAGTAGTAGAGTGCTAGTTCTTGCGTAGCAAGCACAAGGCCCTTAGTTCAACCCTCAGTACCACAAAAAAAACAAACAAAAGGAACAAACAATCCCCCAAAAACCATGTTCTTCAAAATCAAGGAAATCTGACTTAGTGTTATAAACTATTAGTACTTTGAAATTACTTTTATAAATAAAATATGAAATTGGTACTAAATATATGGTTATGTTGCTATTTTCTCATAATGTACACATGTATATTATAAGGAAATAACAATATGTGTTTAATTAATATGAATTTTATTTTATAGCTCAATGTCATAGAAAATACTTAACTGGAGCTTTTTTATGTTGAAAAATATATTCAGCAAACAGAAGTTGGAGAAAACATATGATGCCACAACAAAAGAGCTTTTCCCTACAATTAAGTCTTCAGTCATGTTATAGCCATGTATATACTCTGCCTGTAATGATGACATAAATATTTCTTTTCTTCCTTTATCACATGGATGTAATGATTGTGTCTCTAAGAATATTATATTCTGTTAAGAATCACATATGTTAATGGGCGAGATATAAGTTATATATATGTGTATATATGATTGTACATTATATATTAAGTTAATAATCTGTTTTCAACCACTATATTTTCAAGTGAAAAGTGAATGCAGGTTATTATCCTTGCCCATAACCCCACAGTTCCCTCCTCCAGGTCAGGATAATTCCTTTTGCACCAGAGGCTACTGCTTTAACTACTCTCCCTCTTCAAGATAGTCATCAGTCATCATCAGAGCCTGGTGCTTCTCTAACATTGGCAGAACAGTCTGATTTACATAGTCATCAGAGCCAAAAACTGAAGAATAAGATTTTGACAGACTTAATTTCAAAAGCGATTAGATAACATAAATTGCACATTGGATGCTAAGGTTTATATATTGTTTGTGTGTCACCTAAACCTTTTTATTGAAATTTAATCTTCATTGTGAGGTAGTAAGAGGATTAAGACTTAACTCAACTCTTGTGGTTAGAGGTGGGACATTTGAGAAATGAGTAGAATTTGACAAATTTATTTGTCCAATGATTGAATCCTGGTGGCTTTATAGCAAGAAGGAGATGTACCAGGCATACATATACATTTATGCTCCCTATTCTTTCCATGTGATGTCCTGGCACTCTACCAGTAACAAGGCCATCATCAGCTATTGCCCCTCAACCTTGATCCTCCAAAACCATTAGCCAAAATAAACTATTCCTTTACTTCTTAAAATAAATAACTTGCCTCATATGTTATGATATATTATGGTAAAAAACAAAGCTAACTAATACATTAGGTATTAGTTAAATATATGTAATATCAAAGGTTTATATAATTCATATTGCTAGTTCTTATGAATAAATAGAAAAGATATGAGCATCACAATGGTAAATGGATAAAGTCACAAGAAAATAATTAGGGATGTCCACAAGGCATAACAAATGCATTGAAAGTTTCTAATAAATAAAAAACTACAAATTAAAGCACTACTGTAACTTTTTCTCCATGAGATTGTCAGACAGTCCAAATAATTTTAATGTTTTCTGTAGGGCAGTTTGGAAAGAAAGAGTTTGTTTAGTTCAGGAGGGCCAATCAAGCAAAACAAGTATAAAAATACGTATAGTTTGGGACCAAGAAACAGTACTCACATCTATCTTAAAGTCAAACTGAGACAACTGACAAATATCATCTGTGCAGTCATCTTCATTACAGAATGATATATTTCAGATAAACATTGAAATCCACTTAGATGACTAAAATGTGAAGTAAATAATTTTCTATGAAACACAATGTGTGTATACTCTTATAGAGTTTTAAAACTTTAAGAAACCACAAAAATTGTTAAATAAACACAGCTTAAAATCCATTTGTGTGGTAAATTTTTGTTACATATTGTCCAACCCTGTTTCTGATCAGCACTTACTATCTGTTGATAGACTATGAAAGGGCTAACACTAATTGTTATGTAATTCAAAGAAGGAGTCTTATACATAGGTCTCTGGAAACCTGAAGTAATTTAGCATTTCAAGTACATGCATGGATACTTTTGAGTATAAGCATTGTTAATTCTATTATTTTATTTTTATTGGCAGAAACATGAAGTGATATTCATCTCTTCAGATATTTTCTCATGGCTGATTTCTTACAGAAGAAAATGACAAATACTAACAGAGTGAAGATATCCCTTTATAGGACTAGATTAACAATTTTAATTCTTTGAAGTCCTTTTGTGGTAACAAACTGGAGGATTCTTAGGTCTTACTGAATTAAGCATTAAAATCCATAGGACACATAGTAGTGATTACTCAAATTTCACTGTCCTCATATATCTCAGGGCCTCTACTTCCTTATACCATTCCCACTGAAGGTTATGAAGAAACTTTTCTCATTCTTGTGCATATGAGCAGGTAAGGTTGCTCTTGGCGCCAGAAATCATAAGACAACCATGCTCCAAACCTTATTCTCCCAGTGATTGCCAGTTTTTGACAGGCACCTATTGTGTATAGAGTAGGGATTGGGGGAAGTGGAAAGGTGAAGGAAGTGAATCAAATAGCAGAGAAATATTCAAATGGGAAATGGATGTGATGGCTGTGTCATTGCTCACAAGCATCCACGGTGCTTTGTGGAACAGAAGATTATACTTCCCTACTGCCTCCTCATTCATCTTGGGACGTGCTGTGGGTCACTAGTGAGGTGGCATCAGATGGGAGTTCTGTCATTTTTCAACCAGAAACATCGGGAGCTGACTACACACAGTTTCCTCTATGTCTTATCACTCTTGATAAGAATAACCATGTTCCATACCGCAACATTAAGGATTCCAAATGAAAATAATGTTAAATGGATCTGGATCAACCTATGAAGGACATTTGCTAGTGTGAGTAAGGTATAAACATTTGTTGTTATAAGTCACATGGATTTCATTTATTTGTCTGTTTAATTCTGGATAAATGAAGGCTTGCTTATTGCATAATTTAACCTCTCCGGAGCAGGTTTTATAATCAATTAGACCTAAATTCAAGTTCTGTCTTAGACCCACAGTAAATATTGTGACCTTGGAAATGTTGCTTATTCTTCTGTTTAAGGCTCAGTTAGTCTGTCTTCAATAAAAATGAATAAATAACTACTTTATAGATATTCCTATGTGAGAGTTAGTTGGTTATTGTATATCAAGGACTTAGTAAATAAGATATACTCATCAAATATGAGTATCTTTCATTTGATTTACCAAGAATTCTCATCAGAAATTTTCTGAATGATCAAATTATAGGACATTGTCTTCTGCATATATATGTATACATAAGACATTGTCTTCTGCATATATATGTATACATAGGACATTGTCTTCTGCATATATATGGGATATTATGTTCTCCTTATATGTGGGCAATAGATATGTTACTGGCAGATTGATGTTCTTAAATATTTTCTTGGCAATGTAGGTTTGTGAGAAAGGGAAGATTGGCTTTATATAGTGTCAGAATGTCTCTGAAGTTTTTTGCATAATTAAAGTGCTCTTTAATGGAAGGTCTTCTCCCTTGTCCAAAATACTAGAGGAGTACAAAGAGAAAAAATTCTGAGTATCTCCTAATAAAAATATAAAATATTCTGAAAATAATATATCTAGGTTCAAGTTATACCCATTTCTCTCTAGCAATATTATCACTAGGGTAATAGATAATTATTTTATGCATTTGAATCAAATAGCCCATTCTCTTATAGTTACTGAAAACATTTATATAAATATCCTTTATAAATATTTAAGTAGGTAAGAAGAGTCAGAATAGAGGAGAGAGAGATACAATATGACCAAGGGCATGTTTGTTGACAGCTACCCCTGGAAAGATGACATGTATTTACTACATGGTTATGTCCTGTCTGTGGCAATACGCTACCATAGCTGATGGCATCAGTAATTCTATGACAATTCTAGTTCTACTCTATAAAAAGAATAGCTCTTGCTGTCTATTACTTAGGATACTAGCTTTTGGAGTTCTGAGTCACCAGGTAAGATGTCAAACTACCCTGCTAGAAAGACCTTCTAGAGATATCCTATAGCTACATGAAAAATGTAAGGAGACTATCTGAACCAGTATTCCAGTTGTTCCCACCAAAGTACAAGACATTTTGGAACTGAATCCTGCTTCTGCAGCTGTTCCAACTTATACTATGTGAATCAGAGACAAATGGCCCTGTCTAGCCTTCAACAAAATCATGGACAGCCTAAGATGGTATTTGAAGCCACTAATGTTTGAGATTGCTTGTGACACAGCAATAAATGACCACAACATGTGCTGAAATTTGCTTCTCAAGTAGTGAATGAATAAAATATCCTCTCTGTCTCTGCTTTTTACAAATTTCTACTTATACAAACTCTTATCTTTGAAATTCTGTTCTATTTTCTTCTGATTCATTGGTATACATAGCTGCCACACCTTTGTTGTAATCCTGTGTTTTTCTCCATAAAGGCCTTTTCTCATAGACATGAAAGGAGAAACTTAAGTACAGAATAAAAGTAGCAATTGTAACAATTTTAAATATAACTGTTTAATTGCACCATTAGAAGTAATTTAAAATTAATGGAAAAGCATATGTAAGTGTTCTGATTAGATATCTTTCATATTTAAAATAATTCTTAATTGGATAACAATTATAAGGACACAGAAAAAATTATGAAATATTTATATAATATCTTACTCTCAATAATTGCATATGTGAGAGGAAAAAAGCAAAAAGCAATTAGAACTCCATGTATAATTTGAATATCATTAAACTCAAATTAACACGAGGCCAGTTTAATTTTTTACACATGATTACTTTCCTCAGAATTAAATACTCTTTTGGATTTTTTTAAATGATCAGAACTATAAGGTGTTTACCATTCAAAAAATTTCAAATCTTTGGACTGCTCTAGCCTGAGAACACAGACTCTATTATAAGGCAATTTCTCATTTTAAAAAGAAAGAATGGTGCACTGGAGCACATCCCTTCTCTTTAAGTTCAGGAAATTGAAAATCGTTCATTTAAGGCTCTCTTTTCTCTCTGAAATAAAGTTTCTATTGTTGAATCAGCTATAGTTTTTGAGATTTTGAAACATTCTGGGCCAATGCTACATTCACGTTTGAATTTTCACAAAAAGCATCACCTTTGTTTACATGCAAGATAAAAACAGTCTAATTCAAAATATTCATTTTTAACATAAACAGAAAAATAGGCAAAAGAATATGAATCTTGTTTTTATATAGCTAATAAGATGCAAATTAACTTATCTGGGTATCATGGTACAGTCAGCACTCCTTGATTTGTATGTTCTATTAATAATTTTATTTTGAATATCAAATCATGATAATTGTAAAATTAGGTACTTCCTGAAGGATAAAATTATCATTTTCCATTTTAAGCACGCTGTTTTCAAAGTTACATTTTATTCTGACATTATATGTTCTCATTAGCTATGTATTGATAACAGCACAACTTTGACTAAATGATAGAAAATTTTCAGCATAATTAGAGTTTTTATTATAATAATCATCAAGTTTTCTCTGCTGTCTGATAGTGCATGAGAACTGTTAGAACAAAGAATCTATATCTATTATCACTTTTCCTCACTTACCTCTTTTTTATGTGGGCTACTGTACCTGGCTGGAGAAAAATTATGTCATAGGTTTATATGGCAAAACACAATGCTATGCTATATGAGAAAAATCCAGGAGACCAACATTTCACTCAAATAAATGGAGATAGATTATTAGTCTAATTCTCTTATGGAATGTATAAAGCATGGAAGTAGAAGAAACAAAATAAGGGGGGAGAGAGAGAGAAAGAGAGAGACAGAGAGAGAGAGAGAGAGAGAGAGAGAGAGAGAGAGAGAGAGAGAGAGAGAGAAGGAGGAGGAGGAAGTGGGAGAGAGGAAGAGGTGAGTAAAGTATTAAGAACCTCTATAATGAAAGCTATAAAATACTGAAAAAGGGAATTAAATAATTAAAATGTGGAAAGACCTTCCTTCCATGTCATGAATTATAATTAGCACTGTTAAAATGTCCATACTAAGAAAAGTGAGCTAAAGATCTAATGCAAACCCATAAAAACCCAATGATGTTCTTCACAGAAGAAATATCAATCTCAAAATTCTTGTGGAAGCACAAGATTCTAAATAGCCAAATAATCAAGAGCAAAAACAGCACAGCTAAAGGTATCAAATACAGATTTCAAGATATGCTACAGAACAATAGTAACAACAACAAAAAAAAAACCATGGCATAAAAACATACACACAGACTAATGAAACAGAATAGGGAAAACAGAAGTAAATCCATGCATCTACAACAATACAGCAAACTGATTCTTTGCAAAGTTGCAAAAATAAACACTGGAGGAAGAATAGCTTCTTCAACAAATGGTGCAGGGAAAATGAGATAGTTACATGCACAAGATTGAAAGTCAACCCCTATTTCTCACCTTGTACAAATATCAATAAAAAATGGGCCAAAGACCTTAATGTAAGACCTAAAACAGTAGCAGAGGACAATATTCCAAGTATTGACACAGGCAATGATTTCCTATAAAGTACTCCAAAAGCATAGGAAACAAATGTAAAAAGTGACACATGGGATTATATCAAATTAAAAAGCTTCTGCATAGCAAATGAAACAATCAACAGAATAAAAAGACATTCTACAGAATGGGAGAAAATATTTACCATCTATTAATCTGAGAGAGGAATAATATTCAGAATCTATAAAGAACTCAAAATACAGTATCCAGCAATTCAAATAAAAATTGGCAAAAGTTATGAATAGAAGCTTCTCAAAAGATGAAATACAAATGCCCAATAAATACCTGAGAAAATGCTCCCGTCTTTTAAATGTAATTTAAAACTACAATGGGATTCCATTTCATCCCAGTTAGTATAACTATTATCAGAAAACAACAAAATAATAAATGCTGGAGAGGGTGTAGAGGAAAAGGAGCCCATATGTTTTGTGATCAGGAATGTAAATTACTCCAGTTACTATGAAAATCATTATGGAGGCTCTTCAAAAAACTAAAAATCTTACTATCATACAATCAAGCTATCCCATTTCTGGGTATATACCCAAAAGAAATGAACTCTGCATATGAAAGAGATATTTGCATGCCCATGTTTATTCTGGCAGTATTTACAATATCCAAGATATGTAATTAGGCCATATGGACTAGATATGGACATAAGTCTAGATGTTCATCAACTGACAAATAAACAAAGAAAACATATATAGATGATGAAGAATCATGCATCTATAAAGATGAATAAAATTCTATCATTTATAGGAAAATGAATGGAGCTTGAGGACATCAGGACATCAAGTTAAGAGAAATAAGCTATAAGCTAGATGCAGGTAGACAAGTGGTTTTATTTGTTGTATTTTTTTTTACAGTAATGAAGTTTGAACTCAGGGCCTCATGCTTGCTAGGCAGTCACTATTACCTCTTGAGACACTCCACCAGCCCTTTTTTTTTTTGTGATAGGTTTTTTCAAGATAGGGTCACATGACCTATTTGCCTGGGCTGACTTCAAGCTGCAATTTTTCTGATCTTTTCCTCCTGAATAGTTAGGATTACAGGCATGAGCAACTGGCCCCTCGCAGGAAGACAAGTGTTGCATGAGAAAAATAAAGGGAAAAAAGATGAGCAGATAGTAGAATAGGTACTATTAGGGACTGGAATGGGGATTAGGGAGAGGGAGGAGAGACAGAAGAGTAAAAGAACACAACTGAGGCATGATGCACACAGATATGAAACTATCACAGTGAATCCCATCAATTTGCACAATTAACATGTGTTGAATTTATAAAAATAATAACAAAGAATAAGAATATAAACAAGAATAAGAAGACCAAAGAAAAAAGAGAGAAGGGAGGCTAGGAAAAGAAGATGAAATAAGAGTGGTGGAAAAGGAGATTGAGGGAGAGGGAGGCATGGGCGTGGAAAAGTGGGAAAGGAGGCAGAGAAAGGAAGAAGGACACAGAGAAGGCAACATTTGACAGAAAAAATGTAGAAAAATTATATAAAATGCATCCTGGTTAAATAAAACTGAAGTCATTCCAACATTTAAAATACAATTGCATAAAATTCCATTCAATTGCTTTCCAGTGCTTATTTCTCCAGACTATTTGAAAGTCCCTCTTTGCCTTAAACATTCATCTTGGTTATCACTCCTCTCTTAATCAATGTTTTTCCAAGCTCAAGCCTAGAATTATTGAAGAAACCTGTTTTATTTGTGCAAAAGGGGGGAATTCATACCAACTTTAGAGTTATCCTTAGAATGCAATACACAAATATTCTCCACGAGAGAGAGTTTCAGGCCAGCTTCAGCTACATAGTAAGATCTTATCTTAAAAACAAAACAAAACAAAAACAAACAAACAAACACCTTATTTAATACGTGTAACCTACTGAACATTATAGCTTAGCAACACAGCAAACTATGGAGTATCAGTTTTTACCCTGTGATCACTACTGGCCAGGATCACTCACAGCTGCTGTGCAGCATCAGGAGATATTACTGAACTGCATATGGGCTTGTTTGGGAAAAATTCAAAATCTAAACTATGCTTTTTTCTCAATATGTATTTTTTTGCATCATTGTAAAATAAGTTGAATCACTGTAAGTTGAGGACCATTTGTATTTTAAAATAATAATGCAAAAATATAGTTTGAGCTTGAGAAGACCTCTTTTAGGTAAACAAGCTGTCCTTTTGATAGCTAATATTAAGAAATTGTTAATAGTGATATCTAAGTAAAACCTGAAGGACATACCACCTGAAGGAACTACATGCAAGATGCCACACAGCAAAGCAAAGATATCTAAATGCTGAGGAATGCGATGCTTCATAAATCATCCAGATGTTTTGCCAGTGTCTTCTCACAGCTTCTGTCAGGAAAGAAAACGTTATGATTTTATTTAACTGTGACTATCCTAAGATATGGGATATACATATTTAGGGCAGTGACACGGAGTTCTTGGGGCTTCAGAATCTTAGGTCAAGTGTACCCAATGTAACACATGTTCTCTACATGTCGTATAGAGACACATGAATCAGTCTGATTCCAAGAGTTTATAAGATGAGGATATTAATCCTGTAATGTAAATAATAAGACCATGCAAGAAACTTATTAGGGGGAAAAACTACTAAAATTTGATCTGAATTTGCAAAAAGTATCTCATTTTTAGTGGTAGGTTTTATTTCTCATTTACTGGCAAACGATGTCTCTGAAACTCCTGATGACAACTGCTTTATAACAGTAAGCACCTGTGAGGAGTTTTGTTTGAATGAAGAACCAGTGAAGATCGTTTCCCATTCTTAAATCAAGCATAGTTGTCTGATGATCCATTATCTTTTCTTGGGTGGTGATCAGTTTTAAATCAGATGAAGACTGATCAATTAAGGGTTTACATGTAAGGAAAAAATATTCGAATGACTAGTAATATACAGAGATCTGAAGAGAAGACAAATGTGAGTAATGCCATACAGTTCTGAAAAGCATACTTATAAGAACATGTAATGACAGAAAACTAAGAAGAAAAAGCATGAAGGAAAATTTTGTGACTAAGAATCAATTACACTTGTCACTGCCAATTTATGAGAAGGTCAAAATTTATGAGAAGGTACTACAAGAAGCAACATCGTTCCTATTTTTTTTTCTTTTTAGAGGTAATGGGGGTTGAATTCAGGGTCTTGTACTTGGCTAGGCAGGTGCTCTACCACCTTGGCCACACCTCTAGTACTTGCATTAGGTATTTTTCAAATTGGATTCTGAATTTACTGATGCTTCTTGAATAGCTGGACACCAGCTGGCCTCGAAACACCATCTTCTTGATCTCTACCCTCTTAGTGGCTAGAAATTACCAGCATGAACCACAATGCTTAGCTAGTATCTACCTCTTGAAACAGTGGATGATGGAGATAGATACTGCTAGGATTTCTTCCCAGGTGCTGGCTATAGTAACTGAATAGAATCTATCAAAAGAGGGAATGTAGGCAGAGAAGCAGACTTAGAGAAATCCTAACATAATGAATTCATTTTTGAACATATTGCAATTGATATTTTCATGGGATACTCAGAATTCAGGCCACTTAGAAATTTAAATATTTTGAGCAAAGGAGGGACATAAGTGGATAAACATGTTTAAGAGGATTTAAGGTGTGAAGAAATACATTTTATAAAAGCAAAAATATCTTGTTTGATTTTATGATCATTAGGGGGAGCCCCAGCACCTTTAATGTTTTCTTTAAATTCATATCAGAAATTCTTGCTGCAGTTTTAAAAATGCTGTTTTACTCACAAAGTTAGCATTTCATAAAACTTGGCTGTGCATTAGAGTTTCACATGCATCTGCAGTGTTTGTGAGATAGACTCGAAATATATCTTTCAAATTGCCTGTCGCACTTACTTTTTCTTCTCCTAGAGTATCTAACGGGAAGTAAGTGCCTTGACAACAGTAAGTGTACTACACACTTCTCGAAATACCAAGGTATCACTGCAGGTATAAATCAAAGAATAAAACATGACCCCAATGTCACCATTTCTCTATCTACTCCAGGATGAAGGAGAATAAAAGAAAAAAAAATCTGTGTGTTGTTCTCTCTATTGCTTTGGCCTAGAATTGTTTAGATCTGAGAGCAGCACATGGATGGGTTATTTATCCTGGTATTCAAGCTTCAGGTTTGACCTGATTTTCTCTTTCCTGAATACCAAGTTCTATAGGAGCAAATACTGTAGTGATAAAAAACTTGGGCCTTTCACTGTGGACATGAATATCAGTTTTAATCTGAGTATCTGTCAATCCTCAATAATAGAACTGAAGACTCACCAATAATGAGCACGAATTGCTGCATATTCTCTTACACCTTTAATGAGCCCTTTGGTATACTAGTGATAGAGCCTAATGAGTTGGACCAATGTATTGTACAACTGACAAACAGTTTCCATGAGTGGAAAGTCAGCATGTTGCAGTGCCTGGGCAGAGTGCAAGGAACACCCTGAAAAATTAGACCTATGCATGCAGTTGTGTAACACAGGAGGGTCTTCTTAGCACCAAGCCCATCTCTGATCATCTGCAATGAGAAAAACGAGAGATTCTGAGCAAAAATGACATTGACAAGCCTTTGATTAGTCAGTGCAGAGAAAAAGAGCAAGGGGAGAAGTGGAATCCAGGAAGGTCAATGACTTTACAAAATCTGTTGACCCAAGACGTATAGCCATATTGCAACTGCTATTCCTATAATGGAGGCCATTTTTTTAGACTTAGAAAGAAGATGTGTCAGTTTTCTAGTGCTGCTGCAACAAAATTTCAGAGTGGGTGGCTTAAAAAGTAGAAATTTATTTTCTTACAATTCAATATCAAAGAGCAAGATATTGGCAGGTTTGGATCTCCTGAGGCTTCCCTTCTTAGCTTCTGGACAGCTGCCTTCTCTCTACATCTTCACATGGCCTTTCCTCTCTGTGTGTGTATCCCCAAGGTTGCTCTTGTTTTATAAGAACACCTGTCTGATTGGATTAGGGTCTACCCATATGAACTCTTCAATAGCCATGTCTCAAAACACAGTCATATTCTGAATGCTGGAGATTAGTATTTCAGCATGTGAATATTTTGGGGACACATTTCAGCTCATAACAGTTGATAGGGCTGGGCAGGGCACAGTTAAGAATAGGAAAACTGAATTCCTTTACAGTCATAGAAGAAAATGGTAGCAAAATATTGATAACTCCCAATATAAATACCCTCAAAAGGTAGTTGTTTATATCATAAGCATTAAAATGTTTTTCTCATTACAAAATATTCACATTTTTATTGTGAAAATAAAATCATAGGAAGCATATGAAGATCATCTTATCTCTCTTTGAAAGACTTCTCAACTATTTTTTTAGTGAACTTGATTTTTCTTATACAAACATTTGGGCATGAAGAAATCAAAGAATGGGACTTCTAGAGAAGACAAGGGAAATTTATGACACTGGAATAAATAAATATCATATCTGCATCATAGAACAGAAATTTACCTGAAATTACGTTTCAACTTTTTAATTGTAGACAGTCTGACTTGTGTTCTGTAATAAATATTGACTATATAAATAAAAGCCTGATATACTATCAAGGAGTATATTTGAGCATCATGTGGGCTAATTATATAGATATAATTAATTTATTTAGAAATTCAATACTACATTTTCTATTAGGTCAGAAAACAGTACAGAATATTGTGCCATAAATTAGGAATTTTGGATTTATTTTTTCTCTGACTCTGGCAGACTTTACACAAAATATTTAACCACTTTATTGCTGAATTTCACTGACCAAAGAGATTAAATTGTGTAAAATGTTTTGAAATTACAGAATGTTTCACAAATACAATGCTAGTAATATAATAATTGTTTCATTTGCCCATTGTAATTTCTTATCATCAGATTCAATAAAATGATTTTTTATGTTCAATCTCTATGTATCTGTACTGCCAATGTTAAAGGAATAAAAAGAGTTGTCTAGAGCTAAAGAATTACTATTGCAGAGAAAACAACCATAGCATTGAATTATCAGAACTTCCTAACGTGATTTATCTTAAAATTGCAGTTCATAAAATCTCAATGCACAGAGGATACTTAAATACTAATGTCTTCTGAAAAATATTCTCAGTGTTTCAGTAATTTAGAGGAGAGATAAAATTCTGGAGTTATATTGAGAAAAATTCTTTTGCAAAGTATTTGTATTACATAGAATGCTTGCATTTTAATGAGGCCTACGGTAATCACATACTAGCATCAATTCTTTAAAACAATTTCTCTTTATTTTATGTGTGTTAGTCTTTCCCAGATTCTTGCCATAAAACCTAAACACTTATCTCAAAACCAGAGAACTCAGGCCATTTCTTTTAAATCAGCTTTCTTCTGTTAGCTTTGCAGACAAGTGACTGTGTAAACAAAATTATCAGGAAAGTGCCTGACATGCTGAATGCACAGAGCAAATGTAAGCTATCTTCCTTTTGTTAATAAGGCAATGCATTCTAGTTATGTAAAGTTCTTGTCCAATTTCCGTGCTACAGCTTTCCTCCATTGCTGTTATAAATTTGAATGTTATTACTAGGTATTGGGATTGTGAGTAGATGATAGACCTATATGCTTTAACAAGAATCACCATACTTATAAAACTGTAGAGAAAATTATTCATAGTTTCTTTATTTTGCTTTCTTAATTTTATTTTAAAACATTCATTAAATGTCTTCCATACAACAAGCGTTATGCTATATGATGGTTACACTATGTGAGAAAAGAAGAAATAGTCTCTGCTCTTCTGGAATTTATAGTAGAGAGAGTAATAAACAATAACACAGCAAATGTCAAACATGTGAAAACCATTCAACATGTAGTATAAAGGAAATAAAGAGGATGCTCTTTTATAAAGAACAGTCAGTTTAATCAGCTACAGAAATGGCCACATCCTTTCTGTTTCTATCTCCTTTGTAATATGACTTTGTATTTCCCCACTAAGTACTAGGGTGTATTTCCCTTCTTAGGTTTGGGATTCCTTTGTGACTTGCATTGAGCAATGGACTGTGGTGGAAGACAGTGTCATTTCTTAATGCTCAGGCCTTAAGAATCTCTCTCTCTCCCTCTGTCCCTCCCCACCTCTCTCATCTATCTATCTATCTATCTATCTATCTATCTATCTATCTATCTATCTATATCTAACTTGCTAGCTAGCTATCATTTATCTTTCTCTCTCCTGCCTAACTTAACCTTCTAGAAACCACAAGAACAGAGACTAGTCTTTCTAACTATCATTACCCTAGAGAAACAAACTCCAAATGATAGACAGCTGACTGAATGAGCCTGTGGACACCAGGAGAATTGTCTAGTTAAGTACAACCAAATTTTTAAGTTAAGATGGTTATTGTTACAATCCACAATTCAAATGGTATGGTAAAGTAAATTAACTGATCTCACTAAAAATAGAATTCATCCATGGAGTGTTATCCAGTTATAAAGGAGAATAAAATTATGTTATATGCAGAAAAATGGATGGAATTGAACATCATGTTGAGCAAGATAAGTCAAACTTAAAAAGCCAAATAGCACGTTTTAGTTCATATATGGAGCTAGACCTGAAAAATAATAATACTATGATGTGATTGCAAAGGGGAGACTATTTAATGGAGGAGAAACTGGTGGGGGGTGTGGGGTGGGAGGAGAGGGTGATGGGTAGGTAGGTGAATATTACAGTACTATGCATGCATATATATACATATATATGCATGTATAATACTTTTCATATGTATTTGTATATGTATATATGTAAAAATAATATAATGGAACTGCCAAAACCAGTTTAAAAGGAGGGGGAGGAGAGAAGGTGATTAAGAAAGAATAATATAGATGGAATGAATTTGATCAAAGTTCATTATATGCATGCTATAAATACCACTATGAAACCCTTTACATAATTAATTTATACTAATAAAACTAAATTAAAAATAGAATACTTTAATAAAGGCCTTAATGCTAGGCATAAACTCAGATCTTTGCATAAAAAGTGGGTGAAAGAGTGGGGCAGCAAAGGGGGTTACTGTGCTAATGCCTTTGGCTGACTTAGTTTGGCACATTTCATGAACTTAAAGTAGGACCACTTGTATGAAATTTATTACACAAAGAATGGGACAGGATAAGTTTGAAGATAGAAATGAGCCCTTTACCTAAGGCCTTGAAGTTTTTGAACAGCATGTGGCCTTTATCCCAGATGGCAGAAGGAAATTAATGAAAGATTTCAAAAAAGGAAGAAATAAAATTCCACTTATATTTGATAAAATTTAACGTGGCAAAGACTAAGGAGATGGTTATTAAGTAGAGTGGAAAAGAGATGTTAGCAATTTATTACTATCTCTTCCTTTCTTATTGTATTACAGATAAGGGAAGAACAGGATCTGCCTGGAAGCGAAGGGGGGTGAGGGGGACAGGGTGGGAGCTGGGAGCAGGGGTAAAAATTACCCAAACAATGTATATACATGTGAATAAATGAATAAAAAATTCTATTGTGCATAAATACCACATTTTCTTAATCCATTCGTCAGTAGTGGGGCATCCTGGCTATTTCCATAACTTGGCTATTTTGAATACTACTGCAATAAGCATGGGTGTGCAGATGCCAGGTTTCCTAATTTTTCATCTACAACTTTTGGCTTTCACGTCAACTCTGCCAAGTACGGACCTGAAAATTGCTCCATTAATTATTCTTTACAACTCCATCATCTATTTAGCTGGCATTTAAAGATTAGGTGACAATGATGGCAACAAAAAACAACAATCAAAATGAACTCCTTTTATTAAATTTGCTATTCCATGCATGCAGCTCTTTTGTTCTTAAGAGCTTAAGAGAAGGTGCTATTTTCTCATAATATTGAATTAATTGAGGCACATATTTGATGATAGTGGTATTATTAGTTAAGATGAAAGTCACCGTTTCCTTCCTCCAATTATAGGAATCTTTATGTTGAACATAAAGATTTCCCTGGTGGTGAAAATGTGATTCTAATAACTACCTAATAACTTACTTGTGCTAGAAAATTACAATTACATTGACAGGAGTCAACAAAATAAAAAGACAGCAAAAGGTGGATCCCATAAGAGCATGCCTAACTAAGTGACAAAAATATTTTTTATTGATTTTTTAAAATTCTCTGAATATTTTTCTTTTGATCAGCTTGGTATCTAAAGAAAACTAGAAACTTACACTAGAAACACAGAAGGACTTTTTAATTCTTTATTTCTGAAAGTGCATAGAAATGATATCAATGGAATCACAGTAAAGGAATCATTTAGCTGACTCTAAAATTGTTTATTTCCTTTCATTTTTAAGTCAATTGATGGACTCAGAATAGCAAACTTAGATTTGTGAAACATGCAGAGACCATGGAACAAAAAATGAGTAAAAAATGAGTAAAAAAAGATTATTATAATACAAGAGAAAAACTGTAACACTCAGACCTTAGAATAACCATTAATATGTTCATACAATCAGCACTAAAATATCTTGTCCTTCCTTAAATTCAATTCATTTTTACTTAATTAAGAGCTCTCATAACTGGAGAGAAAAAGATTTGACACCAAGATATGTTCATAGGTCAGGGAAACATGACTACCCATTTCTTTCAGTTTCAGTTAAGTGCATGATTTAAATACATCTGTTTAATTCAGTGAGGACAATTCCTCATAACAAATAGTTTACTCATCTGTACTAAAGCAGTGCAAAATATTCCTCTGAAGCATGTCTTAGCAGCTTATCCAGTACTTGTTATTGTTTTTATACAACAAAGCCTTGTGAGAGCTTTTCTATTGTTAATTGAACATTTCAAAAAGTGTTACATTCAGTCTCCCTAACTAGACTATTATCTCCTTGAAGAAAATGATTATTACTGCCAGTATTGGCATCCTGTCTAGTCCTTAGTTAAATCATAGCATGGAGTATTAAGTCACTCATTTGACAAAATTCATTATATTCTTGCATAGAAGGCTAACCATTTAAAAAATTAAAAAGTGTATTTGCTATTATTAAAAGATCAAAACTACAAAGAGAAAAAATGACAAATATTTTAAAAATAGATTGTTTATGTTTGTTATTGTGGATCTTATTTTAAATAGGTAAAAAAAGATACTACAAAAATTTACTAGTGTTTGGGATATTTCTTTTGACTCAAAATCACTAATTTTGTAGCAAAATTTATTGTGATTACAATTGTTAATGAGTATTTTTTGGGTTCTTAATGTATGTAAAGTTCTGGTAAATGAAATAAGAAATACCATGCACACATGTATGTAAATGGAAAAATGATACCTATTGAAACTGTTCCAAGAATGGGGGGAGGAGGAGCTGAAGGGGAATGGGTGAATTCAAGTATGATATATTTGATACATTGTAAGAACTTTTGTAAATGTATTCTCATCCAGCAAAATATAAAAAGAGAAAAAAGGAAAAATATTGACCTCCATGAATTATCTATCACTTTGTGCATGTTTGTGGATGTGGGAGCAGAAAAATATATATTTAAAGAAATATATAAAAATATATATATGTACATCTTTGTCTTTGCAGTGTGTGAAATTCTTTCGAAGCTTATCTGTGAAAAAAAAATTATACATAACATTTACTAACTTATGGCATTGATTAAAAGCAAAATGTGAAATAGATTGCTGCATAATTTGCTAGAAAAAATAGTAATCAGGACCAATACACAGTTGGACATTATCAGGGTGCATGATACTAATGTTTGAATTCTAATACCATGGAGAGATAGAATGACTCATTCAGTTCTGACTCCAACCTGGAACCTGTTTTCTTGACTCTCATCTCCTCTCAGTCTGTAGCATCTTTGTATTGGTAATAATGGGTAAAATGATTTTCTATTTCTAATTATCGATTAGGCACTGTACAGGAAAATACTGCATTATTCTGAGAAAGCATCAGTTCCAGCGGGCCTTTTGAACTTGAAATTTTTTTGAAAGGCATAGTGAAAAATGAATGTGCAGTTTATACTTTCACCCCGAAGACCAGGTTAGCTTCCTTTCTCTGACTCAGTGTGTGGTTCTCCTAAATACTTTATCCTCCAGTTATATCTTTTTTCAATGGTGTACAACATAACTAAAGATAACACCTAGTTCACACAGTTGTTTTGAAAAGCAAGCATTCAGAGTATCATGTTGGGTGACTTACTGGAGAATTGTTTTTCTCCTAAATATAGACACCAAACCAAATAAAGTTAAGTACTTTTATTATTTAATACTAATGATACAAAATAAACATTTATGTGTGTTTTTATTTGAAAACCATGCTAAGTTAAGCAGGAAAATATGAAGAAATTACACAGTTTTGAGGAAACTGATTTTTTTTTCCTCTCCAAATTTCAATCCAGATAGAGAGGTTTTGTTCCCCTCTTATAACATGAATGAATGTGCTACTGGCTCATGCCTGGGTGTCTCTTCTGAAAAAATGACTGACTTTAAATAAGAATTGTCTTAACCCTAAGAATATACTATATGAAATTTTAATTTGAATAGAGATTTAATATTTATTACTAAATGTTACTTTCCACATTCTTATTCTGGCAGTGATACTGTGTGTTGTTTTTGGAGTGGATCCAACAAAGCTTATCAAATATTTTCTTCCATTAGAAATTTAAGAACCCACTTACCACACATTTTTAAAAATGAGACTTTCGGTTCAGTAGGAACAAAATAGTATGCCAATACAATGTTGAATTAACTTCTTTTTTATAGAATCCTCATTCAAAAAAATTCATTTATTACTGTGATATTAAGACTGTTAGAGACAAAATGTGAAAAATACTCGGATTACCAAGACCACTGCTCATAAAATATAAATAGTGAGTAATTTAAAAAATACTCCATCAGAATGGGAAAAGAGCCTTTAGATAATTTTGAATTTCAGTAAAGTCTATATTGCGCACTAAAGAGTTCAGTGGCAGAAGTATTCTTATACTGTTGAAACAGCTGAGAATGTGTTACTATGTACTGTTATTCAGCCTGTCCTAGAGGCAGTTAGACAATAAAATATTCTTGATCAATGCACTATCCTTTCCTACTCTACTAATCACTATAAAATATTCACAGTATGTCTTGAAGCATATGTAAATTCACTTCATAAAATATAGTGTGGTTATTTTCTAAATTACATTAAAAGTCTTTTGTTGGATTTTTGTGATAATTTCAGCTACCCAAGTGCATATTTTTCCTCTAACCACAGATTATCTTTGAATTTTTATCTTTTCAAATTAAAAATCTATTTTAGGATTGCATTTTTAATGGAAAATATAATAGGATTTTATACTATCAAATCTTTAGTGAGTATAAACAGGAGTGGTTTTTAATAGCAAATGAGAGATTAAGCTTGGTGTCTGCTGGAATTCCTGGAGTTTCTCTTCATTTGAAATCTGTGTTAAGGGCTGGGCACAGTGAGGTGAATCTGTAATTCTAGCACTTGTGAGGTGAAGGCAAGAGCATTACAAATTCAAGGCTAGTGTGGGCTACCTAGTGAGCCCTATCTCAAAAATTCAAACAACAGCAACAATGACAACAACATATGTGTTAAGGTTTCTCTGGAGCACACAAAATAATAATTATGCTTACCAAAGCAGTCACAGTTGTTTCTTCCTTAGATGTGATGTATTCTTTCGCAGTATCTTGCAGAAGTTACTGGAGAGCCTTCTAATAAAAATCTTACACTAATTTCGGATTTGTGAATACTTTTTTTAGAGACTTAGAGGAGGTCAAAGTTTCATTAGTGACAGCCACTATTTACAGGCACAAAACCAGAATATATTGTCTTCCTTCTATCAAAAGATGGTGCTATCTGTACAAAGACCCCACAACTCTTTATAACACTAATATTTTCTGGATCTTCCAAGTGCAAACAGTACAATGAATGACATGAACCACCAAGTTTTTACCAAGATAGTTAGCTAAAGTCTAGAAATTAGTCTGTTTCTGATCCTACAAATCCCAATTCTGATTATTTGACTAGCCTTTGAAACTCTACTACAGGAAAAGAAAGTGATAATTTACTTCACTTTTTTTCCTTAGGTGGTACTGGAGTTTGAACCCAGGGCCTTGCACTTGCTAGACACGTCCTCTGTCACCACCCTGCCACCACTTTTTACGTTGGTTAATTTTCAGATAGGATCTGTTGCTTTTTGACTGGGTCAGCACCAGAAAATGATTATCCTACCTATGCCTTCTGTGTAGTTGGATTACAAGTGTGAACCATTATCACATCCAGCTTGTTTTTTGAGAAGGGGTCTCACTAATGCTTGCCCAGGCCATCATCAAATCAGAAATCCTCTGGATTTCTGCCTCTTAAGTTTCTGGGATTATAGGCATGAACCACCACATCTGTTCAATTTACTTCATTGCATAATTGACATTCTCATCATGCATTGATATGTTAGCCTTCTGGTGTATGTGTTTGAGTATGTGTGTATATTGTTTGTGTATGTCCATTTTTGGTAAGTATTTTTAAACCTATTTTTAAGCAGTAAATACATTTATGAAACCCAAAGAAATTTAGATTGATGATTACTGTGGTAAACCATATGGCAATATGATACCTTCTTGTTGGCCAGATGACATTGCAAGAAAACCAAGAGCTGCATGAACTATAATCATTAACCAGAAAACTTTGGTGCATCACTTTTTGGTGAAGATATTAGGGAAATGGTCACTTTATGTGATACTCATTTATATGTCTATAACTGTGAAGTCAAAGTAGCAACAGAATTTTGATAATTTGTCATAGGTTTGTGAAAGTTTATCTGATTGGTGCAGATGTTCTTCTCTCTAGCATCCTTTTCCTTGTGGAAAAATTTCGGAGAAAATTACTTGTTTGCTTGTAAAGACACAACCTCTTATCTGTTCTTTAATAGTCATTTAAAGTTTACTCCTAAGGTTTTGAGATAAAAGGAAAAGATTTTGTGTAAAGGATACTGAGTTTAAGAAAGAGTCAGTAAAATGCCTTCTGTCTACTTCTAGAACTTAATTGCCTCAGGGAAATCCAAAGAGAGAGGAGTCATGAAATATGGTACATACAGATACCAAAATGAATAACAAGACATAACACCAACTGCAAAGGTAACAAAAGAAAAAGTAGATAAATTGAGCATAATCAAAATTAAGATAGTTTTGCATCAAAGAGGAATATCAGCAAAGTAAAAGAACCATAAATGGTAAAAAATATTATACATCAAAAATATGGTAAGAAAGCTGGAATGGGAAGGCAATCATAGCTATATGGAAAGCTAAGATCAGAGGACTGGGTTTCCAGGATAACCCAGGCAAAAAGTTTGTGAGACCTGATTTCAACCAATGTGCTTATTACTATTCCTTCCTTTTGTACCCTATGGAATAGTTTGAAAAGCATTGGTTAGCTCTTTTTTAAAAGGTCAGGTAGAATTCAGCAGTACATCCATCAGAACCTGGACTTATCTTTGTTGGGAGTTTCTTTAGAATTTTCTCAATCTCATTACTTGTTATAGATCTGTTTAAGTTTTTAGTGACCAATTTTTTCAATTTTGGAAAGTCATATGTGTCAAGAAATTTATCTATTTCTTTTTCATTTTCTAATTTGCTGAACTGTAGGTTTTTAAAGTATTACTGTATGATCTTTTGAATTTTGTTGGTAACTATTGTAATATTTCCTTTCTCATTTTATTAATTTTTGTCTTCTTTATTCTTTTAGTTAATTTGGCTAAAGGTAAGTCAATCTTGTTCATTTTTTCAAAGACACAGCATTTTGTTTCACTGATTTGTTGTATCTTTTTTTTAGTTTCCAATTCATTACTTTTGTGGTTGGCTTGCTCTTGTTTCTCTATGAGTTTGAGATGTATCATCAGCACAGGAGAAATACAGAAAGGAAAGAAAACCTAAAACTTGAATGTGGAGCAAAACTTGAATTTGCTCCTTGCTGAGGAGTAAATAAAGCAATCTTAAATTGGCAGAGGCCACTATAGGAAGGGGACCAGGAAGTAGCGAAGAGGTCTGGTAGAAATGAACCAATGTGGGTTGCCACACACAAGTGCATGGAAGTAACAGTAGGAATCTCTCTGTATAGCTATCCTTATCCCAAACTAGCAGAAATGATATGTCTTTATTATTAGCTCTTATGTTTTCTCTCCAACAAAATGAGAGAAGAAGGCAGAACAGGTTCTACCTGGAAGCAGGGGTAAGAGAGGTGGCGGGAAGGTGGCACAAACAATGTACACACATGTAAGTAAATGTAAAAATGATAAAATAAAAGGCAAAAAAAAAAGAAAAAAGATTATTTCTCTGAGATCTCTGATTTTCTGATGCAATGCTCATGGTTATAAACTTTCCTTTAAGACTGCCTTTGCTGTGTCATACAGGTTCTGTTAAGCATGTCCTCATTTTCATTTGAATCTAGGAATTTTTAAATTTCTTTCCTAATTTCTTCAGTGACTAATTGATAGTTCAAAAGTATGTTGTTCAATTCCCATGAGTTGGAATGGTTTTTGTGGTTGGGTGCATTGGCATGGGCTGACATCCCAGTTAGGGTAAGAAGTTTAAAATAGGAGGAACACTGTCCAGGCTAGCCTGGGCAAAAAGTGAGACCAAATAACCAGAACAGACAGGACTGGTGGCATAGCTCAAGTGGTAGAGTGCTTGTCTTGCAAGTGATAAGCCCTGAGTTCAAACCCCAGTACCACCAAAAATATCTTATAAGGTATTAATATTGAGAATATATAAAATACACTGTCAACTTGACAACAAAAATTAGATAACCTAATTCAAATTTAGGCAAAAGACTTAAATAGACTATTTAAAAGAAGATACATGAGTATCCCACAGACATATGAAAAGTTGCACAGTTGCATTTCCATTGAGGAAATGCAAATTAACCTAGCATTGAGGTTCTACTTTGTCCCCATAAAGATAACTTTTATCAAAAAGGAAAAACAACAATGTTGTCAAAATATGGAGAAATCTGAAGCTTGGTACAATATTTCTAGGAATGTAAAATGATGCATCCACATGGAAATCAGTTTGGTGACTCACAGAGCTGAGACAGGAGGATCATGACCTCAAGGTCAGCCTGGGCTTCATAGCAAGACCCTGTTTTTTTTTTTAAAGTTCAAATAGCAAATATTACATTAGGTGCCATTTTAACTCAGGTTGCCATGAGACATTCAAGACTGGGTGGCTTAAATAACAGTAGACATGTATCTCTCAGTCCTTGAGGCTCGAAGTCCAACATGAAGGTGTCGGTAGCTTCAGTTCTTGAAGAGAGTCTTCTCATTGTGTAGAAAGTAAGAGCTGATATCCCTTCTTATTCTTATAAAGACATTGATCTCATCATGGGGTCTCCACCCTTATGACATCATTCAAGGGTCTCCCAATGACCCTAATTCATACTGTTTAGTGACTCAACATACGAATTTTGGAGTGACACAAAGAGTCTGTAACATCGTTTTGCAGCAATAAAAACTTGAAATGCTTAGCAGGCTATGTTATTTTATGCTATACTTTAAAATTTTTTGACAGTGGAAATAGCTACTTACCTTCAACTTCTATAGATAAGCATTTTAACAGTACATGGAATAATTGCATAAGGTTCTTTGACTATTCTTTGATCAGTCCTATTTTCCAACTATTTATGCCTTTAGATTATTTCATTTCTACATTACAATGTAGGGACAAGCAAAGTCCAAGAAATAAAAATACATATCTTAAAAATTCATAAATGTGAAGATCCAAGATGGCAACTGCAACACAGCCATAGACCTTCTGACCTCTGTGATCCAGGGACTTTGATAAGAAGCTGGACACTTGCTTGAATGAGGTAAAACACCAGGGAGAGCTGAAACATCAACATTCTGAATCCCTAGCTCATGGGAGGCCTCTCCACCCCACTATATACTAAAAGAACAGCAGGCGCTGCACGCCAAGCCCCACCCCATAGGCCCACAAAGCCCCTGCTCCATACCCCTTGCGATCTCCCATCCTCTGGCCCTGCTCCTTTGTCCCACCAGGGCTGTGCTACCCCTAACTCCCACCCCTCAGACCTGCAGGATCTCCGTGGGACCATCCCTTAAGGCCAGGGATCCACAGACACCTATGATCTCCACCAGACCACGCCCCCTAGGCCTGCACAGCCCTGAAGGAACTCCTCCATGCTGAGCTGCTGTGCCCAGCCCAGCACGATCTCTGCTTTGCTGGCAAGGCTCCCAAGGCCTGCAAAGCTCTGCAGGAGCTCCATCTCACTGAACTGCGGTCCCCAGCCCTGCATGATCTCTGCTTTGCCAGCCAGGCTCCCAAGGCCTGCACAGCCCTGCAGAAGCTCCATCTCTCTGGGCCACGCTCCCCAGCCCTGCACAATCTCTGTCTGCCCGCCATGCTCCCAATTTCACCAATCATACTCTGAAGGGCCTAAAAGCATATATAGATCCCAACACAGTGGTAGTGGGAGACTTTAATACCCCCTATCACCAATAGATAAGTCATCCAAACAAAATATCAATAAAGACATCCTAGAACTAAATCACACCATAGATCAAATGGACCTAGCTGATGTCTACAGAATATTTCATCCAACTTCTGCATAACATACAGTCTTCAGAGCAGCCCATGGAACATTTTCCAAAATCGATCAGATCTTAGGACACAAAGCAAGCCTCAGCAAATATAAGAAATAATCCCATGCATTCTGTCAGGCCACAATGCATTAAAACTAGAAATCAACAACAAAAACAGCAGTAAAAAACACACAAACAATTGGAAGCTGAACATGTTACTCAACAATGAATGGGTCACTAATGAAATAAAAAAAGAAATTAAAAGGTTCTTGGAAGTTAATGAAAATGAAAACACGACCTACAGGAACCTATGGGACACAGCAAAGGCAGTCCTAAGAGGAAAGTTTATAGCCATGAGTGCATATATCGAAAGGACAGAAAGATCTCAAATCAATGACCTAACACTACAGCTGAAACTCCTAGAAAAACAAGAATAAACAAATCCCAAAACAAGCAGAAGGAAAGAAACAATTAAGATAAGGGCTGAAATCAATGAAATAGAAACAAAAAAACCATACAAAGAATCAATGAAACAAAAGGCTGGTTCTTTGAAAAAATAAAAAAGATTGACAGACCCCCGGCAAACCTAACTAAAATGAGGAGAGGAAAAACCCAAATCAGTAAAATCAGAAATTCAAAAGGAGAGATAACAACAAACACCACAGAAATCCAGGAATTCATCAGAGACTACTTTGAGAGCCTATACGCTAATAAATTTGAAAATCTTGAAGAAATGGACAGATTTCTAGAAACTTACAACCACCCAAAACTGATCTAAGAGGCTATTAATCATGTGAATAGTTCTATAACACAAAAAGAAATTGAAGGTGCCATCAAGAGCCTCCCCCTCAAAAAAGTCCAGGACCTGACGGATTCACTGCTGAATTCTATCAAACAGTTAAAGAAGAACTAACACCAACGTTCCTTAAACTGTTCCATGAAATAGAATGGGAAGGAACACTGCCTAACTCATTTTATGAAGCCAATATTACTCTCATCCCAAAACCAGACAAAGACACCTCCAAAAAGAACAAATACAGGCCAATTTCCCTAATGAACATTGATGCATATAATTTGTTGATTTTGTAACATTATTATTGTGTCAACTAAATTATATGACATAGTTAAATCTCTTAGTATCTGGACCGTAGTAGATATTCCTGCATGGTTTTATTGCCAAAAATGACTAAACTTGCCTTAGGAGGAAAAAAGAAATACAACTGCTCTTTACACCATCTGAAGTGGAAAATTCTCCTCTATAACCATGAAATGATAGAGGGTTTTATTCAGAATAGAATGCATAATTTGACAAGAGTAGGCCCAGTTGCACATACCCATTTTTACCAATGAGTAATTAGAGAGACAGTCACAAGTTTGCACTGTTATATTGGAATACAGAATCTTCTGAAGCTGATTTAAAACTAGGTACTTTTTTGAATTCCTTTTATTTCTTCTTCCTGTCTTATTGCTCTGGCTAGCAATTCCACAACTATGGTGAATAACAGTGGAGAGAGTGGACACCCTTTCTTTATTCCTGACTTTAGAGGAAATGGTTTCATTTATTCCCCAGTTAGTATGGTGTTAGCTATAGACTTGTTATATATAGCCTTTATTATGTTGAGGTGCGTTCCTTCTATTCTTAATTGCATAAGAGCTTTTATTATGAAAGGATGTTGAATTTTGTCAAAGCCTTTTTCTGCATCTATTGGGATGATCATGGGGTTTTTGTCTTTGCTTCTGTTAATATGCTATATTATTGCTAATGGTTTGTGCATAAACTAAAGCTATCTCTATTTGCAGATGACATGGTCTTATACTTAATAGACTTTGAGAACTCCAGAAAAGACTCCTAGACATCATAAGTAGGGCTGGGAGAGGATGTGGAGGGGTGATGGTGGGGGCAACCTAACCAATGTACAATGTAAGGGCATTTAGAATTAGCACAATGAATCCCCCCGTACGATGAATATATGCTAACAAAAACAAATTTAAGAAAAGGGAAATTAGTACTTAATTTATTAGTAGGTGAATAAGTAAAATCTAAGAACTTACTTTTTATTGTGCTCAAGCAACAATAATATATGAAAGGTATATAGAAATCAAAAAATAAAGAAGCAGGAGTTATGACTGAGTACACAATCAAAGGACAGTGGGTGATATATAGATGAGGAGAGAATTGTTGAAACCCAAAATGATTACATTAAAATTCTGAGGAGTTGGATAAGTTTAATGTTTTATTCCCAAATTCTGACATTCACAACTGTCCAACTAACAAAAAAGATGAAAAACACAGCCTCACATGGTTTTTGTTTTGTCAGTTTGTGTTCTGCTTTACTTTACTTTTTAAACTTGAGAAATGTTTTTCTCAACAAAGTTTGTGAAAAGAACAGCTAGAATCAAAAGAATTCAAAATATGTTATTATAAACAAGTTATATCTGAAATTTTCCACCCAGATATAATTGGTGGAAAAAAAAAAACCTTTAACTTCAGGGAATTAATTTAAAAATTGTAATTTTGACTTTTTTTTTGCTCTACTGAAGTTTGAACCCAGGGCCTTGAGCTTGCTTGGAGACTTCTACCACTTGAGCCATGCCCTTAGCCCAACATTGTAATTTTGAATTAAAAGCACAAGAAATGGTTAGAAAAGGTGATCTTCATCCTAATTCTACCATGGCATGTAATGAATAACAGGCACATGAGTAAATACACACACACACACACACACACACACACACACACATTCCTGAAGCTTCCTGGGGTTGTAGTTCCTAATTATTGTTCTGGTGGTCAGGAGGAGAGGGAGTGCAATCCGTGGGCAGTTTATGTTGTCTGTGTCTGCACCACTTTCATATGCTGGAGGAGTGCTGGTCTTTATCAGGAAATCGTGTAACACTTTTTCAGGCTTAGCGTCTTGGAAAGTCTGAGGACTCAATATTCTGAAGTTAATCATTTCTAACCCACGGGCAAGTGTGCCATTCTTCCCTAATAAGGGCCCTAAAATTAGCATAGCACACTTGCCTAGGTGGAGAATTTGACATTCTCCTCAGTGCTTCTTTTATAAAAATTGTGGACTTGACCCTCAGCTTTGTTTGTCCATCCACCGCTAGATAGGAGAGTCTTTTTATACTTGTTGTAAAGAAGGCACTATTTACATACAGCTTTACATTGATGATTTGTCACTGTAGCTTCTCATGATCACTTCACCTGCAGCTAACAATGTCATTGTCCTTGTAATTTTTCCTCATGTTTATTTTATTGTTGGGCTGGGGGTACCTTGGGGCATTTATAAAAGTTCTTACAATATATCAAACTTGAGTTCACCCCCTCCATCATTCTCATTTATTTGTCCCACCCCTGCCCCACTCTTGGAAGATTTTTTACAGGTCTCATTCTTCCATTTACATACATGTGTACACAATACTTGCACTATATTTACTTTCTAATCTTTTCTCATGTTTCTTAAATGCCTTATATCTTTCCTCTGCTAGTTGCACTTCTCACCACCCAATAAATCCTGAAATTACACTGCTACCAAGGGCCAGAGTTTGTCTAGGCTAAACTTACAGGGATTTCTTCTTTAGGCAGCTTTAGAGTCCTGAGGAAGCATCTGCTTTCATTGACTGCTTCAGGTATAACTCAGAGAGGTTTGTACTTGGCAAGTAAACTCAGACATGGAGACCTGTATATAGCTAATGAATTAGAAAGTGCTTTCAGGAATTATACCCATGAAGAAAGGGAAGAAAGAATACTGAGGGGGAGGATGTTTGGCTTCAATGAAGCTGTAACAAATGCATCAGCCAACTGCACAGGGTATATGAAACTAGGAAGGCCACCAAGGGTTAGTGTTGGGTGATAAACTGGACTTTCATGCCTTTGCATTCTTCAGCATCCACTATAAGATAATGCACTGGGGCAGTTTATTAAGGGAAAGGACAAAAATTTTATAAATCATTTTCATTGACCTTTTAGACCAACATGTTTGTCTCTAAAAATTGTCTGCTGACTAAGGTTCCATGTTTCCATAAAGCAGAAGTCAACACTAACTTAAGGGAGAAAGATATGGTTTTGAATATTTACTAAAAAACATGCATCATCACTAAGATTTGTAAAGATGATATAGCTAGAAGAAAATAGTTCAGTGCTTTCCTATTCCAAAACAGCTCAGATTGGCTTTAAAGTTTTTCTTCATAAAATTACAGATAAATTAATACTTTACTAAATAAATTAAGTATGAATTATGATTATAAATTATTAAAAAGCAGAATAGAATCAGAAAGGTTAGGAATAACTCTTTAATTGAAACTTATTTATTTTGATGATTTTTATGAGCAAAAGTATAACTCAAAAAGAACATAATTGGTAAAATGTAACTAAAATTTATGTTGTATATACAGTCCCATATTTCAATTAAAAATTGTCTTAAGTAAAAAGTTTTACAAGGGTCAGTCATAGTGACTCACTACTGTAATCTCAGCGAGAAGTCGTAGATCATCAGTTTAAAGCTACTATATAAGCAGATAGCACCTCCTTTACAGAAAGGCTCTCATATCCAACAGTGGGTGAACAAGAAAAGCTGGTGGTGAGGTCCATAATTTTTATTAACACAACTCTGGAGATTGGAGGATTATTGTTCAAGGATGGTCTAAGCTAAAAAGTCAGTAAGACCCTTTCTCAAAGAACAAGCATGTCTTTAACTTAACTATGTCTATAACTCCAGCTACACGAGAGAAGAAAGGATGATTATAACCAAGGCCAGTCCAGCAAAAAGTAAAAGCCCCTATATGAAAAATAAGTAAAGTAAAAAAAGAGCTGAGCCCAGCAATTGAGGCCCTGAGTTCAAACCAAGTACCATCAAAACAAAATAAAATATAAAGTTTTACTATAAACAATTTTAGAAAAATGTTATAAAATTGCCCTTAAAAGCTGATAAACTGTTTCAGTATATAACAACAACCACACATTGTTTAAAATAGAAGAAATTGAATTTCAAACACAAGGATATTCCATGATATCTAAATGTACTTTAGAATTAATTTTAAAACAGTGCTATCAGCTGTTTTTGTTTTTATTAATTTCTATTTATATGTAATATTTTAGGGAGAATAAGATAATCAAGAATTCATTAAAATGTTACTATTTGATTTCAAGGCTAATTAAATTGAATAAAGTGTAATTTAATGCTTTTTGAAGTAGAACAGATTCTTGTTTATACCTGTGGTCATTTAGAGGATCTCAACTCTTTCAGAATATCAAGGATACTACCAGTTTAACTATTTTGAGCTTGTTTGTGTAAATGCAGTATGCAGAAAATAAACATATCTACTGATGATGTGATTGTGATTACCTGCCAAAGTACCTTTGAGTTCAAAATTCTGATTGACGATATGTTCAAATTCTGCCCCCACTAGCCTTGACTGTAACAACTAGGCAATTTTCATCATTACAAGACTCCATGACATAACTTGTCCTTCCCTTGCCAAAAATGTATAATTGTTTATTTTAAATATTATTTTATGCTATTTAAAATACTGTGTTGCTCTGTTGTAGTACATTATTCTTATCTTGTCAAATCAATATCTCAAGTTATGTAGAAATTAAAGAGACATATCTTTTCTCAAAATATACCCTTCAGTTAGAAGTTTTCTTTAAATTTTTGCTTTTAAACCTGAATAAATAATTCAATTTTAATACACAATTTAAAGACAATTATAATTTTGACAGTGCTATGTAAATGTAAAGGTACCAGGCATGCTGACATTTATCAACATATTCAATTTTAAATATGATTTCTTTAGGGAATCATTTAGCTTCAAACCAAGCAAGGTTAGCCATGATGGCATTTGTTACATGGAGGCTATTGATTTCATCCAAAATATACTCATGCTTATTTTCTTAAAATAATTATCAAACTGAAAGTTAAAAATTAGAATTTGTTTTAGAATTTCAAGAACCCTGAAGTGATTTTGGAAATGTTACAGAAAGCAAAAGAAGTAATGCTCTTCTAGAGATGACATTTGGGAAAATGTCCCTTGTCTCAACTTGGGGAAGATAGTCATGAAGATTATCACCCAAGACTCTGAAAGTCTTCACAAAACAAGCAAAGGAGACTTTGCATTTACCCCGACATTGGAAAGAAAAGAGAAATGAATTCCAAAGGTAGCTTTGAGGACACAACACACTACAAACTTCCAAAGACATCATCATCTTCCACCTTGTACGCAAAAATGGTGGGCAAATTGACTTATATTGAGAAAAAGCTATAAAAAATCCAACTTAAAAAATGAGCACATGATAAAGCGAGAGCACACAAGGGAGGGGTGAGGATAGGTAAGACACCTAAAAAATTAACTAGCATTTGTTGCCCTTAACGCAGAGAAACTAAAGCAGATACCTTAAAAGCAACTGAGGCCAATAGGAAAAGGGGACCAGGAACTAGAGAAAAGGTGAGATCAAAAAGAATTAACTTAGAAGGTAACACACACGTACAGGAAATTAATGTGAGTCAACTCCCTGTATAGCTATCCTTATCTCAACCAGCAAAAACCCTTGTTCCTTCCTATTACTGCTTATACTCTCTCTACAACAAAATTAGAGATAAGGGCAAAATAGTTTCTGCTGGGTATTGAGGGGGGGGAGAGGGAGGGGGCGGAGTGGGTGGTAAGGGAGGGGGTGGGGGCAGGGGGGAGAAATGACCCAAGCCTTGTATGCACATATGAATAATAAAACAATAAAAAAAATTCTAAAACAAAAAAATGCCAACATTTCATTATGATTAAAATCAGTGAGCATACACTCCTTCAGAGCAGAAATTGTCATAACAACCACATCACCAAAAGAATCAGTGAAATTGCCCAACATACATAAAATGAGTTGCTTTTCATACAAGGTAAGTTGTGCATTTTTTGTTCTTACAAACAATGTGAGTTAAAAATCTATTGATAAAAATTTCATGCACTTTTCCCTAGTAGTAGTAATAATAGAAATGATAAAATACTAGGTGGTATAGTTTAGATGTTGAATGTTCCACAAAGGCCCATGTATTAAAGGCTTGGTCCCTAGGGTGGTAACATTTGGAGGTGGTGGAACTTTTAAGAGGTGGGGCCTAGTGGGAAATCCATAGGTCGTTGAAGGCATGTTTCTGAGCAGATTGTGGAACTCCATTCCCTCCTACCTCTCCCTACCTTGTTTGTTATTAAATTTCATGGCTAAGGCATGAGTAGTTTTGTTCCACCATGCCATGGTATGCCAGCTTACCACAGGCCCAAAGCAATAGGGCCAAATGTTCATGAACTGGAATTTCCAAATCTACAATCTATAATAAACTTTTGTTTTTATAAGATAATTATTCCAGGTGTCTGATTATAGTGCAGGGAAGGTAACTTACACAGCCACTATAATATTTTTGATTAGCATTTCTACTAATCAATGAATCATTAATTTTTTTTTTATTATATTCATATGTACATACAATGTTTGGGTCATTTCTCTCCCCTTCCCCCCGCCCCCTCCCTTACCCCCCTCACCCTTTGCTACCAAGCAGAAACTATTTTGCCCTTATCTCTAATTTTGTTGAAGAGAGAGTATAAGCAATAATAGGAAGGAACAAGGGTTTTTGCTAGTTGAGATAAGGATAGCTATACAAGGAGTTGACTCACATTAATTTCCTGTGCGTGTGTGTTACCTTCTTAGTTAATTCTTCTCGAACTAACCTTTTCTCTAGTTCCTGGTCCCCTTCTCCTATTGGCCTCAGTTGCTTTAAAGTATCTGCTTTAGTTTCTCTGTGTTGAGGGCAACAAATGCTATCTAGTTTTTTGGGTGTTTTACTTATCCTCATACCTTCCTTGTGTGCTCTCGCTTTATCATGTGATCAAAGTCCAATTCCCTTATTGTGTTTGCCCTTCATCTAATGTCCGCGTATGAGGGAGAACATACAATTTTTGGTCTTTTGGGCCAGGCTAACCTCACTCAGAATAATGTTCTCCAATTCCATACATTTACCTGCGAATGCTAGAATCATTAATCTTTTAAAGGACACAAAAATATTGATGATATTAGGGCAAAGTAGAACTTGAGTTTGGATACAAATTCGTGCTTTTCCACCTGTTCTCTTTGCAAAGTGATCTGAATCTATTTCAACCTTCACTTGACAATGGAGTCAAAATCATGAATATATTTGCAGTGTTAACTACTGTCTTTAGATCAGATTGAGGGTTATTTACCTCTCAACTAAACAGTCCAAGACATTATACTTTGAATTCTTACTTTTACCTAAACAGATTTTTATTACTTTTTTGGTACTTTGATCTATGTTAGGTGCCTCACTGTGTGTCAGAGGACTGACCCATCTTCCTCAGGTAGTTCTCTCACCCTTCCATTTCTAGAAAACTGACAAATTTTATGTTTATGTGAGATAAAAGGTCACAAATGGTGCTACTCTTATTTGTCTAAATGGTTCACCCTAAGATTAAAATGAATTGCTTCCTTATTTTTTGTTTTTGGAAACAGAGCTTATGGTATTTTATTTCACTATTTTGAGAACCTCCATACAATTTCTTTGGTACTCATTGTGTCTTGAAGGAATAAGTTTCCAGGGTAACAATCTTTGGAAAAATGGGAATATTATAAGAGGATTTTATAAGGTTAATTTTTGGTTCATGCATATCAACATTGTATGGAGACATTATCAACATATATCATGCTATTTTGTAGGAACTAGAAAAAGTGTTTACAAAATTTAAAAAAGAAATAAGCATCAAACCTGAAATAATGGAGAATATCAATAGTTGTGGGAGACTGCCCATCTGAAGTTTTGGAGGAGTTTCTTCTAGAGAACTTCACACATATTATCTTTTGCAGATTCTCAGTGCAGCATGACCTGAAGTATCCTCCAAAAAGAAAACCTGATGACAGTGAATTAACCTGAGGTTACCAAAACACACCAATATATGCACATATACACGCATATTTATGAATATTTAAGTATATATGTAATCACTTTTTTGCTTTGCAATACTCTCCCTCATTTTTCTCTCTTCTATTGATATATGCATGCCACAGACATACAATCACATGTTGCAAAACATTTTCCTTGTTTATTGACCTCACCCAATGCTTAATCCAAAAAAGGATTAATATTCAGACTTTGAGTTTAAAATTATGAATCATGATTGCCAAAGAGGTATGTTATTTTATTTTATTTTTACTTTGTAGAAGACTATCTTATTCTAGTTATTTATTTTACACTTTATTTTTATTATTGTTCTACTGTGGGTACATTGTGATATTTACAAAATTCCTTACAATTTGTCATAGTATCATTAAGATATTTATTTTAAAGAAAATTAGGTTTCTAGAAACAATGGACTAAAAATTTATTTTGTTTCAAAGAAAATTTAAGGTGAAAGCTTATCTTTTTGGGGGGGTGGCAGTCCACAGATGGAAGAAAGGTTAACTCCACTTATTTATCACTCTAGGAGTCTTCAAACAGAATGCTGGTTGAACTTGCATGTGTGAACTAGGCTTTACTTTATTTACCAATGCCTTGTATGGGAAAGGTAATTTAATTAAAAAACTTAAAATTATAATATCATAGGATTATAAAATTGAGGGATACCTGTGTACTAATTTATCAGATCTCATAATGTGTGTTTGTGTGTGTGTATGTGTTTGTGTGTGGTTGAAGCTTGGTGAATTGAACAGGTCATTTTTCATCCTTTCATTGAACAACCAGTGTCCTGAACATTTAATGTGCTAAATCAGTATTCCCGTCTGGAAAAGACAGAGTCTGACTGATAAAGTCTAACATAAATCTGTTTGGAAAATATATTATGGTCTAAATTTTCTTTACAAGTTTATGAAAAGAAGATTAAATAAATAGTATATTGGAAATGTAAATGTGTAAAATAAAACTTAAAAATGTTTGCCTCCCTATTTGACTGGTAAATATTAGATTATCTGAAATAATACCACCATATATTAATTGCAGTGGCATATGTGATTTTCCCCATGACATATATAATAAGCTGGTTAGTGGTATTCCACTAAATACATCAAGACAAGCAAACGTTATGCTACAGAGATGTACACATACCTTTGGGCCTTTGTCGACATGTTCCCTCTATATCTAGAACACAAATGTCTTCCACTTCACCCCCTCATTTCTCTGTCCTTCCTGCACTGTACAGAATTTGAGGTTTTTGCTTTCTATTTCAGGACATACCTGTCATATTTATATCTTTTTTTCTTCATTTGTGACTTTCATGCTAATAAAGGACTAGCTATCTCAGCTAGCAAAATGTTTTTGTGCACAAATTACAGTGCCATGGTTGACAACTTGGTTTAATGGCTTGAATTAAGAATGACCATTTCTTTATATTAATAGAAATGTTCTCAATAAGCCAGCACATTGTACCTATGCCATCGGTATATTGGGGAAATTGAAAGGACAAAGACTAGAACAAGCTATCAGCTCCTCAACAAATGAAGAACAAAGAAAGATTAATATAATACACTCAATCATGTTGACTCTGTTTTCAAGCCCTTCTGAGAGAGACACTACCTACTCTCTACAAATGGCAAACCAACAAAATGCTGCTTCCTGGCAGAGTATTTCTTATGAAATTGTAAAGAAGACCATTTGTTTATGGGGCCCTCATACATTTCTGTCAGAGTTGTCAGAGTCATGTCTTAACTTTCATTTCATTACTGGATCGGAAGCTATAAAATAACACACTCCAGACATCATAAGCTAAATGACACAAAGGCCAGGTATTTAATAAAAGAGTGAATAGGTCCCTCTGTAATTGTGTGTGTGTGTGTGTGTGTGTGTGTTGTATAAGAGCCACAGATGTGTGAATGAGTGTATGCATGTGCTTTTGAAGCGGGGACTCCTTCAGATTCTACTAATTATTGCCATAACTAATTGTAAGCTTTAAAAATAATAAAATACATCTGAATTTTTATTTGGAATCCTGAAATTCTAAATGTTTTTTTTTTCTTATGGACTGGATTTTGTCTTCCTCAGAATTTTTACATTGAACTCATATTGTCTAATAACTCATAATTTGATTATGTTTTGAGATATGCTTTTTAAACAGCTAAAGTTGAATGAGATCAAGTCAACGGACCCTACTCCAATACGATTTTCTTGTAAAAAGAGAGATTAGGACAGAGATGACCTGCATCCTGAGGGATTACCATGTGAAATGTGGCAAGACAGGAGAGGCCTCTGCAAACCCTGGGGTAAGGCTTCAGTAGAGCCTCAAAAATGCTGATACCTTGATCTTGGACTTCTAACCTCCAGTACTGTAAGAAAATAAATTTGTTGTTTAAACCACCCAGTCTGTGGTATTTTATTATGGTAACCCTGGTAAACTTAATCTTCTTTTCCATAACAGTTTCCTCATCAAACAACAACAAATGCCAAAGGTTCAAATTTTTCCCAAAGTTGTGATAAAATTTAGCTCTGTTTTATCTGCTCATTAAATCATATTTTACTAAAGTAAATCTATAATTTAGTGTTAGTAGGCCAAGGCATGCAATTTTAACTAATTTGTCTTTTAAGTTTTTAAATGTTTTATTTTAAAATAATTGCTAATTTATATAAAGACATAAGAAATAATTCAGGCATGCAATACATAATTTACTCAGCTTTCTACAACAATAACAACTTTCAAAATAATATTACAATATTATAACCAAGATATTGTTGTTGGTGAACTCATAAAGGAGAATATTTCCACTCATCAGTTGTCCTTATTACTTCATTTCCACTCTCACTCCCTTCTTAGACTTTGACAAGCACTATTGTTTTCTCTGTTTCTATAATTTGTCAATTCAGGAATGACAGATAAGAAGATTCACGCCATACTTAACTTTTGGAGATTGGCTTCTTTCCACTCAGCGTAATTTCCCAGCAATTCACATGCTTTTATGTCTATCTGTTCATTGATATTGTTGATTAGTATTATGTGGTATTGGTATGTAATAATTTAACCATACAGTTGAACAACAACTAAGGTTAGGGCTGTGATAAATAAAACTTCTATAAACACTTATATTTAGGTTTTCATATGACTATATCTTCAGTTATTTTAAAAGATGTCCAGGAATGCAATTGTTGTGCTGTGTGATAATAACGTTTGTTTAGTTATTTAATATGTCAAATTGTGTGCCAGAGTGCTTGTATCACTTTATATTCTCATCAGCTATGTATAAGTGATCAATTGTCTGCTTCCTTGCACTTTGGCATTGTCACCATTTTTTCTTTTAGCCATCTTCATGGATGTATAGTGATAACACATTGTGGATTTATTTTGCATGTATTTTTGACATTACTGGGGTTTGAACACAGAACTTATACTAATGAGGTAGGCACTCTATTGTTTGAGCCACACCTCTAGTCCTTGGAAGCAGGGTCTCACTTGTTACACTGCGCAGCCTGGATGGGGATCCTCATATTTTACGTTTCTCACTGCAGTTGGGATGACAGGAACGTGCCAGCACGTATCTTGGGTTGAGATAGGGACTGTGACCTTTTTATTTTATTTTATGTTTTTTTTTGTTTTAATTGACTTCTGTATATTTTTCCCAATAGTGAAATTTTGGATCAGTACACAATGGAAACTCTGAGTTGACAACCTGTTAGTGACAGCATTTATCACATTGATTACAAAATCTGTCTTCTTAGAATAATGTGAATGAGTAGCCAAGCACAGGTGATTTGTCTGTATCATTTCTAAATCCTCAGATGGCACAAAACATGGTTAGGATTTTTTTTTTTTTTTGCTAAATGGATGAATGAAAAAGAGAAAGAGTGCTGGCTTTAGAGACAGATATTGAATTAAATCCCATAAATCCCAGTGTTGTCAGGTACCAATTGTTGGAACTCTAGACGACACTTCACATCCCCCACAAGAATCAGTTTCTTTAAAAGTCCGATGAAGCTGATTAAAGCTACAGCAAAAATCATTGTATTAATTTAAATAACATAGTGCAGGTAAACAGTAGACTTTGCATGCGGTATGTGATCAAAACATGTCAGTTTGCTTGTTCCTCTTCTTCCTTTATAAGAACCCACTGAAGTAACATAGGTAAGGCAGCTCTCACAATGCTGAGGACCTCAGTAGGACAATATATTGACTCCTTTCCCCCTTTCACTGTGCATGAGTAAAATGCTGGTGTAGAGCTTGGCTTCTCTACAGCAGAGTAAAACATTATTTATTTATTTATGGTACTGGAGTTTGAACTCAGGCCCTCACATTAGCTAGTCAGGAGCCACAGACTCAGCCCAACAGGCATTCATAGTATTTTTTTGTTTTTGTTTGATTGCTTGCTCTTTGGCAGTACTGGGGTTTGTATTTTTTCTTATATAATGATGTGGAAATCATTTTATGTGTTTTTCTATCATCTATAGATGTTTTTTGATGAAATGCCTGTTTCAAATTAACTTGCCTTTTATTTTTACTGTTAAATTTCAAGAGTTCTTTATATATGATAGATATTCATCTTTTGTCAGAGAGGTTGCAAACAATGTCTCCCACTTATAACTTGTCTTCTCATCTTAACAGGGTCATTTACAGAGAAAAGGATTTTTTTATGAACTCCATTGTATTGACTTTTTCTTTAATGGATTACTCTTTTGATATTAAATCTAGAACTCTGGCTGTGTTTCTATTTATTAACTCATAAAGATAATGACAACTGTTTGAACTCAGATATTCAGAGCAGAGCATATCAGCTTCAATTTCTTTTTATTTTAAGGTGAGAATACAAAAACATTCAAAGTTTGAAATTATATATTGACAAATGAATATTAAAAAAGTAAACTCATAAGATACTGTATCTATGACACAGGAAAGTTTATATAAACTCATTAACTTCATTGCATTTAAAATGTATTCTGTTATTACCTTTGTTTTATATATAACTATTAAAGATGCTAATAATTTATTACTATATATCTAATGCATAAAGATATAAATTATGGTGTCACATATTCTATTATAGTTACTTCAAATTATTCATTAATAATCTTTTTCATAAAATTGAGGATTAATTCTAATTCTCACTTTATCCCAAATGCTTTTTAAAGTAAGTATATAATATGCAAAATCATGACATTCATTAGCTATAAGGGAAAGCCCTGCCCAAAACATATCAAACTTTATATCTATTCAGAACAGATAGGCCCCAGTATTATCTATAATTACCCTAAATAACAGCTCCCAAATTTCAGTGGTTTGCCAGACTCATAGTTGTATTTTTACTAATTCTACCATCAGATTAATACTAGACCATTTCCTTTGGATTCTCTTTTAAGTACTAACTCAAGCATTCAGACTTTTCCCATCTGTTAGCATTTCTGTTTGATATTTTGGCTTTGTGATATGAGTATATAAGGAAGAAATGCCTGGAAAATGATACAGGATAGAATTTTGAAGAATGAGTCTCAAAGGGTTTTACTAAATGTTTTAATACATTCCTTTGTCCAGAATTCACTCATTTTGTCCCCAACTTTATTACAAGTAAGATGGGGAAGGTACTTTCTTTTGTGTCTAAGAGGAGAAAGCAGTTTGTAGAAGACATGATTTATCTTCTCCCTGCTATACTTTGTTTTTATTGTAATATAATGTAAATTTAAACACTATGATATAATGAAAGCCAGTTAGAACAGATGCCTAAATTCTGGACTTCAATTTTTATGGTCAGAAGCTTTCACTTTGGAAAAGTGTATATGCATGTATATGAAAGTGAGTTACATGTTAATGCTTAATAATAATTAGATTTTTGAAATTTTTATTCATATTATTATTATTTTCACATTTAAAAAAACATAATGCTTTCCAAATAAAGTGAGTTATTTTGTGTAAGGAAAATCTTTTTTTGTTAATATTTCCAATTTGTGCTATATTTTTAGGCTTTATTTATATTTCTTTCTTTCTTTGTTTTTCTTTCCCAGTACTAGAGTTTAAACACAGGGCCTCATGCTTACTGGGTAGGTATTCTACTACTTGACTATTTCCTCAGCAACTTTTTGCTTTAGTTGTTTATCAAATTGGGTCTCACATTATGCCTGGCCTACCTTGATGGTGATCTTATTCATGCTTTCCATGTAGCTGGGATGGCAGGCATGTAGCACAATGCCTGGCCATTGATTGAAGTGGGGTTTAGCAAACTTTTAGCCTGAGCTAGTCTCAAACAATGTTCCTCCTAGTCTCTGCCTCCCAAGTAGCTAGGATTACAGGCATGAGCACTAAATCCAGCCTCTATTTTCTTTAATAAAAATTTATCATATTCCCCTTAATTTTACTGACATTCCTTTGCACAATAGGGCAACAGAATTAGCAATACTGCAATGTATATTTTAAAATAGGTAAGAGAGAATTTTGAATATTTTCCCCAAAAATGATAAGTGTTTAATATGATGAATATCCTAATTACCTTTATTTGATAATTACATAACGTGTATATGAACTGAAATATTACATGATATACCATAAATATGTATAATTATTGTGTCAATTGAAAATAAAAATAGATATTTATCTTTTTACTTGGAGCATTTCTGTTAGAAGGCAATAGATCAGCCAAACTGATTTGCTCATTCTATGAAAAATCTCAATATGAGAAAAGATAGGAAATAGCCCTTATTTTTCCTAAAGGCACTATCCAATGCTAAGGATTCACAATTATTTATATTTTCAAAACTAAGTTAATATTAATAACTTTTAAAGCCAATATTTTCAAAATGTTTCCAAATAACACAAAAGCAATTTATTTTTGTGACATAAATTTCACTTTATTTTTAAGTGTACAGCCGGTGGAATTCAGTCAATCATGCTGCACAATCAGTAATACCCCTGTCCACAGAACTTTATTCAACTTTCAAAACTGAAACTGTAAACATTAAGCAATAACTACGTATTAGCCCCTCCTTCAGCCCCTAGCAAACACCTTCCTACAGCTGTTCAGAAAAACAATGTCCAATAAATTTGAAGTGTCCTGAGATGAATAAAACGGAGTAAATGGTGCCATTAAACCTTTAAAGACCATAAATAAACAGATGCAGATTGTCAAATTTTATGTAGAATTTTCCAAAATCATTACACAAACATCTGTTCAAGTCTGGATTTCTGTTTTTTTGTTATGATTAATGAAGTGAAAAAAAATTAATTTAAACCAATGATAGTTCTATACGTGAAGTAAAAATATTTTACCCAGCCCATCAAATTGAATACAAAACAGTAAATATATGTCAGCATAATTGAATACAATTATCTCCCTATCATTGATCAGCAAAATGTGTTTTTAAATATAAGTATTTCACACAAAAGTTTAAAATATGACTAAATTGTATAATACAGACATTCAATAAAAACAAGCACTACATACTTTTAAAATTCTACCATGAAAAATAGGACACTTCCTTGACCTGATAAAGAAGTCTTTATTTTACTTCAAGTCTCATAATCAATTAACCATGAAGCACAAAAGCTAGACTGTCCTGATTAGGAACATAAAAAAGATGCCAGTTTTCACTTCTGTCATGAGATAACGACCTGAGAGCTTTTTGTCATTGAAATAAAGAATAAAACAATTAAATCATTGCAATCATTAGAGCAAAGATAGGTTTTATAAGAGAATAAACTATGACATACCTTAACAAGCCCATAAAAACCATCACAAAAGTAATACTATGCTATATATTCATTGAGGTGTTCAAATAATTTTAATGTACTAGGAAATCCTAATTTATTATAGAAATTTAAAAATCATAATTGAAATAAATTTAATTATAATTTTGCTAAATACAAAGTTACAAAATGTAAATATATAAGGACATTTATATATAGTATAAAAATAAATACATTTATATAACTATCTCAGAGAAAGGACACAAAGTCTGAACTTTCAGTAATATATACATACACATTTACATATTTGATATATAATAATACAGCACATATAGTCACAACACAAAAATATATTCATTTCACCTAAATATTTAATGGAAAACATTTTAAATTTTATCAAAAGTATTTATCATTCTTGCATTTGAGAACATGTTTTTTATTGGATTATTTTGTACTTTGGTGTTTTTCAATTTTTCTACATGGAATATTAATGTGATTGGAAATATATTTTTTAAATGTGAAGGGAATGTATTAATGAAGTCTCTTCCATGTATTCAATCCTTCCCAAAGTGTAACTGTTTTCCTTATTCCTGTCATATTCAGTGTGTATTGGGCTGCCTGAGGACATCTGTGTTGAACTCCACAGTTTTATCCATTTTTTCTTTTTTTTAAAGTATGCTTACAATACTTCTAAAATCACTGCAGTGTTTCTTCTATTTGCTCCTGGGATGTTCTTGCAATAAGAAGGATAATATTTTGACAAGTGTTTTTATAATTTTGAGCTTTAAATGTCAGTATTTTGGATCCTGCCAGAGTCTTCAAAAATTTTATAGCTACAGTCACAGTGTGAGAGACATGTTATTACATTTATTCAACATACACTATTTAAACCCATGTTCCCTGAGCAGAGGTCATGGTAAAAGGGAAAATATTACTATGGGTCAAACATAATAATTATGAATATAAAGCTGACAAATACTTTTGACATAGGAAATATTATTCTGTTAACATTACAAAACCCTTTAAGATCTTAACATGTTAGATGGTCTGAGTCTTCTTCCTGGAGTTCTTTGAAAATTACTTGGTCTTTTCTGTAAGCCAATCTTGCATCATAATTTTTTAGGCAATCCATCTAATTCTTGATTTTAATTGAAATTGTGTCCTGATGTCAACACCCAGTATATTTGTTTTGTGACATAAAACAATTTATTACATAAAATATTTCCATTTATGTCATTTGGAATTTTATTGATAATCACTACAGAAGTTTTTAATTTAAATTTTGTATCTATTGTTGTAAGTAAGACCTAGTATTCAGTTATGATGCAACTCTTTTCATTGATAGATTTGATTAGTTTTGTTTTGCTGTAATAAACCATTCATAAATTATTTAGATAGACTCTTGGGTGTTAGTAGCAATCTTCTTATTTAGGAATCTTGTGTTTGTAGCACATTTCTCAATATTAGATAGTCAATTAATTCACATTTAATTGTATTAGTCAAAAGTAATTGTGGAACTTTCCAACTTTATACATTCATTTACATATATATTAAAATTGTGTATTTTTGGAAAATCTGAAGCCATAAGCAGTCCATGTATCTTCCCACAGTGGTTCATACAACAAGTACTGGGAAGGATATAGAGGAGTACATTATAAAGTTTTCACAGTTATAAGACAGAGAGCTAAAGTGTTATGAGCAGCAGACAAACACAGAATGTAGTTGTAACAAAGCATGGATCATTCACAAGTTAAGCATTTAATTCTAAATACATGTTGACAGTAAACCATTTTTGAGGAAATGTGACAGGAAAAATACAATGACGTGAGCACTAGGAGAGACTGCCCTTGGCCTACTTTGTATTTGAAATTTATCTGTTTTGTTGCTGTCACCCTTTGCCAAGTTTTTGTTCTCAAATGTGCACTCTGACACTGGTAAATCAGTGTCAAAACTCAATTAGTTAGAAATAAAGGAAATAGCCAGTCAGCATTTAAATGCTTCATACTCGGATGCTTCGCTTAAGTTGGAGCTAAACCAAGAGTATTTATGCCAACTGGAAATTTGCCATAAAGATTCTTGAGTGTGCTAAATCCCAGTGTTAATTAAATTTTAAGTGAGAAAATTGCATTAACTGTTTTAGATAACAGGGGCACTATTTAGTCCAATCCTAAGCAATAATTTTCTGAGTTTGACCCAAGTGACCCATTAGAATTAATGACATTTCAAAAATTGCTTATTTTTCTTCTGCAAGTTCATAGGAATGCTGCCTGGGTAATTATCTAAATTGTATCCAATGACACTAGTAACATAAGGGAAGAAAGTTCATTGAGAGATTAGTGAGAAATAATTAATTATAGATTAGAATTGTTAGATGTATTTTTTAAATGATCACTGTGGATAAGCTCGAACAACACAGAAAATTTATCCTAGATCACAGAAATTATGATTCCAAAGCTAGTTGAGTGAAATATTCATGTCTACCTTTAATGAAAGACTTTTAAAAGAACGGAGTTCACTTGAATTTGTCCTATAACAGAACAACTTAATACATAATTCCAAGGAAAATAGCAATGCAAAATTAAAACCTACTATTATAAACTGATTTTTCCAAATCACATATGAATCAAGAATACTGAATAAATACTTTAGACAAAATAAAATCAACTAATGTATGTTTGAAAGAGATAGACAACTATTTGCAGCCCTTGAAATAAATATACTGGTACCCAATTTATGTACCAATCATCATCCATGCGTAACTAAGCCTAAGGTTGCAGCTGGTTCCAGCTAATGTGGAGTAATATTTGTAAATAAGCCAACATTTGAATAAAGAATAGACTATAAAACTAAGAAGCAAGTGGGCAAGCAGAAACAGTTAAAGAACATACATCCCAAAGAATGAAGTCAGAAACTATTTCCTCAGTCACAAATGAATTAAGAAGGTGTCAAAGGAGGAGATTTTAGTCAAAGTGAATGAAAAATAGTCGCAAAAGTCTTTACAATTAAAGAAAACTTCCTGTTTTTCTTTGATTTTTATAAGAAAGAAAACAAATTAAACATTTTTCTGGGTCATTTCTGATTAGTGTTTAATATATATAAATGTATAGATCAGCAATATTCTAAAAATGACACATCATAATTGTTATGTTTAAAGTAAATATGAAAATTCTCAAAGCATCAAAAGTGAAGCTGTATCAGACCAAACCTATTTAGAGACTGGTTGCACTCCAGGTCTCCCTTATTATGAGAGTTTTAAAACAGTTTCAAATTTGGAAACACCACTTCCCTTTGAGGAGTGGTATTTATAGTCTTCTCTTTTAAACTGGAACAAATTTAAATAGAATGCAGCTTTTGAATGTGATTTTTGAAGGGAAGGCAGAAAAGGTCATGCAGCTTCCACATTGTTCTTTGTGATTTAAAATCTTTAGCGGGAGTCATCTTCCATATATGAAATATGAACTATCACGAGAATAAGAGGCCCCTATGTACATATTCTGGTAGATCATCCAGACAATCTCCCAACAGACTGATGCCAACCACTGACCACATGGATACCCATCACTGGTATCTTGTCTGTTAACCTTACCATTGACAGAAACCCCTGACAATATTTTCAGCCACATGTATACTGCAAGAACTGCCCGATTGATTATTCAAAAGTTGTGACTCACAAAATTGTATGAAACATAAAATAGTGTTTAATTTTGTTCTTTTTGGATCACTTATTATATAGTAATAATAGAACAAAATAATACCCAGAAGTAGAAGGCATTCATTTTAAAAATGAACAAATAAAAATTTGTAAAAAACCAACAAAGCAGAGAACTTCTAAAACTTGTGGCATTGACTCTGGGACTGGGAGAAGATGGGGAGTTGGAAAAGCATTGAGAAGTGTGATAGCAGAAGCCTTAAGCCTGTGAAGAGACTATTGGTGAGGGCTTAAGGAAAATGAAGCAAATGTTCCTGGGAACTGCAGGGTAGGGTTCTGCTTATGCTTTGGTGGGAAGTTTGGCAGAACTGTTGCCTATAGTGGCATGGAAAACTGGAATTGATCCTAATGAAATCCATGACCTAGCTAAGAAGATTTCTATGTAGAGTAATGGATGTGCCACTGCTTCTTCTAGTTGCCTGTTTTTAAATGCAAGGAGAAGAGATGAATGAAAGAACCAACCATCAGTCTCAAATAGAATTTAGAAGATTATGAGGAGCTAGGATTTGCAGGGCTCAAATATAAAAACTACTGTCATAATCATTCCAAAGAACATCAATGTAAGAATCAGGCTTGTGATAAGTATCAAATACATGTTTCTGTCAGATCAACTAGTTTCAGAAAAGAAATATAACCATGATGTGATTGTTAAATTATTTAAAAACTAGAAAGACCCTTTCAAAAAAGGCAGATGATATTAAATTTCATGCCTTTTAAATCTAAGAGAACTAAATCATCACCTTGCAGAGACATTTGCCTTCCCATGTTCATTGCAGGATTGTTTATAATACCCATGTACATGTCCTTTGAATAAAGAAAAAGTTATTTATCTGTATTACTTTTTTACCTCAATTCTTGTTGATTTTATCATCCTTCTTTGTTGTTGAGTGGTATCAGTAGTTTTCAATTTCAATGACTGAATGGGGTTCCTTTGTATATCTATATTCATATATATGAATGTTTACCATTCATTCTACTCTTGAATGAGAAAAGAACTCCTAGGAACATTCATACATGTTTATGTGAACATAGGCTTTTGTTTATTTAATAAATATCTAGAAATTAATTAAGTCATAGAATAAGAATAAATTTGACATCTAAAAACTGAAGAAAATATTTCCTAAGTGATTCTTCACTCCACACTCCTATTTCAGGATCTTGATATTCTTGATAATATTTACTGTTTCTGGCCACTTTATTCTTTACTATTGGGTCTATGTTAGTCTGTACATAGGAAGAAGTCTTCCAAGTCAGTTTCTTCTTCTATGCAATCACAACAGATATTACTTGTGACATTGGAAGCACAGAAGTGTTTTCTGTACAAACCACACAAGTAATCAACACTACAGTTGTGGACACCACGTTGGTGTCCTGTACACTATTCAGTATTAATACCATCTACCTGGAGATAGTGTCAGATTGCAAAGGTTCAGGGTTCAGTATCTAAGACTGCAACCTCTCTCCACTTCAGATGGTATCACAAACTCTATGTTGTCTTATGTGAGCTTATGTATGACTAACCCAATATAAGGTTCCCACAACTCCCGATTCAATTAGTTTGTTTGAGATGCTCACAGAATGATGAAGTATACAGTTGAAGAGATGCATAGGGTAAGGATTGCCCTCTCTAGGAACACTACCATCCAGGAATCTTCAGGAGTTCAGCTATCTGGAAGATCTCCTCTCTGCCATGTGGAGTTTTGTGGATAGTTCATTACACAGGCATGATTGAAGCATGGACAACTGTGTGGAAGTGTGATTTGATAAAGGAGTTATAATCTGATGATAATGGATTGTGTGGGGAAGCCCAGAAAGTCCTGTCTCCTCAGTATTCTTGACCTCTTGTGCAGCATTCCCCCTCCAGTGTGTGGAGCAAAAGCCTTCTAGAATAAGGAGGGTCTTTTGACCAACCATTCGACAAAGATATGTCTAAGAAGTCTTTATGGGCAGCTCCAAGGCAGAAAGGAATAGGGAGATCTGAGTGTCTGTGGCCTTGGGGAAAAGAAATTGTTTCTATGGCCTGTCTTGGAAAAGGAGTTATGATTTTAATTTGTTTACTTTTATTCCTTTTACTTTTTGTCTTTTCTATATCATTCTTTTAAAATTTAATTTACTCTCTGAGATACCCTTCTCATAGCAAAAGGAACCATGTTAGCATTGTCCACTGGTTTGTCCATACACTTGGATTATGTTTTAATAGTTATATGTTGGATGACATGGGAAAATTTGAAATATTACTACTAAGTAGTCCTTCATTCTGGATTCAGAGACATTCTTAAATTCTATTTCTGCCAATTTGCACATATGAAATGTTTTTCAAGCAATTATCTTATTTTGACTCACTTTCCTCCTATTTATAGTGGGGGTAAAGAATGTAACTACCTTATTATTTTGGTATAGGCAATTACTAAGATCTCTGAACAGGGCCTGTATTTATAATGTATTTATATTTTTTGGATATCCACAGTATTTTAAAACTAGTTACTACTGTTAAGGAAAAATAAAGCAAATAAGTAAACACTTAATTCTAAATATCTCTCAGGCTCAGAATCAAGTGCAAAGCCAACTCTCATTCTCACAGCTGCCCTGCACAGTGCATGCATGGTGGCTGTCAAACCTTTTGCTATTACTCACGCCAAGATTCTCAGTTTCCTCTCAGTTATATTCACAATATCTCAAAGATAGTCTTGAAACATTTCTCCTATTGCCTTTTCCTAGAAAGCCATTCTTTCTCTATCATCTCAGTGCATAGGAATTGCTCCAGGATTACAATTTTACCACATCAGCTGGTTCAGGAAGTAACTGCCACGGGTGGAAGAAAATCTCAACAGAAACATCCTTATAGAAGTATCTCTGTGTATTTGAAAAAATGTATGTTTCTTGTTTGGGGTCGTCACTCGGTGGTTGAGAACTTTTTACCACAAGTGAGGTCCTGAGCTCAATAAATAGATATTTACTTATTTATTTTACTCAAGTGAAATACTATATTCTGAAGTACACTTAAGCCTAAACTAACCTTTTTAACTTCTGGCTATTAGCATCTTTACCTTTCTTTTGTAGGTTTTGTTACTTTTTAATGAAGAAAAATGAATTCTTTAAGCATATTTAAAATGTACAAGTGGGTGAGGAAACTTGGAGAAATTTAGAAGTCAAAAATCTTTGAACAGCATTACACTATTGGTATCATTTCAGGTACAGCAGACTCTTGGTATCCACAGATACATGGTTCTAAGGAGACCTACTCAGGATGTGTAGAGTTCACCACTGCACTATTTGATTCATGTTTCCCATAATACCACCCAACCTCTGCCACATTTCAAATCTCAAATTTTCACATTATCACTTTGATTAAGCACATTTACTTTTGCCTTGCTTGTGGGGCAGGAGTGACCTTTTGGGAGGTAGATTTTCACAAAATTAAAGGTAGGGAAGCTCTCAGCAGATCACGTAATGATTTAAACACAACTGAGGATAATGTGGGACCAACTGAGAACTTCTCTACATGAACTAAACTGTGTAGTAGGCATGTGGAAATTTAAAAGTTTTAGTTTTAAAATTTATTTATTTATTTTTAGCATGTTTTGTCAAAACCCTGTGAAATAAATTTGAGAGTAAGGGCTTGGGCCTTGACAAGCACAACCTACCATGTTTTTCAAATTTCTTTTTTGATATTTTATTTTTATTTTTTTGTTGTGCTCGGTAGGCTTAACTGCCTTTGTGAATTGCTTCAGTTCACAAATGCCTCCTTGGTCAGGCCCAGCTTTCCTTTTCTGTTGTTGTCAACTTTTATTCTGCATTCTACAAGAAATTGTTCAACAACTATTTGACTTTGAGATCAGTAGGAGGCATCACTGGGCTGCATAAAAAACTCAGTTGAATATAGACAGAGGTGTACCCTAGTTACCAACATGAAGGGACAGAGGTGGGTTTTAATTTCATCTTCTCAGCTCAATAAAGTTTAATAAGTGACCTACTAGTACCTTGCATACATAGAAACAGAAGTTTCTATTCAATGCATTATACTAAGTGAATAAATAGCTGCATTGCAAACGAAATGCCATACCTGCATTTCATCCATTTGAGTTTAATCTAGTGTTTTTTCCTCTGTCAGTTATGTACAATTGCATTTTTTTTGTAGGATTGCACATTCAATGACTTCACTAATGATGCAAGTGCTCTGTGTTCTCCCATCTGATAGATAAAAACACATACACTCTTTAAGCCTATATTCACAAATAACTTTCTGCTTAAAGATAAAAAATATGAGCAACAATCACACTGGGAATGTAGTTATTTAACTCAACCGCTAATCTAATTCACCATCATAAGGCCAGAGTTATATTCTGTGGAGATGCATTAGTATGTATAGGTCTTAACATTTCATCAGAAATAGAATTGAATAAAAAGTTCTACACATTTTTGGTGTTTTCCAAATTTCATGGCATAGATTACCAAAGAACTGTAAAAGCTGATTTCACATACTTTTAGTTTAATTGCGGTTTGTTAAAAATAAACTTTCCAAGGAACTGAGAAGTTGTTTTTGAAATTGTGCCAGTTTTATCTTTGCCTTTGAGGACAGGATTTGCTAAACTTCTCATTAAATCATTGCAGTAACCCACCTAATCTGTTTATTTTTAAAGCAATTGCTGATTTATTTGGGACTAATATGTTATATTTCTTTACTTTCTGCTTGTTTTCCTCCTCTATCTTCATTTTATCTTCTTATTTGCTTTTTGGGATTGGTAATACATTTTCTCCCTCGATTAAATCATGAATTATGCATTCTCTCACTGTTGGTTTATTGGTTACCCTAGAAAGTGCCACTTATAGACTTCATCTTTAATATAAAGTACTTTTTTTAAAACTTTCCTTACACAGCACTGATGTTAGAAAGCTTTCCTTCTGTTTATACCTTTATACTTTATGTACTACAATTTCCACATGTTCAAAGGATAGAAAATTTAGAGAAAACAGGAATAGAAATATGGGTTAATATATGTTTGTGTTCATATGACACCATTATTCTTTTATAAAAAACAATTACCCACCCATCTATTGATCTTTCATTTTTTAAATCCCAGAGTTTTATTTATAATTATTATTTTCCTACCAAAAGAGTGCACATTAGTACATCCTTGAGTAAGTTTTTCTGGTGACCCACTATATATTTTTAAGTGTCTTTATTTTATATTTACTCTACAAGAATATTTTTGTTGATTAGAAAATTGTACTTCAGTAGTAACTAACTTTCATCCTTTCAAATGTGTCAATATTTCTCTCCTACTTTCCAGCTTTATTTCTTTTTCACTTGTATCTAGACATAAAGATATACTAATTTTAGTTACTGCATTTCTGATTGCAAAATTTCAAAAGTTTTTTTCTTTATATTGAAAATTTTTTTCAAAAATATTTCCTTAACGTGTTTACCATATTTATTTTACAGTCCATGCCTGACAATCCCATGCTATGGATGACTTCTGAAGTCTGCTTTTTAAAATTTTTTTCCCTTTCTCCTGGTTCCCTAATATGTTCCCATTTCTTTATCCCTGGTTATTTTATCTTGGTTTCATAACATCATATATGAAAAGTGGAAGAGATACTTTGAGACTCTGAATAGTATTTTCTTATTTTTAGTTCTGGCCTAAAAGTTTGTTAATCCATTCCGTGGTTGGATTGACTCAAATGTGGACTTCAGTTCTTCAGAAGTCTGCATCCAGGAGGACTTAGAGCACAATAAGCCATCTTCTGAATGTAGCAGGAATGTGTCTATAGTAACAATCATATTTTGCTTGTGCTGTGGTGATTATGTTCATGCCAACTTCTCTCACGTAATGAAATTCTGTTTTCCTCAGATACAAAAATTCCAGAAAGTAAGCTGCAACTGAGCGGTAATATTTCAGCTCATCCCTTCAAGAAGAGGCTTTAACGCACAGCAATTTGATGATAAAGAAAAGGTATGCACATGCAATAACACAACAGAATTATGTGTTTATTTCTTTTCCCATATTCTGTAAGATATAACTTTTTCCAAAGTTGTTCTACAAACTCCCACAAATGTCAGCCTTAAAAGTAATTTAAGCTGAAGTTTGGCTCAAGAGGTAGAGTGCCTGCCTTGAAAGTAAAAAGTCCTGAGTTCAAACCCCAGCACCACCCAAAATAAGAAATTAATAATACATACATTAATAATACATATAGCCTTCACTTATTCATAACATGAATCCAAAAATAAAAATTTTCTTAAAAATCTTCAAATTATAAGTTTTTAAAAAATCATATTTTAATTTTTGCTAGTTTTTGTTTTCAGAAAATGATATTTTCTCATCTCTAATGCCATCAGATTGTCTTCCTTGATATATCTAATACTTATGTATTTGCGTAAAATCAATATTTTTTTAAGTTCTAACTTATCAATTGGACTTTTGGGGAGGTACTTAAAGAGTGATCTGTGTTTTTAATAATCTTTGTGTTGCTTTTTCTGTTTTCCTCATTTTTTATGTTATTTATCTTGTCCTACATGGAAAAATGTTATTGATTTTATGTGTAAACATTATACATAATATAAAATTCTCTGGTCTAATTTATAATATTATGTAATACCTGATCTATCTATCTTTATGTATTATTAGTTGCTAATATAAAAGTCTTAAAAATGAGAATATACAATTTTAATCAAATTATTATCTAAGTGAACTATTCTGAATATATACCTTTCCTGTACTCCTGCTATTTTCTTGTTCTTTCTAATATTATATTTGAGTTACTTGTTTGGGGAAAAACCCAGCAGATATGGATGTACACATAAATAAAAATATTAGTAATATAATAACCTATTTTCTATCACAGTAAATATAAATGCATTGAAATTTGGTTAATAAAAGTCATAATATTCACTTTTTACATAGTGGTTATAGAAAAGGAAATCCATCCTTCGCTCCCCTTCCTCATGACTTTACATGGCCCTTTCATATATTGGTAAATCAAAGTATGCATTTCACCTTGAAATGAATCAGATTCTTCTGGGTAGTAGGTATGCCAAATTCTCTCTTCTAATAGTAGATTGGTAAGTGGAGATTGTAATGTGGATGCACACTTAATAAAACCTAAATATAGAATACATCATGCTAGAGTACAGAATTGGGAAGATATTAATATATCTGAGAGTCATAAACATTATTTAAAATTGCGCTATTGTATTGTTTCAAATCACTTCCTTGTCATTGTGCTAAAATTACTACCGAGTGGTAAAATAAAGAAAAAAGTAACTTACTTTTATTTTCTCCAAATTTTCATTATTCCAAAGTTACAAAAAGAGCAACCCCATGAGAAGGTGAGAAGAACAGATCTTGACATGGCAAATGACCAACTTTGGCTCTCTGTGTGGTAAGAATACTAGCATTTATTTGACACTTTGATTTGTATTTTCCCCTTACTGTGCAGAATCTTGCCCAAAACTTAAACAACTTTGCATTGTTTAGAAACATGTAATACTTATTGTGCATTAATAATATTTAATGCATGAATTTGGCAATATTGAGGGCAGCACATTACAATTGATCTACATATTCAAAATTTAACATGATTTAAATTCCCTATGTAAGAAAAATTTTTTACTGAACCTCCTTTTACTTTCCACCCTCTTTATATAAGCATGGGCCTATAGCAGGTGGCTGAATGTGGTAAAAGTGGAGAATTTTAAGGGTTATAAAGCACCATGGGATAATTTTCACCCTGGGATATGGGCAATTAGCATGTGCCACCATTAACTTTAATGGGAGTTGAGTTGTATATCTGGAAATTTTCACAATGGGTCAGCACAAAGTTTTGTAGCACAGGTGTTTAGTTGTTGATGGGACTCAAACCAGGACTGAATCAATTAGAAGATCAAAGAATAAAATCTTATGACTTGCTTACAAAGGTAGAAAGCTTTAGAAAACAAAATTTTAGGTTGCATCTGGAACAAAGAACATTTTATTAAAAGACTCAGGAAAATCTATCAAATAGATCTTAGTTATACAACCTGACTGTAATGTAGTCCTTTAGCTATTTTTAGTAATACACAGTAAATTGTAAAAGCTATTTTACCTGTTGTTTTGGAATGCAGGATTCAACTTCCACAGCTAACGATTTGTATTTTTGTAAATTCTATGGTTCAATAATAGTTTTTCCACATATCATTTTTGGGTAGATAGCCACCCAACCTTAACTATGAAAGTAGAAAGTTTTCTACTTTCATCTAAGAATTGTTGCCCTAAAGGAAAATGATTTAAGTGGATATGGACATATTACTATATAACCTAATATTCTAGCTAGCTTCTTCAGATAGACATTCTTATTTAGCTTCTTATCTTGTAATTTATTGCTAAACATCTCTTAGTTAATATCATTTTTTGAATGCAATGCCTATTGTATCATATAATGAGAATGCCTAAAATTTTTTATCATATGAAAGAAAACAGGTAATATTTGTTCTTCTGTGTCTGGCTGATATTTCTTAATTTCAGTCAGTGCCAATGTATCATTTTGATAATTTTATATTAAAAATCTTAAAAGTTTACTAGTTTGTGTTGGAACTAGTTGTGTTTGAGCTAATTTCTGAAAAAAATTAAGTATATTTTATTGAATTGAAAAGCACAGATACCTACTTTTAAACTGAGAAACAGTGTATTAAATATATTTATATAAAAATAAAAAGATAAAGCTGTATGTGTATGTGTGTGCTTGTGAGTCAAAATTTTACTGGAAGATCTTCAAACTTCATTACTTATGACTTATTAAATCCCTGGTGTCAACAGATCATATGTCAAAAAGTTGGTTCCAAGTAAACAGAAAAACATTGGAATCTGAAGTTATGAAAGTCACATTCATTCAGAGTTTGAACCTCTTACTTTAATATAAGATTTGGAAATGAAATTCTTTCTATATTTGAAAATCTCTGAGTCTGAATTTAATATACTGAAATAATGAGCTAAAGAAAGTCTTTCCATAATGAAAGGCAAGAGCAAAAATCAATTACCATGTACAGACATAATATTTTTTTCCTTATGGCCTTAAATATTCAGTTATTTAAGTAAAGTAACTTTGTGGCAACCTATGACTCATAAATGTCCTTATGATTCTGAACTATATGAAAGTTAAAATAAAAAGAAAATGGCATGAAAAAGCTTTTAGTTTTAGAATCATGTATACTTTGGATCAGATTAGATATTATTTTGGTAAAATGTGCAATTTTGTGTGATTTGCCAAGTTAAAATAATTTTACCACTACGTAATGCAATAGAGAAACAGAAATTTCATAAGATAATCAACCAATTACAGTGAAATACACAACTATCAAATATTCAAGAGCCATTTTTAAACTTCTCCTCAGTGTTGAGATCGAACTTTAGGCTTTCTAACAAATATAAAGTAGTAGTTTAAAAGTGAGAAATTTTCAGGCAAGCATGATTAGTAAAAACAGTAAATTCTTTGATGATTTTCCCCTTTGAAATTTCTCAGTCCCATCTCATTTACTCTTTGAAGGACAATCCAGCTCCTGCTACCTCAGAGACTTTGCTAGTGTTGTTTTGTGTTTCTTCTCTGCTTTCAGTGACATTTTTCAGTGGTTCAACTTGATGAGATATTACTACTACATGGAATGTCCAAGGTTATTAAGACATTGAATGTGTTTAAAACAACACAAAGCCTTCTTCTATTTAAAACCTAATTCCTGAGCCACCATTGATAATCAATATCTTGACTTGATGAATTACCTATTTAGTATGATTACTACTTAACAAACTCCAAAACTGGCTCTCCCATTTTGTATATATCTATATCTTTTTCACTACCCTCTCATCTTAACTTTTATGAAGATAATCTTGTTGTGCATTGCTTTTCATATTATTAATTACAATTATAGAAGACATACTGTGTATGTGTTTTTAAATTATTTGTGCTCCCTTTTCTGTTTAATCACTTCTCTAAAGAAACTATGTTGAATCCAAAGGCCTTCATTTTTAATTTATTAAATTTTATGAGCCAATAATAACTTTAAAATGGAATGTAATTGAACCCATAGAACACATTAATACTCAAATCATAGTGCATGCTAACAAGTATGTCTATTTGTCTCATATTAAAAAGACATTAAATTTTAAATATCTTTTTATAACCCAAAATATTAATAATGCAACAACTTTCTTAAAATATACACGACTAAATATGCCAATATTATACTTTATTTTAGGGTGAGAAAAATGAAATTACCCAGATCCCCAATTTCATGAGGGAATTTATATTTTAACCATTACAGTACTTACTGTATTGAGAATACAAGCATATGTAGTGAACCACTGCTCAATGTATATATATTTGTATTGGCAATTTATCTACAGATGATTGTGTATTTCTTGTGTTCTTGCAATTGTCTCATATTTTTTGGTGAATGTTCTGAGATGAACACAGAGAAACACAAATGAGTCAATAATTTAAGGAAATAAAAATATTTTAAATTCTTTTAGTAGTTGTATTTTTCTGTTGTTAGGAATAAATTTCCTTCATTGCTTGGTAATCACAAAAAGTGTTGATTTTGCTATTCTTTCAGGTCTTTTAAAAATCAATTTTTCTACAGAAATGTGCAAAACTAGCATTTTCCTATCCCAAGTTAGGATAAGGAGGAAAAAGTGTAAATGAATGAAATATTTTACTTAAATGAATGAAAATGAAATTTATACACTGATCAGAAACAAAGTTACTTTCAAGGCCAGAGAACAAACTAGTATCAGGCCCTAACTCGATCACAGAAATATCTTCACTCATTTAGCTATGTTCTTGTCATAAATTTGAGTATTTTCACTTATCTCCATGAACTCAGATGTTCTTTAATAGAGAACTACTTGTCCAGGTTAAATCACTGAAAAAAAACATAGCAGCAAGCCAGCATAATAGCACATATCTGACCTTCCAGCAATCAGAAGACTGAAGCAGAAGAATCACAAGATCCACTGGGCTTTATAGTGTGATTCTGTCATATGATATATAATTCATATATATGTATATGTATATATGCATATCACAAAACAACCTCAGAAACTCAGAATGGGTTTTTTAAAGTGCCAGTTTACAGAGTTCTTTTTAAATATAAATCTCATCTTGATACACATCTAATCTTAAAGAAATATGTAGTGCCACTCTCAGAAAGTCACAAAGTGGCTTTAAATTGACCATTAAGAATACTGATTTAATAAACTTGGAACTTTTCCATTTTCTTAACTAACAAGGGGATTATAGTCAATTAAAGTTGAAATACTGAAGAGACATTAAAAATGAACAGAAGGCAGTGAAGTAATGTCTATAGAAAAGAAGCTCCACATTTCAATAGCTGCCAGGCATCCAACCAACATATATCTTTAGCTGATGTTTAATATTCGACATTTCAAATGACACCTTCTAGGTGGAGTTACATGTTGGCATCTCCTATATGCCCCCACTTCACCTTGAGAAAAATATGAATATATATAAGAGAACTTATATATACATATGAGCATATATATATATGTATATATATATGTATATGTATATATATATATATACATATTGTAGATGTACAAATTAACACCCACTAAGGACTCCCTGTGATGTCAAATCTCACGGACCTCCTCCCAGAATAAGAAGCAGAGCATCCCAGTAACCATGAATTCTCCTGAATATCCCTCAACCTTGTTTCTCATTTTACTCTTTCCACAGATTAATCACTTTCCTGAATTTTGTGATAATAATTGTTTTTTACATGAAATGCCTGACTACAGTAGAATTTATCCCTAAATATTTTACTTATTTTATCTGTTTTTACCTTTAACATACAGAAACGTATATTGTGTGTTCCTCTGTGACTTAATTTTTTTTTGCCTTTTTAATTTGTGTGCTGGATGGGGGTACATTATGACATTTACAAATGTCCTTACCACATATCAAATTTATCATACTTGAATTCACCCCCTCCATCATTCTCTCTTATCCTCCTATCTCCCTATTCCTGGAAGAGTTTCAACAGGTTTCATCTTCCATTTACATACATGTGTACACAGTATTTGTACTATATTCACCCTCCTACGTCCTTTTTTTACCTTCTCTCCCCTCCAACTGGTACCAATCTCCTAGGCAGGACCTCTTCTATCCTCCTGTTCTCCAATTTTATACATGAAAAAAAAATGACACTTTTATTTGTTTAAGATAGCTAAGCAAGGAGTTTCCTTATGACATTTCAGTGTTTATATATATTTCCTGAATTGTTTCAGCTCCTCTATTTTTCTTCTTTCTACCCTAGTCCCCTTTTAATGGTGGTTTCAACAGCTTTACAAATTCTATATTCTTTCTTATATAGAGTACATCAACTGTATTCACCTTCTTAACTTCTTTCTTTTATCCCTCCACCCCCGCATATGTGAACTTCCCTTAGTGTGACCTGTTTTCTATAATACTACTGTGTTTGTATTAGGTCTATATTCTACATATGAGAGAAAACATGAGGCTTCTGGCCTTTTGAACCTGGCTAACTTCACTTAAGATGGTGTTCTCCAGTTCCATCCATTTACCTGCAAACAGCAAAATTTCATTCGTCTTTATGGCTGAATAAAATTCCATTGTACATAAATACCACATTTTTAGTGCAGACATGTATGCATGTAATTTAATAATGTTGATGCATGCAGCTCTTTCAGTTATTCATTATTTGCTCTAACATTTTTACCATTGTACTGCCAATGGATAAATGAGTTACTTCTTGAATTTTTATTTCTTTTATTATAAAAATGTTATTTAGAGTAGTTTCATGTGTGTTTTTGGAATTACTTGTTTTTAGATGTACCTTCATCTACAAAAAGTAATGCCAAAGTTTTCCTAAGTGGTTACATGAATGCACACATTAAGAGTCACTAGGTGAAAATTTTAACGTACAGTTAAATAATGGATAACAATAAAATGTAAAATAAGTTATTAAGCCATAAGATAGATTTGGTGTAGAAAACAAGAATTCAGTTCAGATATTAAAAAAACAGAAATTATTAACTAGAAAGTTTGATGTACCTTTAATGAAACTTGCAAAGGACAAATTAGAAAGAATGCAAAAAATATCATATTCAAGTAGAAGATATTTAAAAATTTTCACAAATTGGTGAAATACATAAATCCCTAAATAAAGTGACAGAGATTCTTGAGTTCTTAACATGGTTAGCAAAAAATAACACATTGGGAGGGCTCTGTGAACCATAAAAGACAAAGAAAGACCTTACTTATAATTACAAAATAGAAAGATTACCTGTGGGGGTGGCTGGGAATTGTTAGAGAGCAGAGGCACTGGAATAATGCCTTTGCATGCTGAGAAAGAGTAGCAGCTCACCAGGAATCCTGCAGGCATCTAAGTCATCATTCCATCTCAAGGATGAGATAAATCGTAAAAAAGAGAATGACAAAGATAATTTGATAATCCCCCAAGTCTTTTGAGATGAGCTACTACAGAATTTCTTTATTAAGAAAGAAATTAATGGTTATAAACAGTGATAATGAAATTATTAACATGAGGGCATATCTATACATTATATGATTAAAAATATAAGGAACAAATATGAGTAACTAAGTGTAATATAACGATCATAACATCAAAAACATGATAGATGAAGAAATAACATATGTCAGTCTTCAACAGAATTTAAGAAAAACAAACAAATATTTCTGCTTTGTAGCCAGGCATGGCATGATGGCTCAGAACTGTAATCTCAGTTTCTTAGGAGATGGAGATCAAGAGGGTCATGGTTTCAGATCAGCCCAGGCAAAAGATTAGTGAGATCTCATCACATCAAATAAGCCAGGCATGGTGGAATATGCTTGCAATCCCAGCTGCAATGGTTGGATAGGTAGGAGGATTATAGCCTCAGGCTATTTGTACAAAAACTGGTGAGGCCCTACCTGAAAAAATAACTAATACAAAAAGTATTGGGGCTGTGGCTCAAGAGTAATGGCCTGAGATCAAACCCTAGTTTTGCCAAAGAAAAACAAGACAAAATTTCTGCTTTGTAAAAGCTACTGTTAAGAGATTGAAAAGGTAGATGAAAGACTTGAGAGAAAATACTGCAAAACACAATATGACCATAAATTTTGATGTAGAATATACAAAGAACGTTCAGAACTCAACAAAATAAAGCAACAACAACAACAAAAAAAAACCAATTTAAAAACGGACAGAAAGTATCAATAGACATTGCACCATAGAAGGTCTAAGGACAGGTAAGCAGTGAAAAAAATTCTCATTTGTCATTAGAACCTTGTGAAATAAACCAATAATTAATTCTCATCCTACCATAAATGTATATAGGAACTGAATAGTTAAGTAGGTGCTTGGTGGCAGGGGGAATTCCGAGTGTTGTACTGGGAATTTATAGATAACCAGGAGGAGGAGCCTGGAGTAATACTTGCAGTGATTTGAGATGAATGACTTCAGGTAGAGAGAGAAAGAAGTCAAATGTAGCTATGTATTCTATGAAATGTTTACATACTTTCATTTAAGACATAAGAATGTTAAAATAATGTTTAATAAAAATTCTTAATCCATTCGTCAGTGGTGGGGCATCTTGGCTGTTTCCATAACTTGGCTATTGTGAATAGTGCCACAATAAACATGAGTGTGCAGGTGCCTCTGGAGTAACCTGTGTCACAGTCTTTTGGGTATATCCCCAAGAGTGGTATTACTGGATCAAATGGTAGATCAATGTCTAGCTTTTTAAGTAGCCTCCAAATTTTTTTCCAGAGTGGTTGTACTAGTCTACATTCCCACCAACAGTGTAGGAGGGTTCCTTTTTCCCTGCATCCTCGCCAACACCTGTTGTTGGTGGTGTTGCTGATGATGGCTATTCTAACCGGGGTGAGGTGGAATCTTAGCGTGGTTTTAATTTGCATTTCCTTTATTGCTAGAGATGGTGAGCATTTTTTCATGTGTTTTCTGGCCATTTGAATTTCTTCTTTTGAGAAAGTTCTGTGTAAGAAAATGTGGTATCTATACACAATGGAATTCTATGCAGCCATGAAGAAGAACGAAATGTTATCATTCGCTGGTAAATGGATGGAATTGGAGAACATCATTCTGAGTGAGGTTAGCCTGGCCCAAAAGACCAAAAAATCATATGTTCTCCCTCATATGTGGACATTAGATCAAGGGCAAACACAACAAGGGGATTGGACTATGAGCACATGATAAAAGCGAGAGCACACAAGTGAGGGGTGAGGATAGGTAAGACACCTAAAAATCTAGCTAGCATTTGTTGCCCTTAACGCAGAGAAACTAAAGCAGATACCTTAAAGCAACTGAGGCCAATAGGAAAAGGGGAACAGGTACTAGAGAAAAGGTTAGATCAAAAAGAATTAACCTAGAAGGTAACACCCACGCACAGGAAATCAATGTGAGTCAATGCTCTGTATAGCTATCCTTATCTCAACCAGCAAAAACCCTTGTTCCTTCCTATTATTGCTTATACTCTCTACAACAAAATTAGAAATAAGGGCAAAATAGTTTCTGCTGGGTATTGAGGGGGTAGGGGGGAGAGGGAGGGGGCCGAGTGGGTGGTAAGGGAGGGGGTGGGGGCAGGGGGGAGAAATGAACCAAGCCTTGTATGCACATATGAATGATAAAAGAAAAATGAAAAAAAAATAAAAAAGAGAAAGTGATTTAGTAGGAAAAGGAAGCATTGTAGAAGCCTACAAAATAAAAGTGTTTCTGGAATGAGAAAAAAAAATATTTTCATCTCTTGAATCTTTCAAAAAATCAGACTTTATATGTACAAAGATTGAGTATAATAACAATTGTATACAAATATATGATTAAATACACACACATACACACACACAATTAACTGACTTACATTAGCAATCCATGAATCTAGCATCCCATCTATAGAATAGAAAAGTGTTCCAGTGAGCTAAACAGACAAATGGTTTTTATAGGCAAAAAAATGCTTAAGAAGAAGACACAGGAAACAAAATGTATGCAGATCATTTCAAAATTACTTCCCTTATGGAGTAAAGCAGAGGCAGTTCCTCATGATACTCTCGGGCTGCCTAGACCTTTTCTGTTTGATTGCACTGAATCTCCTGATTTTTAAAAAACTGACCCATTTTATTTTTAATTTTTAAAGGAAATTACATTATCTTTATTTTTAAATTTTCTTGTTCTGGTTAGGGGTACATTATGGTAGGAACAAAGGTTTTAACAATATATCAAATATATCATAATTGAATTCATCCCCTCCATCACTCTCCTTTATCCCCACCCTGCCCCACACCTGGAATAGTTTCAACTGCCATTTTTTCCCATTTATATTCATGTGTACAAAGTAGTCACACCATATTCACCCTCCTACACCCTTCCCAAACCTTCTTACCGACCCCCCCAATATCAACCCCCCTCCGACCCAGGCAGGATTCTGCCCTCCTATTCTACTATTTTGCAAAAAGAATTAAAAAGAAATGACATTTTTGCATGTTTAAGATAGCTACACAGGGAGTTTCCTTGTGGCATTTCCATGTGTATATGTATTACAGCCCAATTTTGTGCATCTCCTCTATTTTTCTTCTTTCTACTGTATTCCCTTTCTAATGGTTGTTTCAATCAGATTAAAAATTCGCTATTTCTTGTATAGAGAGTACATCAATCATATTCACCTCTCTTCCTTCTGTTATACTCCCCCTCTCATGTGTGACTTCTTCTTAGCATGATCTGTGTTTTACAATATTGCTGCATTTGTGTTAGGTCTATATTGCATTTGAGAGAAAACGTGCAGCTTTTGGCCATGTGAACTTGGCTAACTTCACTTAAGGTGATGTTCTATGGTTCCATCCATTCATCTACAAATGACAAAATTTCATTCTACTGTGTGGCTGAGTAAAATTCCATTGTGTAGAATTACCACATTCTCTTAATTCATTCATCATTAGTAGGGCATTGTGGTTGTTTCCTTGGCTTAGCTATTGTGAACAATGCTGCAATTAATACAGGTGTGCAAGTGCCTTTGTTGGAACTTGACTTACATTCCTGCAGGTACATCCCTAGGAGTGGAATTGCTGGATCATATGGCAGTTCTAGTTTTGGTTTTTTAAGGAGCCTCCATACTGTTTCCCAAAGTGGTTTTTACTAGTTTACATTCCTACCCACATGAGGTTTCTTTTTATCCCCAAATCCTCAGCAACATTTGTTGTTGTTTTTGTTTTAGTCTTTCAATACTGGGCCTTGAACTCAGGGCCTTCACCTTGAGCCATTCCACCAGCCCTATTTTTTTTTTTTTTTTTTTTTGTGAAGGGTAGTTCAAGAAGGATCTCTTGAACTCTTTGCATGGGCTGGCTTCATCCTCCTGGTCTCTGCCTCATGAGTAGCTAGGATTACAGGCATGAGCAACAAGTGCCTGGCTTGCTTATGCTTTTGATGTTAGCCATTCTAACAGGAGTGAGGTGGAAACTTAACATGGATTTGATTTGAATTTTCTTTATGGCTAGGAATGGTGAGCATTTCTTCATATATATGTATATTGTTAGCCATTTGGATTTCTTCTTTTGAGAAAGCTCTGTTCAGTTCTTTTGCTCATTTCTTCATTAGGCCATTGAATTTTGGGGAGTTTAGTTTTTTGAGCTCCCTATATATTCTGGTTATCAATCCCTTTTCAGATGTATAGCTGACAAAGATTTTCTCCAACTCTGTGAGCAGCCTCTTCAATTTACAGACCATTTCTTTTGCTGTGCAGAAGCTTTTTACTTTCATGTAGTCTCATTTGTCCATCATTTCTCTTAGTTGCTGAGCCTTTTGAGTTCTATTGAAGTCATTGCCTGTGCCTATTAATTCCAGTGTATTTCATGCTCTTTCCTGCACTAGCTTCAAAGTTTCATGTCTTATATTAAGGTCCTTAATCCACTCTGAGTTGATACTTGTACAGGGTGACAGACATGTATCTAGTTTCAGTTTTCTGCAGGCAGATATCCAGTTTTCCCAGCAGCATTTGTAAAAGAGGCTGTCTTTTCTCCATGGTATGTTTTTGACACCTTTCTCAAAAATCAGGTGGACATAGCTGGTGAATCTTCTATTCTGTTCTACTGATCTTCATATGTTTTTGTGCCAGTACCAGGCTGTTTTTATTGCTATGGCTCTGTAATGTAATTTGAAGTCTGGTATTTTGATACGTCTAGTGTTGCTCTTTTTGTTGAATATTGCCTTGGCTATTTGCGATCTTTTCTGCTTCCAAATGAACTTTAGGGTTGAGTTTTTAATCTCTGTGACAAAAGTCATTGAAATTTTGATGGGAATTGCATTGAACATGTAGATTACCTTTGGTAATATGGCCATTTTCACTATGTTGATTCTATAAATCCATGAGCATGGGAAATCTTTCCATCTTCTGTAGTCTTCTTTGATTTCTTTCTTCAGTAGTCTATAGTTTTCCTTGTAGATATCTTTCACGTTCTTTGGTAAGTTTATTCCTAGGTATTTTTTTTGAGGTTATTGTAAATGGAATTATTTTCTTACTTAATCTGTTCATTGTTGGTATATAGAAAGGTTATTGACTTTTGAAGATTAATTTTGTATCCTGCAACTTTGCTGAATTTGTTTATGGTGTCTAGGAGTTTTTTGGTGGAGTTTTTCCAAGCTTTTAGGTATAAGATCATGTCGTTTGTAAACATAGATAGTTTGATTACTTCCTTTCCATTTTGTATTCCTTTTTCTCTTCTTCTTCCTGTCTTATTGCTCTAGTTAGGAATTCAAATACTATGTTGAATAAGAGTAGAGAGAGTATACATCCTTGTCTCATTCCTTACTTTCAAGGCAATGTTTTCAGCTTTTCCCAATTTAGTATGTTGGCTAGAGGCTATCATATAGAGCCTCTATCATGTTGAGGTACATTTCTTCTATCCCTAGTTTCATGAGAGATTTTATCACAAAAGAATGGCAAATTTTATCAAAGGCCTTTTCTGCCTTTATTGAGTTGGTCATATGTTTTTTTTGTCTGTACTTCTGCTAGTATGCTGTATGACAGTTAATGACTTGTGTATGTTGAATCACCCTGCATCACTGGGATGAAACTGACTTCATCATAGGGTATGATCTTTTTGATATGATGTTGTATTCTGTTTTCCAGTATTTTATTGAGGATTTTTCATCTATGTTCATTAAAAAGATTGGCTTGTAATCTTTTTTGTTGTTGTTGTTGTATCTTTGTCCAGTTTGGGATGAGTATAATAATACTGGTATCGTAGAATATGTTTGGCAGTTTTCCTTCCCTTTATTATTTGTGGAAAAGTTTGAGGAGTGTTGGTGTTAGTTCTTTTTCAAAGGTCTGGTAGAATTCAGCAGTGAATCCATCAGGACCTTGACATTCCTTTTCTGGAGACTCTGTATTGCTGCTTTGATTTCATTGTGTTATAGATCAGTTTTGGTGACTAATATTCTCTTGGTTCAGTTTTGGATGGTCATATGTATCTAGAAATTTGTTCATTTCTTCTACATTTTCCAATTTATTTGAATGCAGGTTTTCAAAGTAGTCTCTGATGATTCCCTGGATTTCCTTGTATTTGTTGTTATCTCCTCTTTTTCATTCTAGTTTTATTAATTTTGGTCTTTTCCCTCCTCACTGTACTCAGATTTGCCAGGGGTTTATTGATCTTGTTTATCTTTTCAAAGAACCAGCCTTTTGTCTCATTGATTCTTTGTATGGGTTTCTGGTGTCTATTTCATTGATTTTGGCCCTTGTTTTTACTATTTCTTTCTTTCTGCATGCTTTGTGTTTAGCTTGCTCTTATTTTTCTAGGAATTTGAGATGCAGCATTTATTTGAAACCTTTATGTGTTTTTAATACATGTACTCATGGCCATAAACTTTCCAGTTAGGACTGCCTTGGCTGTGTCCCATAGCTTCTGATAGGTTGTGCTTTCATTCTATTTAAGTTCCAGGAACTTTTTTATTTCTTCCCTTATTTCTTCAATGATCCACTCATCATGGAGCAATGTGTTGTTCAGCCTCTTGTTGTTTATTTTCCTGCTATTTGTTTTGTTGTTAAATTCTAGTTTTATTGCATTTTGTTCAGACAGTCTGTAGAGATTTGTGACCTAAAATGTGGACTATTTTGGAGAAGGTTCCATGGGCTCCTGAGAAGAATGCATATTGTGCTGTTATAGGATGGAATACTTGGTAGATGTCTGTCAGGTCCTTTAGATCTATGGTGTCATTCAATTCTAGAGTCTGTTGATTTTTTTGTCTGGATGACCTATCTGTTGGTGATAAAGGAGTCTTGAAGTCTCCCACCACCTCTGTGTTGGGGTCTATCTGTGTTTTTAAGTCCAGTAATATATGTTTAATGAAGTTGGGTGCACCAACAATGGGCACATATAAGTTAATAATTCTTATTTCCTCTTGTTGTATTACTCCTTTTGTTAGTATGAAGTAACCTTCTTTGTCTCTTCTGACTAACTGACGTTTGAAGTCTCCTTTTTCTGATATGAGTATTGCTACTCCTGCCTGCTTTGGTGGAGCCACTGATTTGGTAAATCTTTTTCCACCCTTTTTCTCTAAGACAATGTTTCTGTCCATAAGGTGGGCTTCTTGTAAACAACAGATTGTCCAGTCTTCCTTTTAAATCCAGTTTGCAAATCAGTGTTTTTTGATGGGGTAATTGAGTCCATTGACATTCAGTGTTGACATTGTGAGGTATGTATTGATTTTTGCCATTTAGTTGTTTTTGTTGTATAAGGGTTTGTGTGTGTGTAACTAATTCTGTTATTATCTAATTATTTGTCTGTCTTCTCTTGAGGTTTAAGAATTCCCAACCTTTCATGACTATGTTTGTTTTCATCTTCTGTGTGTAGGGTTTCTTTCAAGATCTCTTGTGTGGTCATTTAGTGGTCATATATTTTCTTAGTTTCTGTCTATCATGGAAGAATTTTTTTCCTCCTTGAATTTTAAATGATTGGTTTGCTGGGTAGACTATCCTAGGGCTGAAGTAGTTTTCTTTCAGTGCTTGAAATACCTCACTCCATGCACTTCTTGCATTTAAGGTTTCTATTGAGAAATCTGTTGTTATTTTGATGAGTTTGCCTTTATATGTTATTTTGATGAGTTTGCCTTTATATGTTATTTGACTTTTATCTCTTACAACCTTCAATATTCTTCCCTTATTCTCTGTGCTAGTTGTTTTAACAATAATATGCCACAGAGAGGCTCTATTTTGGTCATGTCTTTTTGGTGTCCTGGAGGTTTCCTGTACCTGAATGGGAATCTCTTTCTCAAGATTTGGGAAATTTCCTCTATTATAGTTTGTTAACTATATTACATAAACCTTTAGCTTGCACCTCTTCTTCTTCAATGCCCATAATTAACAGGTTGGTCTTTTGATGGAGTCTCAGAGTTCTTGCATATTCCTTTTGTAGCTCTTGAGTTTTTTGCCTAAGGTTTCTTCTACTGTTTCATATATATCTGTTTTGTCTTTGAGCCCTTGCATTCTGTATTCCATTTGCTCTAGAAAACTGACCTGTTTTAAAGTTCAGTTCCATTATGAGATGCCTTATATGAAAACTCAGAACCAGTTTTGTCAGGTCTATTGGTGTTTAAAATAGGAACCCAATAAAAAACAATGGCCTCTCATAAATCTTATTTAACAACTTTTAATGAATATATATGTTTAAATAATTGGTATATAAAAATGCATATTAAGTATTGAATTTTTTTTAAAAGACAGAATATGTAATACTCTGTTATAAATTCACATTTTACCATGTGAATTTAACAGCAAACACATTATGTAGTTACTTTGGTTAATGCAGAGCATTTGAAGGATAATTTAACATATGTGTTTCATTATTCCTTCAACTTGTAACCACAGGATATAAAATACAAAATGTATTTATTTTATGTAAACCTGAGCTTATTCTTGATAACAGGTACATATTTTTATTGTTTCATTTTCATAGTTGATCAAATTTTATCTCATGTGAAGATTAACTTCCTTTTCTTAGTGGAAAGTACATAAGGGTTCTCTTTAATGTCAAGAAAAATCAGGTGCTTATATATATATAATCTGTGAAGCATGAGATGATTGAAAGGAGATCAGAACAAAGAGTATCAGCATCATATGGAACATTTTTGGATTAATTTTTTTACCAGGTATTTCGCATCAAATGTGTCATATAATTCATTGAACTCCACAAATTAAGCAATACTTTGCAATGAAAATATTTACTTTATCATAAAGGAAGTGATTTCAAATTTGGATGTAAATCAATGAAAATTCTCATTAAAATAAATGAGAAATTCTCATTTCTGTGTAGAAAGAGTGATAGTTGCTCATAAATCATTCTGAAATACATGAATAGTGTTCTTCCTAAAGTATGCTATTTATGCCTAAATAAATGATGAAAACAATCCATTGCCTGACAAGGTACTTCATTCTCCATGAAGATTTGTGGTAGTAAAGTAATGTGCTTTTTATTTGATAGTTTTTGTTTTTTCCTTTACTAGCTATTATTTTTTCAGTGGATAGCTTCACTTATAGGTTTCTTCAGAAAAATTCTACATTGTAACATACTGATCTAAAAATAAAAAATAAAGATCAATCTATGCATAATATGTGAAATTGTATGTCTTTATCAGAATCATAATTTAATAGATACATTTCAAATTCCTTGTAGAATATGATAAAAAGGGGAAAGTACTTTGGGTAAAATGCTCAAGAGTAAATAAAGTCAAATAGATAACACAAAATTTCACAAAGTAAAGGAAAACATTAGCATTTTTATTCTAGCTAAAGGTACCTGAGAAAAGGACAGAAATCCCATTGTTAAGTACATTTTACTTTAAATTTCTACCAACCCAGTTCTTATGATAAAACTCCTTTAAACCCACAGAATATTATTATCTTCTTCTTAGGTAGCAATATCATAATCTGGTTATCCTAGAGGACAAGCTATCTTGGTTTATCTATATTACAAGAATCTGACAAGACTCATGAAAAACAATGCTGACTTCACTTGAGAACTGGAATATTTGTTCCAAACTTCCCCAGTATCTATCGTATCAAGGTTCAATTTCTAAATAGAGAGAAAACACTGTGATGAGTGAATACTCACAGCCAATATGTTCTTCATAAAGTCTGTGAGTACATAATGGTTCTTAATAATGCAATCACTGGAAACCATATTCTATAGTAAGCAGTGTCTAAACATTATTCTGCTGATAGGAATCCTGATATTTTTGGCATTTTCTATATCTATGGAATAGTTGCAGTGCCTTTACAGGTGCACAAAATTTTCTAATGTAAATAGTACTGGATTGATTATGGGAACAGCACATACATATACACACATAAACTTTCCTAATTGGAATTCATTGGCTAATTCATTTTTTAATAACCTAACAACAATTTAACTGATGTACTATTGCAAATAGATTTTATGGATATTATTAAGTGTAACATTTTCCTTAGTTATCACTCATAAGCTTGCCCCTCTTTGACTAATATTTAATTAGTGTGCAAAGAAAAATTCATGATATTGAGAACTTGGGCTTGACTAGGATCTTAATTTCCACTCTGTACCTCAGGCAACATGGGGTAACTCAGAGGTATGTATGATATGAATATTTTACAGTTTTGTTGTAGTCATGAAAAATATACTAAGGAAAAATAAAAGCACATCTCTTGCGAGCCATTTCTTAAGTGATCATTGTGGGTGTCAACATTCTAGCAACCATGAAACAAAAGAGGACATCATTACATCCTGTTGAAAAGAAATTCTCTGTGCATGGACATCTTAATGGGACATCTGACTTTGAAGAGTTTTATTTGACTCATATAGTTCAGTTTGCTGTACTCAAGACATATTGACTTATTTTAGTAAAGAGCAAGAGTTAAATATGAAATTGGATATTTATACAAAATATGTATTGCATATGTGTTTGTGTACTTATGTGTTCTATATTTTATGTATGTTTTATGAACACAAAAAATCAAGGGTTGTATATTTCTTCTTTGATACATGGCACCGTTCTCAATATTAAATTTTCTTAAATATATTTTAACTAACATAATTGTGTTAACCTTTTAGAAACAACATGCCATTATCAATTTGAAAATTTCATAAAGGTAGGTGATTTATCTTTTATACAACCTGTATATTAAGACAGGGAGAAACACACAGCATAAACTGCTTAAGTTGATTGATGACCCTGCTGTCACACAGAAGGCAGTCAGTTGAAAGTTAGAGAGGAAGAGATCTTACTGAAAATGCACCTTTGTAATCCATTACAAAGAAAACTCACTTCTCTTGGTATTTGTAATCTTTATCTCCCTTTCCTACTGCCATCTCTCCTATAATCAATAAGGATTTATAGTACAGTGTGGAAGATAAAAAGATGAACATTCTCACTTGTTTTCTAGAAACCTACTAGTGGTTTCATGGGTAAACTCATATAAAGAATTAGTGCTTTTCCAAATTCCATGGAATTCCACTTTATATTTGAGCTAAGCTAATTTGATACTGTACAAAATATTTTTTACTGAAGTGAATCCACAAGTGCATTTGAAAAAATCTGTAAAGTATGTTTAAAGATCTTAAAACTTTGAAAATGTGAACTAAATATTCTTTTTAAAAAAAAGGAATGTGAAGAAAAATAGAATACCAAACTATGCATTAAATAAGAATACAAACCTTTTGCTCAGTGTGGTGGTTCATACCTTTAATACCAGCTACTCAGGAGGTAGAGGCAGCAGAATGATGAGTTAAAGACCATCCCAGTCAAAGTTTGTGAGCCCCTATCTCAAAAACAAAATAAAAACAAAAGTGAAAAGTATAGCTGAAATGATAGAGTAATTGCTTAGCAAGTATAAGGCCCTGTGTTCATCCCCAGTACCAAACCTCTCCTCCCCAAAAAAAACCCCAAACCCGTCAAAACTATCCTAAAAAACAAAACTGAACAAAAAAGAAACAACTTTAAATAAGAGAATTCAGCAAAATTTTTGTGTTGAATTATTATTGAAGAAAAATATGTACTATATACCATTTAGAGTACTGCACTATATATATGTGATATGCATTCACATATGTAACAATTAGGTCATAGTTATGGACTCATTCTTTGGGAAAATAAATATGAATAATTTGGAATCACATGTCAAATTAACATGAAGTTATTTAGATAATTCTGTATTAAAAGTTGGTTATTTGCCTGTATTTTAGCACATTCCTGATATAGAATTGCTTCATTTTGCAATACTCTTTTATTCTATTATATTAATGTCAACTTCAGTTTGGTTTCCCAGATCATCATAATTGCAATTTGTTGTTTTAGTATAAATTACAATTTTATTCTTGTAAAGTTAAGTGTGATAATCTCCTGGCTGCAAATGCACCAAGATTAATGGTCCTGAATTTTCACTGGGGTCTAGGAACACAGTATTTTCTCAAATTCAGTGACACTACTGAAACCCTACAAAACATCTCTAAGCAATTGGGAACCTCATAAAGAGAGATTTAATACAGCAGCATGACTACTTTTATTGTTTTGATGTTGCGGCTTCTGCTGATTAGGAATTCCTTTCTTTACCATCTCACAAGTTCTGCTATTTAAAAGCCACAAATGGCATCATTACCTGTGAAATATTTCTATATTTCTTTCTAATCTTGAGGTTCCCATAACTTTTGTACATACCTTTCATTGTATATTTATATATTCATTTTGAAACTTTTTAAAAGAATTACCTCTTTGTGCTATTTCTACCTTTCTATGCCTTTGGCAGCAGAAACTCCACCCATTGTCTGCATCTTCTACATTTTTTTAATGTTATGCTTGGTGGGGGTACATTGTAGCATTTACAAAAGTTCTTAGACATATCAAATATATCACACTTCTATATTTAACACACATTTGTTCCAGGCACAAATCAAGTCCAATTGCCTTATATATATATATATGTATGAGAATCTATGTATCTATCTATCTATACCTACCTATCTATAGACACCGATCTATTTATATCTGCAGATATTTATACCTGTCCATCTATAGATACCTAGGTATCTATAGATAGATAAATCTATAGATATATAAGTATTTATTGTATAGGTAGAATCTATATATTCACAAATGGATTCATATTTATGAATATGGATGATAATATCTCAGATTGTTCTAATTTGTTAGTTACATTCATTTGATTCATTTGACATTTACAATAAAGTATAGGAAAGCATTACATAATAAAACCTAATGTGCCATTATCAGGCAAGTTAATTATCTTTCCATGATAATTAAGTTCAACTTTCTGCTTTAAGGTATTTTTGAATTCTAGATAGAAATCAAAAGATTATTTTAATAACAGGATCACATGTTATGGGGAAAGTATGTACCCCACTAAGAGGCAATTATTTTCTATTGCTGATTCAGTGTTCTCTAGCAATCACTCCATCATTTAATTTACCATTTTGGACAACTTCAGTCTGACTTTTGAGATCTTTATTTTCTTAAATCTGTACTCTTTCCTTGGGTGAACTGGTTACATCCAAAATCCTTAAACATAATTTCTTTCAAATCAGATTTTGTTCTGACATTTGTAAACAATCTCATCTTCAAAACAAACAAACAAACAAAATAACCAACCACACAATTGCAATCCTCCATTGCAGTGTGAATCTGCTGGTTGAGTTTGACTTTGCTCTCGGTTTGCTACTGGAACACTGATTAGAATAATTATGCTCTTGATTTCATCATTGCAGAATAAAAGCATGGGATAATTTGTTTTCATTTCTTTGATTACTATTATCTGTGCCTGTGATTACTTGAATTTAAACTCTATGAGGCCAAGGAACATGTCTTTTTTGTTCCATTTTTTTTATCTCCATTAATTTCTAGGACAAGTGAGTAGATAACTGATATTAAAAAGAGTAATTATTATGTTAACATGCAAAGGGTCTGAATGTAATAACCGAGGTTAATATTAAATCCATTATATCCAACCAGTTTCAATATGTCAGTTCAGAAGGATGATACAGAAGTTTTAGATGTATAAATTCATATAGTTGACTAATGCAGAAAACAAAATCAGATGTTCAAATTTCTTTGGCAGCAAAGAGGCAAGTTGTTTAAAAGAAATTAATTTTAGCACCAAATTTCAATATTATGTAAATACGTAGCATTGTATATGCATGTAATTTAATCCAATGTGACTGCTAGCCAAATTGACATTGTGGATTAAAATTGAACCACTAAGTCTAATCCAATTGTCCGGGCTATTTATGGCAGAATAATCAAACAGTCACTCATATATATAGATTTAAGTTTCCAGAAATGAGAGTTGCTGCAAGTGGTGAGACAAAAAGTAACCAAAAAGTAGATGGATTTAGTGAGAAGATGTGCTGAGTCTTATTATTATTTAAATCTTCATGTGTTACTAGAGGGAAGACATTTCTGGCAAGTGCTATATTTTCTATATTCTAACTGACAACCTAATCTCTCAGGAGAGCAGAGCTTTCCAGTGGATGAAAGCTATGCCTTCCACGCTCACTGGCTGCTGAATCCAACACAGAAAAGTGGCTGACATGGGAGATTGGACAGGGTTCCAAGACTTCTGACAGAGTGAGGAAGTTAGAGATAAAAGTAAAGTCTTGTTATGACACTATTGGAGTCAGTTCTTTATTGTTGACCTTGGTGCATAAAAATGTTATTAAATGAGAATCTTAATTATCAAACTCCATACAACCAGTACCCCTTAATTTTATTACAATCATAATTTATATTTATTTAGGTTTAAAATATAAATAGTGCTTCATAGTTTTCAGTAATTAAAAAGAGTTATTACTACATGAAATCTATTGTTTGAAATGAATACCAGTTGGCATAGAAATTCTCATATTTTCCTCATTAAGAAAAGTAGAATATAAAATAATGAGTACAATATATACTTCATATGAAATATACCTTTATGCATACAAATAGATAAAGAGATAAAATAATAATTATTTCTAAGTTAAAAATTATAGGTATTTTGATGTTTCACTATTTTTGCTTATCTATAATGTCTAGTGTTTTCTACCATGCTTTCATATATTTGTTCATGGTACTTATTGTATAGAGATTCATCACAGTTTTCAAATCAGTTATTAATACATTAAATGAAGATGAATAATTCCACATCTCTACCACCTCCCTCAGAAAATAATGGAGTACAAAGATAGCTTAGTGTACTTGGAAATACAAAGTATACATCTGGATATGTTGAAGCAGAAAGTCATCTATTGTATGCTGAATTTCTGGCTGTTAAGTTTTTTTTATAAGATGGTTTAACATATTTTAAAACTATAGAAAGTTCAGTTTAGCCTGGAGCTATTTTTCTTCCCCAAAAAGTTGGGGAACTTTTTTTTTAGTTTTAAAATGTTTATTTTTTTATTGTTGTGCTGGATGGGGGTAAATTGTGGCATTTACAAAAGTTCTTATAATATATCAAGTATATCATACTTGAATTCCCCCCTCCACCATTCTCCTTCATTCCCCATTCTGCTCATAGGGGATTTGTAAGCCTTAAATTAAATTTGATTTTTTTCCCTTATTTACTCTATAATGTGCCTGAACTAAGAATTAAACTCTTTAATCATTTTTTGTTTGAAAATACCTGTGATATACTTTTAAAATACTGCCTAATATAAACTTCCTTTGTTTCTCTCTTTCTGATATACCTCTGACACTTTCAGAGCAAGGAAATGCTATAGTTTGGATCTGAAATTTCTCCCAAAGCTTCATCTGCTAAAGGTTTCATTGCCATAGGCTATTGGGAGGGTGTGGAACCTTTAGGAGGTGAGATCTAGTGTATGGAGGATGCCCTATTTGGGGTGTGTGCCTGCAAAGGGGATATTGGGACCCTGCTGTTCCTTTCCTCTCTCTTTGCTTCCTGGCTGCCATTAAGTGTGCAGCTTTGCTCCATCACCTGTTTCCCACCATGATATTCTGCCTCATCACAGGCTGAAAGCAATGGGGCCAAACAACCATGGACTGAAAAACTTGAAACCATGAACCAAAAAACCCTCTCCTGCTTTAAATTTATTTTTACAAGTATTGTCACAGCAATGGAAAGCTGAGTTACACAAAATGAAATCTCAGAAGGTCAGATTCTCAATGATTAAATTACTTTTTAATGATATAGTGGGAAAGTGAGTGATGTTACAGAATGATGGAAGTAGTATTCTATCATGCCTTAAATTACTTTCAATAGACAACAACTCACTATGTGATGGGATCACAAAGAATAGAAGTATATAGTGCTTGGAATCACAGTGATACAGCTCATCAGAGGAGAAGGAATTGTATCATAAGGAATTTAGCCATGTAAAGAAACAGGACTAGTTACAAAGTGACATAAGCATGATGATAAGGTAGTATCCAAATATACTTAAGAGCTTTAAAGGACATTTGAGCTTGAGTTTTTGAAGTGACTTTTGATCAAGTTTGGAAGAACAGGTAAGAAATACTTAAACACATCAGAGTAGTGGAGGGGGTGAATTCGAGTATGATATAGTTGATATATTGAAAGAACATTTGTAAATACTCCAATGTACCCCCACCCAGCACAAAGTAATTTTAAAAAGACTACACACACACACACATACACACACACACAGTTATTTAATAAAAAATAGATAATAAACATACACATGTATAAGATACATAAAGAAAAATGGAGATATGTTAACAGATCTCAATTTTAGCCCTTGTCTGTGTTTATGTGCTGTGAATAGGTCTTTCAAAATAATTTTATTTTAAAAATAGTCATTGCCCATAATCATGATAGAAAACCAATTGTACTCTTAAGAAAATAAGAAAATTATCCTTGGATCCAACGATGGTTTACAAAATGAAGTGTGATTATGAGGTTGGAAATTTATGGAAAAAATCATATGAAATTTTTGTAAAGACCTCTATAAAAACATAGACTGATCAAGGAAACAGAAAAGATAAAGTTGGGTAGCTGTGCTTTCAAACCCATATGTTTAAGTGCCTGGTATGGACAGCATAGGAAAAGTGAAGACAAGTCAGTCTCAGTGTCCTGGCTGAAATTAAAGGTGAAGGTAACAGTTAGCAATTGTCTGGATATTATAAAAGTGGTGGAAGACCAAGTCTAGAAGACTGAGCTGGTCATGTAAATATCCATATTTATCAGGCCTTTTAGTCTTTAGAAGCAGTGCCTAGTGATACATTAAGAAAGACTTTTTAAAGGCAGTTGAATCATAGGGATGGAGAGTTACAAGGGGGAAGGAAAAGGTATTTCCTTTATCCTTAATAAGATATTCCTATGAGAACCAGTATATAAATTAAGATTGCTTTCAAAAGAGGACAGAGACAGGTTTCTAGTGTTGCCGTAAGTAAAATCACAGCATATGGAGAAAATTTGACATCTGTGTCTTACAACTTGAACACAGAGATTAATGCCTGGTTATTGCTTTTGCTAGTGTAAATATGAAGGGTGAAGGATGGGTGGTACAAGCTACAATGCCAGGGAAAACAGTAAAGCAAACCATGAGAGCTATCCACATTTCCAGAGATTTGTTGGCCAAACACATCTATATTTTTCTGTGTTTTGTGAATGCTACCACCTGAACTGATAGAGCTTAGTTTTTTACAGAGAGTACACCCAAGTGAAATCCTATGAAGTCTATGTGATGAACTAAAACATCAGTGTTGTCTGATGGATTCTTTAAAAGGCAGGTGTTGAGAAGGTGGCATGAAATGCCAGCCAAAATGAGCATTCTGGGTATCAGAGTTGCAGAACAGAATACCTCTATCAGAGACATTGCTGAATATCCTACAAAAGCAGTGCATGTACAAAACAGACTTCATTTATTTATTTGTCACAATGATATCATAACACTTATACCCCCAAACACCATCTCTAGCCAAAACAACTTGAAATTTCCCCTCTTCCCTGAAACTTGGGAAAGGCCAGAAATCACAGTTAGTGAGTTAGAGACAGGAGAGTAAATAACAGATTCTGGTCCCTTTTTTCATGACTAGCTTGTAGATTATTTATGAGTTAGGTATAAACTGAGAAGAGATGTGAGATTGAAAAGACTGGCTTTGAACTGAAAGAAAAATGAAAATATCATAGAATGAGTTGAAAATATTTAGTATCTGAAAATGAAACATTTCTATTTCTCACTATAAATGATGATAATATTTAGCATCTACTCAAAATACTTTACAGAAACAAAAGGCTGAGATAAGAATGTGTTATTTAAAGGTATTGATAAAAGAAGAATAATGCTTTCTAAAAATCAACACACCCTGTCTGTGCAGTTAAGTCACCCATGCTGACATGTCTTAAGAGATATATACCAGGTTCCTGAGGAAGCTGAACCTTAAAAAACAGAAGAAAAATTTAGAGACATATAAGTCAATCAAGGCCAGTAGCACCTTTAATAAGGCCAGTAGGTCACTAATTAAAGTCAGGGTCACATATCTAGACTCCATATTAAAGCTCAGTTGACCTACTTACCTAAGTTCAGACAACTTGCCAACCAGAGGTTTCATAGTCCATCCCCTGTGAAGATTCCTCTGCCAAGTTTTCCAGAGCAGCTAAGTTCTACTTTCTCAAGGTTTCAGGAAAGAGCTTTCTGACATTTTAAAGAACAAAAGATTGTGCCCTGAGCAAGTATACTGCAGTGATATTTTCTCCATATAAATAAAATAAGAGAAAAAATAAGATTGGATGATGAGAAAGGGATCAATATATTTACACCATGGATCTGAGAGAAGCTGATGCAAAGTTACCCAGGTAAAAGTATTTCATAGTTATTTTCCTTTTAGGAAGAATATTGAAATAGGAATTATGAAGGTGTGATGCAAGCCATGTACAAGTTCTTGATTTTTCTGGATTAAAGTTTCAATGTGAGGAACTCAAATTGAATATCTTCTGAAATAGAGAAAAAGATTTGTAAAACCTTCCTTTAGGTGCGTGTAGCTATGTACATAAGAAAAAAATGAAAATGAAAATCCAAAACTTTTCCTATCTTAAATATAAGAAGTATGCAATTTAGTTTTGTCATGCAAAAAATAAGAGCAAAGAATGAAAAAGAACATTCTTTACTTAGAATTGTATGCTATTTTTATATAATTATGTTTTAAAATTAATTTCACATTGGGTAGGTACAGATTAGGAATTCAATTATATGTCAATACCTCCAAAAAGAAGGAATTGATGTTTGGGTCTCTAAAACTACATTGTTTTTGCTAGTGAGAGTGGTACTCACCTGTAAACACAGCACTCAGTAGTCTGAGGTAAGAGAATTGAGAGTTCAAAGAAGGCCTGGGCTACATAGCAAAAATTTGTCTAAAATAAATAAATAAATGGAATAATAAAAATCACATTTTGGAAATTTTTCTTTTATTTCACATTTTAAAAGAACTACATAATCATGGTGATTAAAAGCAACAGTATTTCATTAAATATGGAAAATATTCCTAAGGTGTATTCACATAAGGGAAAAGGAAATGTGTGTGTGTGTGTGTGCTTGTGTGTGTTTAGTTTTCCATTTAGTATTTTCCAGGGAACACACACAAAAAAATACACTAACTTTAATCAGAAATGATATATTTGTGAATAGAAGTATTACATACAGACATCTCAAATGTTTTAATGATTAGTTGTCAAGATAAATCTGTAGAGTGAAATTTGTCTTAATTTGACATTTGTGTGGAAATCTACAGCATTTGCTCAAAACTTAGAAATGGCTGGAAATTGTAGGCACAAATATAGAATTTACAGAAGCAGGGTGGAAGCAGAAAGGCCATGTATTAAAAAAGAGAATCAAGATATGAGAATCAGAGCTACTTATTTTCTACTTTTGTTTGGCCCTGATAAAATGTATGATTTTCTAGATGCAAGAAGCACTAGTAAATATTCAGTATGTGATGTAATAAGATGTTATTAGACACTTCTAGGTTCTTCTTTAATACTTAAATTCTATTCAGTCCTGTCCTCAGTGGGATGAAATGAGGAACAGGGAATAGGAAAGGGAATCCAGATTTCAGCTTGGAGCAGTTTTGTGGTATGTTCTCTAGATTAAGACAAATGGAGTTTGAAGCTCATATTCTTTAGTAACTGGCTGTGTAATATCTAGTGAGTGTCTTAACTTTTTGCGATTGATTTTTCTTCATTTGTACAATAATGACAATTTTAGCATCTATTTTATGGGTTCTTATGAATCTTAAATATTTTCTGTAAAGCACTTAAAACAGTGCGTGGAACATAACAAAGCACTATATGAGTGTGTGCATAGTTCAACTGCAAACTTTCATAACCACTCACTTTTTTCTTAGGAATCAAAGGCCAGGTTTGGGATTGAAAACACATAAACCCTAGTTTTTCTTCTTTTAGGGAGTACAACTGTGTTTGGGAACCATCCTCTTCCACAAGGTGGCCAGCAATGGCATCTTCATGTAGTTCTCCTCAGATGGAAACATTTACTTGACATTTTTAATATACTAATCAGAAATGTAAAATACAGTGTCCTACAGGTGGGATCAGAATTTCAACATGTAAGGAATCCTCACATCCTCAAATTTAACACCAAAATTAATGAATAGAGCTAAGGTAAATTAAACTTCAAGCTGCATTTCTGTACAAATTGAGTTCACTTATTTTAGGTTTTATCATATTTAATGTTAAAGTTCTTAGCATTAACCTATAGAAGCTCACTAACAAAGATTATTCATTTCTGGAATTTTATTCATAGATATGATAAATGAATATACTGACCAAAGATAGCAATTATAAATTGTAGGCTCACTTCTTATCTGCCATTTTGAAGATAATATAACAAAAAAGCATATCAACTAAAAGCAAAAAAGACAGCTGAGAATTGATATAAAAGTATTTATTCATATGCCTATGTTTTATTTTATTTAATTTTAATTTTTTGGTGTTATTGAGGTTTTGAGCCTAGGACTTTACACTTGATAGGCAGGTGCTCTACCATGACCCTTTCTAATCAGTTGTATTTAATCGATGAGAAGAGACCATTTGCCTTATGCCGAACTCATTTACTTATACCCACACAAGGACCCCACACATATCCGTCTTCCACCTTACAAATGAAAAGGGCACAAAAGCAAAATCCCATTGTGTCAAGATTTTTTCTAGGTCTAGTGAAAGCTGTAATGTGTTGTCCAAAACTCCTATTAGGACCAAGGTATACATTCTCCAGGGACTGTACACGGTGGCTATCAAAAATCAAGGATATGGGAATTACATATCCTTGTAATTTGTACGTTCAAATTCTGATCCCACTCTTAGGAGTCTCTGTACTTTCCATTTCTGATAAGCATGCTAAATGTGTCAGAATAATTGCCCTCAATGTAAAGGAGCATTCCTGCTCAAGTTTATGGTAACTTCTTACTAATAGGTCACATGCAACATTGGTTTATTTAGGAGTACAAATGCCTGCCCCACTTTGACACGATTTGGTTTAATTCAGAGCCATTGTCCTAGCTTCCATGCTCTGGCTGGAATCCACTAAGGTGCCTGCCACAACTACATTGTGATTCAACTTCTTCCTCTGATCAGTCCTCCTGCCTTTGTGAAAGCATAACACAGTGTTCTTCTGCATGCATACCTCCATGTCAGGGTCTGTTTACAGGAAAAGATGAGATCACAAAGATTTGGAAATAAGGAAGAGACTTAATTTGACCTTCAAGAAACCCACAATCTGACATTCTTAATTAATAAATTCTAATTTAATCTTTCAATAAAACTTGTTTAGCGTCTACTCTGTGCCAGGCATTCTACTACTGGACTCTCTCCACACTGCCAAACTATGCAGCATTTAACACAGACGTTCTTACCTGTTTATCAAACATTTACTGAAGGACCATCTGTAGAACTCAGAGAACATTCCTGAAACCTCTAAATACACCATATACAGTGTTGATAAGAATCAAATCCTGAATGACACTGACAAGCATCTTCAGGAAATGTTAAGAATGATCCTTAACCAAAAACAATTTTCATTATTGTTATTTAATGTGGACTCATTTTACTTAAAAATGCTAATTTTTGTTAGCTTGGACTGAAGAAATGGTTACAAAGGACTAAAAAAAGCTAATTACTATTATTTAATTAACTCATTCCTTAGGCATATTGAACTGAAAATGAAAATAGGTACACAATGGCAAAGATAATGTACATTGACTGAGACAAAATTTATTTTTGCAATGTCCTTATGTCACATTATGTATTTTAATTATTTTAATTGATACATAAAAACAAAAACAAACATATTTATAGCATACTATGTGATATCTTGATACACATATGTAGTGAAAATTTTAAATAAGGTTAACATATCTATCACCTCAAGAATTCATCACTTCTTTAAGGAGAAAGCACTTGGAGTTCTTCCAGCATTTGAAATACATAGTACATAATTGGTATGTATAGCTACCCTACTATACAAGAGCACACTGGACTTTTTACTCATATCTGGCTCCATCATAGTATTCATTGATCAACATTTCCACACTCTCCTATAATCTCTCCACAGTTCTACTCTCAACTTCTATTGGATAAACTGTTTTAGATCCTACATAAAAGATTATGTGGCATTTATTTTTCTGTGCCTGGTTTACTTCACTTAACATAAAGTCCTCCAGGTTCATCCATGTTATCACAAATTACAGGATTTCATTGGGGTTTTTTGACTCAGTTTTATTCCATTGTGCATATATACCACGTTTTCTTTATCCAGTAGTCAATGGACACTTGATTTTTTTCCATCTCTTGACTATTACCAATAGTGCTGCAATGTCATGGAAGTGATATACTGACTTTATTTACTTTGGATATGTACCCAGTAATAGGACTGCTGGATCACATGGTAGTTATTTTGTTTAATTTTTGAGGAATCTCTATTTTGTTTTCCATAATGGCTATATGCAAATGTCCTCTTTGCTCTACTACGTTGACAGCACTTGTTATCCTTAGTCATTTTGATAATAGCCATTTTGGCTGGAATGAAATAAAATGATATCTCATTGTGGTTTTGGCTTACATTTCCTTGATGATTAATGATGTTGAGCATCTTTCACCTGTATCATGATCATTTGGATATCTTCTTCAGAGAAATATCTTTTTAGGTCTATTATCTAATGTTAGTAAGGTTATTTGCTTTTTTTTCTATTGTTCTTTTGAAATTCCTTATATCGTCTGGATATCAACCTTTTGCCATTTTGATGATTATTTCCTTGGCTATTTGAAAGTTTCTTAGTTGGTGTAGTCCCGTTGCATCTATTTTAATTTTCATTCCTGTGCTTTTCATGTCTTCTCCAAAATACCTTTGACCATTCCAATATCCCAAAGAATTTACCCCATTTTCTTTTAGCAGTTTTAATAGTTTTAGGTCTTATATTTAAGTCTTTAACTCCTTTTGAGTTGAGTTTTGTAACTGGAAAGATAGGATCTAGATTCATTCTTCACTTTTCTGCATGTGAATACTCAATTTTCCCAGCATCATTTCTTATAAAGGCTGTCCTATCTCCAATGTGTGTTCTTTATTCCTTTGTTGAAAATCAGTTTGTTGTAGACACAGAATTTACTTCTAGGCTCTCTCTGTTCCATTGGTCCATGTGTTTACCTTTATGCAAACATCATACTGTTTTGATGACTACAGCTTTTTAGTATATATTGAAGTCAGGTAGTGTAATGCCTCTTGATTTGCTGTTTTTATTCAAGAGAGCATGGTTGTCTGGGTATTTTTTGTGGTTCCATGTAAATCTTAAGATTTTCTTTCTATTAACCTAGAAGGTAACACCCACGCACAGGAAATCAATGTGAGTCAATGCCCTGTATAGCTATCCTTATCTCAACCAGCAAAACCCCTTGTTCCTTCCTATTATTGCTTATACTCTCTCTACAACAAAATTAGAGATAAGGGCAAAATAGTTTCTGCTGGGCATTGACGAGGGGGGGGGAGCGGGAGGGGGTGGAGTGGGTGGTAAGGGAGGGGGTGGGGGCAGGGGGGAGAAATGAACCAAGCCTTGTATGCACATATGAATAATAAAAGAAAAAAGAAAAAAAAAAAAAAAGCACTTTCACAAGTAAGATGCCAACACGAAATCATAGATCACAACAAGAAATCCTAGAACATAAAGTTACATTACATATAATGCTCACATGAGTCATGGTACTTTGAAGGAAAAAACCCTTGCACAAGTATTCACTGTGGATTCTGGTAAAGCAGTACATATGTTTTTATCTTCTAAATGTATGTTATCTTTCACAATAAAAAAATAATAATTAGAAATAATAACTTCTTGCTATGATTTAAGACAATCCAAACAAAAGAAAGCCAAAGACAGAAAAATAAAAACATTAAGTACAAATAATCATAATTTTGTGCTAAAGAAATGAGTGCTCTCATAAGCTATCAAGTCTATACCAAACATGAAAACTTATAAGCTTCGTTTAATAAACACTAACAACAAGATATAATCAAACACATCTTCTTGTCCTGACTATCCTCTTAAAGTTTATTCAGTGAGGAACAGTTTCCCTGTCACTGGATGAGCACTTCAGCAGGCCCAAATGCTTCTTTTTGTCAATGTTAAATAACAGAGAAGCCTGCAGTCGCTCCAGGTAAAAAAAAAAAAAAAAGATTTTCTTTCTATTTTTCTGAGTATTAGTATTTTAATGTTGAACTGTAGATAACTTTGAGTATTATGGACTCTTTAGCAATATTGTTTCTTCTAATTCATGAGCATGGGGTAATTTTTATGCATGTTTTTTAATTTCTGTCATAATTTTTTTCAGTGTAAAGATAGTTCTCTTTTTTTGGTTACTTTTATTCTTAAGTATGTTATTTTTTATTTTTGTAGCTATTGCAGATGAAACTGTTCTTGATTTCTTCAGATGAATTGCTACTGGTGTATAACAATATTACTGAAATTTGTATGTTGATTTTTGTATCCTACAACTTTGCTCAATATGTGTATTAGTTTTAATAGTACTTTTAGTGGACTCTTTGGGGGTTATGCAGTGACTATGCTTATTATTACTAATATTTCTACATCAAAATACTAACAATGTTTAAATACTTTAATAAGTACACTTTAAGGTTCATATTTTGAGCTCTTGTCTATTAGATACTAATCCTCTGACATAAGTAATTGTGCTGGATAAACTTTGTATGTATAATTAGTTTGTACATTCTCCCAATTTTAAGCATTCTGCTAAAAAGAGGGAATATTCATGAAATTGCTGTCTTTAAAAAATAAGTGAAAGAGATAAGCATTTAATTTGAAGTTCATTAGCACTGCTAATGTCCCTACCTGGAAGTAGGGGAGAGAAACACAAATACTTGATATTCTTAATTCTACAATTATACAATAATTGTATTTTGGAGTCAAAATAATACATTCATTATAGTGATTGCTAGCCTCAAAGTGCCAAATCCATACACAAAGATTGTCCTTAGGAAACACATTTTATAGTTGTATTCCACTTGAACCTTAGCATTTCCAATGCGTGTTTTGTTTTTGAATTGCATGCTCTCGCTCAGTCCTGCATCCTCCGCCACTGCAAATCTTTTTAAGTGCGAAAAAAAGAAAATCCACTGCATTTTAATGTTTGCCAAGAATATGTTTTATGATGTTGTGTTTGTCTCCTTTTAGGAGCAATATAATTTTTCCTAGTACAATGTAAGGAGTACATCTGGAAAGATGTATATTTTTAAAAGTTAATGAAAGGATAGTGAATGATTTCATTCAAATAGGTAGTATTAATTCTATAGTATGAGAGAAGTTTATCTTTCTGAGAAAAGAATTCTCAAGAACAGTAGTTCCACATAAAGATTAAATAATGAACATCAAAATATGATGGTGATAATGATAGAACAAGATAAAAACTGTGTTTTCCTTATTGCTTAATTTTTATAGTAAAAGAAGGTAATTTCATGTGTTCAAATTTATTATATGTAGATGTAGTGTTCATTAAACTGAAATTGACATAGTTACACGGGATATGCCTTGATTTTCATTAATTATTTGGAAGATTTAAAAATAATATCATATTCTATGTGACATAATTTTGTGGGGGTGGTACTGGAGTTTCAACTAAGGGCTTCATGCTTGCTAGGCAAGCCTTCTACAACTTGAACCAGTCCTCCAGCTCTCTATGTGACTTATATAACTGGATCAGTACACATTTATGTGCCTGAATTTTTGTATTTTCTATTACATTTTTGTTCAGCAAAAGACACACAATATTATATATTATGCAAACAAAGTTTCTCAGGGCTTTGAATAGCAGGGGAGTGGGGGAATTAGTTCATCTTATAGCATGCTTTAATTTAAGCAGCCAAATAAAATAATTTTATGTCATTTTTAACTCTTTGGAAAGAGTATTCCTTGGTGCTGCATCACGTATTCTATGTACCAACTTACAAATGTCTACTATGAAGCTGTAGTAAATATCAATGAATAATATTATCTCATAAAAGTAATTGAAGTAGATATCTATTTAAAAGTATTTAATTAGAATTTTATATTAATTAAATTAAAATAACTATAAATGAATTTATAATTCTTCAATTTTATATTTATATTATAAAATAGAAGATTGAGTGAGATTGTGGGTTAAATACTCAGCACTTTCCCTTATTTCCACAAATCTGAAAGGAAACCTCAGTTATGTGGCTCTAAGAAGGTGGTGGTGATGTGGACAGGAAAGGGAGGGCACTAGTAAACAGAAGACAGAGAACAGGGGAAATCCAGAAATAGTGACCTTCAAATTTGTAAAAGAAACATTTTACATAGAGTGCTAAACAAAATAGTCAGGAAACAGGAGTGTCCTCCCAACAAAGCTGCAGGCAAAAGAGGAAAGAAAACCCCTCCTCAGAAGACCCCACAGGTGCAGGAGCTTCATACAAACAGCTGGTACTCTGAAAAAAATCGAACTTAAGACAGAAAATCTGGGTCCCACGCAGCAAGCACACCCACTATGGAGAAAAGGCCCAGGTTAATTCATGAGAACCCAGTAAACTAGTTGGAACTGAGACTCAAGTTCATGGGACACAGGATTACAAGGGGGCAGGTTACAGGCAGGAGCTGCTGATCTGGAGTGAGTGATTCCTTGGCTGTCATGAGCCCTACTTTCAACGTGGCATGAATTCAGTGGGAAGAGAATGAAGAGTTGGTGGGAGCCTGAGTGACTTGGATATCACCACAGGTCAAGTAGAGAGACTGCCCTGAATCCACAGATTAAGGAAGGATCCCAAGTGAACTGGGATTTTGGGAGTCACTTGTCACCTGAAGCCAGGAGTGGAACTGTGGCCAACTTGCACACTTTCTGGCTTCCTACTGTGCTGGGGACACTGGGATCAGGTCTTGCAAATGCTGGGTGAGTGCTCTGCCAATAAGCTACATCCCCAAAGCAGACAACCCTCACTGGTCTAATTTGTTTTGGATTTCAAATTAAAAAATAAGTTTATCATGGAGTATGCTTTAGTACAGACAGACAAATAAAAAATATGGTATGTCATGCTTACACTTTGTAAAGAATATTTCTTGACTCACACATTCTTTGTATCCATTTGTAAATACCTGCTATGAAGGTGGAGTAAACATTCACTGAATACTATCATTTTGTAATTGTATTGGAGTAGATATCCATTTAAATAAGATTTATTTGGGATTTTATATTTAATTATAATATAAATTTTATGAATTACCTATTTAACAATATAAAAAATTGATTTAACTGATAAAATTGAAGTTTATATTTAAGTGAATATATAGCTTTAAAGTTATTAAATGGCACATCCTAAAGAAGTCCAATAATTGTCTCTTAGAAAGGACTTGGTTAAATATGAAGTCTTGACATTTTAATTCCATACTTTACAAAGCAGTTATATAAAGAGGCATGCTTTATAATAGAATAATTATAGTCAAAACAGAAAATAATTAAATACATGTAAGTCTTGGCACAATATCACTGTATTTTAAACTCTTTCCATAATTTATTTATAATATAAAAGTCATCTATCTTGCTAATATAATGTCATTAAGTAGAATTTTACTGCGTTATCTTTTCTTCTTATTTTTATGTAGAGTTGGGGTGCTTCTATTTGTATTTGTGCCTTTAAATTGTGTACCATAGTGGTATATGTATCTTAATAATTATTCTGCATTTGTTCATGAATAAAATTAAACTATCATTAGCAGAGTTACAAAATTGTGATTATTTAAAATTTTGTGTGTATGTGTAATTCTAAAATTTTATATAATTGTTGAATAATTTTAATGATAAACCATTGCCATGAATGCATTTGTAGGACATCTCTCATATATACATATACTTATATAGGTATCTATTAACTTATATTTCCTTGTTTCTCTGAGTCATCTTGTGAGGGTTTTGTCCTTTCACTAAAATAAGCAGAATAACTAAGAAAGGGAATTAAATTGGTATCTACATCTTAAATATAAATATGTTATTTGTGAAAAAAATTTAGTGATTTTAAAATTGGAGGATTGAATCCAGGGCATTGTGCATGCTAGGCAAGCACTCTACCACTTGAGTGCTCAACGTTTTGCTTTTGTTTTTTTTTGTCTTTCCACTGACTTTGCCTGGGCTGGCCTTGAACTTGCAATCCTCCTCCCTTGACCTCTGGAGTTGCAGGGATTATAGACATCGAAAACCATGCCCAGATTCAAAATGATTTTGATCAATATGTAATTGTTCATGTTTATGTGGGACAATGTGCTGTTTCAATATATGTATGCATTTTAAAATGATCAAATAACGGCAGCATATCCTTCATCTCAAACATTTATCATTTCAGCAATAAAAAGGATGCAATCCTGTCATTTGCAACAATATGGATGCACAAGGAAGATATTATGTTAAATGAAATAGGCCAGATACACAAAGACAAATATCACTTACCTCACTCATATGGAATATTGAAATGGTTTTCAGAAAAGTAGAGAATAGAATAGTGATTACTGGGGAAAAGAGGATGGCAAAAGCTGGTCAACAGATACAATGTTATAATTACATAGCAAGAATAAGTTTGTATTTTGTTGCCCTATAGGGTGACTACAGTTAACAATAATATGTATTTTAAAATAGCTCTAAAGGAAAATTTGAATACCCTATCACAAAGAAAAATCATTTTGAAGGTTATTCTAAAAAAGCTAAAAGAATATAGGGCAAATCTTCCTGCAGAAAATATAGAATATCAACTTTAAAAACTCCAGAGTTTATTGAGCAGAAAATATTATATTCCAAGGTAGTGATGCATAAAGAAATTGCCCAATCACCCTTTTTTAGGGCAGTTGTTTTTATATTTGTTAATTTTGTGGCTTGTACATTTTAGTGACTTTCATCAGCTTTGTGATAAGGACCTGTGAAAAAGAAGAACATGCCTTCTGGAAATTATATCACTTACTAACCATTAAATGAGCTACAGCTCTTGACAAAAGATACCCCAGCTGTTAGCCAAGACAGCTTCGCCCCCATTTACCATTGATGGTAATGTGTTTTCCTTTGCTAAGCTGATATGTCTTTCATCACATTTCAGAATTCTAAGTGATAACACTAGTATAAACTCACAAGGAAATAATTATAGCTGATTACCTGCAAGGAGTACTTATTTAAAAGAAAACAATTTTCATTGGCAAATGTTCCCAAGGGTTTTTCTTTTAATATGTGACATTTCAATTTGTGGTTTCATAGATGAAATAAAATTCACTACTCTCTGTTAACATAGTTATCATAATAATCTCATCTTGATGTATTTATGAAGCATATACATTCATGTAAACAACCATTTCCCTGAGACCTAATACCATAAAAAGCTCTTGTGCTCCTAGCTATGAAGTGACAAGCCATATGTTATACAACAAATAATCACTAAGCACTTAGCTCTTAATCCTGAAACACAAAACAAAAATGTTTTATAGCTTATATTCCAATAATGATAATATATTTGTGACATCATGGTAATGACACATTACTGCCTTCTGTAAAACACTTCTTTCTCATTAACTTATGCCACCAACGAGGGTGATATGGGTGAGAATTATTTCAAATGTATCTGAAAAGAATTGATGGATACTCTCAACGGCATTTCTCTTAACCTTAGTGAAGCAGAGACAAGAAGGATGGTACTTACAGGCTTGGCGTGGGTGGATGTGTTAAGAGGTGGTTTTAGAAATTACTTTAGACAAGGTAAATGAAAAGTAATTGAGTTGCCAGCAAGGATGTCTACTTCTAAAAGGAAGGATAAGAAATGACCCTCAAAGAAGGCTTGATGAGGAAGTAAAGATAAGAACAATGCTGCTTATCACTTCCACAAACAAAGATGCTAGAGCCCACATTGATCTATTTTTGTGGAGATTCCTTTATAATCACTACATTGAAAAACTTTATAAGGTTGAAGGATCATTTCTTTATTTTGACTTTATACAGTAAAAAATAAGCAAAGAGAGTCACAAAGAGACTAATATTCCTTTGAGTAATGTATACTCACTAGAAAAAAAACCATTCAATTCAATCTCTTCTAACCTCCATTCCTAATGAGAAGATGATATTAACCCTCTGTCCTTTCAGAGAAATCAGTGAATCTCCTTTGGAAGAGGTAGACCTTATACAACTTTTCAAACATTTTCAAGAGTACTAAACTGAGTTTGGAAGTAGTCTAAGTATGGGGCCCTGTGCTCTTGCAATAGTTGCACATCTATAAACCTGATGTGTCAATAAAGTCTAAAAGGTAAAGTTATTCAAAGTGTACTATGAACTTAAAATAGAAAGAAAAACCAGTGAATAAGTAGAGTACATTTGATCATTTGTAAATAAACAGTGTAATTTTAAATAACTAACAAGGTAAAGAAGAAGGCACATGGGAAAATAGATACCATATTTATATTTTTTCATGCAGAAAATTATATGCATATAAACTTATGCAGTCAACCACACATGAACAGAGCATAATGTCACAGAAAGTATTGATACTTCACAGCATAGAATCATATAAGCTAAAATAAAGAAAATTATAGGATTAGTAATGCAGAGACCAGTAAAGAAATTGATAGATGTAAAAATCCATTAGATGACTTTTTTCTTTTATGCCATTTCAATTTGGAGAATATGATATAGAGAAATTAAAAGCTAGATTTCAAAAGGGTAAGTAAAGATAAAGGATTTTAGAAGGGGACTCCATATTAGCTTCTCTAACTTTCAGGAATCATCTATTGGTGATTGTGTATTTTTTTACTATTGTGCTGAGTGGGGGTACATTGTGGGATTTACAAAAGTTCTTATAATGTCTAAAATATATCATATTTGAATTCACCCCCTCTACCACTCTCCTTTGTTCTCCCCCATTACTGTAGTAGTTTCAACAGGTATCATTTTTTCATTTACATACATGTGTGCACACTTTTTGCACCATATTCATTCCCCTATCCCCTTTCCCCTCCATCTCCCCCCTCCCACTGGTACGAACCCCAACCAATGGGCAGGACCCATTCCACCCTTCTGTTCTCTGATTTTTGTATAGAAAAATGAAAAAAGAAAAAAAATGTCATTCTTGCTTGTTTAAGACAAAGGTAGCTACACAGGGAGTTTCCTTGTAATATATATATATACATATATATATATATATATGTGTGTGTGTGTGTGCATTACAATCCAATTGGTATATATATATACATATATATATATGTATTACAATCCAATTGGTTGATCTCCTCTATTTTTCTTTACTCTACCTAAGTCCTTTTCTTATGGTGATTTCAGCTGGTTTAAAAATTCTATATTCATTCTTATATAGAGAATATATAAACTATATTCATGTTCTTAGTTTCCTTCTTTTACCCTACCCATCTTGTATAGGACCTCCCCTGTGGGTGACCTGTTTTTCTTAATATTGCTGCATTGAATTAGGTCTATATTTCACATATGAGAGAAAAGGTGGCTTTGACCTTCTGAGCCTGCCTAACTTCACTTTAGGTGATGCTCTCCAGTTACATCCATTTACCTGCAAATGATAAAATTTAATTCTTCTTAGTGGTTGAGCAGATGCCACATTTAAGTAAATCATAGAGTATATGAAGCATGATTAAATGTGCATGTAGCTAAATCACAGTATGAAAAATATAGCCTTAAATTAATAGATGGGAAAATAAAAGTTGAATCAGAAAAGCTAATTATCAATCTTTAATGATATTTAGAAAAATAAAAGCAAACATATCTCTCAAAATAAGAAAATGATAGGAGAGATACAAGATGGAGGTTAGAATAGAGAATCAGAATTCCTGAACTCCTTGACTCCAGAAACCACTTCAAGACATGGGAGTTATACTTGGGTAATTCTGACTGCTTCTAGCCAAATTAATAACCTCCAACACATTGAGTGCACATGAAATTCAAGAACTGAACCTTAAAACAGCCTTTAATTGCACCTAATAGGCAGGAAAATCTTGGTGCAGCACAGCCAACAAAAAAAGCCCTAGGCTGTTTCACCCACACACACATACACCTCTTTTTTTTCCCCTCTCAATAAGGATAGGATAGAGCATCAATCAAAATTAAACTCTATGACGTACTGGACCCTTAACCCATAGAAAGCCTACCTATGCCCCACTGTACTGAGCTCAGTCCCCGGAAGTGTCTGCCTTGAGAAGAGCAACACACCATTTCTCCCCACTGACTAGTTTCAAAGCTGCCTGTGTGAACCTACAGACCCAACACATGAGCAACATGCACCACATGCACAACCCTACCCACTCCCTGGGAACATAATCCAGCACAGTCCCTGTGGAGATTGAACACCCCCCAAACAAAACTGAAAACCAAAAGCAGCAATTGTAATCTAACACTGACAGCAGAGGTGGGGTGGAATGCTGAACCTGCCCCAGAGAATGGGGGTGGGGCAAGGAGCCAAACTCTCAGTGAACTAGAAAAAGCAACAAAGGCTGAGAATGGGGGTGGAGCAACAAGCCAACCTCCCAAAGCAGGGACATGGTGGATGGCTGAGCTAGTCTCATGGGACTGAAGGCTATACTCAAAACTAAATTGCCCCACCTTGCTGGGGGAGGAGCTGACCAGACAGAGTTGCTGAAAACAATAGACCTAACCATCTTGCACTAACTGTCAGCCAGTTACCTCAGATCCCAATTACAACCTGCCCTGCAGACAGAAGGAGCAAAATACTGCTCACAAGCCAGTCGCCTGGTGAGAACACTTAAGGGCTCCTACTTTCAATGGATGGCCCATAAAACCAAGAAAAGCAGAAAAAAGAAAAAAAAAAAAAAACATTCCAGCCATCTCCACATTAAGCTGTGTGACAAGAGGGTCAACACCCTTCCCCACAAAGCCCAGAATACCAAGCACCAACACTAAGATTGGACACCAATGGAATAAGTTCAGAACTTTTACTGAGCAGACTGAACTTTTTGTTGTTGCTGTATGTGTTTTTATTTTTTCTACATTATTAACTTTACTATCACTATTTTCTTATCTCTATTTCCATCCCCTTCATCGTCCCTCTTTTTCTTGTGCTATAATTCATTGTTCTCCCTTGCAGCTAGCTACTCTTTCTGGCACCTCTCATCCATTCTCTCCCCTGTCTTCACCTCCCACTCCTATCCTTCCCCACCCTGTCACCACCCTACCCTTCCCTCCTACACACTCTCACCTACTGACTAGTCTACTGTACCAACTGTACATACCCACAGTCCCCCTGAAATCCCTGACATAAGCACTCTCTACTACAATAGTGGAAATACACTTAAACACACACAGGGCAACAAAACCCAGTAGCTCCCATACTTCTTCTCCCACCCCCCTTTTTTTGCCCTCCCTTCTAGTGCCACCTTTACCAATTACCCACATTTCTATCTCTAGCCAAAAATCCATTATCCCCTAACACTCACTGTTTATAGATATTATCACCAAGGGGTCTTATATATAGTAGGTAATCAACTGGTCTGGCATTGAACATGTGAATTTGATATTGCTAATTTACACCTCTAGTCCATGGACAGAAATAGCACATCAACCTAGCAAACAGCTAAGTTAGTCACAACACAAAAATTAAATCAAGGGAATGAAAACAGGCAATTAAAACCACCAACTTGTCAATCAGGAACACAGTTGCACAGCACTGAGTGGAACAATGGGGAGAAGAAGGGAAAGAAACTATACTCCTCAAAAAAAAAATTCAATGGACACTTTAGTGGGAAGTGAAGAAAATGGATACCCAGTTCCTGACCCCAACAAAACAGTAATAAATGTCTCTAATGAGCCCAGTGACACTCACAAAAATCCCTCAATGGGGAAATCATGGAAGAAATCACAGAGAAACCCATGGAGAAGATACCAGACATGGTTAATGACAAAGTACAAGAGGTACACAAGAAATTTCAATACACCACAAATAAAGAACTTGGGAAAACAAAGAAACAACTAAATGAACTTCAACAAATGCCAAAATGAAATAAAGGACACTATAAAGAGAGATATATGAAATAAAACAACAAAAAATATAAAATAGGAGTTGATCAAAGATATGTAAAACCTCAGGAAACAGAATCAAACAGAAATCCTGGAAATATAAAGACCCTTTACTCAAACACAAAACACAGTGGAAGGCCACTCTCACAGACTAGAACAAGTGGAAGACAGATAAAATAGAAATTAAAGAAAAAAAAAAGAACTCTTAGTCAAACAACTCAAGAACTGTGAAAGGAATATGCAAGAACTCAGTGACTCCATCAAAAGACCAAATTTGACAATCATAGACATTGAAGGAGAACAGGTACAAGTCAAACATATGTAATATATTCAATAAAATAATAACAGAAAATTTCCCAAACCTAGAGAAAGATTTGCCCATTCAGGTACAGGAAGCCTCCAGGACACCAAACAGACTTGACCAAAATAGAACCTCTCCATGGCATATTATCATTAAAACAACTAGCACAGAGAACAGAGGAAAAAATATTGTAGTCTGTAAGAGAGAAAAACAAATAACATACAAAGGTAAACCCATAAAAATAGCAACAGATTCCTCTATAGCAACCTTAAAAGCAAGAAGGGCATGGAGTGAGGTATTCCAGGCACTGAATGAGAATAATGTAGCCTTAGGGTACTTTATTCATATATTTACCATACGATCCAGCAATCCCACTCCTAGGGATATACCCAAAGGAATGTGACTCATATTACTACAAAGGCACCTGCACACCCATTTTTATTGCAGCAGTATTCACAATAGCCAAGTTATGGAAACAGCCAAGATGTCCCACTAGCGATGAAATGATTTAAAAAGGTGGTATTTATACACAATGAAATTTTATTTAGCCACAAAGAAGAATGAAAGTTTGTTATTTGTAGAAAAATGGATGGAACTGGGGAACAACATTTTGAATGAAGTTAATCAGGCTCAGAAGGTCAAAAATCACATGTTCTCCCTCATATACAGATTATAGACCTAAAACAAACACAGCAATATTATTGGACATGGGTCACACACTAAGGGGAAAATGAACGTGGGAGGAACAGGGAAAGGGAAGGAAATCTAAAACTTGAATGTAGTTGATGTGTTCACTGTATTGGAGGGAATACAATAATCCTTTTGAATCTACTATGGGAAGGGGACTAAGAAGTAGTGAAGAGATCAGGTAGAGATGAAGGAATCTGGGTTGTAATACACATGCACATGGAAACAACACAAGGAATCTCCCTGTACAGCTCTCTTCATCTCAAACTAGCAAAAATGTTATGTTTTTCTTTTTATCTTATATGTTTTTTTCTTCAACAAAATCAGAGTACAAGACAGCAGAGCAGGTTCTGCACAGAGACTGGGGATTAGGTAGCCCAAATAATGTATATACATGTAAGTAATTGTAAAAATGATAAAACAAAATTTAAAAAAGAAAATAAAAATGAGTAGGATTAATTAAATAAAAAGCATTAAATATGTAAAATCAAATAAGCCCTAATTTTCTTATTTTGTAAGTTTAATAAGTTGATGTTTCTAATAGGATGCTAATGTTCCTTCAAACAATTTACAAAAAAAAATAGACAATTTAAATAGTCCAATATCTATAAAGAAAATTAATGTGTTAATAAAATTCTTCCCACAAAGAAAACTTGAGTATATATCATCTTACTGATAAAATCTAAAGAATATCTAAGTCAAATACTGAAGAACATACTATATCCTTTATAACTGTTCACAATGTAGCATCATAAAAAGAATATTTATGAAAAGGAAAATGTACAACCAATCTCTGTGTAAGTAACTTATGCTAAAATCTTCAAAAATTATTTAAATTCACTGTAAAGAAAAATCTTTATTGATGGACATCAGTTAAATTATATAAATAGACATTTTAAAGCTATTATTAAAATTTTTCCCAAAAGAGAATAAAATGCAAGGATTTATTGTTATCCAAAAGTACAGATGGAGGCAACTTGATATTGATGCAAACAAATTATAAAATCAGTAGAACACTATAATATTGAAATCTACACATGTATAATCACCTGATTTATAAAAGAATAGTAACATAGCATGTCATGAATCTGAGAAAAATGAAAGTTGCAATATATAATGCTTAGTAAATTAGATTCAGTTAATTTAGATGGACTATATAACTGTAAATAAACAATTTCATACAATTTATGCTATAGCACAACAACCAATTTATACAGATTATAGAATCAAATATGGTAAGTAGGAAGATATTCTAGAAGTTGACTTGAGACAGGAAAAGAACCTTGAGTTATAAAAAGTACAATCCACAGAAGAGTTGTATATGTAAAATTACATTAAAATTAAGAGTTTCTTTTCATGAAAATGAACTATTAACTGAGTGACAAGTCAAATCACAGTGCAGGAGATATTGCAAATATATATATATATTTCCAGATATATATATATCTGGAATATCTTAGGTATTATTTTTTACTCCAAATTAATGAAAGAAAAAATTCATTTCAATAGAAAAATGGTGTGTGACATTTGCATAGGCACTTCACAATAACTGCTTTTTCAATGTGTATATATATATATACACACACACACACATATATATATTTCTCAAGCTCATTGAATGCTGACAAAAAAGATTAAATGTGGAGCTTTTGGAATTGGAATTATCATATATTGCAGATATAAATTTATATAATATTTTGGCAATTATTCACCAGCATTTATTACATCTTAAGATATCCAAATGCTATGATTCAGGACTGAATATGGTTAGCTTCTAGGACAATCTGCTCTCAGGTCTCTGTTGGACTGATTGAGATTTTCTTAGAGATTCCTGAAGTTTTAAACTGTTTCTTTTTCCTGGTAGCACACCTGCATTGTGTTCTAATGGCTTTCCTTGCACACTCTTCCTATATTGTGCACAGGTGCTTTACAGCTCCCCAAATCTTTCAAATTTCTGTGAATCAATCTTTCGTTCCTGAGGTAACCAAGTCAATATGCTAGCTTAAGAGTTTTGATAATAATAATCTCTCTACAATTTAAAACCTATGCTGCAAAATGCATATAGAAGTTTCCTCTAGTTCATGAAGCAGTCTAAGCACTAATAATATCATTCACAAAAAGAATTATCACATACTTTGACAAATTTTAGTTGCAGAATTATTATTTTCATTTTTAATTTTCATATAAATTGACTGTACAAATTGCTAAAATAATTTTCTAAGACATTTCACTGTAGTGCTGAATAAAAATAGTCCATTGTTCTAGCCATGAAATTAGTCCATTTCCTAACATTGGTTTGAAAGAAAATTTATATTCACAGTAAATTGATGTAATTGCAGAAGTAGATATATTCAGGTGTCCTTGACCCAATTATATCCAAAATGCATAATTATCTTGGGACATTTCCAGTGGTCTAGAGTGATTATTACTCATCACTGTGAAAAATATTGAAATGCCCACTCAGGTTACTGGTAGCACACTTTGATATTAAAATACCTGATAAAATTAGCTCATAGCAACAAATTGAAAAGGCAACTTATCTGTCTAGTGCCATCACTGGAAGTTTGATTCTGCAGTCACTGTGGATATTTGACAAAGAAAAGCTACTCTTTAGTAATAGAGAATAGGAAATGAGAGAATAGATGACACTTCTTTGGAGGGATTCTTAATTAAAGGAAAATATTTTTCATTACATAAAACTGTTGATCATTTTACATCCTAACTTTCATCAATGAAATATTTGCATTAATTTACATTATTATATTAATTTTCAAATTTATGTATTATATGCATATAATAACAATAAATATATAAATAACATATATTTACTCTATAGATATAAATATATAAATATTATAATTATAAATATATAATAGATTATGCAAAAAATTTAATTTAACCTTTGTCACTGTGAAACAACAAACATTACTCTTATTTTATTTGTATGTCTTCTATCTTATATGTTTATACTTTGAGCAGGAAAATGGTGTGATCTGATTGATGTATTCATCTTAGAAAATCTAAACAGCAGACAGTAATAAAAGTGGTAGATTTAGTAGGTATCTGTTACTGTAGATAATGTAGTCCATAGATGGGTATCAAAATGATGTGGAAAATTTATTTTGGATACATTTTAAGTTATAATGCCAATCATGTTTATGGTTTGTATTAGACACTTCTTATATGTAAGTTAGTGTCCTCTCCACTGGCTTCTAGTCACCACTGTTTCTTCTTACAACCACCTCTGCAATAACCAATGTTATTTATCATGAGAATTATGTCATCCATCTCTGTCTTTCCACCTGGATTTTTCCCATGGATGTTGAAATTTGTAATAGTTGAGGACCCGTATCAATTTCTGTGCATAAACATTCTATACTTGTTGGGTAGTTAGTGACTTATGGGTAATGAAGGGTGCAAGATAAATGGTTCTTACTTTCTATCACTGAGTTAGGCTATCCTTTCTGGGAAAGACAGTCTAGGTCTAAGCTAGTTGACAATAACTTTTATGACTAAAATTTATTTTTTAATTGTTCTGCATGACCTAAACTTTAATAAAAAATAATGGGAAAATATATCTGTAATTCATCTAAATTAAACAGAACCACTAAGAAACATGCACAATTCCTTTTACAAAATTATTGGTTACATTTTGATATCTTTGTACATGTGTAATTTAAACCTAGATTACTCACTTCGTTAAATACTAATGAAGAGTTCCTTTCTGTTGGTAAGTAGGTTGATGGAAATCTTGTCATTCAGTGCTATTCTAATTAATAATTTTTTAATTTATGTGCAAATTAAATAGGTGCTCATGGAAGGTGGATTATGAGAAATGCAATGATTGTTGGTACTTGAATGATACAACACTAAGTATAAGGATTTTTGAAATGAGCTTGCTTCCATAAAATGTATTAGAAGCTTAACAAAAGAAAGGAAAGGGTAATAAAGAATAGTCAACTGGTAACTCAATGTACAGGTTAAAAATCTGATGATGTCTGAATATATTCCAAGAAGTATTATATGCCTTGTAAATACAGGGAAAACTGTGCTTTGCTTCAAGCCCAGCATCTCCTTGCAATAGTGGCAAACCTTCAAAAGGAGACAGAATGTACAACAACTAATCTATAGCACATTGCTTGAAGAGGATGGCAGATACACGTGAAGCCTCTGAGCATACTGTAAGTAAGCTGGAGAAAAGATGATGTATAAGTTTTGTCAAAGTCTGTCTCACAGGTAGTCCAATATTTCTCAGAAATTCACCTGGTCATCATTTTCCTAGTTTTTGTTTCAGTGTAAGGAATTCTGAGAAATTGCAACCTTTGTATTGATTCCCTGACTTCTCAAGTGTGAAATTATGGTAGGACAAGCTCCTGATGTAGTTAAGATTGTGTATTAGATGATTGAAAGTAAAGTCTCTGAAGTTTTCTTTAGTCTAGTAGCTTAGTGATACCCTGATAACTTGTCCTTCTCAAGTGAAGAACAGATTATTGTACTTTATAATTCTTAATAAAAAGCAGAGTTTATGGAAGGCTTTTTGAAATTTTCAACTCATGCATTGAACTTGAGAATGCTATTGAATTTCACTTATTGAGGTATTACAAGATTGCTCTTTCAAAAAAGTATAGAGCTAGAGGGTTCTGTAGCAGCATCTGTCATGGATGCTGTTCTTAAACTCCAATATATGTCCAAAAATATTTAGCAGTGCTAAAGGTATCTGTGCTAGAAGTAGGTCCTGTATTGTCTTGCTATCAGCTACTAATTGTTCTTCATGGACTTGGGCTGGTTTGTAAGTGGTACAATGAACCACCTGAGTGGTCCATGTTCAATGTTACCTGAAGGACCATGAAAAACATTGCCCACATACTTTGTATGGCTAATCTTGAACTGTGTCATTGTTATCGCCCAACTATTAACTTTAGTTAATCTACAATAGATGAACTGAGGAGTTGGAAAGGGAAACAGAGGGTAGATTGTACCTCTTTTTCTCAGATGTGATGAAATTGTACAATTTCTAATAGAACTTCCTTCTGAAAGTAAGTAAGCAGTAGCATTTAATAGGGGCCTACTTGATAAAAACAATTTTCCTATCTCTCTTGCCCTTCATGATTCACTTTTATTCTTTACTTCTTAATAAAATTGCAACACATAATAGTTTTGCCTCAGGCTCTGCTTGCTTCAGAACCCAGTGTAAGACAGGGATTGAATGTGAAACTTGATGATGACAGAAAACAAGATAATGCAGAGGTTTACTATGTGTAGGTAATTGAGTGAAAATAGTGCTATTTTCTAAGATGGGAAAGACTTGGAGAAGTGTAAGATTTGAGATACCAACTATTCATTTAGTTTATTCTTCTGAAAGATCAGGATTTAGACATTGTAAAGTCTGGGACACAGGTTATGATCCCAATTTTTTTGAGTGAGATAGTTGCAATAGAATCCTACATTTCTAACATTTCATTGCAATGAGAGATAAAGATTAATGAAAGCACACTTGAGAGTCACGGAACTCCTCCTTGCAAAGATAGATCACACCATTGGGGATCAATGCAATCAGTGATACTTTCAAGAACTTGGATGATGAAGGTCCACTTAAACATTTTTGCATCCCCTATTTAATTTCTTCAGGAAGGAGATGTATCCAATTTTGAAAATAAAAGCAGTTGCTGAATTAAATTATCTATGTAATTTTAAGAGGGATTCATTTACTGAAGCCAATCAATACTCAGAATGCAGTTAAAAATTGGCAATTTTTTCCATAGCTTAAGTGCAACATAGGTTTATTCTTAACTAGAAGTGAAGCAGTGGGTGTTTGTGACTGAAGCCAAGGGATACATCTTATCTTGATCTCTTTGTGAAAGTCTAGTCCATCTCACTATCCTGCAGAATGTCATCCTAGTCTAAAAATTTGTTTCATTATTCTACATGGAGATCTACAGTGGAGATAGGGGGTGACCATGTGTTCTATTTTAAGTAATATGTCTGCCACACTGGGGAGAACATACTATATTTCTGGTAGCAATTATGCATTAGCTAAGGTAATGTATAAGTATTACAATAATGATTTCTCAAACTACAGTAGCAGTTTCTTTCTTTCCTTTGTTATAGTCTGGAGGTTAGTAATGGAACAGTTGAGAACCACCATAGAAAACAGAAGGCAAATATACTCCTGGGCTCTTAGCTTGCTATGTGTTTCCTTCAATTCCACCCTCTAATAGTTTCAGCAGTTGCAGAAACTTAAGCATCTGAAGTCTTTCAGGAAAGATGATGACAATCTATTAGCTTAGCTAAGCAAATCAATTAAAGCCTGCTATTTTGTTTGGGAAGTAGCCTGGTTTCCTCTGTGGTCAGTGTTCACTTCCTTCTGCTCACATGCTGAAGCCCCAACCAAAGCCTTTCCTATATTCTTCACACTTGACTCAATCTCTGTTCTACTGCCTCTGGTCTGCCTATCTCCAATAATAGTGCATAAAAATCAATGCAGCCATGGACCAGCAGTTTCATCTGGGACTGATGTTCTTCTTTCTCCACTCTACCCTAGGACGTAGGTTATTGAATGAAACCTAGGGGGTCAGTCATCTGCATGATTGAAGTTGACCACTGCCACATTCTAAACCATAAAATGGGAAATGAGGGGGGAAGAACAAAACAATTTCCTCTTATTCAAGGAAAATGGAATTTGCCCAACTCAGTTACACTCAGTCTATTGATGAGTATTTATTCCTATGAACTCTATTAGCTACAAGAGAGGCTTGGAAAGGAAATGCTTGGCTAGGCAGCCACATCCTCACATAAATGTTTTTTTCCAACAGAAGAGATGAAGAACAGATTTAGAGTGATCAGCTAATTGTCACAACTAGGGATGTTTTAAGAGGAAGTAAAATTGCATTTTAGGGTATGGATACAAATTGGGTTTCAACTTTCTAGTCAATTATAATTAATTGGTAACAACTGCCCAGCATTTTTTGATGGGAGGAAATGCTATTTTGAATAGTTAAAAATACATATGAGGAGTATATATGTGTGTGTGAGACTGGAAGAATTCTAGTAAAACAACCTTGTGGTCAAGACTATAGATGGGGAATTGTACAAGGGAAAGCTCAGTAGAATAAGTTAAGCGATGGTAGCATGCATGAAGAATGATTATTTAATGTGTAGTAATGATATGGAATACTTTATATACGTTACCTCTGACTTATACTATGCAAAAGAAATATCATTTTCCTTACTTTGTCAGTGAGAAAGTTAAGGTACAGGAAGTTTAATTAATGAGTTAAAAGCTACAAATGATAAATGAAATAGTTGAGTCCTATTGTGGACTGCATATTTTTATATCAGAATTTGTATACTGAAATCCTAACCACCAATGTATTTTGATGAGGCCATGACTGTGGGTCCCCCATGAATGGAATCAGTGTACTTATAAGAAGAGACATAGACAACATGAGAGGTTTCTTATTCTGCTCTCTCTCTCAATGGATATCACAAAACCAGGAAGTAGGCCCTTACCAGATGCCAAATCTTCAGGAGACTTGACACTGCCTCCATAACTGTGAAAAAGAAAATATCTATGTTTTAAGCTATTCAGCCTGTGGAATTTCATGGCAGAAGCCTAAGCAGAATAAGCTAGTGCCAGCCTTCATGACTTAACATCAGTGAATTTAACTATTTTCCTTAACCCCACCTCCTGCAGTTAATGCACTGAGCCCTTTCAAAGAGTGATGAGACAAGAAATGCACATAAAAGAAAATTCATCCCTTTAAATGGAACAGACATAAAAAAAAACACCTTTATACTAAGCATGCTTGCTGTCTATTTGTTTCTTCCAAATTGACTGTCATTTAAATTAACTTTCTACATCCTCAGTGGTCCTTCTTGATCCTTTTCTTAATATAGCTTAAAAATCCATATGGAGATTTAAAGGAGCACAGAAATAACCAGCTTTCTATTTTGTTGAATAAATTTACAATCTTGTCAATGTAGCCATAATTCTCTTGTGAGTCTAAGATCATGGCATTTGTAGCTATAATAAAGAATAAGATCTGTTGAATAGTAATGTTTTTTCAGTACATTTACAAAGGAATAGAAAATTAATAAACTGGGCACAACACAGAACTATGTTAGTCTTTAGCAACTTAATGAATTTATAAATTACCTTTTTCTGACAAAGTCAAATAATTTCTTGCTGATTCATATAGTTATTTAAAAGAGAGCTAGTGAGAAGTGAGAACTCTGAAGGCCTTTTCTGACATTACATTAAATTAGTAAAAGTCAGAATGATTACTTGTTAATGGTGGGATTTTCTGGAAAGAGTTTTCTCATATTTTTTTCAGCATATGGAACAAACTGCATCCTGACCATTGCCACACACACACACACACCTCACTAGAGTCCAGATTAATTTTAACCCAGATTAAAATTAGGGAAGAAAATTTCTTTTGTATTAATAATTTTTTTAGAGGATTCCAAGATGATGACTAGAGGGAGGAAGCAGAAAGCCTGCTTCCTAAAGCAAAATCTTGGAGAGATGCTGGAGATACACCTTGCAGAAAAAAACCACCAAGAAGAGGCAAAATTCTGACTCCCACACTCCCAGCCTGTGCCTAGCATCCCCACTCCAGGAGGGCTCTTGAGCCACCAGACGCCAGCGCCTAACCTGCTTGGGAGAAGCAGACCACCAGGTGAGCTAAGCAGCACACAGTACTCCCACAAACAACCCTGGGCAGGTCAGCATAGCCCCCTGGACAGACTGACTCCCACCCAGGAAAAAAAAAGAAAAAAATAAACTGAATAACAAAAAAGCAGCTGAAAAAAATAAAAAGACATGTAGCAAAGAAGGTGGGGGACCCTGAGCTACGGAGAGTGGGGAAGGGGCACTCCTTCACAGAACTGTAAATAAACAAGCTGGCCGGGGAAGGCAGGAGTGGTGACACCTCCCCCAATGTACTTGGAGAGGGGAAGGCTTGTAACAGGGGCTGAAGTGTGGCAGGCTTCACCGGAGAGTGGGAGAGGGGCTCTTCACCATGTGAACTCTAAATAAACATAAAAAGACTGCAATTGCAAAAGGTGGGTAGGGCTGTATACTGGAGAAAACTAAAGGGGCATGCATCCAGGAGAATGCTAAATAAAGTCTGCAGCAGCAGATGGCTGACAGTAGGAGGCAGGTGAGCTGCAGCCTCACATAGACATTTACAAAGCTGTCTCCAGACTCCTTTTTTTTTTTTTCTCTTCCTTTGATGAGACAACAGAAATAGGACTGGATGCTGAAGGACTAACTGAAACTGTGCTGATTTGAATTTGGGATTTTTTTTTGTTTGTGTTTTCTTTGTTTTTTGTTTTTTGCTTTTCCCCCTTTGATTAGAAAATGACAGAACTACTTCTCAGACACTGAGAAGTCTTCAAGACTGGAGGCTGAAGGAATACACCAAAATTATTAAGACTGAAACTTTATTGCATTTGAACTTGGGGATTTTTTTTATTATCCTCTCTCTGTCTCTCTAATGCCTGTTTAGCTCACCATTTAGTAGTACACTATCTCTCCCTGTTTATTTTTTTGGCTCTGGCTTTTGTGTATGTATGTGTGTGCATGTTTATTTGTTTTGTTTTTTTTCCTGTTTTCTTTACATTCTTTGCTTTCCCTCTCCTCTCACCCTTCCACTCTAGATATCACCATTGTTATTATTACAAGCTAGACAATACTGAATTACACACAGTACAGGGACAGTAACAATAGCAAGGGCAATGACAGGAAGATGGAAAAAAGAGGGAAACCATTTTCTCCCAAATAATAAATTAGTACAAGATCCAGAGGGAAATGAAGAAAACGGATACCCGGATCCAGACACCAAAAAATGAAGCTCACAAGAACAATATGAAAGAAGAAATCCTACAAGTAATCAATGAGAATTTTATAGAGATGATATTGGATATGGTCAACCAAAATGTGCAGGAGACTCAAGAAATTTCAAGACAACAAAAATAGAGAATCTGAGAAAGCACAAGAACAAATAAAAGAAACTATAGAAGCACTGTATAAACACCATAGTGAAAGAAAGAACAAAATAAATAAAGAGATAAATGAACTCAGGACAAAAATAGGCAATATTAAAGAGGAAGAGACTCAGGATATAGAAAACCTCAGAAAAAAGAATGAAACAGAAATGCAAAACAGAATGGAAAACCAATCCAGCATAATAGAACAAGCAGAAGACAGAATCTCAGAACTCAAAGATGAAATGGTAATTAAAGGAAAAACTGAAGAACAATTTGTTAAACAAGTCAAGACCTGTAAAAAGAAAATGTAAGAACTTACTGACTCCATCAAAAGACCAAACCTGAGAATCATGGACATTGAAGAAGGAGAAGATGTGCAAGAAAAAGAAATGCATAATATATTCAACAAAATAATTACAGAAAATTTTCCAAGTATAGAGAAAACTATACCCATACAGGTACAGGAAGCCTTCAGAATTCCAAACAGACCTGACCAAAATAGAACTACCCCATGACATATTATCTTTAAAACAACAAATACAGAGACTAGAGAAGGAATAATGAAGGCTGTAAGAGAGAAAAAACAAATAACATACAAAGGTAAACCCATCAAAATCACAACAGACTTCTCAACAGAAACATTAAAAGCAAGAAGAGCTTGGGGTGAGGTCTTCCAGGCACTGAATGAAAATAACTTCAATCCTAGGATACTCTACCCAGCAAAACTATCATTCAAAATAGATGGAGCAATAAAAGTCTTCCATGATAAGCAGAAGCTAAAACAATATGTGACCACAAAGCCACCACTATGAAAGATTCTTCAAGGGATTCTGCACAAAGAAAGTGAAACCCATTTTAACCATGAAAAGACAGGCAGCACCAAACCACAGGAAAAGAAAAAGCAATAAAGTAGAGAGTAACTGCAACTTAGGTACACACAGTCAAACCTTCAAACAACTAAGACAACTAAATGATAGGAATCACCATATACCTATCAGTACTAACAGGTAATGTTAATGGACTTAATTGCCCCATCAAAAGGCACCGTTTGACAAACTGGATTAAAAAAGAAGATCCAACAATTTGTTGCTTACAGGAGAACCATCTCATCGATAGAAATAAACATAGGCTTAGGGTGAAAGTCTGTAAGAAAATTTACCAGGCCAATGGCCCCCAAAAACAGGCAGGAGTAGCAATACTTATGTTAGACAAAGTAGACTTTATCTTACATTGATCAAATGAGATAAAGGACACTCCATACTTATTAAAGGGGAACTACACCAACAGTAAATAACAATTATCAACCAATTCCCTCTAAAATCAGGAACAAGGCAAGGATGCCCACTATCTTCACTCCTATTCAACGTAGTACTAGAATTCCTAGCCAGAGCAATTAGTCAAGAAGAAGGAATAAAGGAATACAAATAAGTAAAGAAACTGTCAAAATATCCCTATTTGCAGATGATATGATCCTATACCTTAAAGACACAAAAAACTCTACGGAAAAGCTCTTAGACACCATCAACAGCTATAGCAAGGTAGCAGAATATAAAAACAACATAAAAAAATCATTAACATTTCTATACACTATAATCATTTTTATTTCTATACAAAGTGAGAAAGAATATATGAAAACAATCACATTTACAATAGCCTCAAAAAAAAAAAAATCTAATACCTAGGTGTAAACTTAACAAAGGATGTGAATGACCTCTACAAGGAAAACTATAAACTTCTGAAGGAAGAGATTGAGGAAGACTATAGAAAGTGGAGAGATCTCCCATGCTCATGGATTGGTAGAATCAACATAGTAAAAATATCTATACTCCTAAAAGCAATCTACATGTTTAATGCAATTCCCATCAAAATCCCAATGATATTCATCAAAGAGATTGAAAAATCTACCATTAAATTTATATGGAAACACAAGAGGCCATAAATAGCCAAAGCTATACTTAGTAAAAAGAACAATGCTGGAGTTATCACAATAACCAACTTCAAACTATATTACAAAGCAATAGCAATAAAAACAGCATGGTACTGGCACAAAAACAGCCATGAAAACATGAAAACCAGTGGAACAGAATAGAGGACCTGGATATGAAGCCACACAACTATAACCAACTTATCTTTGACAAAGGTGCTAAAAATATACGATGGAGAAAAGACAGCCTCTTCCACAAAAACTGCTGGGAAAACTGGTTACAGTCTGCAAAAAACTGAAAATAGATCCATGTTTATAATCCTATATCAATATTAATTCAAAATGGAACAGTGATCTTAACATCAGACCCTAAACTCTAAAGTTGGTACAGGAAAGGGAAGGAAAAACTTTGGAACTAATAGGTATTAGCAAGGAGTTTCTCAATGGAACTCCAGTATCTCAGCAACTAAGAGATAGCATAGATAAATGGGACTTCATAAAACTGAAAAGCTTCTGCTCAACAAAAGAAATGGTCTCTAAACTGAAAAGACCACCCACAGAGTGGGAGAAAATATTTGCCAGCTATACATCAGACAAGGGACTGATAACTAGAATATACAGGGAATTTAAGAAACTAAACTCTCCTAAAGTCAATTAACCAATTAAGAAATGGGCAATTGAACTAAACAGAACTTTTTCAAAAGAAGAAATTCAAATGGCCAAAAAGCACATGAAAAAATGATCACCATCTCTAGCAATAAAGGAAATGCAGATCAAAACCACACTAAGATTCCACCTCACCCCTGTTAGAATAGCCTTCATCTAAAACCACCAATAACAAGTGCTGGCGAGCATGTGGGAAAAAATGAATCCTAGACCACTGCTGGTGGGAATGCAAACTAGTACAACCACTCTGGAAAAAAATTTGGAGGCTTCTTAAAAATCTAAACATAGATCTACCATATGATCCAGCAATACTACTCTTGGGGATATATCCAAAAGAATGTGACACAGGTTACTCCAGAGGCACTTCCACACCCATGTTTATTGCAGCACTATTCACAATAGCCAAGTTATGGAAACAGCCAAGATGCCCCACTACTAACAAATGGATTAAGAAAATGTGGTATTTATACACAATGGAATTTTATGCACCCATGAAGAATAAAATCTTATCATTCGCAAGTAAATGGATGGAACTGAAGATCATAATTCTGAGTGAGGTTAGCCTTGCCCAAAAGACCAAAAACGTTATGTTCTCCCTCATATGCGGACATTAGATCAAGGACAAACACAACAAGGGTATTGGACTTTGATCACATGCTACAGGGAGAGCAGACAAGGGAGGTATGAGGATAGGTAAGACACCCAAAAACTAGATAGCATTTGTTGCCCTCAATGCAGATAAACTAATGCAGATACTTTAAGGTGACAGAAGCCAATAGGAGAAGGGGACCAGGAACTAGAGAAAAGGTTAGTTTGAGAAGAATTAATTTAGAAGGTAACACACATGTACAGGATAGCAATGCGAGTCAACTCCCCGTATAGCTACTGTTATATAAGTAGCAAAATCTCTTTGTCCTTCCTATTATTGCTTACACTCTCTCTTCAACAAAATTAGAGATAAGGGCAAAATAGTTTCTGCTTGGTAGTGAGCGGGTAGTGGGGGAGTGGAAAGGTGTGGGAGGAAGCAGGGAGAAATGACCCAAACATTGTATGCACATATGAATAAAAGAAAAAAAAATCCAACAAAGTAGGAATAGAAACAATCCTGCTTAATGTAATAAAGGTCTAAATGAAGAAAAAAATAATTTTTATACTATTGTTGTTCTGGGGTTGCATGTAATATTTATAAAAGTTATTACAATATATGAATTCACCCTCTGTGTCATTCTACTTTATCCTCTTCCCCCCCAATTCCTGCATAGTGTCAATAGGTCTCATTTTTCCATTTTCATACATGTGTACATATTATTTACACTACACTCAGCCTCCTTCACCCTTTCCTTATATCCTCCCCATTCCTGCTGCTACCAAACCCTAGACAGGACCTGTTTTGCCTTCCTGTTTTCTGTTTTTGTAAAAAGGTATTTTTTGTTTGTTTGTTTAAGATAGCTTTACAAGGAGTTTCCTTGTGATATTTCCATGTGTATATGTATTATGATTTGAATTGTTTCATGCCCTCTATTTTTCTCTTTTCTGTCTTAGTTTCCTTCTTATTGTGATTTCAACAGGGTTAAAAAATTCTACATTCATTCTTAACAGAAAGTACATCAACCCAATCCACCTTCTTAACTTTCTTCTTTTACCCTTCCTCTCCCAAAAGACAAAGATTGCATGTTTTCTCTTGTATGTGGGAGGTAGACACAATACAAATATGAGCAATATTATAAAGAGCAGACTATGCTAAGGGGAGATCACAAATGGAAGAAAAGTTTTGATAAAGCAGAAAAAGATTGAAATTCTTCATGTGAAAATGGAAATACATCAGACATTAACAATTTTATTAAAATATAATTTATTCATTTTACAGATGATCTATCCTGTAAATGGAAACAATAATCATGGTGCCTTAATCCTCCCCTTTCAATTTTGGGATCAGAATTATCTCAAGACACATCTATGCTCATCTAAACCACAGCTCCATTAACAGAAAAATCTCTGAGCAGTTTGGCATAAAGCCTACAGGAAATAAAAACAGGATTATTATGATTATGAACATGTTGGAAATTAGAATTGAGTTTTGAGGGAACATAAACATTCAGTTCATAGTAGAATCCTTACAGTAATCTACACATAAAATTTGTATTATCATTTATACCCATCTCTTACAAGTTGACTTGTGTCTCCTGAAAAGATTTGTTGAAGTCCTAACTTTCACTGTAGTGGAATGTGATTATTTGGAAATAGATTCGTTACAGATATAATTAATTAACCTGAAGTTATACTGTGAGAGAATAGGTTCCTAATCCTATAGGAATGGTATCGTTATTTAAAGAGAAAAGACACAGAGACGTTATTGTTTATTATTTTATTTAAAAAGTCTAAATTTCTATACTTACAGAATAGTCATTTTGATAGTTAAGTTATTTCTTTTTATTATTTTATTATTTTTAGTATAATATTTTACAGTATATTTTAAATTCATAAATGATTATTGGTTTGTCCCATTATCTAATATTGGTATACTGGTGCAAACTCATTACCACTTTTAAATCTGAAGCTATAAAAATGGATTTTATAGTTGAGGTCTTACAGAAAAATATTCATTCCTTCTAAGGAAAAAAGTATACTTGGCTCTACAAAAGTGTTAAATATTATATAAACAAATGTAATACAATTAAAAAATCAGAAATCGCAATATGTTAAATGAATTTAATAAATTTTGACACAAACACTGATGCATGGATTCAAATTATCTAGCAGTCTATACATGATATAAATTTCAAAATTTACTGCAATAAATCACTAAAAATAATAATACATAACAAATGACATGGTAACAGATAAAATACTCAAATTATCAATAGGTACCAAATGTGATGCACTGTAAGCATATATTTTAACCACGTGTTTATATAATTTATATTAATAAAACTTAATTTTGGAAGATATAGTAATGTACTAATTAAAGTTAAGCATAATACTTGATTGAAGAATAGAAAAACATAAAAATGTGTTTAGGATGACAAATTTAGTTGGGAATAATCAAAGAATAATAAAATAAATTGAAGAGTAAACAAATTTTATTAAATCACATAAAAACACTAATCCAAGTTTTTGTTCAGCAGTTGCACTTCAGATTAATGTCATAAATTATATGTTGGTGCTTTGCTTGCACAAATTGGTTTTATATTATTACACTTAAATGCCTTAAAATAAACCTACTTTTTTGTGTAGCTTAAGTCTAAACCTAGATATGACAAAATTTAGAAAAATCATAAATATTTTTACTTTGAGAATATCTTACCAATCAATATTATTGAAGTAAAAACTCTTAGTTTTTATTTATTTTTATATTAAATTTATTTTAACTGATAAATAAAATCATAAAAATTTTGCATATTAATGGGTACCATGTGCTGTTTTGATACATATATACATTGTATATAGTTTAAATCAGGTTAAACATATCTGTCTCCCCAAACATAGATCATTTCTTTTTGGTGAAAACATTAAAATCTTTTTCTTTAGTATTTTGAAATACGTAGTATATAATTATTAACTACAGTTGTCCTACTACAAAATATCACACTGGAACTTCTTATTCTTATTTAGCTATAACTTAGTACTGACTGACTAACCTTTCCCTTTACCTCCTTTCCCCTACTCTCTTGCACCTCTGGTAACTACCATTCCACTCTTAAGTTTCTACAAGCATTTTTAGATTCCACATATGAGATACTTCTCTTTCTGTGTCTTGTTTATTTTACTTAACATAATGATTTCTAGCTCTCTCCATGTTGCTACAAATGGCAGGATTTTATAATGTTACGGCTGAATAGTATTCCATTGTGTAAATATACTACATTTACTTTATCTGTTCATCAATTAATGAATTCATAGGTTGTTCATCTTTTGGTTGCTGTGAAAATTGTTGAAAAGAACCATGGAAGTTTAGAGGCCTCTAGGACATACTGACTTCATTTCTTTTGGACATAAATTCATTAGTGGGATTATGGGGTGAGAGGGCAGCTCTATTTTAATTTTTTTTAGAACTTCCATACAGTTTTTCCTAATGGCTGATCTAATTTACATTTCCACCAACAGTGTGTGAAGGTTCCCTTTCCTCCATATCCTTGTCATTGTTTGCTATCTTTTTTCTTTTTGACATAATCCCATTTGTCTGTTTCTGTATTTTAAAAGATTAGGCCAATATCCTAGAGGAACATGGATGTGAAAATCCCCATCCAAATGTTAACACAATAAATCCAACAGCATATGCAATAGTTTATTCACTGTGATCAAGTAAGATTCATTGCAGTGATGCAAGGATGGTTTACTATGAGCAAGTCAATTAATGTCATACATCACATCAACAGAATGAAGCAACTAAACCATACAATCCTGTCAAGGAATACAGAAAAGACATTTGATAGAAGTCAGTATCTTTTCATAAGAAAAATGCTGAGCATGTTAGATATACAAGGAACATATTCTCAATGTAATAAAGCCCGTATATAATAAGCCAACAGCTGATATTATTCTGAATGGGGAAAATGCAAAAACTTTGTCTCTAAAATCTGGAATAAGATTCAAATTTTACTCAGTATAGTCCTAGAAGTCTAATGAGAGATCAGAGAGAAGAAATAATATAAATTATCCAAATTGGACAAGGTGAAATCAAATGATCACAGCTTATAGTTTAATACATATAGAACAGATGCTAAAATCTCTTTTGTAAAAATGTAGGAAGTACTGTTCACAATGATTGTGTTTCCTTTTATCATAAAGTGATAAGTTGTGAAGCTTCAGTTTCACTTGAAGTTTTCTGATATCTGATTTCATACATTCTTTCTTTCTTCAAAATATTGCAAACATGGAGATCAGAATATTTTGTGTGTTAAGTATATGATAGAAATGTTAAGGTGGTGTATTCATTTAACTAAAAAAGTGATTTTGAAAAGCATTGGAGCAACTCTTCCTTATTGCTAAAAGAAATCCACTTGAAAGCACTTGTCAAATGCAATTCTCAAAGTGTATATATTATGTTACATTATATTATAATAATTTTAAAGGGTATATCATCTTGCCACTGAAGAGGAAAAGGACAAGGAGGATCTCTGATAAGAGAAAAGGGGTAAATCTTCAACTTTGCTCTCTAATTCACACATGAATCATAGGCCTTTGAATCCATGATGATAACACATTTTGAGGGGTTTCACCAAATGGAAACCTCACAAAGTACGTTGATAGCAAAATTTATTTAGCAAAGCAGAACAGAGTAGGGAGAAATTGAAAGGCAGAAAGGAGCACCTATCTGACAAACAGCAGGTGAGAGCAAGAAGCTCAAAATGGCAACTCTAGTTCCAGCTATATTCATATCCTCTGAGCTTGTGGATTCCAGCCAAAACTCCCACCTATACAACTGGTTATCCAGCAATCAGTCACTTTGCCAAGTTCCTGTTTTAATTCTATTCCAACATGGAGAAAATGGACTGAGGGCTGGGTATATTGTTACTCAAAACATGTAGTATTTTGGGAATTCCTTTCTGGTCAATGATTTCATTCTCCTGGCATGCCATCTATCTTGTTCTTACTACTCACTCCAGGAGATTGCAAACTCAAGTAGTATCTAAAAGAGGGGAATATGAGCAATCTAGGCATGTACATTCAATGCCTTGCTCCTCTAATTGTTTTCAGCTTCAGTTTCTGACTTTGTCTTTTTTCCTAACTCTACTTTTAATTTTTTTTTCTGATTATAGTGTTAACAGTGCCAGTTCAGTCTGTGATCAGAAGACTTCCAAATTCTTTGTCCTATGTAGAAGAATCCATGGCAGGACTCCTGGGTGTAAAGGGAGTTTATTAAAAGTTAGGGAAAGGCAATACAAAAAGGAGAATAGTGGGTATAGTTAGAGTCTGCTGGCAGAGAGAGCAGGCTTCTCTTCTCTAGGTGCTTTTATTATTTACACTAATATGGGAAGGAAGGAACCAGGTGATTCCCATCCAATAATCAATGAGGGGGAAAAGGAATAGGTGATTCCTGGCCAGGTGAGGGTGGTCCCTGAGCCAGAACATGGTTAATCTGAGTTGTTGTATCTTTTATGAATTCTGAACTTTCCCTAATTTAAGCTTTCCTCAATATCACTATATAGTCCTATTTGTCTTGTCTCACTTTTGTCTACTTAAATGAAAACTTCAAGTTCTATAGGATGGAAATGAAAAAGAAAATTATAAAACTTATCACAAAAAATATAAAGTGTTTTGATTACTATGTCTAAGGTTATGACCCTAAATTTGTTGGATTTTTTAATTAAAATAATATATATAATCATATGTAATCATCACGGAAGACATTTGCAGTCTAGTGTTGTTGGCCAACAGTGTTTTCAGAAGATCTTGGTCCTTGTGCTCCAAATGGAAGAATCCAAGCAGAATGCAGGGATGGGGTGAAGTAGAATAGCTTTACTGAGGGAAGGAGTCACCCGTTCTGCCAGGTGAGAGAAGAAGGGTTGGGATCTGTTGGTAGGTTGTTTTTATACCACCTTGAACTTGGAGGTGGGGAGATGTTATGTCATCACCTGGCTCCTTTCACCTTTGGGGTAAGGAGAGGATCCCTGAGCCAAGAGGGGGAGCAGTCCCACACTGTCCCTAACATAGTCTGGCTCATTAGGAACACTTGCTTCAGCATAGGGATACCTGCCAAACTTGATAAATTTTGGTAAGAAGGCAGCCTATATGTAAGGAAACTAATTTATAACTAATCTCTAATGCAAATTTAACATAAGTGACAACTTACATATTAATTGCAAGGAAGTCTCTTCAGTTTTCTGGATTCATAACCTTTTTTCACTCCTTCTTAGGATGTTTTTTCAATTTTGATTATTTGTTATACTCTAAAAAGAGTCATACTTTTATGTTACATCTGTCCTTCATAAGGAATCTTTTCTACTTGCATTCTTCTTGCCATTTGAGAAGTTAAAAGATAGAAATTGTATTATCAGACTAACACAATACTGCTCAACATTGTAATGAATGATAGTTCTCTGCTCAAATAGGCCTTTGAAAAGCAACTGGCTTGATTCAGGCTTAGAAGATGTTTATTTCCTTTGGAGTTTTCATTTATGGTAATAATTTTGGATGCCTTGTTAAAAGTGAAAGTTTATGTGAAGAGTCTGTTTAACAAGGCTGAAAATAACTGCTTAGGTTGATTTTGTTAGTGTTTATGCTATTTATCACCCACAGCATATTTTGTCAATTTCAGTGTTGAAAATTATGTATTTATGAAAATATCATAAAGGAACTAAACATATCATACACAAAATTTCACTTGGAAGAGCACTGTCAAAGAATTAATAGCTTTTCCAAAAATAATTTTCTTCTACTCTTATCAAACAGTCATTTTTAAAAAATTTCTTCCTTTTTCCCTAAGATTATTCTTACTCAGAGGCAAAACTCTGTTCCTTTAGCAATATTCTATTCTATTCTATTCCATTCTATTCTGATGGACTGTAAGTAGTATAATTTCTAGGAATCTGAATTCTAAAGATTCTAGAGCATTACTTCTACTCTGGAAGTGGTTTATTAAGAAATGGTAGATTTCCTTCTTGAAAAACATTCTGGTAGCATCCTCTACTACTTAATATAAAGAGTACTTATTTTCTGCATTTTCATTCTAAATGCTATTATAATAACATAAACTTATTATCCATTCAAAGCACACATTCATTATTTTACTTTAAACCAAGAAGCAACACCTTAACTTAGTTCCCTAATTTATTTTGGTATTTGGCATGCTCTATCCAGAATCCATTATGATAAATGAATCCTTTTTAGAGGGTTGGCTACACAATCTTCACTACTAGAGAGAGAATGAACTTTAATCTTGTGTCCTAATTCTGACCCTAGTAAGGTAGAACTGGACAAGTTTAGAAAATATAAAAAAGGTAATATTCCTTCTTCCCAAAGACAGAAGCTTGGACCAAAATACTTTTAAGTATGTAACTCTAATCATAAAATCATTGTCTACAATGAATTTACCTTTATCACAGTTGCTAAAGACATTATTTTATTTCTTTCCCCTTTATTTTTTCTGAACTTTTTTTGAGGCAACTTTTTCAAGACCAGTCTGAGTGTTCCACTTTTTGGTAAGGTTATTTAAATATACAGCTAGTATTGATATTCATTCACATTTTCTGTGCCAAGGTTTTGCAAATATAGTTTGTACTTTGATTTCAAAAGATGAAACATTGGGTGATCTAATTAAAAATTAAGGTTATCAGACCCACTAGATAACCTGGCATTTGCATTTTAAACACAATTGAGGTAACCAAAGTCTTAATAAAGTTTAAGAAACTCTTTGAATAAGATAGAAAACAAATAGGAAAATTGGTTTAATAGTCCCATAATATGTCATATTCACAAGTAATCATATTATCAAGGATATTCAATCTCTGTTTCTAATATTGTCCAATTCTGAAATGCATTTCATTTCAAAAGGAAAATCCTTGGGCATTTGAAATGAATCCAAGGCCAATTCTTTTCCATTCTGTTGCTTAGGTTTGTGACTGTCTTCTCTTAAAGCTATTTCAGCAAATTAAGTATAATGATAAAATTGAAAGAACTTTTTAAGATTTTAATTATATCCCATGTGTATGTGGAATCTAAAAAAAGTATAAACATGAGAGATTCTTTAGAAAGTAGTTGACTCTGAATGGATTTTTTGTTGACAAAATTAACTGCAACTCACTTTATTTTTCTGACAGTCAGTAATTAAAAGCTTAAGTGTTATCTTTTTTAATATAAAGTAATTTTGGAACTTCTACTAATTAAATTTCTCCTTAGACTTGTCAAGAATATTAAAGACTTAGGTCAAATGTATGGTAGCTATAATTACCCTGCCTTCATTTGCCATTTTTAGCTAGGCAGCATTTTTTCTTTGCATTGTCAAGCAGACTGTAATTACTCTTGTTAATTTCAAATGCATGACTTTCTGGAAAACACTGCAATTTGTTCCTCAACCAACTTGTCTTCACTTCTAATTCAAAATTCTGTAATAGGATGCCCTCTGACTCAATACAAACAATGTATTTCCAAAGTTTTCACCTATGTGTTGCTATTCTAATCCTGTCTGTGTTGGGATATTATACCAGAACAGACAGAATACTTTTTGTATGATTAATACTCTTCATGATTACTCTTACTGAATGTGAGAATGCAGATAAAATGTTAAATTGGCCTAAATTATCATACTATAAATTAACAAATTGTGTCAATGACTTAGTAACTCCACTGTATGATGAACAATTATTATAAATGTTTTAAAACTTGTGTTCTTTCATGGTATAAGCAAAATAAAAATAGTAAATATGTATCTTAGAACTCTCTTTTTTAGGTTTCTGTATGTCAGTAACTCTGAGACAAGATAGATAGAAATTAGGTGATATGGGCATTAACACACATCAGAAAGAAAGCCATAGTTAGAAACTAAGACTAAAGATTTCTAGAGCAGCAAGATTAAATTAATCCTTTAAGAAAACTCTTGCATGCATTCCTTTCATCAAACTCCCCTTCCTTTAAATGAGTTACATTTTCTTTAGATGGGTAACAGAGTGGAGAATTAATGGTGACTGGTTTAGCAATTTTTTTGATCAAGAAATAATGTTCAGAGGTCACAAAAAGCAGACACCTAGTTTACAAGATCCTTTGATTGAAAAGTCACCCTAGTCTCAGTGTTTCCATGCTTGGATGATAAAAATCAAAATACTATAATATCAGTTAGTTGAAAAGTTTCTAGGTGATCATTTACCTAGGAAACATTTAAAGTGGACTCCCCCTGCTTACTTTACATCATATAAATACCTGTGGGATAAGGATTGCTCAATTGAGCTCTTAGTCCCCAGTTCTCTTTTATTTTTTATTCTCTTTTACTGCTTTATTCTGTTTTACCAAATAAATCTTTGTTGGTCCCCTTACCTTGTGAGTCTCATCTGTGAATCTATTCAGAAGTCTTTTCATCATTGAGTTCAAGAGCCATGGATCTGGTGAGCTGATTTGTGAATCCCCTTTTGCTACTAGAGATTCTCCTAACCTCCATACTCTTCTTTGGTGACAACTTCATACATTTTAAGGAGTAGGGCTGAGTAAATAAAGTATTAAAATGTTGGAAATGTAGGCCCCAAAAGTGACCATGTGGAGAGGAGTGATCTGGCCAAAAGATTCTTTATTGCCGGATCGGAGAGGGAGAGAGCCAAGAGAGCCAAGAGAGAGAAGCAGGAAGGGCAGGGGCTTAAATACCCCTCAGTGGGACTCAGCATGATCTGATTGGTTAGGATCTTATGGTTCATGGTGATTGGAGGTTGGGGCAGAAGGAGGATTCAAGCTAGACTTGAGGCAAAACTGTGACCCTGGAAAACAGAAGCTTAAGGGTGCAGTAAGAACCGAAACTTATCAGTGCCATTATTGCCAACATTCTTCCCTTTTTGTTTGTTAAGAAAGGAAGGCATTGTGTTCACTCTGGCTTCTTTGAGCTGGCAAGGGGCGGCATAGGGGAAGGGAAGGTTAGCTGGCAAACAATGTTGGGGTGGTGAGCCTCATGATGGTGTACACCCAGGCTCCAAAGGTGAAAATTTCCTCTTCCCTGAAGTTGATGAAGGTCCCTTGTAGCCATAGGTTGTAAAGAGTCTCGAGCCAATCCTCCGACCTCCACATGGTGGGTATCAGCCAACTATCCTGGCATTTGGGAGAAGTCGGTATCACTGGAGGTACAACTGGTTAAAATTTTGATTAGCAATAGCAGACATGCAGTATGATACAAGGGAGGAAGCTTAAGAATAGGAGAGCAATGACATAGGCATTAGGATGGGCATTGGCCAGGAGAACCACTGTGAAATGTTGTTCCAATTCCCTTCTCCATTTTCTAATTGTTTCTTAAGAGGTGCCACCATTGGAGGAACCCATTGAGCTTGACAGCAGTGGGTGTCATGAGAATGACCAGATGAGGGCTGGTCCATCGAAGTCCCAATGGAGAGGGTAGAAGATCCTTTTTGGAGAACAAAATGCCCTGGTTTAACAGAAATTGTTATAGGGTGGGGCAGGATCTGGTTTGCATGTTCTCTGAGAAGTTCCCTGGGAAGGCAGGTAGTCAGCCAGAGGAGCAGAGTTGGAGGCAAGTTTTTCTAAGAGAAAGAGGTGGCCATATATTATCTAAGACCCAAATAGGAATATTAGGAGGAGCATAAAAAGGTGTCTGTTCAGGGACTACATACCTAGGGATCTAAATTCTGCAAAATCCTATAACTGACAGGAAAACTGTAAGCTATCTTATGGTATGGGGGTTGGGAAATGGAAAATTGGGTTGCTGCATTTATGACTCAAAGTGTGAGTCTGTCCCTTTAAGGCCACACCTAGGTAGGTGACCTGAGGGAGGCAGGGGCTGTCAGGATTTAAATGTAACATTCTTGGATAAAAGAGAGCTTTACCTCATTATTTTGTGTAAATTGACACTTTTAACCTTTTAAATGTTTGTACCATATTCAGATAACACTGTTACAAGGTGATCATTTAAGACATATAAGCAAATATGTAAATGAACTCTGATTTAGTAGTACTTAAAGCTTGACAAGATCAGCAGAAAACACAATTTCTTAGATAAAATCTTTCTCTGTAATGTTTTTTTGTAAATGTTATTCAGAGCAGAACAATATTAAGATAACCTTGTTATTTAATAGACATAGAGGATTTGATTTTAGTTTAACATGACCCTAAAAATCTTTTAGGCAACTCTTAGATTATATTTAAATTTAACTTTATCACACATTGAAGTTTTTTATTGTGCACTTTGAAAACTTACTCAGACCTTCATACAACATACTAAACCCTTTGATGGTTTGTCCTCATCTTTCCTATTTGAAACAATCTTTAGGACAAACCCTTCTTTACAAAATCCCTTCTCATCCAAAAAACCATTCCTTTTTCTTTAACTTATCAAGAAATACATTTATTACCTATCTATATCCTTTCCAGTTGTTTACTTTGTAACTTGTACTTTAAAATTAACTTTTATAAGAATTTTAAATTTATTTTAGGGGCTGGAGCAACTAAGTAGTAGCCCTTATTGTTTTTAGGAATAGGCATAAGTCCTCATCATCCCTCAGGCTTGAAGGGATATTGTTTTAGGTGTGGAAACTGTGAGGGATTTTTGAGTTTTATTTGAATAGGGAGGGCCATCCTGGCTCACCCTACACTCATCTCATCAGTCCACACTGTGGAGTCTCTTTGCTCCTGAAGGAGGGGGCAGCAGAGATAGCTGCCTGGGGGGAGGAGATTTTGAGCTTTTAATTGAGACAGTAAATCCTGTCCCATCAGGGACACTGGAGTTTTAGGTACTATGAGGAAAGAGTGACAGAAGAGGAGGTCTCCCCAAGAACAGGCCACAGGCCAGGTAAACTAGCGCTCTAGGGGCTAGCCAGATTTGCCCCGAATGATAACTTTTGTCATTGGACCAGGGACCAGGAGAAAAAGGTAAAACAGAGAAACAGGCTCCACTCTCTAGGAGGAAAATGGCCTTTTGTTTTTCTGCCATTATGGCTCCTAACATTGATGCCAAGAAGTGGAGTGTGGCCAGGAGGCTGGGACCCATCAATACGTAAGAGGTGGCACCTCACCTTCTGTCTGGTGATGGGGGCACTTAGACCTCCAGTGGTTACCCTTGCAGAGGGCAGGGTCCCGGTTGGGGGTGGGGCTGTCTCCCAGGCTGTACCCCCTTAAGCATTCTCTGCAGAAGTGCCCCTCTTGTCCACCATGGTAGCAAGTTCAGGATACAGGCTCCAGTCGGATGGGGCCCTCTCTGAGAGCAGCAATGAGGCCATGGTGTATCTTATCTTTTTCTCTCCTATTAATAAGGTCCTGGACATACAGACATAGACATAAATACAGACATGGCTAGCTGTATTACTTGGTTCAATGACTTTTTCCTTCAGCCACAGTCTGAGTTTTTTACAAATACCTGGGACTGACTGTTAGAAATTTATCTTTGAGGAGAATCTCTCTTGCCTGTGACTCTGAGTCCACCATGGTATGCTTTCTGATAATGTCCTTAAGATGCTGTAGAAAGGTAAGAGGTGTTTTTGTTTTTGTTTTTGTTTTTTAAGTTGTTGCTGTAAAGTAAAATTGTTATTTTACATTGACACCTGACACTCTGGAGAGCAAGTCTCTGAACTACTCTGGGCCTCAGTTTCCTTGCTTGAAGAATGAGGGATCAGGTCTAGGTTAAACTATGTTTTTCCACTATGAGATGGCTGAAGTGACATTAATGCCACTTATCTTCTTTACCAGTTTTTATTATTATTATTTTTTTTAGTAATACTGGGGAATTGAACCCAGGGCTTTGCACATGCTGGGCATATATTCTCCCATGAGGTACTTCCTCAGCCCCAAATATTATTATTATTATTTCTTATTTTGGCTGTACTGGGCTTGAACTCAGGACTTTATGCTTGTAAAGCGGCACTCTACTGCTTGAGCCACATAATCTTTTCCAACCTGAGTGGCCTGGGCCCAAACCCATTGCTTTTCTAATGAGTAGAAGTATAATATCCTTAATGTCACTTGAAATGTTTGGATCATAGAAATAAAGGTTTGAATGTATTTGTCTGGGCATTAGTAAAGCTGTTTAGATGTTTTTAAATTTCCCTTAGATCTGATAACTGGAAGGGGACATATGACTTGCCCTCTTCCTACCATTGCCTGTTGGAGAGGGAAACACTCATTAAGAGGTTCTGAGTATTGGAGTGGCTTAGAAGGTAGAAATTTGTATAGGGGACCTCAGTTTACTTTTTTACTTTTATAGAAAAGGTCTAATTGGAGTATGGTATTGTAACTTAAGGAACCCTGTGAAGACCACTTCTCTTGGTCACCTAAGGCATACTGAGGCTGACCTCAGTACAAAGCTTCCAACATCTACCAGCCAGAAGACTGGAAGATGCAGGTCCCATCTAGAAAGAACAAAATTTTAGGATCCTGACTTTTAGCTAACAGCAGGCAGCCTCTTTAATAAAGGCTACCTTTTTAACAAAGAAATCATTTGTAAAGTTAGAGAAGGGCATTCAGAGGGCATTTCAGGCCAATAACAGTGCCATACAGGACAACTAGTGTTAATATTTGGAGGGAAAAATTTATGTTGAGGCCAAAGGTATAGAAAATTCTAAATGAGAAGTTTAGAGACAACAGTAGTGTCTATTTTGTTATTTCTGGAACTATAACCTTGAGCTAACAATTGGCTTACAAGGGCTGGGTCTGATGCCCTGAGGTGTGAGGTGGGGCTAGGAGCAGGACTTGTGCAAGGCGCCACTCCCTCCACACACACCTGGGACAAATGACCCTGACTGCTTAGGCCTGATCCTGCAGTCTGTCACCCTTTCCCCCTTCCCATGTACTCTGTGCATGTTTATTCTAGGGGAAGTGGTGGCAGGCCGCAGCCATCACCACATGTGGCTGGCAACCCAGGATGTACTAGGTCATCTCTATGGATTTTCTTAGCTATGGCAAGCATTTTTGCTGTGTTCAGAAGCCGGCATCCTGTGCATAGGTGCACCTGTTTGCTTTCCCTCCTCCCCTTGTGGGGGCGGAGTTAGGGCATGAGCATGGTAGCTGCAGGTTTTTGCCAGCACTTTTGTAAAGCAGCTGACTTAAAGTTACTTTAGAATGAGAGGCCTGGCAAACTAGTTGGAATAACTTTGTTAGGACCTGGAATCCTATTCCCCCGAGAGACAGAGAGCCAGGCATGAATGCAATCAACAAAGCAGAGTTTATTGGGCTGGCTAGCCAGGGTCGAGCTCCCACACGGACACGCAGGACCGGTTAGGAAAACACCACCCTGAGCCTCTTTAGGGGAAATCTTATATAGACTGCGGTGGTGTGCATATTTTCGTTATCAACATTGGGCAAGCAGGCAGAGCACATCTTGCGCGTACCTCACATCTTTTTTTTTTTTTTTTTTTTCATTTTTCTTTTATTATTCATATGTGCATACAAGGCTTGGTTTATTTCTCCCCCCTGCCCCCACCCCCTCCCTTACCACCCACTCCACCCCCTCCCGCTCCCCCCCCAATACCCAGCAGAAACTATTTTGCCCTTATCTCTATAATTTTGTTGTAGAGAGAGTAGAAGCAATAATAGGAAGGAACAAGGGGTTTTGCTGGTTGAGATAAGGATAGCTATACAGGGCATTGACTCACATTGATTTCCTGTGCGTGGGTGTTACCTTCTAGGTTAATTCTTTTTGATCTAACCTTTTCTCTAGTTCCTGGTCCCCTTTTCCTATTGGCCTCAGTTGCTTTAAGGTATCTGCTTTAGTTTCTCTGCATTAAGGGCAACAAATGCTAGCTAGTTTTTTAGGTGTCTTACCTATCCTCACCCCTCCCTTGTGTGCTCTCGCTTTTAGCATGTGCTCATAGTCCAATCCCCTTGTTGTGTTTGCCCTTGATCTAATGTCCACATATGAGGGAGAACATACGATTTTTGGTCTTTTGAGCCAGGCTAACCTCACTCAGAATGATGTTCTCCAATTCCATCCATTTACCAGCGAATGATAACATTTCGTTCTTCTTCATGGCTGCATAAAATTCCATTGTGTATAGATACCACATTTTCTTAATCCATTCGTCAGTGCTGGGGCATCTTGGCTGTTTCCATAACTTGGCTATTGTGAATAGTGCCGCAATAAACATGGATGTGCAGGTGCCTCTGGAGTAACAGTCTTTTGGGTATATCCCCAAGAGTGGTATTGCTGGATCAAATGGTAGATCGATGTCCAGCTTTTTAAGTAGCCTCCAAATTTTTTTCCAGAGTGGTTGTACTAGTCTACATTCCCACCAACAGTGTAAGAGGGTTCCTTTTCCCCGCATCCTCGCCAACTCCTGTTGTTGGTGGTGTTGCTGATGATGGCTATTCTAACCGGGGTGAGGTGGAATCTTAGCGTGGTTTTAATTTGCATTTCCTTTATTGCTAGAGATGGTGAGCATTTTTTCAACAAAAACTGCTGGGAAAACTGGTTAGCAGTCTGCAAAAAACTGAAACTAGATCCATGTATATCACCCTATACCAAGATTAACTCAAAATGGATCAAGGATCTTAATATCAGACCCCAAACTCTTAAGTTGATACAAGAAAGAGTAGGAAATACTCTGGAGTTAGTAGGTATAGGTAAGAACTTTCTCAATGAAACCCCAGCAGCACAGCAACTAAGAGATAGCATAGATAAATGGGACCTCATGAAACTAAAAAGCTTCTGTTCATCAAAAGAAATGGTCTCTAAACTGAAGAGAACACCCACAGAGTGGGAAAAAATATTTGCCAATTATACATCAGACAAAGGACTGATAACCAGAATATACAGGGAACTTAAAAAACTAAATTCTCCCAAAACTAATGAACCAATAAAGAAATGGGCATGTGAACTAAACAGAACTTTCTCAAAAGAAGAAATTCAAATGGCCAGAAAACACATGAAAAAATGCATACCTCACATCTTGCACGTACCTCACATCTTGCACGTACCTCCTGCTCACATTCCTCACATTCTATATGCCCTGACTGCGCCCTGCCGCATTGCTTATCTTATCTACACGGGGTGTTTGGTACTGGTTTCTCCAACAAGGGGGTTGGGGCCTGCTGAGACCTCCTATTCCTTTCATTCCCCCCTTTTCTTACAGCCTAAATTGAGGAATCATTCTCAAGGGGATGAAGAGCCTGATATTGTTGGCGGAGGACCAGAAGTTGGATAGTCTTAATTCGACTTTTGACAAAAGTCATAAGTCGGTTTAGAATCCAGGGTCCTATGGTAACAAGTAATAGGATGACTATTTTTGGCCCTGCCAGTGCAGATAAAAGGGTAGCCAACCATGGGGACTGGTTAAAACAAGACTCGAACCAGCTTTCCCCTGCCTCTTTTTCTCATTTTCTTTGTTCCAGGCTCTTTCGGAGTTTAGACATGGAGTCACGAACAACTCCGGTATGGTCAGCGTAAAAACAACATTCTTCCCCTAGAGCAACGCATAGTCCCCCTTTTTGGAGGAACAACAAGTCCAGACCTCGTCGGTTTTGAAGTACTACCTCAGACAGAGAAGTGAGGGATTTTTCTAGGTGGCTAATGGAGGTTTCTATTCTCTCTATATCTTCGTCTATGGCTGCACGCAGCGAAGACACCCCTTTATGTTGAGTAGCCAGGGAGGCTATGCCGGTCCCTGCCCCAGCCACCCCTAGGCTAAGTAGGGTAGCAATGGTTAGTGTAGAAATAGGCTCTCTCTTCTTTCTCTCACCTGTTCCTATATTCCAGTATGAATATAGACTTTCCTCCGAATGATAGAGGATGCGGGGCAGCACAACCACTATAACACAGAATTCTTTAGAGCTGTTAAACACCTTAGTTGATAGGCATGGGGTGAGTCCGGACCGCGAGCATAGCCACCACCCATTGTCCTTTGGAATTACCCATTTAATAGCATTTTCCCAGGTAGAACTGGCGTTAATAACAGTACATAAGTCCCGTCTGTTCTTTGGCACTTTTCCTAAGCAGGTTCCTTGGCCGCTTACCTGCTGTATGGTCAGACCTCTCTTACGGTCTCCCCAGGAACATTGAGTAGGGTTTTCCTCAGATGAGGTATCGTGAGTGGTGTTTAGCCCTATTGCCTCATAGAATGGGGGCCTCACATCATAACATAACCAACATGAGTTAGTCATGTTAGGGTTGGTGTGGTTTAACGTCAGGAATGCAGCGTCCACTAGGTCCCAGAGGGGGTCTTTAGATCCGGTCATGAGACTGGGTCTCACCAAGGGAGGGCTGGTTTCTGATGGTCTTGGAGTTGTCACATTAGCCCGAGCTACGGTTGAGGGAAGGTGGTGAGTCGTGGAAGGTTGGGGAGATGGCTTTACATTGGGCGTCCTAAGTACCTTATTAGGGCCTACTGCTGTGGACGGTGGCCCTATGGGCTCAATCTTTAATCTGACCACTATGGTCGAGCCAGCATGTCCACCATATTTATAAAACACAAGTCCCCATACCTTACCTTGTATCCACCCAGGGGTGTCCTTCTTGCCAGTTTCAGTGAAAGTGACCTTGATTCTATCTAGATCCGTGGGCTGGCATTTATGGGTGGGTATCGGAATTCTGTGCCCCCTTAATATCCCATTTACAAAGGCAAATTTGACTAGGTCTGATCTTGATATCCCCCATTTCCATTCACTATCATTGGATATGACACATGCCCATGACCTACAGAAGGAGTATTGTATCCCCCCACATTCCTGGTTCTTTTTGTGGCCGGGGCAGGCATAAAACCCATAATGTCGGGCTGACTCCGGGGCAGTAGACTTGTAGGCAGGATTGATGTCTCTGAAGCAGAACTGAAGCTCCGGCCACCAAGTTCCTATGGGGGCAGTGCGAGTAGTCTCGTTGAGGGTGGTATGAGTCTCCCCATCGGTGAGTATCCAGGTTTGCTTATAGGGCTGGTGAGGGTTGGTTTCTGCGAGGCTCCCGCTCTGGGCATTGAGCAAGATCAGAGCGATCAGCCACCCCATCCGTGGCTGCTCCTGAAGACTCTGCATGTTCCCGGGGCCACAAAAGCTTTAGCTTTAATGGGTTGTCTGGGTGCCGCCGTACAGTCCACTCCTTGACCCCTTCTTGTTTTTGATGATTGGCTCGAAGCACATGGGAGTAGTGGATCCAAGGTCCGATGCCATCAACCTTGAGGGCGGTAGGGGTAGTAAACAGTACAACATAAGGTCCTTTCCATCTAGGCTCTAGGGTTTTGGACTGATGCCTTTTAACCCATACCATGTCACCCGGGACTATGCCATGTTCCGGAGCCGGGACCCTCTCAACAGCGTGGTATGCTTGAATTAAGGGCCAAATCCGTTGTTGCACCTTAGCTAGAGCCTGTAACATGGTCAGGTAATTTGGGGCCAGATCACCTAGTCCCGGGCTTAAGGTCCTCTGAATGATGGGGGGTGGAGCCCCATACAGGATCTCAAAGGGGGTTAGCCCATGGACATAAGGGGAGTTCCGGACTCAGAAGATGGCCAAGGGAAGGAGCGTCACCCAATCGCCGCCAGTCTCCAGGGCCAATTTGGCTAAGGTCTCCTTTAGTGTCCTATTCATCCTTTCTACTTGCCCTGAGCTCTGGGGGTTATATTCACAATGTAGCTTCCAATTGGCCCCCATAGTCTGGGCTAGTCCCTGCAGGACTTTACTAACAAAAGCCGGACCGTTATCTGACCCAATTGCCTCGGGACCCCATATCTGGGTATGATTTCCTCTAGCAAAGCCTTTGCCACTACCTGACTCGTCTCCTTCTTTGTAGGAAAAGCCTCCACCCAGCCTGAAAAGGTATCTATAAATACCAGCAAATATTTGTACTCAAACTTTCCCGGTTTTACCTCAGTAAAATCCACTTCCCAACTTCTTCCCGGAGCCCTCCCCCATTCCCGAGTACCTGTATGGTGCCCCTCCCTTCGTCCTGGTTTCATGATTGTGCAGCTGGCACAATCTTCCACAATTTGGCGGACTGCTATGGTCTGGTTCGGAAATCGGAGCTGCGCAGATGTCAACAAGTCTAGTAATTTTCTCCGCCCCAAATGGGTGGACTTATGTAAGTTAGCCAACAGGAATCGTCCGAGTTTTTCAGGCAGAATTAACTTGCCTTCCAAGTTGCTTTTCCATCCGTCTTCCCCTTCTCTAAAGGGGGAGTGGGTTCTCATCCAAGTGAAATCCTCTGTGGAGTATTCTGGTCGTGGGGGTAGCGGAGGGAGCTCTGGGACCGGCACGTCTATCGCTGCAACCGTGGAAGGTTGCCCTGTCTCCATGGGAGGACTCACCATTGCTACTCTCTTTGCTTCTTGATCTGCTCTGTTACCGACAGCTTCCGGCATCTTGGCAGACTGGTGGCCTGGGACATACATCACTGCCACTGCCTTCGGTTTTTCCACTGCCATTAATAGACGCTGGACTTCGGCTAGGTTCTTTAGATGTTTTCCTTCTGCTGTGCGGAATCCTCTTTCGCGATAGATGGCCCCGTGGACATGGATGGTACCGAAAGCATAGCAGCTATCGGTGTAGATATTGACTCGCTTTCCTTTTGCCCTCTCCAGGGCCTCTGCCAAGGCAATTAATTCCGCTTTTTGGGCTGATGTTCCGGGTGGGAGGGCGCTGCTCCATACCTTATTTCCTTCTTGGTCGACTACAGCTGCCCCTGCCCTTCGGGCTCCATCTTGGAAAAAACTGCTTCCATCCGTGTACCAGTTTAATTTGCAGCCGGACAGGGGGGTATCCTTTAGGTCAGCCCGTACCTGTGTAACTTCGGAGAGGAATTCTTTGCAGTTATGGACAGGTGTCTGCAGTTCCGGGTTAGGCAACAAGGTGGCAGGGTTCAGGATTACGGGATCTGTGAATGTGATCCGAGGGGACTCCAACAAGAGCCCCTGGTAGTGGGTGAGCCTGGCATTCGTCATCCATTTCCCAAGGGGTTGTTTAAGGATTCCCTCCACCGGGTGAGGGGCCGTTACCCAGAGGGCCTGTCCAAAGGTTAGTTTATCGGCTTCTCTTACCAGCACGGCAATGGCCGCTATGATGTGGAGGCAGGGGGGCCATCCTGCCGCTACTGCGTCTAATTTCTTGGAAAAATATGCCACTGGTCTCTTCCAGGGACCTAGCTGTTGGGTCAAGACTCCTTTGGCTACCCCCTTTTTCTCATCTACAAACAGAGTGAATGGTCTTGTAGGATCTGGCAAGGCTAAGGCAGGGGCCTGCAAAAGAGCGTCTTTTAGCTGATCAAAGGCCTGTTGTTCTCTCTCTCCCCAACTCCAATCTGGAGCTTCTTTGGTGGCCTCATATAGGGGTCTGGCTATTTCCGCAAATCCTGGAATCCAGAGTCTACAGAACCCCGCGGAGCCCAGGAATTCTCTCACCCCCCTAGTGGATGTCGGGGATGGGATAGCCAGAATAGTCCGTTTCATGGCATCAGTCAGCCATCTTGCCCCATCTGCAATCCGATAACCCAAATATGTCACTGACCTTTTACAGATGTGAGTTTTCTTGGCACTTGCCCGATACCCCAGCTCACCTAATTCCGTTAGCAGGTGTTCATCAAAAGGTGTTCAGTAGCCTTGATGCACTCCTCTCGGGTTTCTGCCGCTAACAGTAAGTCATCAACATACTGTAATAGAGTGACTTGTGGGTGGCTCCAGCGAAAAGGTTCCAGGTCCTGGCTCAGGGCCTCATTAAACAGGGTGGGAGAGTTTTTAAAACCTTGCGGCAGTCTGGTCCAAGTGAGCTGTCCGGATTGGCCCCCATCTTCTTGCCATTCGAAAGCAAATAGCGGCTGACTAATTTCCGACAATGGAATGCTGAAGAAAGCATCTTTCAAATCAAGGGTTGTATACCATACTTGCGAGGGGGGTAGGTGGCTGAGCAAGGTATAGGGATTCGGAACGGTGGGATGAATGTCCTCCGTCTGCTCGTTTACCTTTCGTAGGTCTTGCACAGGCCTATAGTCCCCGCTTCCCGGCTTTCGGACGGGGAGCAGAGGAGTATTCCAGGCAGACTGACAAGGCCGCAGTACTCCTTCCTTTATTAGCCTGTGGATATGAGGGGCTATGCCTCTTTGGGCCTCCTCAGGCATAGGATACTGTTTCACCCGAATGGGGAGAGCAGAAGCCTTCAATTGTAAAACTACGGGCGGGAGGTGTTTGGCGAGGCCGGTTCCCACAGTCTCTGCCCAGGCCGTGGGAAATCTTTTTACCCAATGAGTCATGTCCCCTCCTGGTTCCTGTTGACTCTCAAACAGATGATGCTCGTCAGCCAATGATAGGGACAAGACATGAATCGGGCTCCCTTCTTGATCAGTCACAATTATTCCATCTGGTTCAAAATGGATATGGGCCCCTATTTTGGTGAGTAGGTCCCGTCCGAGCAGGGGAGCGGGGCTCTCAGGGACGACCAAGAAGGAGTGTGTGACCTGGTGTTTTCCTAAGTTCACCTTTCTTTTGGTAGTCCATGTACATAACTGCGTACCAGTGGCCCCCTGAACAACACTTGTTCGTGCCTTGTTCAAAGGTCCATGTGCCTTGTTTAAAACCGAATATTGGGCGCCGGTATCCACCATGAACCCCATCGGCTTCCCCTCCACATGTATTGTTACCCAGGACTCGGGGAGGGGGTCCGAGCCCCGTCTCCTTCAGTCCTCTTCTCCGGCTAGGAGGACTCTGGCCTGCTCTACTGCTCGTTCCCTTTCCCTGTTTTCCCCCGGTCTCCTTCCAAACCCTCTTCTTCCCTTTAACTTAGGACATTCTCTCTTCCAATGCCCCGTTTCCTTACAGTAAAAACAGTGTGCCTTATCCGGGGTCCTGGCGTGGCCGCCTCCCCTGGGTTGGTCCCGGACACTCGCTAGGAAAATACGAGCCATTTCTCTCTGTTGCTTTCAATTTTCCTTAGCCTGGAACTCCCGGTCCTCCTTTCTCAATTTCTCCTGGGCCTCCCTGTCTTCCTTTCTCTGTCTTTCCTCCCTTTCTTCTGGAGTTTCCCTAGCGGTAAAGACCTTTTCCGCTACCTGTAGCATTTCCCTTATAGTCATCTCCCCTAAGTTTTCCTGTTTATTGAGTTTTCTCCTAATGTCTGGAGCTGCCTGATTAATGAATGAGAGTACCACAGCAGACCAGTGGAGGTCCGCCTCAGGGTCAATAGGGGTGTACTGACGGTATGCCTCATAGAGGCACTCTAAGAAACCGGCCGGGCTTTCATTTTCCCTTTGAACGACTGCTTTCACTTTTGCAAAATTGGTGGGCCTTCTAGGGGCCGCTCAGAGACCGGCCATAAGAGTCTGGCGGTAGATCCGAAGACGCTCCCTACCTTCTGCGGTCCCGAAATCCCAATCAGGGCGGTGTAGGGGAAAAGCCTCGTCTATGGCCGGTTGGAGAGTTGTGGGTCTCCCATTATCCCCCAAGACGTTCTTCCTCACTTCGGTGAGGATGCGCTCTCGTTCCTCCGTCGTAAAAAGAGTATTGAGCAGCTGATGACAGTCATCCCAAGTGGGACGGTGTGTATGCATGATGGACTCCAAGAGATCTATGAGACACTTGGGGTCTTCAGAAAAGGGCGGGTTCTGCGTCCTCCAGTTATATAGATCACTGGAGGAGAAGGGCCAGTACTGAAACTGTTGCCCTCCCCCCAGTCCCCCTTGGCCCACCATCCGGACTGGAAGTGTAGGGACAGTTTCCTCCCCCTGTGTTGATGAGGGGGGCCCGTCTTCCCCCTCCCTTTCCCGGATCCCTTGGGGGCGAAGTCTTCGACCCATTCCTCCTCCTGCTGCCAGTCCTGTTGAGGAGGATGAGGAAATTTCCTCCTCCGGGGCACTGGCTTGGCCAGGGGGAGTCACGTATGGAGGCAGCCGATCTTCCTCTGCCCCTGCGAGGGATGGGTAAAGGGGGGAACTCTCTGGTAAGACCGGAGATGGTGAAGGAGATGCCCTAATTTGAGGACCGGTCAAGGTGGGAAGAGGAAGTTTTTCCTCCTCCTTTATGACCAAGGCGGGCGTGACTGGAGTTTTAGCCCCGGGGGCCGAACTGGAGGGGTGGGTCAGAAAAACTGTTAACCAAGGGGGAGGGTTCCTCACCAGATCCTCCCAAACCAAAATGTAAGGAACTTGGTCTGGATGGCCTCGATTGTCTGGCTGAAAAATGACTGCTTTAACCTTAGTGATCAGGTCTAGGGAGAGGGAACCTTGAATGGGCCACCCGACTCCAAAGGTGGGCCACTCTGCAGAACAAAAGGTGTCGAACTTACCTTTCTTGATGACCAGACCCGCATTTAAGGCCCTTTCTTTAACTTCTGAAAAGTGAGAAAGGATCAGAGACTTTGGGGTTGTTTGTCCCTGTCCCATTGTGGAAGGAGACTCAAACACCAAGAGAGATAGAACAAAAAGGGTAAAGGCAACAATAATTCCACACACACACAACACTCTCCAGCACTCGCTCGGACCGGTCCTTCTCTCACACTGGTGCGCACCCCATTCAACCTCCTCACCGTCCAACTGGGATATCAGGCCGAAAGGCGTCCACTTGACGGGTGGTCGGTCGACTAGCTCAATTAGTTCTTCACCTGGCGCCAGGGTTCCTAAAATGCTCGAGCCCAAATGAGAGGAAAGCCTCTCCCAATAGGACCCTGTGGTCCTCCTTGCGAGATTCCCAGAATGAATCTCCCTGGGGATTGGCCAAATCCCCACCGCGGCCCAAATGGAACACTCAAGTTCTTCCAAATGAGGGTCTGGGATCCCCTCCCAACGCCTAGGACTTGGGATCGCCCCTGCTTTCTCGCAGGCAGGTTCTGTCTCTCGAGAAAATGAAATCTCGGTGGGACCTCCAAATGTTAGGACCTGGAATCCTATTCCCCCGAGAGACAGAGAGCCAGGCATGAATGCAATCAACAAAGCAGAGTTTATTGGGCTGGCTAGCCAGGGTCGAGCTCCCACACGGACACGCAGGACCGGTTAGGAAAACACGACCCTGAGCCTCTTTAGGGGAAATCTTATATAGACTGCGGTGGTGTGCATATTTTCGTTATCAACATTGGGCAAGCAGGCAGAGCACATCTTGCGTGTACCTCACATCTTGCACGTACCTCACATCTTGCACGTACCTCCTGCTCACATTCCTCACATTCTATATGCCCTGACCACGCCCTGCCGCATTGCTTATCTTATCTACACGGGGTGTTTGGTACTGGTTTCTCCAACAAGGGGGTTGGGGCCTGCTGAGACCTCCTATTCCTTTCAACTTAAGTCATAAGGTACCATGCTACAGGTTTTTCATGGGAGGCAGGGTCCCAGTAAGCCCAGGGAAGGGAAGGCAAACAGAGACAAAGGACACGTGGTGAGACCATAGAGGAGGTAGAAAGGTGCGCTGACATCTTAGGCAAGGGAGGGGAAGGCAGAGCCTGGAGGCATGACGCACTCTTATGGGATTAGCCATCACCTGTGTCTCTAGGTTGCTCCCATTGATTGGTACCGGCAGGCTTTCAGCAAAATGAAACCTCAACTCACTGGTCACCAAATAAAGCATGAGCTCTCCCAGAGCTGAAACCACCTTGGCAAGGAGTGGCTTGCTTAACTCCATGACAGGGAAAGTTTTTCAGGAAGATAGGAGGAGATAGGTATGGTAAGCAGTGCAAGAAGTCTGTTTATGTGGGGAAGGAGGAGGTTTGGAGAGGAATTGGCTGATTTAGAAACTGGTTTACAGGCTGATAGAATCTGCACAGGGGAACAGAAAGTACAGAGGGAGGGTTTGAAGTCAGAGAGCTGGATTTAGACAGAGGTATCAAAAAGGCTTGGACAAAATGGAATCTCTCCCCATTGTCCTGATCACTCACAGTAGTTATATGTCCCATAAAAGGTTGGGATCTAAAGACCTGAAAAGGGGCCAGTGACTTTGGTTGTCTAAAGGATAAGTGGGCCAGATTTGAGTGCAAAAGCGGATTTAATTTTTGGTTTTATATCTGCGGTCAAACCCAAAGTGTCTAAATTATTGAGGAGGCATCTCAGTGGGGAGTCAGATGGCAGAGAAGATGTAGAGGCACCCATTATGAGGGACCTGGTCCCAGAATGGGAGAGGAACATATTATGTACTGTGGAGCATTCTTGCACAGCACAAATATCCAAGAAAATGCAAAGCACACGAGAATCAGTCATCACTGAGTTCAGGTGGTTTGCAGGCCAAAAAGGCCCATGGAGGCCATGGGTCACCTGGCACTGGGCTTTTCTTGGAGGGCAGCCTGCGAGGGCTGAGGATGACAAGAATAGACCCAAGCCCATGGCAGATAGGGAGATCTTCCCCCATCATCTGAGTCCCAGAGATGATCAGAAAGGGGAAACGTTGAAACCCCAGAGACCCCAAAGGGAGAGACCGCAATGGGAGCCCAATAGGGGGGTGTGGACTCACCAAAGAATGTCCAGTGTTGGATGCAATTGAGGGTGATTGGGAGGATGAGTCCTGGCCAGGCACGTCCTCAGAGTGGTCATGGGGTGAGTCAGAATCAGGGTCTCACCAGGATTAGTGGGGAAACCCACCCTGAGTCATGGCACCAAAATGTTGGAAATGTAAGCCCCAAAAGTGACCATGTGGAGAGGAATGATCTGGCCAAGAGATTCTTTATTGCCAGGTGGGAGAGGGAGAGAGCCAAGAGAGCCAAGAGAGAGAAGCAGGAAGAGCAGGGGCTTAAATACCCTTCAGTGGGACTCAGCATGATCTGATTGGTTAAGATCTTATGGTTTATGCTGATTGGAGGTTGGGGCAGAAGGAGGATTCAAGCTAGACTTGAGGCAGGACCATGACCCTGGAAAACAGAAGCTTAAGGGTGCAGTAAGAACCGAAACCTATTGGAGCCATTATTGCCAACATTTTGTTCCAAAGTTTATAGGAGTATAAAAACAATAACATTTATTTTTAAGGGATGTAATTGCGTATAGTAATGTCAATGGCAACAAAGCTTAGGAAATTCTCTCTTTGCATATCTCAAGCTACTTAGTTTTACTCTCCTCTTTCTACTAAATTACTGTGATAAGACAGGAAGATGAAGAAATGGAGGACTGACCCCTCTATAGGAATAACTTATAATATGTATACTTTTAATGTTACTATAAATGAAAAGCAATCTAATTTTAAAGATAAATACATGACATTAAATTATTTTCTTTATATTATACCTCACTCATAGTAGTACAGAACAAGGGTGAAATACAAAAAGTGGTAATATTTTGGTTAGTTTCTAGATAACAATTGCTTTTCTTGAAATGAAAAACATTCTGGCTTTGCTTATTCAGAAATTAATGTAGTAGCTATAGCCTTTTTAAAATCTGCAACTTTCCCAAGATACAATTTATAGGCATAGTTCATGTTAAACCTAAAGGCTGGGGGTTAAACTCATGGCAGAGTGGTTACATCAGTCCTGGATTCAACCCTCAACAACGGCAACAACAACAACAACAACAACAACAACACACACACACACACACACACACACAATATAGACTCTTTGAAGAGAATAAGATTGTTTTTTTGCAGGGGAAGTGGTGGTAAAGGGGTTTGAATTCAGGGCTTCACACACTTGCTAGGCAGGTGCTCTACTACTTGAGCCACATATCCAGCCTAAAGAGAATAAGATTGAATCATAATCTGCTTTAAGGATTATTATTTACAAAAAGAAAATAATCAACATATATGGTTGCTTGAAGCCTGCAGAAATGAGACAGAAAATCAAAACAAGCTCTAGTCCTTCTAAACTATGATTTTTATTCCTTTTTGTTTCAAGAAAAAAATGGCATTATACCACAAATACAAAACTATGATGAATGCTAAATGAACACAATGACTGGTATGGCTACAGGCTTTTGAGTTTTCTAAAAGCCATCAAACATCAAAATGAGACTTGGTTTAAAATGGGAGAATTGTCAGATAGGGTAAAAATAATCTAACCATCCCAAACAGCAGAGAAGTCAGTTTTGCAATCTTCTTAAATCATATTGCTTGAGCTGTATAGAGTACTTTCTGATAATAGCATTGAAAACACTGTAGAATAGCTGTTCCTAATACATTTGAAATAATATGTAAATAAAGGGTTGTTTATTTTCTTGTTAGCTAACTTCATGATTTTCTATTTGCCCTTTTAATATTTGAATCTAATGCAAAAGTGTTTGTATTATGCCATAATAGAATATATGTGTAATGTAATAATTTCTGTGAATAAGAAAGTAAGTATAGTAAAATAATGAGGTAAGTAGCACTTGTACCTATTTAAATTCTTTTCTTACATAATTCAAATGTCTTCAGTGTACAGCTTGGTACCTTTGAAGCTAAGAAACCATAAATGAGTTTAAGAAACAGAATTTCTTTACAGATATGTATAAATTATGCTTTTCTCTGATCCAACAACACAACAAATTGATTTTATCTTTTCAACTTTAATCCCGTCACCCTCCTTTAGATATCTTTATTTGGAAGAGATCTGGATTTGAAAAGAAGCAATTCAATTGTAATTTGAGAAGTTTGAAAACCAGCAAATAATCAAATGTCTAGGATAATTTAATCATGAGTGAGATAGCTTACAGTATCCTCTTGATGAAATGTCATAGTTGACCAACAAATAATTCATTTTGATTTTCAAGAGGATCATAGTATTGGCACAAAGAAAGGAAACCCATCTATTCTCATGGATCAGACTATATTCTTACCTTGCTCTTCTTATTAATATAAAATCCATTATATATTATGCATGTTTACACATAAATATACATATATGTATATGTATATATATAATTGAAACTATGAATGTACATACTATAGCTTACTTCTGAATGGTGCTTAATTTTGCTTACAATGTAAAATTAACCTAACTCTCCAATGACATAGTAGCAAAAAGGCTTGCTGGTGTATAAAAGTTCAATACATAATAGTTCCCAGTCTTCTCACAAGAACAGTATTCATAGATATTAAATACATTAGAATAAAATGTGTTGATACTTGAATCCATATTCAGTATAGTATAGATATGAAATTTGTAAACATGGAGACCAAACTGAAACTGTGTTCATTAAAATTGTTTATTTATTTAATGCTTTATGTGATACTTCTGGACATTTATATAATATTAATCAGTATTTCCATTTACCTTTTAAGCATTGTCTTTATAAATTTTTCCCATGAATAGGACACTGCTTATATGAACAATGGTAAAAAATTTAATTAGAATTTCAATTCATTGTGACTCCTATAATTTCAACCATGTTTGTGTATAAAGAACCATGTTCTTTCATCTGTACTTTTTATTTCATTAAATTAAGCATTCTCTTAGTAACTTAAGTGAAAATACAAGTATGGCCTGTTTTCTTATGCCAAAAATCAGTGGAACATGGCCTCAAATATGTAAACAACTGTGTAAGTATAGCTGAGAAATAACATACCAGAGAAGAGAAGGATTTGTGGTGTATATTACTGCAGAGTATCTTTGAAAGAAACAGGGAGAAAAGAAGGATGAAGAATTATATAATGAAGAAAGTGTATACTATGGAGATGTAAAACAATTTTGTATAATCAGGTCATTATAAAATAATTAAACTCTACAGCGAGTGCAGGTTATTATCTTTCATTTGCATTTATTAGACTATCCCATGTCTCTGTTTATAGTCACAAAGGGACAAGAATATTCACATGTAATTTAGAAAAATTTTCATTTTTTAGTAAAGACAGCAGTAAGCCTGAATCCCATTAAAAATTGTCATCACTCCCCATCTTCTATATATACAAAACTCAAATATCAACAAATTATTACTATGCCTCAGAAAGAGAATATGAAAAAGTTCAGCTGTATTTACAAAATACATATATATGCCTACATATCTGTATGAATATATATTACCTGCATATGATGGACATGTTTTGTGTTTGTAATAAGTTGTCAAATAAGTTTTGACCATTATCTGGGCAAAAAGCTAAGATCACTTTAATTATGATGGCAAAGGAAATTCAGTGAAATAGAGCCATAAATTGGCTGATTTTAACTACCCAACTTGAGAAAATAGTTGCTTTGACAAATCAACTTTCGGATTTTCCAATTACTAATTTGAATATTATCAAGGGTTATTATTTTATAACCCTTGTTAATAATTATTAACATAATTATTTATTTATTTATTTTGGTAGTACAGTGGTTTGAACTTAGGTCTCCCAACTTGCTAGTCAGGCCTTCGATTAGTTGAACAATATCTCCAGCCCTTTGTTCCTTTAGTTATTCTTTTGATAGGGTCTCATATTTTTGCCCAGGCTGGCCTTAACTTTGATTCTTCTGAAGGTTGCCTCCTATGTCACTGGAGTTACAACTGTGGGCCACCATGACCTCCCCACTTAAATTTATTTTAAAACTGATATATGAAAGCAAATAATGTATATTTATGGGATATCATATGTATTTCAATACATGCATATGTTGTGTATTGTTTAAATCAACTTAAACTGCTCCAACATTTTTATTTCCCTTAAGGTGAAAACATTCCAAATGTTTTCTTCTACTTTTTTGAGATGTATGGTACATTATTTTTATTTATAATCATTCTAATATGCAATAGTACAACAGAAATATTTACTCCTATCTAACTTTAACTTAAGCATCTACATTCATTGTACATTTGTTAACTTCATATATAGAGTGTACATGTGATTTTCTATGTGTATATATCTATCTATACATATTCACATTCCCTCTTTATATTAAAAAGGACTTAAAAATTTAAACACACACACACACATATATACATGGGAAGAGAGGACAAAAAGGAATAGGAAAATAGGATGAGCAGTGAATGAATAGAAAAATCACATGGAACTAGTATTAAATTTTACAAATGGGATCTGTGTTAGTTAATCTTGATTGTCAGTTCAATTGGATTGAGATATCTTCACTAAGATTTTAGTGAAGCACACTTTTAGCATGATTATTTCTAGAGATGATGAACGTGTAGGGCAGTAACTTGGCTGGGGTGCTGTTTTTCACTCCCTGCCTTGTTGGAGCAAGCTTTTTCTCTCGCTCCTGCATATATATTACTAAACCTAACTGGGGCTAACTGGGGGTGACTGGAGATTCAGATAAGACACAGGATAGACAGACAGAAAGTGGGGTCAAGTGTGTTGGGCGCACAAGTGGAGATGTATACCCCTCATTGCTTCTTTTCTTTATCTTTATTCTTTAAGGCCTTACTCTGACAGTTCTTTAAAATCTTGCTTCTAAAGTCTTTAAACCCTTGCTTAAAACTTCTTTCCTTAGACTCACTCTGTCCCATGTTTTCTCTTAGCTTATCTTTAGCTTAATTGCCCTTAAAGTCTTTTGCCCCCAGGCTTGCATTGTCCCATCTCTCTTTAGTTCTCTTAAAGCCTCAGCGCTCAGACTTGCAAACAGCCATGCCTAATAAACTGCATATGCATAACTCAAAGTCTCAGTCCTTAGACTTGCACTGTAAAGTTCTTTCCTTGGCTTTTCTTTAGCTTAGCTTTCTAAGGCCTATGTTAAAGGTCTTGGTGCAGATTTTCTATCAACCCCTCTTTAGCCCTTCTTTCCCTTCAGAAATTTCCCTTTAGCAATTCTTTTTCCTTTAGTAATTCTTTTCTCTTCCAAAAGTTTCCCACACCAAAAAGCCCAAAGCCAAAGCTCAAAGCTAAAAATACAAGCTAAAAGCCAAAGTCAAAGGCAAAAAGCCCAAAGTGAAAGCCAAAGGCAAAAAAGAAAAGCCTCAAACCCTCCTTCAGTGGGGCCTCATACCCAGTGGTAAACAGGAGGGAGCAGTGGCTCTTAGGGAGGGGTGTGACATTGTAACAGGAGAAACCTGCATTTCTGCTTTTCTGAATGTAAACAACTTAGGAGATGCAGCTGTTCTGCTTTTCCCTGTCTGTGGCCAGGGCTGTGCTTATCTCAGCCTACAGCTGAAAGCAATAAAGCCACATCTTGCCTTCTTATGTCCAGTTCTCATAGGCTTTTCATAATCTGCTCTCCACAGTAACTGAGGGGAAATGATCTGCCCTGAGTATGGGCAGATCAATCCAGTCAAGTGGGGGCCCAGATAGAACAAAAGTGGGAAAAGAGGAAGCCAGCAGGCCTTGACATTCTCTCTTTCTCTCTGCTTCCTGACACCATGAGACAGACTCCCACTGCCTTGATAGTCTGCCTTGCCTTAAACCCAAAGTAATTAATACAGCTGTTCTTGGATTAAAACCTCTGAAATTGTGAGCCAAAATATTTCTTTACTTTTTAAAATTTCTCTCAGATGACACAGTGACAAGAAGCTAACATATAACACAGGAAATCATGTAATTTAATAATATGGGTTACTTTTGCATAGTAAATTCCCAGTAAGAAAAATGGAAAACATGATCATTACAAGATCCATAAAACAAAGGGAATTGTTCAGAAGAAGCAAAAATATATTCTTCATTATGACTCGTAGAGTACTATGAATGGCATGGTCACCATAGATACCAGAATTGAATAACTGTTTGTGTCTAAGAATACAAAACCTTACTGGTATATACTGGCCATTGGTACCTATTTTTTTGAGAATAAGCTGTTTAATTCATGTGCCCATTTCTTCATTGGGGTTTTGATTCTTTAGGAGCTGAGTTTTTTGAATTTCCTACAGATTCTGGATATTAGTCCCTTATTGAACGAGTAGTTGGCAAAGATTTCTCCCATTCTGTGGGTTTTCACTTGAGTCTTGTGACTGTTTCCTTTGCTGTGCAGAAGCTCTTTAGTTTGATGTAGTCTCATTTGTTCATTCTCTCTCTTAGATGCTGAGGTTTATGAGTTCTGTTTAGGAAGTTGTTCCCTATATCTATCTGATCCAGTGTATTTTCTACTGCTTCCTGGATTTGTTACAAAGTTTTAGGCCTAACACTAAGGTCTTTAATCCACTCTGAATTGATTTTGGCACAGGGTGAAATATAAGGATCTAGTTTCAGTCTTCTACATGTGGATATCCAGTTTTCCCAGGAACATTTGTTGAAGAGGCTATCTTTTCTCCATCATGCGTTTGGGTTCTTTTGTCAAAGATCAGTTGGTTTTAGATGTGTGGGTTTATGTCTGGATCTTCTATTCTGATCCATTGGTCTTCCTGTCTTTGTTCTAATACCATACTGTTTTTATTGGTGTGGCTCTGTAGAAAATTTGAAGTCAGGTATTGTGATACCTCCCGCATTGGACTATTTGCTCAGAATTGCTTTGGTGATTTTGTATCTCCATATGTATTTCAAGATTGATTTTTCTATTTCTTTGCAGAATGTCATTGGAATTTTGATAGGCATTGTATTGAATATATAGATTGCTTTTGGTAATATCGCCATTTTCACAATGTTGATCCTGCCAGTCCACAACCTTGTAAGTTCTTTCCATTTTCTGATGTCTTCTTCTATTTCTCTCTTCAGTGGTTTATAGTTCTGATAAAAGGGACTTTGGTATCTTTCATTAAATTTATTCCAAGGTACTTTATTGTTTTTGATGCCCTTGTAAAAGGGATTGTTTCCCTGATTTCTCTTTCAGTCTGTTCATTGTTGGCGTATAGGAAGCATACTGATTTCTATATTTTAATTTTGTATCCTGCTACTTTGCTGAAAGAATTTATGATTTCTAATTGGTTTTTGGTAGAGTTTTTAGGGTCTCTTAGATATAGGATCATATCATCTGCAAATAGGAATCATTTTATTTCTTGCTTTCTATTTGAATCTCTTTCATTTCTTTCTGTTGTCTTATTGCTCTGGTAGTCAACTTCTCCGGTGATAAAAGAAATGCAGATCAAAACAACACTTAGATTTCCTCTCACCCCAGTTAGAACGACCATAATAAGGACAATAACAACAACAAATCCTGGCAAAGATGCAGCAAAACAAGAACGCTTATACACTATTGGTGAGAATGCAAATTCATACAACCACTGTGGAAAGCAGTGTGAAGATTGCTCAAAAATCCAAAGATAGAACTACCATGTGATCCAGTGATACCTGTCCTGGGCATCTGCCTAAGGGGATGTAAGACAGGATACAAGAGAGATACCTGTACACCGATGTTCATTGTAGCATTATTCTTAATAGCTAAGCTTTGAAAATAACTCAGGTGCCCTACAACTGATGAATGGATCAAAAAAATATGGTATATATACACAATGGAGTATTACTCAACCATAAGGAGTAATGACATATGGTTTGAAGGTAAATAGAGGCTTACTTTATGTTAAGTGAAGTAAGCCAGGCTCAGAAAGACAATGGCTGTATGTTTTCTCTCATACGTGGAAGATAGATCCAAAAGATAAGCATATACACAAAAACAAGCATGATCATATACAAATTCAGATGTAGAACATGTTTGTAGTAGTGAAACTACTCTATGGAACTCAGAGAAAGAAGGAAAGGAAAAGAGAGTGATAAAGCATCAGTAATGTTGCATAACATAAGATGTGAAGGTAGAGGATACAATGCTGCTTAAAAATGTGGAATGGGAAGTAAAGAGGTAAGGGAGAGTAATGGAAGAGGTTGAACAGACCAAACTAAAGCACACCCACAGAGGTGTGCTTTAAATTTACATACCCCTTTGAACATAAATATTAATAATGAAAAACAGGACTGTAAAATAAGAACAGTATTGTAGGGGGTTACTTCCTGGTAGGGGGGAGGATGAATGAAGGAGATTAAGGTAATAGTATATGGTAGATGGGCTTCATATACCTATATAAAACAGAACTTAGAAACCTCTTGCAATTGCTTTAAAAGGAGTGGGGAAGGGGTTGAGGGGAGAGACAATGGGAACAATGTAAATAATATCCAATATAAGTCTAATTAGAATTGTCACTATGAATCCCTCTTTGTATAATGAATATATCCTAATTAAAAAAAAACCAACCTTATTAGTTTAAGCAGAATCAACACATTGATTATATATTATCTTCTGACCACACAGTTGTCATGACTTTGTTTAAGGTAAGAAGATTTCAAGGTACCTGTAGAGAAAAGGGAGTGCATCCCATTTCAGAAAATTCCTTTATACTAAGTGCTCCTTGACCTGATTTCGATAAGAAGTAGAGAGCTTAAAGTAAGAGTTCATATAAAATACCTGGGATTATTTTGTACTTCAGTTCAACTGTCAAAAATAGAAACAGGTGGAATTTTGTGGTGAACACCTGTATTCCCAGCACTGAGGAGGCTGGAGCAGGAAGGTTACAAGTTTAAAGCCAGCCTAGTGAGGCCAGCATAATGAGGCCAGCCAGGGCTTCATAGCAAGACCTTGTCTCAAAAATCTAAAGTAAATAAATAGAAGTATATCTTTTAACAATTTAATAAGCTGGAGGTGGACTTGACATTTTCCAGAATAAATATCTTTAAAAGGCATTAAAAAGAGAAAGGAGTTTAAACTGGGGGCAGTAATGCCTAAATATAAGTACAAACCAATATTACGCATCAAAAATATTTTAGCCATAATAGAAATTTGACTCTGATTCTGAATCAAATGATGAAAATTAGTGGGCAGTAAGTTATGCCTTAATTATTCATTTTGCTCTTTTTCCTCATCTTCATCAAAGTAGACAAACTTGACACAGAGTATCAAAGCCCAGGTCACAGTTTTCATTTGAGAATATGCAAAAACAAAGACATTCCTAGGGATGGAAAACAGGCCCTGAGAAGCATTCTTCCCAATGATAAGTGTAATTGTTTATCACTTTTTGAGTGCATAGTCATGGTTGCAAATGTTCCCAAGATCTCAAGTAATGAAGTAGGTAAGGTAATTAAAATCAAAAACATTATTTTCCTTTATTTTAACATATTTCTTACCTGGGGTTTACAATTAGCCCTCAATATTTGGTGCTTAAGTATGTTTTCTGAATGATTCAGCTTTATATAACTAGAAGATGAAGAAATCCTTTGTGATCTATTTTCTTACTTGGTTGATATTTTGGCAATTGACCTCTAGGTGTAAACACATGAATGATAGAATTAATTGGCAATATAGAACTTTGAGTACACAGATGCTACTCATGCTTTTGCCTCTAGATACGACTGCAGCTTCACTGGACAAGTTGACAACTCTCCAGACTGAGTTTCCCTCAACATTAACCCTTTGGCTATGTCTGCATAACACAAGGTGAAGGGCAACCTGGTCACATAAAGTGACAGGTAAAACTAACCAGTATGCTCAGGGCCTAAACAGAAATATCTTGTCAGCTGTAATATATTTAGGTCATTTCCTCACAGAGGTAGATAAAGCATGCTAGATAAAACTGGGTCTGCACATCTGAATTATGAGCAATTTTATCTTATTCATCCCACCAATCACCAAATATATTTTTATTAAGATTGTTTCCATTATTACTGATTCTAATATTTTTAATCTTGTCTTTGACAAAAATCATTAATTCTTTCCTTTCTTCCATTATTTTCTTTCTCTCTCTCCCTCCCTCCCCCCTTCTGTGTATTTTTCTTTCTCCTGAGATAGATGCCATCTCCTGGTATTCATGTCCTTATGTATTCTATTCTTCTAGGCTGTTCTATTCTTGCCTCACAAGAATAGAGCATCACAAAGGAGATGAAATGCCAGTTCTCCGAATAGGTCACATAAATTGTACCTTCTTTTCTAGTAGCAGAATCTCCCCATAGCTGTCTTTGAAGAGAGAAGTTGCCTTGTTGTCATAGCTATTTATATTGAACTGAGGACATTCTCCTGCCAATAGCCAGCTAGGAACTGAAGCCTTCAGCATAACAGCTCTAAAAGAACCATATTCTGCCAATAACCACATATTCTTGGAAGCAAATCTTTACATGGTATAGTCTTCAAATACCACCATAGCTAGTACCTTGATTGCAGTCATGTGAGAAATTCTGAGAAAAATAACACAGGTAAACTGAGCTCTACATCCTGATCCATGGAAAATATGAGATACTAAATGTGCAAATGAGTTCTTTGAAGTCCCTATGTGTGTGGTAATTTTATGCAACAATTGATAGCTAATATAAGATCAAAAAAACCATTTTCTTAAAATAACATGTTTTCAATAAGGATACACTTAACTTTTACTGGCTTCTTTCTGTTTTATGTTAGAATTCATAGATTAATGAGGTGACTAGTCAAAAAAATAAAATACCTGGACTCAGATTTTTAAAATATTTTGACAGATAATTTGAATGAATACACAAGCATAAAGTGCTCCTTAAGAGTGTATTTGTCTTTTGAAATAAAGATTTTAAACTCTATCTACTTTGTCTATTAATTTATTCCTAAAACAAGGCAAAATAGCTGGCACCAGGCTTCCAGTAGTTGTTAACTGTAGGTATTGGGATAAAAAATGAAACCTTTGAATGACTATTACTTTAACCAAACTTATAGTTTCTTAAAAAAAATTGTAGTGACAAATGACATATACAAACATACACAGAGACAATAGAGAAATAATTAGTGTATGACTCAGTAGATTTTTACATTGTGAACTTACCCATATACTGAGACAAACAGGAGGACCCCACCCTCCATAAGGGTATTAGCTGAGGAAAACTAGTGTTATAAAATGTAGTTCATTGAAAAAAATGTTAAATCATTGTTGGAAACACTCGTTAATATTTTTTCTCTGAATAATTAAAACTGGTAAGAGAAAACCTCTGGCCCCTTTATTGACAGCTGTCAGCCCTTCCCCATGTGCCTGGCTACCTTGAATGGGGAGCTGTCAAAAGAGCAGTCCTCTTTGTGAGTGACCATCTGGACTTTCATCATGGTGGCCTTGCTTTATTGAATGCTTCACAGATGCCCCAAGAAGAAGATGTTCCAGCTGTGAAAACCTCTTGAGACCATACCTGCAGCTGAAGCCATGGTTTCTGTTTTAGGAGGCCTTCTTTCCTTTAGGACTGACCCATCCAGCTTTCACTGGCTCTGGAAACAATGATAAACCTCTGTGACTTCTAGATGTGACTTCTAGCTATAAGAGACTACTCATCTCTTGTAGCTCTTCCCACTCAGGCTAGGCAGGGGACACTTCCCCTGGTGACTCAACAAAATCATGTGATTATTGGGCTGAGAGCTGTGCACATGAAAGCTTGTGACTAATGGAACTAGAGTCTGTGCACAAGCATGACACACCCATGCTCTGACTCCATCAGAAGGCTGCTTCTCAGTCTCTTGGGGTCAGTCTTGATGTCTTCCCTCTGGTGCACTACCCTCTCCCCTTGTTTTGAACACTAGGCCCCAATAAAAGCCTCTAAAGAATGGTCTTTTATTACTTATCTGTGATCCTTATGAGCTTAGGTAGAGACACTAAAAGCAGAGGAAACTCTGGACTTTCAGCTCCAGGTGCCCAGCAGCAGCTAGAAGGTTGCTAGAGGGTTATTCTTGTGGCTACCAGCCAGTGGAATTCCCAGAGCTATAATCCTTTGATTCACTCAGCATCTAGTAGCAGCTGAAGGGTTTCAGAGAGTGGCCAGGTACAGAAACTATGGAGACTCCAAAAGAGTGACAAAATGGTAAGAAGGCAAGGGGTGGTGGAGAGCAAACACTAGGATGCTAGAGGCTGTGAAGATCTAAGAATATGGGAAGTAAGAGACTGCAAAGGAAAGAGCAGACATGCAGACCCTAGGCACTGGAGGAGTTGTAGAGAGGTGCGAGATAGGGGTGAATCTGTGGGCCCGTAATGTACCCTGGAGGATGGCACAGCTGAAAGATTAAGGGAGAACTCAGTCCCTGCTAAAACCCTGGCACATATATACCAAACATGAAGTGCCACCCGAGTGTATCAGAGAAACATAAATTCCCTAATTATTTTAAGCACAGTTTTGAGAACTCTGTTACTTGAAGTTAAATTTAATTACCAAGTGCAAAGGATATGTACATTTCACATTTTGTTATTAGTAAAATTTCTTTCAAAAAGCTTACTTCAATGTGCAGCTTGTCATTGCTGATAAAAATTATTTTTAGCTCACACCTTTCCCATGGTTAGCATCATCAGCATTTAAAATTTTATCTGCTATGATGAGTAAAAAACTTTTAATTTTATTCTGTTGCTTGAAATTAATTTTTATTGATCAATATTCAGAGATGGAGTAGATACATCAGGGTTACCCTTTTAATATGTTGTTTCCTTAAAAAATGTTTTAGGAATATCTACCATAATTGTGAGATATCAATCAGTGTTATAAGTGCCAGAAATAACATTAAATGAGAACACATTAAGGGAATAAGGAGACAAGGATGATTAATTTTAAAAAATTAGAACAAATACAAATTGATATAATTACAATTATTTTAACAACTTTAGAAATAAGTGCTGAAAAGGTCAATGCTAAAAATTTGATTAGTGTTTTTTCTAATTCATAGGCACTTATAAATTGGGGAGCAGAAAATTTCCACAATTGCACTTATGATGTTTTAATGGCTAAAATTCAACCACATAATAAAATAAGGAAAATAATACTTTGGGCAATGGAATAATACTTTATTTTTTAACCTAAAGAATCATTTATTTAGATGCAATAAAATGTTATCCATGTACACAATATTTTAGATATTGTTTGCAATTTGTATATCAATTTAACTTTATATTAATTTTACTTTTGCAATATTAAGAAGCACGCTAAGTATGTCATTTAGAAACCACTTTGTAATCTGGTTTATTTCTCTTGAAAAGTAAAGGCTGTGCATGTTATGAAGGCTCTTGATAATGATATATTTTTTTCTTTTGTTTTCTCCTTCCTCAACTGTCAGACCTGCATTGTAGAGGGTATTTTGCCCTAACTCCTCCTCTCCTTCTTCCTTTTAACCTTTGCAGGCATTTCCCTCAATAAAACTCTTGCATGAAGAATTCTATCTTGGTATCAGCTTCTTAAGGAGCCTGATTGAGCAGTCAGTAAGTTTTTATTTCAACCAATATTTTCTAACTTCTCAAATCTCCTTAAAGAAATCATTTCTCCTTTTCATATATAAAATAAAGCACAATAAAAAACATAGCAGAATAGGTGTATATGTCAATGGAACCAATGCACCAACAAGAAGAATGCTAGAAGACAACAGTGTTCAGTTTTGCATTTTTAATGACTTGGTGACACATAGTTGTGAAAATTCCTGGGAGACTGCAAGGTTACAAGAGCATATTGAAAAAGGAAGCAATAGACTGACCCATACTTCTCCAACATTTGTCCTGGTTTGTCATTTTTCATTATTTAATAATTGTTGACTCTGTTTGCATCCTTTCTAATTGGTCTTCACTCTACCTTTATTATTGATAAATACTAATATTCAAAGGTCAGTTCCATTCAAAATGGAAGCATGCAGATAGCTACCATTTTGATACTGTTGTTTCCTTTGACTATAATATATTGAAAACTAAGAATTATTTTAGTATAATTAATATATGTGTGAATATTTGCCTTCAATAATTTTTCTCTTGAATTGAGTAATACTTTCTTCCCATTTGTGATTTCAAATATCTTTCAAGTCACATGCTAGCTGCTTCAAGTATTTTACTGAAAATGAGCATAAACATTTGAAAACGATGTCTGGTCCATATTCTATAGGCATGATACACAATTCCTAAATTCAGAATATATATATAAATAGACCAGCTACACAATATAATCTTCTATAACTTATAAGAGATATCATACATTAGAAATTATGCCAAATACTTATAATTTTATTTTGAATATTACTTGGACTTCTTCATATTAGTTGCAGGGCTTCGTTACCCTTGACATAGTTTCCAATTTTCTACCTCTCCTCCCAGTTGTGACCAATACAGACGTCTGCCTCAGGCAATTGCCTAAGTCCTGATTTACCTGTGAAGCAAGTAGATACAACCTCCTTTAATTTCCCCACAGATTCCAACACTCCACGTGAACTGTGAAGATATGCCCAAGTGATCACTACTCAGTCACAGCACACCAGAGAAATCACACCTGCTTGCTCCAATCTCACTAATTAGAACTATTCATGTGAAATCTGCCTGAAATTGTCCTGGACCCCCAAAGTCTTGGCATTATTCATATGTCATCTGCCTGTCTCTTTGTTTTCCTCACCTACTGTTTGAGGGTACCTATCTCTGAGGTTCTGGCCTTCCCATTTATCCTGTGAAATGTGTTCCCCTCCTATCTTTGGGATCTGTGACTCATAACTCCTGTTATTTCATGTATTTTTTTGTGTGCTTCCTTTGAGTTTCACCTGAATGACACAGCTAAATGTACTTTCTTTGTAGTCAGGGCTCTCCTAAAGTGTGGGCATCTTAGTAGGCGTAAGATAAATACATGTCAGAAAACTTTCAAAACAGCATCTACCAGTATAAACAAATTTCCCATGAAAGGGACACCTGGTCATGGGCCAGACATTTCAGAAGAAGAAATATCTTATTAAAAGCCTATTATAAATATTCATGCATATAACCATTGACCCACCTCCTCTGGAACCCTCCTATAGAAAGCCTAGAGTTTAGAGCTCTTCTTCTTCAGACAATGAAGAAGAAAAACATAACAGGTGTAGGCCCCAAGTTCATACCCCAGTACCATAAACAAAACAAAAAACAAAAAACTATAGGTGATAAATCAACCAGTTGGCAAACAGGTTAATCTCTATATTCAGAGTTGGGTGGAGATAGATTTTACTGGGTATAGAATTGCACAAGTAAAAATGCTCTGTTAGATATTTTAAAAAGTAATGACCATTTAGTGGTTGAATATGTTCAATAATTTGACACGAAAAACTAGTTTTTCAAAGCATGAAACCTATTGTCACGGCTCTTCTATAAAATAAAATGCTTGCAGGTTATCTTTTATAAGTTTGCCAAACCATTCAGTTTGGAAAGCAAACTGTATATTGCTCTCAAATTTTACTTATTTTCTTCAATTGTAGATAATAAATATATTAAAATAATGACTTTTGATAAAAAGTCATTTGTTTTAAGATCCCTTATTTTTCCAATGATACATTGTATTTTTACTATTCATTGGAATATTTTGATTTCTATTAAAGGAGACATAATTAAAATTATATCAGCATAGCCCAGAAAGAACAATGAAGATTATATTGTTTTGTTTTACTTTCCTGATAAATAATGGCTTAGATTACCCAGCGGAGCATAGTCACTAGTCTTCAGAAAATACTTTTTGAAAGCATTAGTACTAACAAAGTTCACTGTCTTCTATATTATTTGGCCCCAAATATAATTCTAATAAAATAGTAGAAAAGAAAACTGTGGCTATAGTACACCCCCAGGTAGCTACAGTGCTATGTAATCATCTCTTTTTTTCATAACTTTATAAATTTCAACTAAATATATGAGATAGTTTTTAATAGCCTATTAAAAGTGGAAGTTATATGCATAATAAGAATTACAGGTTCCAAGCTCCCAGATTCTCCCAAGTGCATAATCTAAAGTAATAGTTCTCTCATTTTTTAAATATTCAAAATGACAGTCTTCTAATGGGAAATAGTATTTTCTTTAAAGAAGGTAGAAGTTTTTGAGGAAATTTTCCTAAAAACCTAAGGTCAAATTTTACTCTACTTAGTAGATCAAAGAATAAAAGGAAGTTTTATTCTTGAGTATATATAGACTATTAAGATGTTGAAAATTTTACTGTAAGTTTAAGTAACAGGCACCTAAGAAGACTAGAAAGGCTGCCCTCCCTTTGAGGTTACTCACAAAATAATCTCATCATCAGTTATAAAGGGCCAGTTCTTTCCTATTTTCTTAAATCCTAAAACAATGAACCTCTACTTCTAAAATGGCATTTTAAAAATAACTTAGCATATTAGAATAAAGCCAAATGTTGCAATAAATAAATAAGGAAAGGAAAGAAAAAATGAAAGAAAGAAAGAAAGGAGAAAGAAAATTAGGTATTTGAACTTATTTATACTTTTTTGTACCAATCACACTGATTTTGAGAGGAGAAATTTATATCCTAACATTGAAAATCAATATTTATTAATTTTGAGAACTTCATAGTCATGTATTTTAGAGGCAAATGTTACTTTTTATGGTCATCACTACTCATTTGCCTAAAGTACAATGAAATCATATAGACTGTATTACCACAGAGGACAATTGCTAATAGCAAGTCTTCCTCCAAACTCGGGAATCCTTGAACTGGAGGTGTGACTCTGGTAGTAAAATGCCTGCTTTGTCAGTGTTAATTAAACCATGAGTTCAAAGCCCCATCCTACTAATAAATAAATAAATAAATAAATAAGCAAGCCAACAACCTCGGGAATCCTCCTCCTTCCATACTTGAATGAAATTCTCTTTTTGTGCATTGGAGACTTCAGGAGACTCACTTCCTACAGATGGAAGCTCTGGAGTTGCTTTGGTGTTATCTCCCACAAAGCCTTTCCGTGCACAGTGTGTCAGGGAAGTGGTGATACAGGAGTTATCAATGAGGGTTTTTTTAATTTTACTTTTTATTAACAGGAGGGTCATTTTAGAAAGAAAATTGCAGGGAAATAATGAGATATGAGAGGAAATGTGTTATTAAGTAAATCTTTGAGCTTTTCAAAAGTAAAGTTTTTTCATCCAGCATAATAGACTCTGAATGTTAATTAACATTCTAAGGTTCTTATTAAAACTATAACACATGGCAAAGTATAAAAATTAGCTGAAGAAGAATAGAGTGAAGAAATGTATTTGAACTGCACTCACTAAAAAAAATGGAAAGTAAATGAAATTAATGGAAGTGTACTACGTAAAAATATTGGTAGAATTAATATCTCTGTTGTTGAGAATGTGAAGAGCTAGATGTCTCATGTATTGTTGAAGGGAATGTAAAATGGTGTAGCACTTTGGAAAATAATGTAGAAGTTTCTCTGAAAGTAAAATATGAAGGTACCACATATTCAAGAAATCTTAAAGTTAGAAATATACACAAGAGGATTGAAAGCTTATGTTCACAAAGTAACTTGAGCATGAATGTTGGTAGCAGCATTATTCATAATCGCCAAAAAGTGGAAATAACCCTAAGTGTCCATGAGCTGATAAACGAATAAACACAATGGGATATTATCCATCAAATGGGGTGTTATTCAAACACAGAGGAACTAAATTACTAGCACACATGCAGCATCATGGATAAACTATGAAAACTTTATGCTAAAAGATTAATGGATGCCAGGAGCTGAGGAAAGAGGACTGATAAGGATATAGGAATGATTAGAGGGGGGCTGAAATTGTGCTGAAATAAGGCAGTGGTGATGATTGTGCAACTTTGTGAATGTACTAATGAGCACTGAATTGTAGACTTTAAGAGGAATGGGTGCTATGGTTTCTAAGTAAAATAAAAACTAATTCTCAAAAAAAAAAAGCATAAAAAGGCTCACCATGGCAAAGAAATAGTGAATTTTATATAAAGAGAATATATGGATTCCACAACAAACAGTGCTGACTCTAATATGTCTGGAAGTCCTGGGATATAGTAATCCAAATCCATTCTAATCGATATTTTCACTAAAAGGTCACTTCAGATGCACTATCCACACAAATTTGGCTTTAGGTAACTAAAAGTATGAAGTTCTCTTAAATGTTTCTGTTGTAATTGAATGTGGAATGTGTGTGTGTGTGTGTGTGTGTGTGTGTGTATGAATGCTAGAAATAGATTATGTTCCTTATGTTTCTTCATCACTTTCTGAATTATTTATGCAGGAAACAGCTTATTTTCTTCATTAGTTCTTATTCTATCAGCTTAGGTATAACAAAAGTAACTTTGGTAACTCCAATAAGAAAAATATAAGTTGAACCTAAATGAACAGTGGAATAACTTACATGCGTTGGTCTGTTTTTGAAAGTGAAATTTAATTGCAATTAAACAAATGCACTGAAAATGAAAATAAATTTTATTTAAAATATAGCATTGGAATTACTCATAAGCAAATGAGAAAACTTTTCCTTCTGAAATTAATATTTCCAGAGGATCCAGCCAGAATTAGCTCACTGGAAAATGTTGAAAACTTTAAATATGGGGTTTTAGAAACCTAGTCTGAATAGAATCAGTTCTATAGAACTTGGCACCGGAAAACAAAAATACATAAGGTAACATAACATAACTCCACATTTGACTTTGAAGTGTTTGTGCTCTGAGATTTTTGTTATTATTTTGCATACAGGACACCAAATACCTATCTTGACTTTGAAGTCAATTATAATGGTTTTCACCAATGTAAATAATAACCTTTATTTGTCATTATTTCCTTCTTGCATATTTGGGTTATTTTATTCATCAAAATAATAAGGATTATCTTCTTGTCTCATTACTGTCTATAATCTTGAGCACATCAGATCCCTGTTCTGACTTTATAATATAAGTAAACTGTACCCTAATAAAAATTAATATTAAATTATTATTTTCTATAACAATTCCAGGTACATACAGTGGCACTGAATGGTGGGAATTAGACAATGAACAAACCCACCCATTTGGATATCCTCACATCAGACTTTCTTTTATATGACTTAGCTTCCACCTATTCAATGTCTACTCTTTAATTTCATATGCTAATAAGTATAAAGTGAAAATCAGAATGCTGAACTATAAATATTTTCACTCATTCTTCTTGAAGCTTTTATGAATCTTCTTTTATCTTGTTTTTAATATTAATATAGCCAGTTGACCAAATTATTTAATTAATCTTTTCAACTGTCCTACTAGGCCATGTTTAATAAAAGATAACTGCTAGAGAGGGAACAGACATTTATTTTTCTTATTAAAGAGAATGTATGTATTGAGGACATTCAATACTGAAATATTAAAGATATTAGATATCATTCTAAGAGCACACTCTTTCAAAAAGAGAATGGCTCAAAGACAACCCAAAACCATGAATAGAAAATGATTATTTTAAGCACTAGTACCTAACAAAGAAAATGTGGATGAAGCCTAGGAGTATAACTGACATCTTGTGTAACTTGCTATGAATGGTGATAAGTTTTGATATTAATTGAGTCTTTGGAGTTTAGAGACTATTATTTTTAAAGGACCATTTAGAGGCTGTTCTTAATAATATTAAATAAGCTAGTTTTGGAAATCTCTCATATACAGTCTCCTCCCCTTTTTGATTATATATATTTTCATATAATCATTTTTATCATTAGAGCTCTCAATTTTTTTCCTTTTTCTTTTATTATTCATATGTGCATACAAGGCTTGGTTCATTTCTCCCCCCTGCTCCCACCCCCTCCCTTACCACCCACTCCGCCCCCTCCCTCTCCCCCCCCAAATACCCAGCAGAAACTATTTTGCCCTTATTTCTAATTTTGTTGTAGAGAGAGTATAAGCAATAACAGGAAGGGACAAGGGTTTTTGCTGGTTGAGATAAGGATAGCTATACAGGGCATTGACTCACATTGATTTCCTGTGCGTGGGTGTTACCTTCTAGGTTAATTCTTCTTGAACTAACCTTTTCTCTAGTACCTGTTCCCCTTTTCCTATTGTCCTCAGTTGCTTTTAAGGTATCTGCTTTAGTTTCTCTGCGTTGAGGGCAACAAATGCTAGCTAATTTTTTAGGTGTCTTACCTATCCTCACCCCTCCCTTGTGTGCTCTCGCTTTTATCATGTTAGAACTCTCAATTTTTAACCATCTCCCAGTTCATTAGTCTCCTCTTTTATTTATTTATTTATTTATTGGACTTAAATTTCTTAGACCACTGGTTCAATATCATAATCCTCCCTTCTGTTTATGGTCTTTTGCCTTGTTTTGTTTGGCAATTCTCCTAAATAATCATGATACACTTCCTGTTCCACAGCAAACAGGGGCATGCACAAGTTTTAATTATCTTAAAAATTTCCTTGCAAAGTCCAGTATTGCCATACATTTGTGCTTTTTTACATTCTAAAAACAAATTTTATTGTGTATATATGCTACATAGTATAATATTATGAGATAAATATAAGTACTAAAAAAGGTTATTGTTGCCAAGTAAATTAACATAGCCATCATCTCATAAAATTACCCATTTTTGTAGTGAGAAAAATTATTTAAAAATCTATTAATTAATGATCATTTTACCATATATTTTACACAACATAATTATTTACAGTCCACATATTGTACATATTCTGTACCTACATTTGTTCATACTGTATATATGCTACTTTGTACCCTATTATATACATCTTGATATACAAGTTTCAGTGAAAAATTTCAAATGTCTGTTATCTGGAAAGATGAGGGTTCCAAGTCTAAGAGCTAATAGAGAACATCCTTTACCTTTGCTCTTTCAAGTCTTTTGATACTCCATTAGTAGATATTTCCTTGTATTCCATTCTTTCTTTCTGGAATTTATGACTTTCTCTTTTCAGTCCCAGTGTCTTTTTTATCTCCAAGAAGGCTGAAAGTCACATACAGACCTAATCAGGGTATAATTTTACTTTAGTTAATTCAAATAAACACCAAGATCAACATTGCGCCCAGGAGGTGACAGTACAGTCATGAGCCACACAAAATTTCAGTCAGCAACAGACTGCATACACAACTGTGGTTCAATAAAATTCAAATGCACTAAAGGATTCCTATCACCTAGTGACATGGCAGCCACCATTATGTCATAGAGCATTGTGTTGCTCATGGGTTTATGGTAGTGCTAGCATAAGTAAACCTACTGTGCTGCCTGCTGTATGAAAGTATGGGCTGTACAATAATGTAGGGTACATAGTATTTGATAATGACAATTAACAATTATGTTACTAGATTATATGCTTACTATAATTTTCACAGTTATTTTATTATATACTTCTACTTATAAAAAAGTTTACAGTAAAACCATTATGCAGGAGTCTCGTGCATCTGGTGTATGTACACCTCATATCTTGTTTTTATCAAGAGGCTGCTTCAAGTGATTGATATCATCTACTTTTGTGTAAGTACATTTTATGATTTTTTTCACAATGATGAAATCACTTGATGCATTTCTTAGAGCACATTCTCTTATTGACACATAACTGTAATAACTACATATTGACATGTTATAAACTAGTAAGAGTTAATCAATAGTATGTTTCTCTTACAGTAAATGCAGATACAGGTACCTTGAAATTTCTATGGGACTAATATGTAAAAGAGTTATCACATTGCCATGTCTTATTTTAGCAAACACTACATCTATCTGATTTTGTTTGAGCAGTCAATCAAACAAAAACATGAATGAAAATATTACCAAAACAGGAGGAACACATTTTTAAAAAGAAAGATAATGGATTTCAATAGAGAAGAGTCACTACTATGCTATGACATTATTTTCATAACTTTAAGTTTTATCTGTCTAACAAAAATATTTTACTGTTAGCTCTGCCAATATATCTGATCAAAATGATGGCCATAGTGTTTTGTATGCACATTTCCTTAAGCAGATTGTAGCATTATATTTGATAAAGAAGTAAATTTAAATTTAATGATTGCAATGTTCTTTGGACCATTTTTCTTTTGTTTATTTTTAATGTAAAAGTTTACAACAGGTTAGGTTATTGGTGGAGAAATGCTAATAGGAATGTACAATGCACAAACCTAAGAAGATTATTTGCAAAGCCACTTATTAAAGCTTTGGCGCCTATTTAATGATCTTATTTTTCTGCACATGACTGAGTAAATCTTTAAGACTTAATTCCCTTAAGGTGTCTGCATGGTTAGAGACCGATTTTTACAACTTGGTCATACAGTGACAGGTAGGTAGACTGTGTATCCACACATCACAGCTGGTACATGGAGTTCCAACAGACTAAGAAAGTGTGTTGTAAAGTGGAATGGTTTATTGGAGCATTTAATGATTACTTTTTCAAAAATCTCTGTAAATGGAACAAGAAATCCACACACCAGTCTTGCTGTACTCTTTTTCTTAAACTTTTAAGTGAAGTAATTAAAAGTTCATTTTTTTTTATATCTGCCATTTCACTCTTTGAGATTTGTATGCTGACTTTTACAGTGATTTTGATTCAGAAAACAGATGATTGTAAGTGCACTTTTTTAGAAAAAGGAAAAAGTAATGCATCAAATATAAATGCTATAGATAGGATTATTATATTTTCTAAAAAAGCAGACTAAAGACTGGTAAACATTATTTAACAAGTAAAAAATACATATTGCTTAGCTGGTCTAAGAACAACAAATATTGATTTGAAATATGATTTCACTCTATGAGGTACTGAAAAATTCATAATCATAGAAGTAAAGAACAGAATGTGGTTTCCAGGATTGAGGGGAGGGGAAATAAGGAGTTGCTAGTCACTAGTAGTGATTTGCTGTAATCTAGAGAGCTGACGTTTCCAAATCTAAGAGCTGAAGGTGACCTTCCTTTACCTTTGCTCTTTCAAGTTTTCTGATAATTTCAAAATTGGCATGCAAAAAATTTCAGTTGTGTAAGATATGAAAAAATTAGAGAGAAATGAAATACAACATTGTCCCTATTGAGAACAACACTGTGCTGTACACTTAAAAATCTGTTAAGTGGGTAGGTTTAATGTTAAGTGTTTTAGCTAATTAACATTATCTAGTTTAAAGGGTTATGTTTTCTTTCAGAAATATTAGAAACTAAACTTTTGGTTATATTTTTGAATGGTTCTTTAAGTACTTATTAACATATGAAAAGCTATGGTTAGTTAGTGTATGTGTAAATTAATGTGGAAATAAGTATATATCCATGAATCCATCAATATTAATGCCATAAACTTATGTATCACCTCCAACAGTTTCCTCCTTCCACCTTTTTTCTATTTTGTTTTTTTTCTGTTTGTAGTCAGAGCACTTCACTTATTTCCAAATTTTAAGTGTATAATACAGTTTTCCTAACCATAGTCAATCATTTGTTTTTCATGCATAATTGAAACTTTGAACCTTTTGCCAAACATGTCCCCTCCCCATTGACACCAGCCTTCTAGGTTACTTCCATGTCTTGATTACAGTAAATATGCTCTGATATATATAAGGGACAGCAGATAACTCTTCAAGATCCTGATTTCAGATCCTCCGGACAGATACACAGAAGTTTAATTGCTAGATAAAATGATAATTATATGTTTAATTTTTTAAGGAATTTTCCATATTGTTTCATGCACCATTTTGTATTTCCACCAACACATATAAGATTTACCTTTTCTCTATACTTATCTCTTTTATTTTTTATAATAGTCATACTAATAGTGGTGAAGAGATATCTTATTCATTAGATTTTCGGTGCTCTGGTTACTAGTATGATGAGCATCTTTTTATATACCTACTGACCATTTATAGCTCTCTTTTTTGAGAAATATCTATAGAGGCTTGTTATCATTTTAAACTGGATTATTTTCTTTTTTGGTTCATGAACCTCTTGCACATTTTTAATATTAACCCTTTATTGTATATATGAGGTATAAATGTTTTCTCCCTTTCCATAGGTTGTATTTTTCATTTTACTAATTATTTATTTTACTGTGCAGAAGCTTTTTGAGTTTAAGGTATTTCCATTGATTTGTTCTTATTGCCTGTGCTTTTTTTTTTCTATACTTAAGGAATCAGTCCAGTGTCTAGAAATGTTTTTTCTTACTTCCAAGTGTTCTATTGTTTGTGTTTTTATACTTAAGTTTAAACCATTTTGAGTTGATTTTTGTGTACAGCATGTTATAAGCATCCAATTTCATTCTGTTTTATTCAGATATCCAATTTCTTCAATAGTACTGATCAAATAACTTTTCCTGATTATATATTCTTGACCAATTGCTTACATATGCTAGGGTCTAATTTTTGTTTTCTATTCCATTGGTCTCTATGTCTGTTTTTATGCATGTATCACTGTGTTTTCAATATCAAATCTTTGTAATAGTTTTGAAATCATGAATGTAAGACTTTTAGCTTTGTCGTTCTCCAAAATGGCTTTCACCCTTCAAAATGTTTTGTGGTTCTAAAGGAGCTTTAGTAGTTTTTCCATTTCTGCAAAACATAGAAATTCATTAAGACTTATTATGCATTGTATATGAGCTGTAGTTTACTTTGGGAGTTATGAATATTTTAACAATACTAATTCTTCCAATTCATGAGCATGGGATAGCCTTTGATTTTTATGTGCCTTTTAAAATTTCTTTCATCGATAGTTTGCAGTTTACAAGACTTCAATCTCTTTCTTTAAGTTTATTTCTAAGCATTTTATTCTTTTTATGCTATTATAAATGAAATCATTTTCTTAACTTGGAAATGTAACTGATTTTTGTTTGTTGATTTTGTGTTTTTTGACTACTTGAATTTTTTTTATTAGTTCTAGCAGTTGTTTTGTGGAGTCTTTATAGGTTTCTACATGTAAGATCATACCTGATGTAGAAAATGATAGATTTATATTTACCTTATCTACTTGAATGTTTTTATTTCTTTTACTTGTCTAATTGCTCTTCTAGTACTCTGTGGAATAAGAGAGGTGAAATTTGTTCTAGAACTAAGAGAGAAAACTTTCAGCTTTTTGCTATTGAGTGTATTGTGAGTTCTTGGTCTTAAATAAATAGTTTATTTCTAACTAAGTTCCTTCTATACTTAATTTTTGAGAGTTTTGGTCATGAAATGATGTTGAATTTTTCAGCATCTGTTAAGAAGATAATGTGGACTCAATCCTTCCTTCTCTTAAGTAGTGAATCATGACTGGTTGATTTTCTTACATAAAATTATCCTTACGTCCTAGGGTTCAGTTCTAATTGGTTGTGACATGTGATTATTTTATTGTGATGTTGTATTAAATTTACAATCATTTTGCTGAGGAATTTATACCTATGTTCATTGGGGATATTACCTTGTAGTTTTCTTTTCTTATGGAGTCTTTGTTTGACTTTGGTATCAAAATGATGCTAGACTCATGTAATGAATTTGGAAGTGCTCCTTTTCCTCATATTTTTTGGAATAGTTAAAGCAAGATTGGTATTAGTTTTCTGTAAATATTTGGTAGAATTAAACCATAAAGCCATCTGGTCCCTGGCTTTTCTTTATTGAGAGTACCTTTTTTCTTTTTTACTCTTTCAATCTTTTCATTTCATATTTTGTCTGCTCATGCTTTCTAAGTGATCTGATTTGTTATTGAATAATTGTTCACAATGTTCCTTAATGATACCTTTTACTTTTGTGAGATCAGATTTAATGTCTTTTTTTCATTTCTGGTGTGTGTGTGTGTGTGTGTGTGTGTGTGTGTGTGTGTTTTGTTTGTATTTTGTTTGCTTGGTTATTTATTGATTTATTTTTGTATTCTCCCTTTTCTTCTTAGACTAGCTATGTGTTTGTTGACTTTATCTCTTTTGAACATGTTTTATATTTAAGGAAAATACTTTAGTTTCTAAATCAGATATATGTTTTACATCAGTGCTTTATAATCATTAAGAACCTTAGGAAATTTAAAATAATAATGAAAAAGTATTTCTTTGTAGTAATTTTTATTCTAATTCTATATTATTTTATATTTAACTGAGAAACATGAAAGTAAATAGATAGTGGGTTTTGTTTTAAGTAATGACATTTATTTGTTCAAAAAGAATAAAGACCAACTCAGAATTTAATTTCAAATGAAGCTTTTGACAAGTAATTTTTTAAGGATAAGAAAGAGGATTTTTGTATTCAATTTGGAAAACAGATGTGATTTTCTTAAAGATAAGTCTCAGCATGAATAGAAGAAAGAAGTGTCTGGAATGCATAATCTACATAATAGAAGAGGTGGCAAAAAAAATTGATCAGGTAGAGGTAGGGTCTCTTCCCAAAGTGAGTTCATGAAGCATATATGACAAGTACCTGAATTCTTCATTATAATCCCATACAACCCTTAATGGAGGATCTTCTGAATTATAGATATAATTGCTTCATGACCCAAAGGTAACATCTGCCACATATCGTGGCTGGCTTTCTAAGAACAAAATGAGGACCATCATCAGACACTGACACATTTATTTCATAATGAGAAAGAAAATATAGTTTAGCACATTTTTAATTAACCATTGAAGATTTTGTCTCTTTTGGTGTGGGAAAAAAATAAAGCCTTTTTAGTTTTTTGCCTTTGAGGTCCTTCTTTTTGGAACTCTTTAAGTATTTGGTTTCATAGTTCCTACACAGCATTAAAAACTTTTGGATTAGGTTTCTTAACACTTGTCTTGGGTTTAGAACTTCATTATTTTGTCTTCAGAAAAAAAAAGCTCTAGCTTTAGCATAAGCTGAATGGAATACACATTGGCTCTCATTCCATTCTGGGTTTTACAGGAACATCTTGTTTTATAAATTTGCAACCATTTCATAAATCCTAGATGTGTGCATTTTAGCTACCTTTGACAGTTTCAATTCCTTCTTCTCCCTTAACTTCCTTGCTGCAGTTAGTAACTGTAGAAACCATTAATTTCAGTGTGTCTTTGTGTTTCATCAAAACTTTTATACATTTCAAACTGAACTTCAGGATTCTTAGTTACCTGCATTGAGAATGCTTTTCCTCTTTGAAAGTTTGACAAGATCCTTCATAACATTTTATAATATTTTCACAATTTCATGGTTTCTTCACACCTGCACATTTTTTCTCTTTATCTAGATTAAACAACAGATTTGACACAAGCATGTATTTTATATGTGCAAATCCCCCAATGGTATCATCAAGCCCAGGAACTTTCATCTATATTCTTTTGTTGCTTTTATTACTCATTCATAACCTGACACTCTTAAGAACTTTGTTCTTTTCTTTTGAGACCTATTCAAAGTTTTCAATCTGTTGTCAGCTGGAAACTTCCTTGCTAGGTTAATAAATTCATTAGATACATTTATATTTTGCCAGGTTAAAAATTCATTGTTGCCGATGTCATACATTGTTACTTAACAGGATGGCACTGCCTATATTATTTTTACATTTTTTCTTTCATGCTTTTACCCATGGTCTAGGATTTTTGTGTCTTTGCATTTCTGTCAAGATCCTTTCATGTTCTCCCTGATCTCAAATCAATGCCAAATGTCCAAGTGTTAAATTATTTATCACTTAGCAATTTTTATGTAACAAATCAGACCTTAATCGTGTGTCATTCCTTCATGGTGAAAACATTCACTATCCTTTTTTCTAGCAATTTTAGATGTATAGTTTTAAAACTTGAAAACATGTCTTTCAATATTACTCTTTCAGAGCTCAAAATGCAATTTAGCAAGTCAGCTATGAAAAGTCTTGAAACAAAGAGATATGTTCAAATATATTTAACTCTGTTTAACCTAGCAATTCCAATGCTCATCTGTCTTGACAAGGTCCCTCTTCCATTCAGATGCTTTCACCAAAACTTATGGGGCTATTTGTTTCTCTGCAATATTTCATTTTAGGTAAAATTGGGAGTTTTCATGTGTAGTGGGTTTTCTACTGAAGGGAAACGTATGATCCTGAAATAATTCTTTCTTAATTACTGGGCTATATAATACTAATTTAGAGTAGACTAATTTTCCTCAGAAATTTTACATATATTATAGAAAAATGAATTGAAGTGAGAAATTGATAAAGAATTAATATGTGCTTTTAATCTTTCCTTCATAAAATATTTATTGACTGCCTTCTCTTAGCTATATGCTGTGCCATAATTGTGCTTGGTAAGACATTAAGATTTTTAAGAATTTTATAGCTAGAAGAGAAAGACTGTTTGATAAAAAACTTAAGAAATATTCAGAACTATTCAAACTACTCATGTGTTTGGCTCTAATAATAATAAACATAATAAAGCTTACACATTTATTGGGAACCTACTATTTTCCAAGTATAGGGTTAAATACTGAAAAATATATCAGCCATTTGTAAGTCAGAATAACTATCTATTGTAGATTGTACTGCTACTATTTCTGTCTTAATTAAGAAACTCAAGTTCAAAGAAGTTAAATAATTTCTTTGATTAGTGGAATATTTCTGTAATCACTACAGTAAAGTTGACATGGGGGTTTTTGATTATTTTCTTTTTTTATTGTTATGCTGAGTGGAAGAACTTTGCAGCATTTCCAAAAGATTTCACATTATATCAAATGTATTATACTTGAAATCACCCCCTCTACCACTTTCTTTCTTCTGCCTCCCCCTATTCCTGGAATAGTTTCAAATGATATCATTTTTCCATTTACATATATGTGTATGTAGTATTTGCACTATATTCACCTTCCTTCACCATTTCCCCAGCTTCTCCCCTCTACCACTGGTACCCTGGTACCAATCTCTCCAGGTTGCCCTCCTGTTCTGCCCTCCTGTTCTCTGATTTTGTATAAGAAAAGAAGAAAAAATGGCATTTTTGGTTGTGGCACTTCCATGTTTATATGTATTATAGCACAATTTGGTTAATCTCCTGTATTTTTCTTCTATCTTCATCTCTTTCTTACAGTGATTTGACCACCATATGGTGGTATTAATTCTATAGTTTTAGTCATAAATGTGTAAAATTAAGTATATATATATATAATTTTATTATCAATTATTTTCTTTATTTTTAAAATTATGCTTTACAATTGTGAATTTAAAAATATGATTATAGTTAATTTCACTACTTTTAATTTCATTTAAAGTAGTAAATGGAAAAGTTGTGTGTGTGTGTGTGTGTGTGTGTGTGTGCTTATGTGTGAGTGTTTGCACACAAATCAAGACAGAGGTGATCTTACATATAAGAGAGAGGAGAACCACAGATAGTGTCTTAACATATATTAAATATAGAATATAGAACGCACTGTTCTTTTCTCCTTAGAGTTTCTATTGTAGCTATAAAAATTTGCAGTCTTCTAAACCTTCATAACCTTAGAAGATCCATGTTAAAAATCTACTTTTTGAATTGTAACAAAAATTACTGGAAAGTTTCTGCAAAAGTCTTTTTGTAGTGGATGATCTCTTTTTATACACTGCTTTTGACTTTACTATGGCCTCAAACCAGAAAATATCCATGAAAAATATTTTGCTTAAAAATTTCCAGAATGACTAACAAAAGTTTGTGATTTTTTAAGGAAGTTCACTATTTAATTAGTAAAAATCCTGATTTGGTGATGTTTCTATAGAAATTTCACTGTCCCTGAGAAAAGGTCACATGACATAACTGTGGGTAAAGAGGTGTGACATGGATAATTGGGCAACTATTTTTTTTTAAAGCTAACATTGCTGGCTTTTCTTTTTAACTTTCTGTCCATCTGCCTTTTTGTATCTTGTGTAGGAGCACCAGTCTTCTTGAAAACTTGGGAAAAAGATGTCACAAGGTGATGACACAGAGATGGATCCCTGAGGGCAATGTATGGTCACTCCACTATTTCAGGACTCTTTACTTCCTAACTGTCTCTCAAGTGAGCAATGTATGCCAGTTACTTGACCAAGCTAGTATTTCTTGGGTTTTTGTCTATTTCCAGACAAATGTTGTTTAATTAATATATTAAACAGCCTAGAAAAGTTGCTTATGTTTTGAATAGTTGCCAATCAGCCAATCAAGCAATTTATTGAATACACTACCTGGCCACACTATGTTCAGAGTTGACATTAGAACATTGAGTAAGTCTCACACTATCTGTGTTACTTGGTAGTTACAGGCAGTATAATTAAAAATGTTTCAGTCTACAGTTAAAGGTGCTTGAACACAAAGCACTACTTTCTAGAGAGGAAGTAAAGAGAGGAAGTTAATAGGGATAGATCACTGAAGATTTGGCCAGAGAAGTAGGCAAGGATAAGATCACAGTGTTTATATAACATGCTAAATGATTTTAGTGAAAATTTTCCTATAATATGGGAAGATTATATCAATTATCCTCCAAATATGTGCATATTATTAAATAATGCATATGCTTTGAGTGAAAAAATTCCTTGTAAATCATTATATGACTCTACAAACTATTATTACTGCATATTATTCTCGTCACCCCTAAGGTTCTTGTACATTTTGTCTGTTAGTCTGTTAGTTTTCTGTAACCATTTATTTTCTTAACCAAGAAGATAAAAACATGAGGCATTGCTTTCAAATCTGTAAATACACATGTACAATTTTTATTAAGTAACTTTTTTTATTAGGTAGCTTTTTAAATCTCTCTTCCCCCCTTTTATACCTTTTACATGTTCAACATCTTTTACATATTCTTCCACTACTATCACCACAAAAAAAAAAGTGAATAATACTTTTTTTTGGTACAGTAAAGCAAATGTCATGTTTCTTCATTGGCAGAGAGAATAATTCCAACTAATTCTATTTGGAAATATTCCTCTCAATAACTAAATGAGCTTAAAATCTTTTTAGGGCAAGGTAAATATAATATAATGAGAAAATTAAGCTGAAATGTCATGCTGCAGTGTAGGGCAGATTAGATATGTCTATTCATTAAAAACTGTTCAGAAATTCAGGAGAATTTATCATTTAGACCAAAGCCCTTAATGAAGTACTTAAGGTAATAGATCTCAGCCATCACTTCTAGGGAGTTTGACATGTGTGAATGATAGAGCTGTCCTGGAAAAAACTTTTCATTAATTTGAACATGAAAAAACAATACACACACACACACCACACAAAGGAAAGAGAAAAGCACTGCTAAGATGTTTATTAGCTAATCTTTTTAACATTAGCAAGATCATCACCAAATGTAAGAAATTTGATTAGGAATAATGTGTGTAGCCAGGCATGGTAGTCAAGCCTGTAATCCCAGCTACTTGAGAGGCAGAAATCAGAAGGATCACAGTTCAATGCCAGCCCTGGCAAAAACTTTCAAGATCCTATCTCAATCAAAGGCTGGACACTGTGGAGCAAGCCTGTCATCCACACAAGAGGAAGCACAAATAGGAGGATCTCAGTCCAGGTTGGCCTGGGTATACAGGGAGACCCTATCTCAAAAATAACCAACACAAAAAGGGCTGGTAGAGTGGCTCAAGTGTATGACACCTATGACAAATGTCACCATTTATTATCCGGAACAATTTAAAGTGTCTATGCCAGACATGGGTTTTCACAAATATTTACCTGGAAGTCAAATGAATCATTTGTATTCTCTTCATCCTATACTTGGTGAACAAAGGTAAAGGGATAATAGCTAGGAGTGGTTACACACCCCTCTCAGAACTGACTTTTATAAGGTTCAGTAGGGCTAGTCTACTAACACTGAATAAATGAATGTCCAAAACTCCCCCCAAATGGCTATTTATTCTGTTACATTGAGTTCTCAGTACTTTGAGTTTTCTTGGGATCTGTACATTGTTTTCAGAATCATAACCTTAAAAAGACAATCAGAAATAATATTTATTTCACCTAAGTTTCCAGGAAGCATCCCCTTCAGAAAATCTATAAGATTAAATATCTTTAGGGACTATACCTTTAACTTTCTGTCCTTAATGTCTTGCATGTTATAAGCTCTTAATAAATCTTTGTTAATGGTGATGAGATGTATGTACTTATGTAAATAATAGCTGTTTGTGTTACAAGTATATGTAAACTGTGACTGAATTTTCCTAATGCACTTATGACACATAAAGGATAAATTACATAATTATACATGAGACAAACCATTTAGGATGAAGTAAGGCAATCACACCTTAAAGGAATATTTTCTGTTAGTAATTGATTCATCCTCTTGTTTGGTTTCTTTACTTGTACTTACTATTCAGATTTCAAAAATACATAACTTTACTAAAAATTTATTGGGCAAAAACGATGTGACCTTTGGTGACTTATTAATTGTAAATAGTATTTTTTGTCTATTTTCTTCTTATGGTTTCCTGTACAGTATTTAAAGGAAAGGATCAGATTGAAAATTCAGTGAGATTACAGAACATGGAAAAGGTCAAGGTTATACAAAGATAGTTTACTGTCTTTCAGTAACAAATAAGCATAAAATTCTAAAATCTAATTCCTGCAATATAGATTATAAAGGGAAAGGAAAAGAACATTAAATTAGAGAATTAGTACTTTGCCACTGTCTAAAGCAGGAGGAAACATACCAACTTAATCTGTTTGAGTACCCAAATTAAGATTATAATCTATGAGTCACAGTATAATAATCAGGACTAGATTTAGTTACCTTTAAATAAGTAATTTTATGGGTACACTTTTTCAATAACTTTGTAGTGACTGTGCTTCATTGTTTTAAATGTTGGCATTAAAGAAATCTCTATGCTATAATATTTGAAATAGTAAATAAGTTAACATGTTGAAACACAAGACAGAGTAGCCATATATGACACCAGAAAGGTCAATTTGACAACATCCTTCCCTAATCAACCTTCCATATTCAGCCTAGGTCTTTGCAATATCAAAGTCTGTGGAAAACATTAATTCAGTGCATGTGGGCATAAGTAGGAATCAGCTTCATGAGATAGTCTGACTCTCTTGACACACTTTGTTCGGATAGTTTCCTCTTTTTTTTATTTTTAGCTCCAGATTTTAGGAAAAAAAAAAAAAACTAGCCCGAATTTGCTTTGTTCTTATGAACATAGTAAAATTAGTAGCTTGATATTTGACCAAATCTGTCAAGTATGAATATTTTCCATATTCTTAGAGGCTACAAATTGCATATAAGACACAAGGGAAAAAAACTCAAAAGAACTGAGTTTCTCGGTTGCTCCAACAGATATTGCACACCGTGGTTGCTCAAAACAAATATGATAACACTTTCTGTGATTTGGGAACAAGCAACATTCCACTTTGATTTCATGGAAGTAGAGAATAGAATGATGGTCCATTAAGGTTAGAAAGTATAGTGGTGGGAGAGAGGCATGCTGGACCATAGGCACCAAAACACAGCTAGTAGGAGCATAAGTTCAAGTGTTCTGCAGCATGGCAGGATGGCTATAGTTTACAATTTTTTTACATATTTTAACAAGGCAAGCAACTTTATTAACAAAGGTTCCCAACACAAAGAAATTATAACAGCTTAAGGAAATGGGTATGCCACCTTTATTTGATCATTACACAATTGTGTACAGGTATAGAATTATCACCCCATAAATAGGTACAATTTTCATAAAATAATTAAAATTTAAAAATAAGCAAGACAAATATGAGAAAGCAAATTCTTTCCTGAGCCTCTTGGGGCTCAGAATATGTGACTATCTGACAGAGTTGTTCATAGTCTGGAATTCTTCATTACACAGGGTAGGAGACGGGAATAGCATTGTCTATCATTCCTAAGATGAACTCTACACTGCTTTTCTTTCATCCAAGGGTAAAGTTCATTAGTATTAAATCATTGACACACAACCTTCCATTCTTGCCCATTTATATCATATAGGTTCTGCCATTTCCTTTTCTCAACAAATACTTTCCCTCTGAGGAATCCCCCTACTCACCAAAATAAATCTTATTAGTGTTTTGGAGGACTTCTAGATCTAGATGATCCAAGACATAGGTTACACTTGACTTTTCCATTTCTAGTACCTTTATCCTGTGATACCATTGAGCCATGGTCATAACTTCCTTAACATTTTCTTACCTGGAATTGGTTCATTCAGGAATTAGAAAATCCAAACAGCCCATCTGTTTGTTTCTTTTACTCATTCACTTCCTCTCTGTCTGCTCTTTGCATCCAGTGGATTCTTGGTCACTATGTTTTCTTTCTGTTTCATATATATAAAAAGCAAATTTATCATCCAATAAGTCCTATTTCTTAATATTTTTGCTAGCACAGGTAAATCTGTTATACATATTATACATACTATATGTGTTATACATATTATATGTGACTAAAGAAGCAGGGAACATAGAGTTTATACTTGGTAACTTGAAATAAATAAAAATGATACTGTTAATTAAGAAACACATGTAGCTATGATCTTTGGTAAAAGGTTTTCTCTTACTTTTCCTTCTAGGAATCAAGGAGGTTCTATATTGGTCACTGCTTGCAGCAAGCTTTTCAAAATAAGAACATCATTAAAAAAATACTATGTTATATGAATGTTATAATTTATTTAAATTTTATACATAACTGGCTCTTAAGTGTTATGAAAATGTAATGTTATTCTTCTCTTCTGCAGGTTTCTGCTTTCAAATTTTTCTTTAATTCACATGCGAATGCTTCTTGGTCACAGTATGATTAAAATAAATCTCAATCATGAGCAGTGACTCAAGCTTGTAATTCAAGCTACTTGGGAGGCAGAAATTGGGAGGATCATGGTTGGAAGCCAACCTGAGCAAAAGAATTCAGAAGACCCCCATTTCAACCAGTGGGTAGGTGTGGTGGCATATGCCTTTCATTCTAGTTATGCAGGGAAACACAAATAGAAAGATCACAGTGCAGACCAGCCAGCCTGAGCATAAAGTAAGACCATATCTTGAGACTAACCAACACAAAAAGTCTGTGAGTGTGGCTCAAGTGGTATAGTGCCTGTCTAGCAAGAGCAAGGACCTGAGTTCAAACTCCCAGTACTGTCAATAAATAAATAAATAAATAAATAAATAAAATTTGATTATTTTACATACACATACTCAGATGCTTCATTTGAATAGCATATACATAGATATATATAATTGAATCCCATTTTGCCAAATATATAATGTGTGAATTAAATTAAATGTTCCTCCCTATTATTTGACATTAGCTGTTTTGTTTCTCCTTACCTTAATACTACCATGAATGTCATCAATAATTTCATTTTGTTTGTCAGGAAACGTCGCTCATTCTTCAAGAGAGATATGTCTATATATATTTTAGAATAATTACAGCAAGTCTACTAAAGTTCTGCATTTAAGAAAAATATGTATTTATTCATTAATTTTTCAAGTAAAGATACAATTAGCATTCTCATCCAGGTATACATTTCCATTTGTTTTTTATTGTCTTTCTATAAAGATGTATGCTTTTGTCTAGAGGACTTAAAAAGCTTTCATTAAAATGATTACTATTTTTCTTATACATTTTTAAAGTATTTTACCTGTTACAAAATGTATTTTAGTCTAAAGCGAGGTAATTAAATTTTGTACATTTGTCTTATTTTTATTTTATTTTATTTATTTATTTTTTTTTTCATTTTTCTTTTATTATTCATATGTGCATACAAGGCTTGGTTTATTTCTCCCCCCTGCCCCCACCCCCTCCCTTACCACCCACTCCACCCCCTCCCGCTCCCCCCCTCAATACCCAGCAGAAACTATTTTGCCCTTATCTCTAATTTTGTTGTAGAGAGAGTATAAGCAAAAATAGGAAGGATCAAGAGGTTTTGCTGGTTGAGATAAGGATAGCTATACAGGGCATTGACTCACATTGATTTCCTGTGCATGGGTGTTACCTTCTAGGTTAATTCTTTTTAATCTAACCTTTTCTCTAGTTCCTGGTCCCCTTTTCCTATTGGCCTCAGTTGCTTTAAGGTATCTGCTTTAGTTTCTCTGCATTAAGGGCAACAAATGCTAGCTAGTTTTTTAGGTGTCTTACCTATCCTCACCCCTTCCTTGTGTGCTCTCGCTTTTATCATGTGCTCAAAGTCTAATTCCATTGTTGTGTTTGCCCTTGATCTAATGTCCACATATGAGGGAGAACATACGATTTTTGGTCTTTTGAGCCAGGCTAACCTCACTCAGAATGATGTTCTCCAATTCCATCCATTTACCAGCAAATGATAACATTTCGTTCTTCTTCATGGCTGCATAAAATTCCATTGTGTATAGATACCACATTTTCTTAATCCATTCGTCAGTGGTGGGGCATCTTGGCTGTTTCCATAACTTGGCTATTGTGAATAGTGCCGCAATAAACATGGATGTGCAGGTGCCTCTGGAGTAACAGTCTTTTGGGTATATCCCCAAGAGTGGTATTGCTGGATCAAATGGTAGATCGATGTCCTGCTTTTTAAGTAGCCTCCAAATTTTTTTCCAGAGTGGTTGTACTAGTCTACATTCCCACCAACAGTGTAAGAGGGTTCCTTTTTCCCCGCATCCTCGCCAACACCTGTTGTTGGTGGTGTTGCTGATGATGGCTATTCTAACAGGGGTGAGGTGGAATCTTAGTGTGGTTTTAATTTGCATTTCCTTTATTGCTAGAGATGGTGAGCATTTTTTCATGTGTTTTCTGGCCATTTGAATTTCTTCTTTTGAGAAAGTTCTGTTTAGTTCACATGCCCATTTCTTTATTGGTTCATTAATTTTGGGAGAATTTAGATTTTTAAGTTCCCTGTATATTCTGGTTATCAGTCCTTTGTCTGATGTATAATTGGCAAATATTTTCTCCCACTCTGTGGGTGTTCTCTTCAGTTTAGAGACCATTTCTTTTGATGAACAGAAGCTTTTTAGTTTTATGAGGTCCCATTTATCTATGCTATCTCTTAGTTGCTGTGCTGCTGGGGTTTCATTGAGAAAGTTCTTACCTATACCTACTAACTCCAGAGTATTTCCTACTCTTTCTTGTATCAACTTAAGAGTTTGGGGTCTGATATTAAGATCCTTGATCCATTTTGAGTTAATCTTGGTATAGGGTGATATACATGGATCTAGTTTCAGTTTTTTGCAGACTGCTAACCAGTTTTCCCAGCAGTTTTTGTTGAAGAGGCTGCTATTTCTCCATCGTATATTTTTAGATCCTTTGTCAAAGATAAGTTGCTTATAGTTGTGTGGCTTCATATCTGGATCCTCTATTCTGTTCCACTGGTCTTCATGTCTGTTTTTGTGCCAGTACCATGCTGTTTTTATTATTATTGCTTTGTAATATAGTTTGAAGTCAGGTATTGTGATATCTCCTGCATTGTTCTTTTGACTGAGTATTGCCTTGGCTATTCGTGGCCTCTTGTGTTTCCATATAAATTTAACAGTAGATTTTTCAATCTCTTTGATGAATGTCATTGGAATTTTGATGGGAATTGCATTAAACATGTAGATTACTTTTGGGAGTATAGACATTTTTACTATGTTGATCCTACCAATCCATGAGCATGGGAGATCTCTCCACTTTCTATAGTCTTCCTCAATCTCTTTCTTCAGAAGTGTATAGTTTTCCTTGTAGAGGTCTTTCACATCTTTTGTTAGGTTTACACCTAGGTATTTGATTTTTTTTGAGGCTATGGTAAATGGAATTGTTTTCATACATTCTTTTTCCATTTGCTCATTGTTAGTGTATAGAAATGCTAATGATTTTTCTATGTTGATTTTATATCCTGCTACCTTACTATAGCTATTGATGATGTCTAGAAGCTTCTGAGTAGAGTTTTTTGGGTCTTTAAGGTATAGGATCATGTCGTCTGCAAATAGGGATATTTTGACAGTTTCTTTACCTATTTGTATTCCTTTTATTCCTTCTTCTTGCCTAATTGCTCTGGCTAGGAATTCCAGTACTATGTTGAATAGGAGTGGAGATAGTGGGCATCCTTGTCTGGTTCCTGATTTTAGAGGGAACGGTTTTAATTTTTCTCCGTTAAGTATAATGCTGGCTGTAGGTTTGTCATATATAGCTTTTATAATGTTGAGGAACTTTCCTTCTATTCCTAGTTTTCTTAGAGCTTTTATCATGAAATGATGTTGGATCTTATCAAAGGCTTTTTCTGCATCTATTGAGATGATCAAGTGGTTTTTGTCTTTGCTTCTGTTAATGTGGTTTATTACGTTTATTGATTTTCGTATGTTGAACCACCCCTGCATCCCTGGGATGAAGCCTACCTGGTCGTGGTGAATAATCTTTTTGATGTGTTGCTGAATTCGATTTGCCATTATTTTGTTGAGGATTTTTGCATCAATGTTCATTAAGGAGATTGGTCTATAGTTCTCCTTTTTGGAGGTGTCTTTGCCTGGTTTTGGGATAAGTGTAATAGTGGCTTCATAAAATGTGTTTGGCAGTTTTCCTTCCCTTTCTATTTCATGGAACAGTTTAAGGAGGGTTGGTATCAGTTCTTCTTTAAAGGTCTGATAGAATTCAGCAGAGAATCCATCAGGTCCTGGACTTTTCTTTTTGGGGAGACTCTTGATTGCTGCTTCAATTTCATTTTGTGTTATAGGTCTATTCAGGTGATTAATTTCCTCTTGGTTCAGTTTTGGATGATCATATGTATCTAGAAATCTGTCCATTTCTTTTAGATTTTCAAATTTATTTGAATATAGGTTCTCAAAGTAGTCTCTGATGATTTCCTGGACTTCCATGGTGTTTGTTGTTATCTCCCCTTTTGCATTCCTGATTCTACTAATTTGGGTTTTTTCTCTCCTCATTTTAGTCAGGTTTGCCAGGGGTCTATCAATCTTGTTTATTTTTTCAAAGAACCAACTTTTTGTTTCATTAATTCTTTGTATGGTTTTTTTGGTTTCTATTTCGTTGATTTCAGCTCTTATTTTTATTATTTCTCTCCTTCTATTTGTTTTGGGATTTGCTTGTTCTTGTTTTTCTAAGAGTTTGAGATGTATCATTAGGTCATTGATTTGGGATCTTTCAATCTTTTTAATATATGCACTCATGGCTATAAACTTTCCTCTCAAGACTGCCTTAGCTGTGTCCCATAGGTTCCGGTAGGTTGTGTTTTCATTTTCATTGACTTCTAGGAACTTTTTAATTTCCTCTTTAATTGCATCGATGATCCATTCTTCATTAAGTAATGAGTTATTTAGTTTCCGGCTGTTTGCATGTTTTTTGTCTTTACTTTTGTTGTTGAGTTCTACTTTTACTGCATTGTGGTCAGATAGTATGCATGGTATTATTTCTATTTTCTTATATTTGCTGAGGCTTGCTTTGTGCCCTAGGATATGATCTATTTTGGAGAAGGTTCCATGGGCTGCTGAGAAGAATGTATATTGTGTAGAGGTTGGATGAAATGTTCTGTAGACATCTACTAGGTCCACTTGATCTATTGCATATTTTAGATCTTGGATTTCTTTATTGAGTTTTTGTTTGGATGACCTATCTATTGATGATAATGGGGTGTTAAAGTCTCCCACAACCACTGTGTTGGCGTTTATATATGCTTTTAGGTCTTTCAGGGTATGTTTGATGAAATTGGGTGCGTTGACATTGGGTGCGTACAGATTGATGATTATTATTTCCTTTTGGTCTATTTCCCCTTTTATTAGTATGGAATGTCCTTCTTTATCTCGTTTGATCAATGTAGGTTTGAAGTCTACTTTGTCAGAGATAAGTATTGCTACTCCTGCTTGTTTTCGGGGGCCATTGGCTTGGTAAATCTTCTTCCAGCCTTTCATCCTAAGCATATGCTTATTTCTGTCGGTGAGATGAGTCTCCTGTAAGCAACAAATTGTTGGATCTTCTTTTTTAATCCATTTTGTCAAACGGTGTCTTTTGATGGGTGAATTAAGTCCATTAACATTAAGTGTTAGTACTGATAGGTATGTGGTGATTCCTGCCATTTAGTTATCTTAGTTGTTTGAAGGTTTGATTGTGTGTACCTAACTTGATGTTACTCTCTACTGTCTTGCTTTTTCTTATCCTGTGGTTTGGTGCTGCCTGCCTTTTCATGGTTAAGTTGGGTGTCACTTTCTGTGTGCAGGATCCCTTGCAGAATCTTTTGTAATGGTGGCTTTGTGGTCACATATTGTTTTAGTTTCTGCTTATCATGGAAGACTTTTATTGCTCCATCTATTTTGAATGATAGCTTTGCTGGGTAGAGTATCCTGGGGTTGAAGTTATTTTCATTCAGTGCCCGGAAGATCTCACCCCACGCTCTTCTTGCTTTTAATGTTTCTGTTGAGAAGTCTGCTGTGATTTTGATGGGTTTACCTTTGTATGTTACTTGTTTTTTCTCTCTTGCAGCCTTCAATATTCTTTCCTTAGTTTCTGAACTTGTTGTTTTAATGATGATATGTCATGGAGTAGTTCTATTTTGATCTGGTCTGTTTGGTGTCCTGGAGGCCTCTTGCATTTGTATGGGAATATCTTTCTCTAGATTTGGGAAATTTTCCGTTATTATTTTGTTGAATATATTACGCATTCCCTTCGCTTGCACCTCTTCTCCTTCTTCGATGCCCATGATTCTCAAGTTTGGTCTTTTGATGGAGTCAGTGAGTTCTTGCATTTTCTTTTCACAGGTCTTGAGTTGTTTAATTAGTAGTTCTTCAGTTTTTCCTTTAATTACCATTTCATCTTCAAGTTCTGAGATTCTGTCTTCTGTTTGTTCTATTCTGCTGGATTGGCCTTCCGTTTTGTTTTGCAGTTCTGTTTCGTTCTTTTTTCTGAGGTTTTCCATATCCTGGCTGTTTTCTTCTTTATTGTTGTCTATTTTTGTCCTGAGTTCATTTATCCATTTATTCATTGTGTTCTCTCTTTCACTTTGGTGTTTATACAGTGCTTCTATGGTTTCCTTTATTTCTTCTTTTGCTTTTTCAAATTCTCTATTTTTATTGTCTTGGAATTTCTTGAGTGTCTCTTGTACATTTTGGTTGACCCTATCCAGTATCATCTCTATAAAATTCTCATTGAGTACTTGTAGTATGTCTTCTTTTAAATTATTCTTGTAGGCTTCATTGGGTCCTTTGGCATAGTTTATCTTCATTTTGTTGGAGTCTGGCTCTGAGTTTCTGTTCTCTTCATTCCCCTCTGGTTCCTGTACTAATTTTTTGCTGTGGGGAAACTGGTTTCATTGTTTTTTCTGTCTTCCTGTCATTGTCCTTGGTGTTGTTACTGTCCCTGTACTGTGCGTAATTAAGTATTTTCTAGCTTGTAATAATAACAATGGTAATATTGAGAATGGAAGAGTGAGCTGAGATGGAAAGCAAGAAGTTAAAGAAAAGGGGTAAACAAATATACAGACAAGAGGGAGAAAGCAGAACAAGGTATCAGACAAGAGAGTTTCAAAGGTATAAACAGGGAGTGTTAGTGTACTAATCGACAGTAAGCTGAACAGACAATAGAGTGACAGAGAGAGGATTGAAAATCAAAGATAAAAAAAATAAAAAATAAGTATATGAAAGTAATATCTATTTATAAAATGAATTAAAATAAAATGGAAAATAGAAAATTAAAAAAAACAAAAAAACAAAAAAACAAAAAAACTTCCAAGTATATATGCAATGCAATTTCAGTCTTAATAATTTGGATGTCCATCTCAATCTCCAGTCCTGGAGTTGGTGCCTCAGATGTTGTTCTGTAATTGTCTCATCAAAGGGGATGCATATAGTAGAACAAAACTACACTCACACACACACACAGAAGAAAAAAAAAAAAAAAAAAGCCCCACCAAGTGTCCCCAGTTCAAATGCAATACAGGTTCAGTAAGTTTTTTGGCTTGCAGGTGTAATTCGGTTGTTCTCTCATCAAAGGTAGGGAGAAAAAGAAAAAAAAAGCATCTGGAGGCAGTTCTGAGAGTGGTATCTGCAACTGTGGCTTGCCTGCCTGCTGCTCTCAGCCTGTAGCTGGCGGCGTTATTTATGCAGATCTCTGGGGTGAGCTTAGCACTCACCTGGTCCCACAGGCTTTGTTTGCTCAGAGTTCTCCTGTGCGGGGGAGGGGGGCCTCTGCTACAGGCTTTTCCCTTTCCAAGCACTGGGAAAGGCGACACTGCCCCCGCGTTGTCAGGCCTGCGTGTTTATTTACAGTTCACGTGGGAAGTGGGTCTTCCCTCCTCTCACACGCGTCCCAGCTCCCGGTTGCTGGGCGCGCCCCGCTCCCGCCAGAGCCTCTCCGGCCCGCCCGGCTCGTTTATTTACAGTCCCGGGAAGGATTCCCTTCCCCCAATCTTCAGCGCTCAGGGCGCCCCACCCTCTTTCCAGCGTGTCTTAACTGTTCTTATTGCTTAGTACTCAGTTTCTCTTTTTTTCCCGGGTGGAGGTCAGTCTGTCCAGGGGGCTATGCTGCTCTGGCCCAGGCTTGTCTGTGGGGCTACCGCGGTACCGCGAAGCTCACCTGGTCCGCGTCTTCCCAAGCCGTATGGGCGCCGGCCACTGGTGGCCCGGGGGCCTCCTCAGTTCTCCGTTTAACGTGAAGTGGAGATTCTCTGCGCCGGCTGTGCGAGTCCTGGTCTCCCCCCGGGAACGCTCCCGCCGGCGCTCAGTACGGGCGATTGGCGTCTTTGGGCCGCTTCAGTTGCACCTTGAGCCTCTTCATGCCGATCTGGAAGCCGTTCATGGCCTGGATGGTGGTCTGTGCGCTGGCCGGGTTGTCGAAGCTCACGAAGCCTGGCGAGACACGAGGGACGAGGGCCTGGGTTTCCACGGGGCCGCCCGGGGCTGCTCTGTCTTATTTTTAAATAGCATTACTAAACTATCTGAATCATTAAAATATTTATGTAGATCCTATATTATCTAAAGATATTTCAGCTTGATTTTCCTTGCCTTTCTAATCTGTGTATCTTTCACTTATTTATTTTTAGTTTTTTACTTTGGTTAGCTTTAATTACATAGGGGTCATAAGTATGGTGTAATTAATAAGAAGAGTAATATCAACTTTGTGTGCTGGTTCTTGATTTTAAAAAATAAATCTTCATGATGCTCCAACAGATATTCACTACTAAGATATATTCATAAAAGTGTTACAGGAGTCCTGGTCCAGAGACCAGGTGTGGCCACTCATTCCAAAAGATAAACCAAAATGTACATATATATTATATATACATATACATATATATTATACATATATATTTTATATATATATATATATATATATTTAGGAAAGTTGTTTATCCTCATTATGGCCATGCCAAGAAAACAGATCTAAGTGCTGCTTCAGGGTGTCATAATCGCTTTGGGGATATATAAGGAAGGAACAAAGGCAAGGGCAAGGGTCCAGAGACTTTACATAGGTTTTTATCAGATCATGGTCTGGTTGATCATTGACGTATGACTGATCAAGCTGAGTTTTGCTGGTGTCAAGGAATTTGCTGCTGCTCAGAAGGGCAGTTTTGATTTCTGTCACAGGAAATCTGTGATCCTATGAGAACTGTGAGCCTGGAATTTAAGATAAACTGAGGGAAAGATTTCAGAAAAGAACAGGTCCAAGAAAGACAAAAATTAAGTCAATGACTGGAGCCTCCTGGTTTAGGGGTATGAGTGGAGGCTTTTGGATGTTTGTGTATGGAACAAGATGTTGTAAAATCTGTCAGTTGACATTCTGCTGTTTATTATGTCCTTGTAAGTCTTGAAAATATCTTAGTTACTCTTATTTTAGTGTCTTCATCCTTGAAAGGGAAGGAGATAAGGTCTTGCTTTTGTGTAGGCCAGCGTGAACCTCGATCTTCATATTTTTAAGTTGGACATTAATCCTCCTACTTGATGCTTCCCATAACTGCTGGAATGACAGGTGTGTACCACCACATCCAGCTTCTTTCCATTGAGATGGTGTCTTGGAAACTTTTGGTAGTTTGCCTGGGCTGGTTTGAAACCATGATCCTCCCAATCTCCTCTTTCCAAGTAGTTAGGATTACAGATGTAAGCCACGGACAGTTTGCTAAGACTAGGGAATTTATATTGATAGGTTAAGCAAGTTCCACATTTTGATTTTAGCCACTACTAATGATGAATATACAAGACAATAAAGTTCATGTCCATGCCATTTTATTCCAGATATGAAAATTTCCAAAACAGTATTTGCTTTATACTCATGAAGTATTTTTAATACACAGTCTTGCTGGACTGCACTGATTTAGAAGGAACATATCTGAAATCTGTATGGCGTAATCACAGGTGTATATCAGATGAGGATGGGACTTCGGAGAAATCTTTGAGCTTTCCGACTTCCAGTGGGTTACCAGTTACTAGAAATTCACCAGAGCTTGACACTGGTGATTGTAAATACCTCAACAATTACAAAGGCCAAGGTAACTTAAAGTTTACTGGCTTCTATATCTCAAAGTAAGGCTATTGCTTAGGAGCAGAGGTTAGAACTCAGTGTGAACCAACTCTGGTGAAATGAAGAAGAGGACAGGTTTTAAAAGCTGAGGTAGGTAGAGAGGATTATTGGCCACCTGTGTTAGTTAATTGGCCTTGCCCAAAGAAAAGTAACTATTCTCTAATTTTCTGACAAGAGGTAGGTTTATTCCTTGGAGTAATGTGCCCACCTAGCTAGGTTCCTACTCTCCCAGGAATACTGAGAGAACAAGGCACTGTCCTCCTTTATGATCCCATTTCAAAGAAATGGCTTCCAGGTCATTGAGAAAGACCTTCTTTGGTTTTATAGCTGATAGGAAGTTTTTAGAAAGAATTATGTCTGAAAGGTACAGAGAAAGTATTTATAATTACAAAGTTTCTAAAGTAAATGCTCTAAGAAAATGGAAATTAGGAGTATAGAGGCAGGAAAATGCAGTTCTAAAGTTTAGTAAAGCTGAGGGAGGTGCTAAAGATATCTTCTGTCATTTATAATGTGAAAATCCATGTCCGTGTCACCGCTGGCACTCGCTCTCTTGCTCTCACAGTGGTAGAACAAAACAACTGAAAGGATGCTGTACGGCACAGCCATAGAATCCCGAGGGCAAAATGTGTTTATTTTGCAAATTTTGCATTATGGTTTTTTTTTGATGCTTGATTGAGAAAATTTTTATTCTAGTTTCAACTTTGAGCCAAATTTCAATGGGAATTTCAATGTTTTCATTCTTTTCTTTGTAAAACTTGGATTACCAAAGTTTGGTATTTTGTCTCAATTTTCAAACCTCCATTATATATTGAGATTAGAAAACACATTCTTGATAAATACATACATGTGCACATATTTAGCCAAGAAATATTAAAGGACTAATTCACTTACCTTAATACCAAAGACACATTTTTGAGAAATCTTTTTACCAATTTAAAATTATATTATTATAAAATCTATAATAAGCAGCTTTAGTAAGAGTTTAATATTTCTAATATTTCCAATTACTTTTTTCTTGATATTGTAATAGATATTTAGAAAGTGTTTTGGCAAAAACAAAACAAAACAAAAATCCACTAACTCCTCCCTCATGCCCAGAAGTTAACTAAAAGCAGGAAAAAAACCTTGGCATCCTCTCCTTCATTTTTGCCTGTCTCTTTTGCTTTGAGTCTGTCTTCTTGGGTTCCAGGAAAGACTAATTCAAACATCCTTGTGATAAGGGACTGAAACTAACCCTAAGCAAGAGCAGAGCCTGCAGGACAGATCATCCCCCACCCCAAAAGAAGACAATTGCACATGAGAATGAGGCTGCAACCTGGAGCAAGAGTAATCATTTCATGGAAACCAGATTGCTCCTCTGAAGGGATAAAAGCAACTGCTCTGGAAGCCCCTCGGAATCAGAACTGAGATTAATGATCAACCAGGCCATACTTTGCCTGGAACTGCTTAATTATGCATACATCTCTCCCTCCTCCCAATCCTCCCTCTATTTAAACATAAAGCTCATGTCTATATGTTAAAGTTCAGCTGAAATGCTTACTTTGCCTCTTCCTGTGCTGTGTAATCTGTTTTCTCTGCCTTTTTCTACTTTTCATCTCTTTATTTGGCATATTGGTATGAGTGATCTGAAATAACATGTCAGATTCCCCAGAGTTGGGCCTCTGGCCTAGAACTCTGGTTACAATATTATAAATAAATTTGACAATAAATTAACTCTCAGTCAAAATGAATGCCTTGAAAAAGAGGCACTGAAAATTTAAACATGAATGTTTTGATATCCTTTTCTTCCAAATTGTCTTGTTTGGATATTTCATTCATGCAATACATTTACAGTTGGATTGCTAGTAGATTATTTATTTGGGGGACATAATATTTTATTTATTTGGATGATGCTGCTTGCTTTTCTGATCCAATTTCCTTTGTCCAGATTTGTTTCTGACACATTCATTTAGTCTCTAAAGTCACTTTGCCTTGCTTTTTGTGTTTGCACCTTGACTGAATAATCTCTGTTCTACTGATTAAACAATTAATAAAGATTTAATAAATTATAACTCAGTGTTCTAGCCATAGTTTAGACAGAGAGAGAAATGTTTGCAGACTTCCAGGTTTATTTCAGAAATGGAAATTATTCTTTGGCTACTATAGATGATCAGTCCTTTTGCCATCATAGGTCAGTGAACACTTGTAAAAGATCAACTGTGGTTTACTTGTATGCTTGATTTATACTTACTAATGTATACCATATACTTACTAATGTTAATAATCACCAATTCCTCAATCAGTTCATTGATTGCTAGTTCCTCTGTAGAATGACTCTGGGGATATCTCACATTGTGTACCATATAGTACTGTACACAATAGGCATTCCAAACAAATACGGTGTGATTAAGTGAAGTTTATTAACAAATGGAAAAAATATGGCAAATCATCATCTATAGTTTTTTTCTTAATATGTTATTTTATGAACCTAAAATGGCTTAAAGATGGGAAGTTGATCAAGTCTACAGTACTGATGTTATTTTCAGTCTTCTAAAGTACACATTTCCATGTTGCATGAAGACTCTCAATTTCTGAACTGCTTGGAAATATTTTCAAAACTCATTCTCTTATAAGAAGTTACCCGTAAATGCTAAAGTCTACTTATATGATTAAGCACATATGAAGAAAAATTGTATTGCTACCCAATACACCTTTGTTATACTGTTTTACTCTAGATCAAGTGGATGATTATAAATGGCACTTTCTAATCTCAGTTTCAAGAGAATACTTTATTCCAATTTTTTCAACAGTAAGCAGAATAACATTAGAAAATCATATTCAACTTTTATTCTATTAGTCCACTATATTACAGAGATGATGCAAGAAACAAAAAATAATGTAGAAAGCAGCAAGTTTTAACTCTAACGGTCATTTATCAAATCAATGTGCAAAGTGCCTCTGCATATAAATAATTGTCATTGTTATGAAAATTCAGGTAATCTGGCTGGAAGATAATGCAACAAAAGTAAATTTCGCTTCTGCTTATGAAGTGCTTTCATGTATTTGAGGGGTGAGAGGTCCATTCTTTTTCTATTTGTCATGTAGAGGTTGATCCCAGCTCCAAAGAGCTTGTTTTTAGTCCCTTGTCTCAATATGGCAGTTTGATTTTGCAATATCAATAGAAACATTTCTCAAGCTTGTAATCCCTTCCTTCAAAGCTTCAGGGTTCCAGTCTTTCGTAAATGTTCACTTAAGATAAAACACACTCAAGATAATTTTCAAGTCAACTAGTTTGAGACTATAGTTATACCCACACATATACTGATTCAAAAGAGAGGAATCTATCCTACACATTGTCCTAACCACATTCAAGAGGGGAATTATGCAAGGCATGCATGTCAAGTTGTATTTCTGAGGTATTTTGTCATAGCAATGGAAAACGGAATAATGCAATACTCATCAGTTTTGTCCCTAGTGAAAAATGCTAGAAATGGCTCAATAAGCACTATATTGGAAACTTCTTGATTAGTACAATCCAGAGCATTAAAAAACAGCTATGAATTCAGGTTCTGTTTTATTTTTATAATGCTATTTGTCATACATTTTAATTGTTTATTTCATGTATCAAATATTTCTTTTTCTATTTTAGTATCTTCAGGAAAATATTTAGATGAAAATTTGCATTTAATTTTAAATGATGACCAGAGTGTGAAATCAATTAACTCCTCTGCATAAGAAACTCTAGCTTAGTTCCTACACCTAAAAGAATAAAAATTCATAAGTATTTTTTCCAGCAAAAATGGACAGAACATATAATCATATAATCATAGCCAAATAATTTTTACTTGTTTTTCAACCAAATATAGCACAGGTTATATGTTTTAAGTTAGTCTAAATTGAAAGGAAATCTAGAGGATTATGCAAGCATTAAGTGAATAAAATATTACTGATTGAAAGTATGACCTAAAATGATTTTAGTGCTACTGTAGATTTAACCTAGTTCATTTTTTTTCAAAACTAATTGTCATGTATTTCTTGCAAAAGTAAAGTGACATCTATCAAAGGTCTTGCAGTTTGGCTTTATGATTTTGCTTCAACAAATGACAATAATTTAAATGGTAAGAACATTTTCATGTCTGACATTAGAAAGAATGTTTATGATTACTAGACAATGGGGAGAAGTTCGATGAGGAAAATGACCCAGTCACATTATGTCATTGTAAAACTTACCATCATGGTTTGTTCATGCAGCAGATGTTCTACCATCTGAAATGTGCTTTTAATTCACTTCTTGAGTAGTCAAGCAGAAGCCTTTTCATCCAACATTAAGACAGGTACGCTGTGTATTGCCATCAGGGGTAGAATATATGCATTTGGACTTTTTATCTATATCTGTATTTTGGTGCAGTGCCCTTTAAACATATGTTTTTGATAACCTCAATATAAGGAAACCCAGCTAGTGTCTTTACAGTATTATTTTCTCTCAAGATAAATATCAATGGTATGTTTCTGTTAAGAGTTTCTCCCCAGCAGTGAACTGCTATGTATTTCCAAAGGGATGTTAATACTATGGCAAGCACTGAAATGTCAGACAAAAGAAGTAGGATACTTTTTTCTTTTTTTTTCTTTTGTCTCCTAATTCCATTTAACCAAATACTCTCTCTCCTTACCTTAAGATCCATGGCAGTTACCATGAGTATATTGGCAGTGCTTCTGTGATGTCACTATACCAACATAGAACAACTCAATCAAAAGCACTAAAATGTTTTTAGCTGACTTCTAGGAGCCAACATTTCAATACTTTGAAATAGAATTGAAAAGCCTTATTGTAATTTTGAAAAATTTTGATCATATCGCTCACATAATTAATTTGTTAACCTTTCTTTGAACAAGTAGCCTATCTCTAAGGAGCAAAATTACTTTACACATTTCATAAATGCTATTGATTTATGATAGAACAATTATAAATGAAGATGTTAAATATAATCTCCACTAACAAAATCTTCTAGGATCATTGAAAACCAGAGGACATTTTGAGTTCACATGACGACCTGGTACTGGTAGTGAGTACACAACTGATTCTTCCACAAGGGAGAAAAGTAGTATTCTTCTGGGTGTATCCATGTGGAAAGTTTGAATTTGTGTCAGGTGCAGAAGTTTTCTCTGGTTATACTCATTTGAGAAAAATCTTAGAATATTTTTTATGTGCGATAAATCTTAAAGCATAGGTCTTTACAGTAAATTATCCCAATAAATTTATAACTTTGGATAAATTTGTATGTGTAAGATTATGAGTATGTTTAGTTGAAGTCTTAGACTGCTCTGCAAGGAACAAAAATTTGCCATAAGCTTAGTACCTATTATATACTTCTTTCTTAATGAGAACAAGCTTTGTAATGAGAATTAGTTAAGAAATCCCTTAACTTGCAGGATGGGAAGAAAGATTAGAGATGTGTTAATGAACATTGAAAAAAAAAGTTGAGTAAACAACATATGTAATTACTCTGTAAGGAAATGCTGCTTAATTAAAACACAGAGTTGTATTAGCGTACACACCTGATGCTTACGGGACTCCTTTCTTCTTGAAATAACTTTATTCTTGAACAATGTTGTTTCCAGTTCATCTCCATGGAGAATCTCCCTCTCAGTGTTCTGCCTTAATCTTGTTCATATTGATATGTCTCATGGTTAATAGCAGAATATTGTAGGGTGAGCAAGATTTTATAAGGATTTGTTGTCTCTGGCAACTTTGTAATCTTGTGTTTCATTTTAGAAGGTGGGGAGAAATTGTCCCCTATCAAAATTTTCAAAACCCAGTCATTAAGGTCTGAGATCCAAGTAATTTTTGAAAAAAAGCTCAAAGCATAACCATAGTGTCATTTAATTTTGACTCTGAAGTTCAGAGGACATTTTCTGTAGGACATGTCACTTTTGATAAAATTCATAGATGAGTAGGCTATTAATGAAGTGCAAAAGGATAGAGAAAAAAGAAAGATTAAAGAGATGTAAAATTTCATGCTATGCAAGTAGCATGGTAAAATTTTGGTGCAAACAAGACATATGCTTAGATAAAAATCAAAAGAAGGTAAGCCCAGATAAGTATATGATGAGTGGTTTATATAATATGTAATGTTACTATTCATCAATAGTTGTGTATTCTTTTAGATGCCATCTTTGACCAAGTGAATGATTGGAGTCTGTTCCTACTCCATCTCCCTCTTTTTATGCTATGTTCATGACACACAGTCCTTCGAGGCCATGTTGTCCAGGTAGCATGATGAAAAGCAGGAGAATATTTGTCTGACTCACACTGGACCATAATAAGGCTTTAAGGTTGGTTATACAAGACAACTGATAATTCAGGGGTTGTACATGTAGCAGAATAACCTCAATCCTATTTTGTCATGATTAATACAAAGTAAATTGCCTTTGTCTTTTTTATTTTCCTCATCACCTATATGGTATCTACACATCATCATAGCTATTTTCCCCAGCCTTCCAAAACCAGTATTGCGACTCTCCTCAAGAATTCTCACTCTAGGAAACATATATTTAGGACTCCACTGCTCAGGTTCTGTACTTTTAGGAATCATTTTTTGTGGGTAAGTTTTAGTGTCCATTCCTACCCAGATGAGGTTTATCCAAAATTTCTAAGAAGAACACCAATCATAATGAAAAAGAAATGATGATATGAGTGGGAACATAGCAAGAAGAGAGTATGGAGGAAAGTTAAAACTGAAAGTAAGCTACTATGTGCCAAATCATTTGGCTCTGAATTTACCTACACAGAGCAAGGTGTAACAACTTCATGAAGGGAATAACATTTGGAAATGAGTAGTTCTCCCCACTGCCCTGAACAAAAACAGAAAGTTATTATAGGCAGAAGAAACGATGAGAAGGAAAACATCAGTCTGAGAAAATACTTTGAGTTCTATATAGATATATTAAAAAGTGACAATGGGGACTTAAAATATGAGTGGAGAAAAACATTTAGTTTTCAATAAATAAACACTGAAGAATTCCAGCTAGGGAAGCAACATTGATTTCACTTATCTTACCAAATTTGAAAAAATGTATTTGTCATGTTATGTGTACTCCTTTAGGAGGATGTAAGATCTTATAATGTCTTTGACCTTGAGAAATAGAAGTTGAGGAGCCTCATAATCATATGAATTCACTTAAGCTTTCCAGTAATTATTCTAACAGCATAATGGATAATGAAAGACCCCATACAACTACATAAATATATATATTATCCTACCACTCAGTCCAGGCAAGAGTTGTTCAGGCATTGGTCATATACCTCTTCTCTTTATTGTTATCTTAAGACATTTGTCTTCCTGCTTTGCCTTCTTCTAGGCTACTAATCTCAGCATCATTCTTGAGATTGGCTTTCAGTTCCTTATCAAAATTCAGAAGATGAGAGTTAGTAACTTTTTAAGAATACAATGTCTTATATTTTATATGTCTTCTGTTCCATAATCTGGAAGTTCAGTAGGCTTAAATTTAGACAAATATTTGCATTTAATTTTAAGAGAAACTATGAAATGACTCTCCAGGTAAGTGTTTATAGGCCCAGGTAAAATTCAAGATTATTGTAATGAAAGAGAAAAAAATGAATGAAGAATAAAAAAGAAAGTATGAAGAAAAATCAGCAAGTCCTTATAGAATTATTGGCTCTAGAATAAATTGTAAAATAGATATCACAGATTTTGATATGGGGCATTAGTGATATTTTTAATTGAAATAAAGATTATAAAGAGCAGACGTTGACAGATTAAGTTCAAATTGATGGAAGATTTTGGACATGGATGTTAAGAAGTCAACTGGACATGTTTTGAGGCTTATAGTCAGTTTTTCCTTGAAATATGTATTTAAGAGTGTTATTTATTTGACAAATAAATATAAATCATATTTATTTGAAGACATTTAATCTACTTTGGGAATAGATGAGAAAATTTAAGGAAGAGTTACTGAAAGATGAGATTAAGATTAAAACTTTAGTTAACTAAATACAATGAAAATATTAACATATCAAATCAATACTGTAATTTTGCATGTCTTCTCTATGATTGCAATATTTACTGTCATCTCTAAGAAGTGAAAAAACTAATATCAGTGGAAGAGTAAATCTGTCTAACACATCTCCCTTCCACTTTCAGAAACAGAAGAATAAAAATGCAGAAAGACATTTCACCGCCTGAGTGCTCTAGAAGAGTTAGTTATATGAGCAGCTGATCCTAGAGTCAAAAGACCACAGATTAGCACAGATATAAAAGATTTTTGGATATACAAAAGTAAAGGTCCAACCAAGGTTTGAGATTGAAACTTACCTTTAAAAATAGGAAAAGATAGGACTGGAAGTGTGACTCCAGCAGCAGAGGTGTGACTAAAGCATCCTGCTTTGCAAAGATAAAGAATGAGTTCACAGCCTAGTCCCACCTAAATAAATAAATAAAATAAGAAAAGAGAAATTAAATGTGTGGGAGGAGAGAGCTTAAGGAAGGAATTACTAAGCAATATAACAAGAGGTTGAAACTCATGAAGAAGTCGTTAAGGCCGTACTGTAGGAAAATATAGTAACATTTTAAAACAGAGATGCACAATATTCTATTTTAGGTGGTTCATTTGCTGCAATATTAAGTCACTTTTGTACTTAGTAAATTTGGCTACACAATTTGTTTATATTTGTGTGAAGGGTTTGTTGGTAGGAAATCATAGTTAGGTGGGTAATTTTCTTGTGTAGATTGTCAAGGAACAGTTTAGAAAACAATAGGAAGTGTAGGCAATGTGATTGTGCTTTCAGTGAAAGCACATGAAACAAGAAGATGACAATAAGAATAAATATCTCCAAACTAGCCAAATTTTTATAATGGTGACAAATTTCCCATAGAACCTGAGAAGAGAGTATTGCTGAATGCTCTAATTTCAAGAACAGAGTAGTTTCTCTTAACATTGGGTTTTAAAAATAAATAGAGGTCAAAGAAAATAATTTTACAATTGAGATGAAGAAATACAGGCAAAGAGGTAAATGGAAAGTTCAGAGGAAGCCACAAAAGCCAAAGAAACGGATTTAGTAAGATGAGTGGAAGCCTTATTGCTGATAATTGACAAATAAATTCTAGATGAATATGTGGATAAAATTCACAATTTAGGAGATTTTGCCTAATAGGATAATAGTCATGTAGAGCCCATAAAGACTGAAGGAGCAAACTGCTTTATTTATGTTCCATTAACTACTCACCTCCACTTCTCAAAAGATTACTTTTCAGAGTCTACAAGTTAATTTATAGTTCTTAATATTCTCTAATTCTTTGTCATGTTCTACAATTAGTTTTTCATGACTTGACCTTTGCCAACCTCTCAATGAGGTGTTGAATTCTTACTGATTATCACACTGAATACCCCATTGAACTTCATGAAATTCAGTCATTTTTCATTTTTTGACAGCCACATTCTATTTATCTCTGTACTATTTAGTTATGCGTTAGCATTTTAATCCTTTCCCCCAATTTCCATATAGCTGAGCTATCAAATGTCACTATTATTCACTATATTATGTCAATTATCATTGTGACAAAATACCTGAGACAACAACCTATTGGAATATTCATTTTTGTCTTGTGGTTTTACTGCTTTCAGTCCATAGTCTCGCTGCTCCATTGTTTCTGAGCCCATGCTTGATACAGGAGAACATCTTGCTCAGGACTATGTGTTGGAACAAAGTAGCTTACCTCATAGTGAAAAGGAGAGAGAAGAGAGAGAGAGAGAGAGAGAGACAGAGACAGAGACAGAGAGACTTACCTCATAGTGAAAAGGAGAGAGAAGAGAGAGAGAGAGAAAGAGAGAGAGAGAGAGAGACAGAGACAGAGACTGACCTTCATGGGAACATTTCATATGAAAAGCTTAACAGTCACAATCTCAGAGGGCTCCCATGATGACTATATCTAAAATGGCTCTTTCTCATGCTCTTTATTATTTCAGTCTTTTATTTCTTTCAAAGAAAATATTATAGTTTGAAAACATACATCAGATGAATTTTTTTTTGCCACTAAAATGTAATCTTCAATAGACCCCAAACATTGTTGGATACAGATATGTTACTTAATCAATATTTGTTGAATTAATTAACTAATACATTAAACTTCAAAGCAACCCAACACACTCAAACTGCCTGTGACTAATAAAGAAAACTAAGGTGTTAAATATTGAATATCTTTGTAACTTAGCCAGGTTTATAAAGGCAGTGGATGGCAGAGTTGTAATTCTATTACAGATGTGTTTGATGTTAGATTTCAACTGCTGATCTTTAATCAGATTAACCCTGTGCTTTATATAAAATCAGGCTGCTTTGGTAACTAAGTACAGAAACGACATCTATCAGATATTCACAGCAGGCTTACACCAGATCTGAGAACCAATTCTCAAGGTAAGGTCATTATGCCTACCTAGTTAAGAAAGCTCATGAAATTCAGTGCCTATTATCTTGAGTGCCAATTTGAGCCAATTTGAGTGCCGTGATGACAGCACCTCTCCTCTTGCTGAGTACTGAGTCCTGAGTGACCACTTTATTTCCCTGATCATTACTAAGCTGGAGAGCTTGGATCTGCAGGGAGATCTTGACAGATGTACCTGTCACAATAATGAGCCACCTTCTTACAGTAGCACAGATTGAAGGAAAAAGTATTTTCCATTAAACCTCCAGTGAATTCCCTTTAAGAATATACATAGTACATTCAAGCTGCAGGAAATCATACAACACAACCAAAAATTTTCAGAAAGTACATATAAATACTGTATTAATTTGGGTAGCTACAGAAGCATATTCTCCTACTCCTGCCAAAGGAAGAAAGAGTTTTCATACTTACCCTCAATATGGCCTTCTTGTATACTATAATAGTTTTTTTCAAAGAATATCATGAATCTTACAAGAAATTATTCATTCTTTTTATGTCATTCTTTATTAATTTTCTGTTTGTTTCTTTTAAATATTTTAAGATATATTTCATAGTAGCTTTGAGAAAAAAGTATTAAAGGAAAATGAATGAGAAGAACTAGAACTCTTAAATTTTTCAATTTCAAATAATACTATCTTGAAAAGGAGGTATACTTTATTCTTACATGAAGCATAAATTTTATTTTAATTTCTAATGATTTTCTTTCTAAAATTTGACAAGTAATGACCAGTTTGCTTTCCATATGAATGTGTACAAACTTAATAACTCAAAGTAAAATAAGGAATTATATGATATTTTTCTGTACTAGCAATGACTATAGATTTAAATAGATTTCCAACTCATATTTTCCTTTATGGGTGCATACTAGATCTTTTTGTACTACATTGTAATTGATTATTTCATTATCTATTTTCTGGCAATAGTTTATTGCCATGGCTTGATATCTGGAGGTTAAAGAAATAATAAATTTTCATCTTATGTCATGGTACATTAATCTAAGATAATCTTCATTTAACAAAGTTTAAGGGACACAAGTGTTACAAAAATTAATTTGTTGCTATTAATTTTTTCTTCTAGCTAATAAACTAGGTAAATGTGAATTTACTTACATCACTCCTAACTAATGGTGATCATTGGCTCACACATATGCCAGACAGTGATTCATAAGATTGTCACTTATCATGACTTTTTATGTCCACTTTGACTCCATTTGTTCACCAGACACCAAAATAATTCCATCACTGCAAGTATAAAATGCATGAGGAAAAAAAGAAAAGCATACACACATTTTTCTAATGTGTTATGGAAGCACGTCAGTAACAGATTTGTATTTCCAACCTTACCTAAAAGTGTGCGTTCACAATTTTATGGAGCTAATGAAGATAACAGAACCAGGCATTGAAATTAAATCTCTGGAAACTCAAGAGCAGAGGGTCTATATTCGTATGTAACTACTTAATGGTGTAAACCAGCACAAATGTATTATTTTATAGTTTGGAAGCAAGAAGTCTGACATGGGTCTCACTTGGTGAAAAATCAGGTGTCAGCACGGGCATATTCATAGTGGATGTTCTTGCACTTTCCATCTTCTACATGCTGCCCACTATTCTTGGTAGCTTTCTTCTTCAAAAGCAATAGTCACTACTTGAGTCTTTCTCTTATCTCAATACTCAGACTCTGACTTTCCATCTGATACATTTATTGATCCTGTGATCACATTTACCCACCAAGATACTCCAGCATAATCTCCCTATTATAAAGTCAGATGATTAGCAACCTCAATTTTGCCTTCTAGATTAATTCTTCCTTGTCATAGTCACAGGTCCTGGAAAATTAAGACGTGGACATATTTCAGTAGTGATTATTCTGCCTGACAAAGAGTCAGAAAACACATTTTATTATGGATACATACTTTGTTATCATCATTTAAAGAAATAATTCTAGATCATCATTGTTTAATGTTTTACATAAGATCTATAATATACACATAGATATAAGGAGATTTCTTTTCAACCTTTTTCCACCTAAGCTTGGCTTAATTTTTAATATTAGTGAAATACATAGTATTTGAAAGCTACTGTTCCTCATGAATATCATATCTTTCTATAATTGATTTTCTAAACTATTGTTTATTTTTTCGGACAACAAGCAATGCCTGTGCATTTCATTACTGATGATATGCAATTTTGTCAGTAATTTAAGGAGGGGATCAGGCTTCTTTATTGCATATTTACCATTTTGCTATTTATAATTAATAAGCAATTTAGGGAGGATGTTTTATATCTGTAGAAGTGTACATTTATTCGTCAAATGTTAATCTTCTTGGTTTAGCACTATTGATGATAACTGTTTATCAATAATTAGTATGATAGCAAAATACTACTTTGTAGGTACATTTTTCTACATTTATTAGTTGGCATTCTATAATAAGCAAGATAAGTTTCTTATTTGTTTTAGCTAATTGTTGGCTTTTATCACTACAGACACATAATCAGTTTTATTCAATGATTTACCATCACTGTTTGGATTTTTGACTCTTAGTTTTATCACACTTCATGGTAGGATGTTTTCCTGCATACTCCTTCTTGTTTTTCATATATACAACTCCTGATTCCAATTTTTCCCATAATAATTACACATAAGTCCAATTTTGAAATATAATTCAGAGAAATTAGTTTTATATTTGCTAGCCTATACCAATTAAAAAAGTATATAGAGTTAAAAAAAACTATGTGCTTTCTATCTTTAAGCTGAGGGTTTATATTCAAAGAAGTATTTTCAAAACAGATTTTTTAAAAATAAAAGCAATAATGGGCAATCAAGTGCAACTTTACTACATTATATATTATTAGAATAGTTGAAGGAAAAACCTGTAACAAATATTATGAAGCGAGTAAAATCAAGACTTTCAGGAAAGAAGGCTTTCATGTTCCTGGCAAGCATGCTAAGGGAGTCGAGAGACACATTGGAAGCAAGAACCAACTTTTGTCTTACTGCTGATTAATCTGTCCAAAGTTCAATGATTCTAATGAATGGTGTTTGTGCAAAATTTAAGGTATGGCTCCATATGATCTGCGACCCTCTTGTTTGTTTCTAGAGAAAAATAATTTTTCCTGTGTTATGCACTTTGACATCAGTAGAAGCTGAAAGCAATCTTTTACCTCACTTTTTACAACAGGACAGCTGTAACTACAAGTAAATGAACTCTGTGCTTCATTTTGAGCCCTCTAATGCACTTGTAGACACTGCTTTCACTTAAACTCTGATTTTCATCCAAACAGCAAGTGCTGTGCTATAGAAAGAATTCCATAGTATCTGAGGGACCAATCTGTTTGCTCTGTGCTTGACAAACTTCAGAGAGAAATTCTCAAGTAGAAAACGGGTCTCTGCCATGCAGTATTTCCTACTCCAACCTCTGTATCTTGAGGTTTTCATGGTTGATTACATAAATGGCATGCTGAGTTTAAGCTAATGTGTTTTCCATCCCAAATGGTACAGCTTCTTTTTTTTTCCCTCTTGTATTAAGCACTGAGCAGGTGGTGTTTTCTAATCATTTATGTTCTCTCTGCCATCATGAACAAGAGGGATCATAGCTGTGCCCAGCAGTTCTTGTAGTTAAATGCTGATGAGTAGAAGATGGAGAATCTGCTTTGACCTTAGAAGCATCCAATTTGAAAACCATGTTATTAGAATTGTATGAGGTGGGTTTAGGCCTTGTACTTTGTCATCAGAATTGATTCAGCCTCATCTAGCAGCTACTTGTCTTGGCTCTGGTTACTGTCAAGAGATGACAAATCATAGCAAGTGACAAGATATTTTCTCTAGTTAAAAGAACATAGACATTAGAAATAATTTCCAAATACTTTTTTACATTCTTTAGAACAGCAAGAACAGTACAAATAATGAAAAGCATACTTCTACACCCACAGTGCCAGCTTCCAGTGTCTCCATTTTTGGTTAGACATATAGATAATTGGCTTTCTTATATAATCATAGCAACTAAAACTGTCTTTTCTACTCCCTCTTTCCACTTGAAGGACAAATTAAAAAATAAATAGATATCACAGTTAAGAAAAACATATATCTTGTAAGCCTTCTAAAATATTAATTCTGGAGAATAAAAGTTAACACTAGTTTGAGTTTTGGCTCCTATTTGTAGATTGATATCTATGTATGAAGAAAGATATGGATGAAAGACATTGTAAATAAAATGAAACTTAGGAAATAAATGTATAGACCTATGTAAAGACTATTGCCTTTATGATTTTGCTTATTTTCTCTCACTTATACCCTACCAAATTAAATGTTCATTTTGAATATTTCTTGTTCTCTCAATAGAAACTGAAGGGGATGCTATTATAAGTGAGACAGTCTAGGTGAATGCCTGGTCCTAGGAGGCTGAAGGCAGCTTATTTAGAAGAGTCCATTTATGACCAGAGTAGAGGCAAAGATAAAAACTATAGAAGTAGTTTTGAAATTAAGAATGGATAAATACAAGAATGGGGGGATGATCAGGAAAATGATCAGCCTATGATATAAGAGAGGCTAGGTAAAGAACTATAGGAAGCTGGAGATCTGTGGCACAGCATATAGAAAAAGTAACAATGCAAAGGAAGTAGAGTGGTTGAGGAGCAGTGGAATTTTGTGTTAGTCAGATTTGATGGGTTTGTTCTTTCGTAATTCATTCATTCTCTAAAAAATATATTTTAGAGATATGTTTTCCCAGATGTTATGGTGGAGACTTATGTACATATCATACATTTCAATTTAAATGTTTTTTATTCAGAGAATATTGTTATACTTTGGATCTTCAATGTCCCCCAAAGGTTCATGTGTTAAAAACTTGGTTGCTAGCCTGTGGCACTATTGAGTTTAGTGGTACCTTGGAGAAGGTGGAGTCTACCACAAGGAAACTGGGTCATTGAGGGCATGTGCTTGAAGAAGACATTGCGGTCCTGATCATTCTAGTCTCTGTCATGCTTTCCAGCCACTACAGGGTGAGTGGCTTTGCTTCACCATATACTCCCTGCTGTGAGGGTCTACCCTGTGAATGGCCCAAAGGATCCAAACAGTGATAGACTGAAATCTATGAAACCATTTCCTCCAATTAAGATGTTTTTCCAGGTATTTAATCACAGCAACAGAAAGCTGACCAACACAATTATCTTAATCTTGCAGATAACACAGAATAGAAGGTCAAGAATGAATATATCTCTCATCTGTTATGTAAACCTTGGATAGTTTAAAACTTTCAAATATGAGGCTCTAAAACCTTGTTTTTAAGAACTTGCTCTCAATATTGGGCAACTTAAAAGTTGGTTAATAATAGACACATCAGGAATTAAATATTTTTATCTTTAAAAACAGGCTAATACAATATCTTCATAGACTTTAAGGGAAGAATGATTTCCTGCCAGGCCTTGGTGACTCACACCTCTAATCCTTGCTTTTCAGGAGGCAGAAATCAGGAGGATCAGTTAGAAGCCAGCCCCAGCAAATAGTTCACAAGACCCTATCTCAAAAAAACCTATCATTAAAAAAGTGTTGGCAGAGTGGCTCAAAGTATAGACCCTGAGTTCAAGTCCCAGTACTGGGACAAATAAAAAAGAATGATTTCCTAGAAGCTAATATAACAGTGGCTGGCCTATAGTACTTTGCTAATGCAAATTAGGTATTATCAATACATTATTATTATGAATATTGAAAATTGAAAAGACAGGAAATTTGTATATTATGAAAAAGGTAGTCAGAAGTCATTCAAAAACTCTTTATATTTTAACCTGATGCTATTGCTAGTATTTTTTAGTTAAAAATAATACATTGAGGATGGATCTCTATATTGCACTTTTTGCATGTTATATACTGGTATCATCTTATTGCTGATAAGTATATTAGCAATGAAAATTTAAAAAAATGAAATACAAATAATTGCGAGCAAGGACTTACAGGTAAAATAAATATGGGAGTGTTCTTTTATACAGCAAATTTGGTTCCTTCCTAGATTTGGATTCAGGCTAGTCTTCCAGATTCTCTAAGCACTATATGGCTAAAGGGGAGTGGTAAGAGTAGAGACACAAGAGGAAAATATTTAGTAAGCGCTGTCTATCTAATGTTGACTTGGGAAATATAGAGACTCTATGAAGAGATCTGAGAATTTTCCTACAAAAACAGCTCATCACTGAGAAATACTAACTCATCTTCCTTTCTGAATTGCACTGTTTCAACCATAGCTTAACTATTACTATAGCATATACTTGTAATTATCTCCTCCCTTCAAAACTATTAGTTCTTTGAAGGATACGTCATTTTCTTTTGTTTTCTTGGTATGAGGCATACATTAGGAAAATTGTTGGTGGTCAAAAATATGTGCAATTGAATATAACATATTTATGTGAACACAGAGACACAGTCACTACACTGTCATGAGTTTTGAGGAATGTCAAACCTTCCAAAACCTTTGAACATATTATGCTCAATTATTTCAATTATTTTAAATGTCTACATTTATTGGAGTAGGTGAATAAATAAAATACTTCTTACATAGCTGTAATTTCAAGTTCATTAAATTCATAAGGTAATGAATAATGATAAAGTTGATAAGCTTATCCCAGGATGGATAGTACAAGTTACAATTAACCTATTTTCTAGACTGAACTGATAGATAAAAATAGACACAATTTTCTATTTGGGAGTGCAGGCACTTTGCCCTTCATCATTCTTTTGAACACTTTTTATGCAACAATGACCTTGTTAGGATTAAGTATATGATTAGGTACAGAACTTTGTTACCAACAGGAAGGAGATATTAGGAGATTAGCAATCAACTGAAAAGCAGTTCAGACTTTACCAAAGGGCATAACATATTTTTCCAACAACCTAAAAGACTTATAAGAATCAATGTAAGCATTTAACTAAGTTGTTATATTTATTTTAATTTCTGCCAAGATATCTGCTAATTTGTTAAGAATAAATTAGTGGTTAATAGAGAAAACAGACTCAGAAATGATGAAAAAGAAAGTTCATCTTATAAAATTCTGAGATGAACAGTATTCCAAAAGTCACTAGAGTGCTGGAACAAATGAACCCTTTGTGTTTTCTACACTTACTTGTAAAATCACTTTTTGAAGTTCAGTGATTTGTTTAAATTATTAGTAGAAGAAAGCATTTAGAGTTGTTAATGAATGTGGCATTTGCAAAATGCAATTGTGATATCAGTAAAATTGTATACATTGTAGAAATCACTATATATATATAATATATATATATATATATCATGCTGAGTCATTTTATAAGACAAATCAATTAATTCCCATCATATATTTCTATGAATTTAGAATATGTAAGAGATGCCTAAGAGGATAGAGTAATGTGAGATAAATATATCTGTTCTTTCAATGATATAAAAACTTAGCTAAGGGAGAAATAGCTATAAATCTACACAGTCCAAATTTTGAGAGGACATAGGTCAGATAGAATTAGGAAAGATATATTTGAAAAGGAGATGGATTTAAAAGACAAATAATAGCAGAGTTTAGTTTGGAGGAGAGAGGAAGAAATTGCAATAGAGTGAAAGGTATTTGTAAAGAGAAGAAAGCAAAATGAGCATTTTGTTTGGATGTCAACATGTTTCACCAGATTTCATGATCTACTTGAAGGGTCCAAATAAAGATAACTAGGGAGTGTAGCTTTGAAGAGGGTTGCACTGAACTTTACATTAAGGTTTTAGATAAATGGTTCAAATAATGGTGGAACTTTTCTGAATAATAATTGTAGCAGTTAAACTTTTATTAGATACATGTTATATTAACTTCTTGCTTTTATTCTTTCATTTAATCCTCACAAAGATCATATGAGATGGGGGGTATCATTGTCTTTGTTACATATAAGAAGAAAAAGATGCAACAGGAACTGAATCACTCACCCACTGTAGTTATATAATGAAGACTTCAAATCATGCAGTCTGGCTCCAGGACTCATAAGGAGTTAACTATTTTTCTGTAAAAAAGTCTATTTGAATTTAAAAGGACAATGTCATAACAATAAAATGAATGAACTTAAGGCTAAAAGCAAGGCATTTTCAATGAATATAAACTCTGGCAGAAAGAAATGTCATCTTCTTTACCCTTAATATTCTCAAATAACTATTGGTAAGTTGCTTTGCCTTTTGGCATAATGATAGAATTTTCATTCATACTCAGAGCTAGTGGATTAAAAATAGACCTTGGTTTAGTTCAAGTAAATATATATATGTATATATATATATATATATATATATATATATATATATATATATATACAATCCAAATATATACAGTATATGAGTCACCTAGAAGTTTTCTTGGAATATTGGTTATCTTCCCATATTCAGACATATACAATGTAACTACACAGTGAAGTAATATTTCTACAAAATATAATCTAAGAAGAATGAAAAGAAAGAATGAGATTAAGAGTTTCAAATGGGAAGAATATTCTGCAAAGAGAATTTTTTGGTTTTTTATGCCCTTAAATATGAGCTGTTAAGCAAGTAGAAGCTGCCTTTCATCTATATGTTAGAAAATAAAATTGTAATTTTCATCATTTCCCATCTTATTAGACGTTTTCACCAAAGCAGTAAATGTATTATTTATACCAGTATGTATGAGACATTAATGGGATAGAATCTCATTTCTGTTTAGATCTTGATTTATTAATTTGGTCTTATTTAGTTTTCAAATACTGAACTATACTTGTTCTAGTCTCTTTTTATAATGTACTGTTTTGAAAAAATTTTTCTTTTCCTGTGTTTTTATTACTTTAGTCCAAGACTTCAAGTAATACAATTTTATTAAATATTTTCTTTAGTGTCTGCATTTTCATATTTTTGATATTTCTGGATATCAAAATCTGCATTAGTTTTCCAGTGCAGCTGTAACAAATTTTCATAAACTTTGTAGGTGAAAACAATCCAAATTTATTGCCCTATAGTTTTTGTATGTCAAAAGTTTGGATTCACTTGGATCTTCTGCTTAGAGTCCAAAAACACTGAAATCAAAGTCTACCAGGACTATAATCTTTACTAGAGACTCTAGGTAACAATCGACTTCAAACTCAATTAGGAAGTTAGTCAAATTTAGTTCCTTGTGAGTATAGGACAAAGATCTTCATTTTCTTTTAGTTAGAGGATGGATTTGCTCCTAAAGGCTGTCTGCATTCTTTCTTAAACTATCCATGTGGCTTCCTCCAGAATGAGGGATTGAAACAATCTCATGCTTCAATGGTACTAGCACAAAAACAGACACGAAGACCTCTAATTTCAGCTTCTACCTCATCTTTCTGAGTAAAGGGAGAGATGGGCAAATACAGTTAGAAATTCTTAGTACACTATAATTATTGGACAAAGCTCAATAAGGTTACAGAAGAATTAATATCAACTGTATTAATCTAACTGCGATTTATAGAACACAACACTCAAAATTGGCAGCATGCATTCATTAAAATATATAGAGAGAATGTTCAACAAGATAGACAAGTGTTGATAGAATTTTTTTGTTTTCTTGAAACAGAGCTAAAGAAGTGTTTAGAAAGGATGGAATATCATTATATGGTTAATTAGCAATGCATAATATTTCAAATTAATAATACAATTTTCCATCTAATAAAGCTATTTGGGTTTTAAACATTAATCTAGAAGTGACCAGAAGGATGGATGTAGTAATAAAGATAAGATAATTGAAACAAACAGAAAATATAGAAAGTTAGCAAAGGAAAAATTGTTTTCCATTGGCAATTTAGTAACTGATGGAGTAAAGCATGATTTACCAATATTGGGAGTAAAAGATATTATCTCAGATTTAATAGTATCTATACCAGATAGTTTTGATAGTACAGTTTGTCAATTTTATACTAATAAATAATACCAATGTTACAATGTAAACATGAGGAACCCATTCACCTAATTTTAAAAGTCTGATATTTTGACTTCTATTTAAACCACTGGAGAACCTAATTCCTGCAATAAGGCACCATTAATACATTAATAAGTGGGACGAAGTAAAAAGCAAGAATCAATAGACATGACTATTCATGGAAAATCCTAATGAAGCTAAAAATTAAAATAAGAGCTAAGTGAATTTAACATCACTGAAGAGTATCTGGTCAATATGCAAAAACAATTAATATTCTATCTAGTAGCAATAAATAACTAAACAAACTTGACCGTTCTATGTGAAATAACAAAATGAGAGCTGGATATTGTGGTTCATACCTGTAATTCAGTTATTCAGGAGGCAGAGATCAGAAGAATGGCAGTTTGAGGTCAATCTGCGGAAAAACTAGTGAGACTTTTCAACAAAAAATCATGCATGGTGGTGCCCGTCTGTAATACTAACTATTCAGGAGACACTGGTAGGAAGACTGCAGGCCACCCAGGCCCTGAGCAAAACAATGTGAGACCCTATTTGAAAAATAACCCAAAATAAAAAAGAGTAGGGTGGAGTAGAGTGCTTGCTGAACAAGTCCAAGGCCCTGAGTTCAAACTCCCATAGTTAAAAGAAAAAAAAGGAAGGAAGGAAGGAAGGAAGGAGAACAAAATAACATGAAGCTAATATTCTCCAAAAAAATGGAAATACACTGTGAAATTCAAATGAGACCTAGAACATCAGATGTCACAGGCACAATAAAGATCTTTCTTGTATAACTTTTATCCTAAGTAGTATGTAGGTACTGATTTTGGTGACACAAATTACAATAGAGAAAGTACGATGACCTAAGAAGTTTGCATGTGAGCAGATCAGGCCTTCTAACATTGCATTTGCTTAAGCTCAGTTAATGGTAAGCTTAAGTTTGCAGTCAAGGGGCAAAGAGTACTTTAGGCATAGGCGGTTGGGAAAAGGATGAGTATTTTTAAACAACAGTATAATCTACATAGCTGTATTTAGTTTAACATGGTCTTTCCCAAAAGAATTTTCCTCTTGTATATTTAAGGAGTGCTATCTATAACTTTATATCTTCTCCCTGTGTTAATAGAGAAGCTACTGTATCTTGTCTCACTTAACCATCATGTCCATGTGTTCATCATAATTTCCACTGCACAGATGAAGAAACAGATTGTCCATATACTCAGTTGGCAAATGGTGCTTGAGTGAAGAACTACTAACTATTATTCTGTGTCAAGCAGTCTTCCCATGATCTCATTCTACTGCTCCATAAAGGCAAATTCATCTTTATTTCTATATAATCTTTATATATAATCTCAAATTTCAGTTTTCACAGCTGTTTTAGCTTTCTCTCTCTCTCTCTCTCTGAAAGGCAGTATGGAAGATTTACAATGTATTCATTCAAACAAATTCAGAACAGTTTATATTTATTTATAAATGTGCTACATATTATAAAATCACATTCTGAATATATCTATTTATATATTCACATATATATAGGTATATATATATATGAATGAGAGAAACAGAGAGATAAAGAGAGAAATTTTGCATAAGAAAATAAGCTGGGTAAAAACATAAAGCAAATGGATTCACAGGAATGCAACTTTAGATTGAACATTTGCCATAAGGTTCCTCTCTGAGGATTTGACATTTGCGTTCCAACCTGAATGGCTTCAGGGAGCAGCTCTATCAAACATCTGGGGGAGATCTTCCCACTGAGAGAAAAAAGCAAGTGAAAGGCCCTGAGATGAAAAACAGCTTCCTGTGGTTGAGCAGAGGTTCTCAAAGTGGGTCCTTAAGCTAGCAGTGTCACCATAATTTTGGACTCTGTTAGGCAATCTTTGGGCTCCTACCAAAACATTCTAAATCACACAGTGGAATTGGATTCTAGCAATCTGTGATCTAGGTGACTCTGATATTATCCAAAGTTTGTGAAATAATACTAATTTTGTTTAAAAATAATAGGAAACCAATGGGCTGGGCATGCTAGTTGAGTGGGAACATTTTGAGAAATGAAACCTGGGCTAAATAACGTAAGACTTTATAAGAATTTTGGATGGACTTTGGATTTTACAAATTACAGTATATTTTCCAATAATACTAATGGCATTTCTTTACAAAACATAAACATATTCATAAATGATTGCACATAAATCATTTCTACATATATTTGGTGTAGAAAATGAGACATAGCTATTGCTACTTATGTATTTAGTATATAAGTTACAGTTGTAAAATTAATGATAAATTGTGATGATAAAAATTCTATATGAAAGAGTGTGTGTTAAGGGAAATATTAAGGGCTCTGTTCCCTCACCTTAGTGTTAAAGGAATTAACATGTAATGTGAAAACTTATGTTATGGATTAAAAGCAAACTGATCATGGATAAATGCTTGTTGCATGAGTGTTCAGCCTAAGGAAGTAGATTACATTTACTGATCTAGCAAGAGATTTATATAGTTTGATAAGCATACTAAAAAGGTTTAATGAGCACATAAACCCTGGGAATCTTAGCTTACAAACAGCAACTTTCATTGGAATTTAAATAAAATATCCAGTACCAAAACAACCACATCCCTTATAGTCTGCAATGGCTGGCTGCCTTCAGAAGGAAATGATACTTTTCTTATTTTCTAAACTAGCGACAGTACCCAACAATTTTACAATGCAAATTCATTTCTAAAGTATATAAACAATGAGGATCTCCAGGGAAGAAGACAATTTCAATGACAGTAAAATGAATTTTGTTTTTCCTATCTTGGCAGAACAAACCACAAGAGTTTACTAGAGGGTAACACCAAAGCTCTTCATACACATCTCGAGTTCCAGGTTCTCATCTCCTATGTTTTTGCAAGCATGTAGATGTCCAATTTTGTCTATGGAAGTCATTTGTTAACTACATGTTAAGCAATACAAATTGCTTCTTTCCAAGTGGTTTTATCTGAATAGCCTGAGGATATCTTTTCTGCCATTAGCTCATTTATACTAACAAAATCCAGATACACACCTATACTGGCTCATTCAAAATTTACTTTTTAGCATAAATCTGCTATGGAGATACTTAATAGAAAATATATTTAATATGAATAGTTATTATTTTGGAATATCCATAGTCCCATCTCTCCAGTAACAAGGCAACATTAATTTAAGTGCTATAGCTGGTCTATTGAATTTCCTTTCACTAATGATCAAAAGTGAAAAGAAAATCCATCTTCTAAGGAATTCATGGTATTAAAAAGTAGTTTTCATCAATAGACTAGTAATAGATGTCACTTTCATGTTTACACAGGAAGACATTTCATCAGTTTTGTTTTAACATCATTTTTAGGAAATGATCATTTTGCATTTTGTTTTCCAAATCTATGCATTGTTTTTATTGTTACAACAACTTTATTGTGCAAATCATCCCTTAAATGAGGTATTTAGATAAAAGAAAGAGGGGAATGGAAATCGAGCAAAGAAGACATCAGAATAACTGCAGTGTTAACTGCAGTGAAAATAGAACATTAAAAAAAAAAACAAAAGATGCTAAATAAGGGAAGAAGTTCTTATAAGAGAAAAAAAGAAAGTCTAAATAGAAATGAGAATTAATCATTCTAAGTAATAAAAAAATCCATAGACAACAACAGTATTTCAAGGAGTGGTTCACCTCTTGTGAAAATTTCAAATTCCAGCCCATGCTCTGGGATGCATTCCCTCATAGGCTTGTAGTGTGGAGGAGATACAATTTAATTATTCCTTCCCTGTAACTCTTTCCTTACCTTGAGGATTTAGTCCCCCTATGAGAGCACAAACATGAACCTTATCTGAGCCTTGGAATTTATTTGTGGAAAAGATTTTAAATTACAAATTTCATTTCTTTAGCAACTATTGGGCTACTCTGCTTATGTAATCTTTCTTGAGTGAGCATGGGTCATTTGAGGCTTTCAAGAAATGAAATGATAAGGAGAAAAATTTTAACTATCATATGATTATTGTACTGGCAGTACATTGTGACATTTACAAAAGTTCTTACAATATATCATAGTTGGATTCACCCCCTCCATCATGCTCCTTTATCCTCTCTCTCCTCCTTCCATTTTCATAATAAGTACATGAAATTTCCACTACATTCCCCCTCCTGCACCCTTTCCTTGTATCCTCCTCCCTCCAACTGGTACCAGCCCCCTGACAGGTCCTGTTTTACCTTCTTGTCCTCCATTTTTTTTTTTTTTTTTTACGTTAGAAGGGTAATGTGCCCACATCGTAACAAGATTTGAGGGCTGCACATGTCATGCACAGGCGTGAACACCCAATCATCACGCTCATGAACCAAAAAGGGATCTCCATTTTTTAATAAAAAGAAAAATTTTAAAGCAGTCATGAGACATGTTTATGTGTGTGTGTGTGTGTGTGTATGTGTAACATATGTAGAAGCCGAAAAAAACAGTAAGATTTTTCCTTAGAAGCAATGTAAGTGAGAGGACAACAAAGATATGATTTAACAGATACTAAGAGGAAAATAAGGAAATATTGCCAACAGAAAATGAGTACATTTCTTGAAAATTGAAAATTACCCATTCTTTCCCAAGAAAGATTATGTAAGCTGAATAGTCTTATAGCTATTTAAAGAAATTCAACTTTTAATTAAAAAAGTCTTTCCACAAATAAATTCCAAGGCCCAAATGACTACACCAATGTATGTATACTACACATGTACTCAAAAAACAATGTCAGTTCTATTGAAATTCTGATAGATAATCAAAGAGACAGTATCTCTCAATTCATTTTGTAAGGTCAGCACTTCACTGCTGCCAATCAAATACATTACAAGAAAACTACATACAAAAACTAAATACTGACATTTTTCCCATGTATAGACAAAAAATTCTAAAACGTGTTTCAGTAAATCAAATCCAATAATTTTTTCCAAAAGTTATCTACCATGACTAGTGGATTTTATCTCATGAATTAAAAATCAGATTATCATTCAAAAATATCTTCATGTAATATATCAATTCACAAACTAAAATAGAAAAGCAATGTAATATTCATTTTAGACTTAGAAAAACTATTTGGCAACACCTATGAAATCCATTTTGGATTAAAATCCTTCATCAAATGAGAAGAAAAGAGGATGTTTCCTCACAGTTATCTGATAAATGATAATTATGAAAAACTGCACACATTTAATAAAGAAAGGATGAAATCTTTCCCTTTTATGATCAAGAACAAGGATTCGGTGTTCATTTTGAAACGTTCCATTTACCATTGTCTGCTGGGATGGTCTGCCTAGTACAATAAGGAAAGAGAAAGAAATAAAAATAAAAGAAATGAAAAGAAAATAGTTAAACACAGGTGGTGGTGCATGTTTATAATACCAGCTACATTGAGGCAGAGACAGTAGGTTCTCCATTCAAGGCCAGCCCTGGCCAAAAAAAAAAGTAATTAGTTAGAACCTATCTCAAAAAGAAATTGTGTTGTGGTACCTTGTTCTAAACCCAGATATTTGGGGTCAGAGATAGGAGGATTGTGTCTGAGGCTGTCCTGGGCAAGGTGTGAGATCCTATCCAAAAGAAAAAACTAAATGAAAAAGGGCAGGAGGCAGGATGGGATGGATTAAGTGGTAGAGCATTTGCCTTGCAAGTATGGGGCCTTTTGCCCAACCCCAAGTAGTGCCAAAAAATTTTTTAAAAACAGAATGAAAGAAAAGAAAAAATATATATAAACTGGTCATTCCTGTAGACTAAATCTTGTCCTCCTAAAATGTATATGTTGACGGCCTAACTCACAATTAATGGTGTTTGGAAATAAGGCCTTTGGGAGACAGGGTTGCATGAAGTCAGGAGGGTAGAATTCTCACGAGGGAATATTAGTAACCTTGGCGAGGGGGGAAGGAAGAGAATCGAGAAATGTTACAACTGCTTTGCACAATAGTTTTAAGAAGTTAAACATACTTGTAGTCCAGACATTCTACTCCTAAATGTTTATTCAAAAGAAATAAAAGCAAATTTACATAAAAATACCTTAAAGTTTGTAGCAGCTCTACGTGTAAAAGTTAAAAACTGTAAACAACCCTTTTATCAACAGTGGATGGTTAAACAAATTGTGTTATAGCTATATATTTCAAAATAATACTTATCAATTACTGTCACAAGGAAAATCCCCATGCAGCTTTCTTAAGCCAACAAAAATGTCATTTTTTTCTCTTTTACAAAATCAGAGAACAGGAGGGTCAAACAGGTCCTGCCTGGGGTTGAGGGAAGGGTGTGGGAGGGTGAATATAGTGCAAATTCTATGTACACATATATGTAAATGCAAAAATAATACCTGCTGAAACTGTTCCAGGAATGGGGGAAGGGGTAATAAAGGAGAAAGGCAGAGAAGATGAATTCAAGTATAATATATTTGATACTTTGTAAGAATAGTTTTAAATGCCACAATGTATCCCCATCCAGCACAATATTTAATTTTTTTAATTAAAGGAATGAACTACTGATAATGGCAACAATGTCTAGGAAGATATCAGAAGAAAAAAATATAGACTATGTGACTCCATTAACATAAAATATAGAAAATGCAAAGCAATCTGTAGTGACAGAAAGCAGTTAGTGACTATCTGGGAATGGGGATGAGGTGTAGAAGGATTACAATGTGTCATTAAGAAACTTTGGGGAGTGATGAGTATGTTTATTAGCTGGATTGTGGTGACAATCTTGTAGGTATAAATTTATTGTCCAAGTTGCCAAAGTGTACATTTTAATTATGCACAGCTTATCATATATTAGTAATATTACAATAACAGTTTCAATTATGTAATAAAGAGAATAATGCATAGAAATGAAATCTGTTTAAGAAAATTGTTCAAAGATTTTTTCTCTAAGCATTCTAGTTAACTTAAAAAGATGTTACTATAGAATATGACCAAATACAAACTCTTGTTCTTTTACCCTTATTTTTAGTAATTTCTCTATTCTTTGGCATAGTTTGTAAAAAATCTGTTTACATGAGCTGATGTTTTAAAAATTAAATTTATTTTCCTTTATTGTATTTTTAAACTCAGTGTTTTTCTAATAATACACTAACCTTTGGAATTTTCTATATAGTTATTTTTATAGATTAAAAATTAACAACATATAATATATTTGAGTATAATCTTTCCCTAGTGAACATAAAATCTATTTGTGACTTGTTTTTAAAATAATTATTTTAATATGGACTTCTTCCTTAGCACTTTGAAAATTAGTCCTCTACAGACATCTATTTTATGCAAGTTTCTCTCTTGTGTTTTGGATATGGTCATTGATACGAACAAAATCCTATTAGTACAATTTGAAGAAGAAACATGCAATAAATGTGTATGTTTTATTATTATTTTCATAAATGTTTACACGTCTTTATTTTTATTTTTTTAAATATTTGATTGACAAAGATTGTGGACTTTATTTTTTTATTGTAAAAAATGGGTTGCATTATGACATATCCATGCATGGTACTTTGAACTTACCCTCCCATCACTGTCCTTTATCCTCCTTCCCTGGCTTTTTCCTTGAAATAGACCTCAATGACTTTTTGTTTGTTTGCTTGATTTCCTAGATTTTGTGGTTTCTGCTGAGAATTCTGATGTAATTTTGCCTTTGTAAATAAGTTAACATCTTTCTCTTGCAGCTTTCAATATCCATTCTTTGGTATCTAGACATCATTTTAAGTATAAGGTGATATGAGTAATGTCTTTCCTGGTCCAATGTATTCAATATTCTATACAACTCCTTTACTTGAATCTTCATACCTTTCCCAAGATTTGCTATAATTTCATTGAACAGTTTTCTTGTGCATTTAGTTTATAGCTCAGGTCCTTCTATCCCAAGGGTTCTTAGGTATGTTCTCTCTATCCTGTCCTAGTGTTATTAAAAGCTGTGTTCATGCTTGTTCTTATTTCCTTTTTTTTTATTCTCTGAATGTCAGTTATGGCTGATATTGTCCTCAATGCTTTACATTCTTTCTTTTGCAATGGTTTAGTCTATTGGCATGCTTTCCACTTCTTTGTTATTTTGATTTATTGAGTTTTTAATTACCAATATCTCTGTTTGGTTTTCTTTTTTTTCAGAATCTCAATGTCCTCATTAAATTCCGCATCAATGTTTCTCACTTTTTATTCAGATCTCGAATTGACTTCCTTGCTTCATTCATCTGTTGTTTGAATCTTCTTTGGGATCATTGGTCATTTTAAAAAATACACTTTTGAGTTCTTTGTCATTTTGGTATCTTTTAATTCAGTCATTAGAGTCATGGTGAACTTTTGGAGGTATCACATTGCCTTGATTTTTCACATTCCTTAATTTTCTGCATTGCAATTTGTGCATTGGATGGAATGAATATCTTATTTATTTATCTCTTCATTTTTAAATTATATTTATTTATTTTTAAAGAATTATTGTTACAGTCTTAGTGGAAAGTTTACTCTTAGGGTCATAATCTTTACTATCACTCAAAGGAAAGAAAACAGGACTAACAGCCATCACAATTATTCAAAAACACATCAGATATTTAAATGAGGTATAAAACAATTGGAAACATTAACTATACCCCCAAATGTGATCAGAAAGGAAAGGAACTAGAATACTTATAGGATATACTAGAAATTTAGAGGTTATTAGATCTGGGGGTATTAATAATGAAGCACTAAAAAGGAACAAAGGATGGAAAAAGGGAAAAGGAGAGAGGAAGAAAATTAAGAAAGAGAAGAATATGGGGTGGAGGTATATCAAAAATACAATGGTGGTGAAACAGCAGGGTAAAACGAATACAGCAGGAGACAAAATGATTGAAAGAGAAAAACAAGAACGTAAAAATAACTACAACAATCCAACTATAACTGCCACTATAAAAAATTAAACTATACACCACTCAATATTTTTTCTTTGCTAAGGAAAAGAGAGTGGATTCTACCCTGCAAGCTTGTCTTTTCAGGTTCCTTTGTAGGAGGGTAGTTTTGTTTGCTTTTCCTCCTTGTAATTTGTAAGAACATGGAATGGTGTAATCTGTTAAGGGGCTGAGCCTTGAGTTGCCTTCCCTGCTGAGTTTATTTCAGAGTAGTGTTCACTTGCAAGTAGTCCTGCTACAGCAAGGAGTGGAGGGACTCTCCTCAATCAATTTCTGGTTCTGATTGGTGAGAAGGTTAGATGAGAACCTCTTCATGTTGGATGTCTCTGCCTTTGTTGTTTATAGTGGGAAATAAATTCCCAAGCAGTAGCTGCTGTCAACTGATTTCTCTCATCCAAAGGAGATGTTTAAAGTTATCAAGACAATGCAGTTTGCACTGGCTGGGTAAGGCCAGGGACTCTCTAGGACACAAATATAAGATGGATGAGTAAATGGTCTCATTTTGGCTTTATATTCACACCAGAACCGTAAACATCCAAAATAATTTTTTGCTACAACAAAAAAACCTCATTTATATTTGTAAGGCAATGTTCAATCGCTATAATCCAGACATATATTCTTTCCATTTGGTCCAAATTCTTTTCATCTGTGTGATTTCCACTGTAGGATTCTTAAAGAGAATAGGAGGAAGTCTAAGATCTTTAGCAGACTACAAGTCAAGTACAGTATTCATTAACACAGACAACATGATGATGTACCTGAATTAAGGGAATGTGTCTAGCACTGTGTTGTGCATTGTACAAGTGCTGGTTTTTAGTTCATCAATGCTTTGCTGAGAAACATGTTCTTTAGGATCTCCTCTTCAATGCTGTTCCAAGGAAGAACTAGTTGAAACTAGGATCTGGCATGAGATTTTTAATAAAAAATGAAGAAATAATTGTCATTATGTGAAAGTCTACATGGTCAGAAAATAAAGGACTGATGCAAATATTCCCATGTATTCTGAATTCTACATTTCCTCTTTCCACATCTACTTCTTCCTGATAGATGCTTTTGAGGCCAACCATCAGACACTTGACTAATACTCCAGGGACAAAAAAGCAATCAGTGCACAGAGGCTGTATCGTCCCATTAACCTCACTCATTCTAAAGCTTCCCTTCAGGAATCTCAGTTCAGCAGCTAGAAGTACACAGCTCTAAGATTTAAATGTGACCTTTCCACCCAAATCACTGGGTTAATGCTAGTTACATTTCCCATGATCTTCTAGCTTGGAGAGTGGTGGAAAATTGGAGTCTCATTAGGTGACTCTCTTTTCCTGTAAACTATGATCTTTGTGTGTGAGTGTGTGTGTGTATGTGGTATCTCTAGCTGCCAATCAAGTTTCTAAGCATGAATATTCCAAGTAAGAGAAAGTGGAAGTCAAGCAGAGCTTAATAGTTTGTTCACAAACTGGAGGAGCATACCCCTCATTTTTAATAGAATGATTGCTAGGTGAATATAAGATACAATAAGCCTAAAAACTAAACTACTTAGAACAGTCTCCAGAGCATAATAACAACAAATAATGGTTAACTCTATTTTCCTGTATTTCATATTGTCCTCTTATTTTAGGATTTTCAGGAGAATTTATGGTTTTTATTACCCCATGTAGGAATTCTTCTTTCAAGCTATCTATACCTTTTGGTGGCACTAGGGTTTTGAACCTTCAGCTTGCTAGGCAGTTGCTTTATCACTTGAGCCACATCTCCAGCCCCTTAACTATCTGAATCTTTTGATCACAAGACCTGTAAATTGTGCAACTATTCCATTTGTTTCACTATGGGAAATCTTAGAGCCAAAGTGAAGCCTTGTCCCCACACATATTTATATAAATGAAGATTGGATGGGCTAATTTACAGTAGCAGAAATAGCAACATTCTGCAGCTTAACGAGAATATTACAGTTTATTTTTTCATTCTGTAAAGAAAGACTGCCATGGATTCTCTGCAGAAGTGTAAGCCATGAGCTCTTCTGACATTTCTCTCTGCCTTGATATTCTGGTTCCCTTCTGCAATGGAGCAGACTCATACTAACTTGTACGCATATTGTTAGCTTCATTTCCTGACTTCATGTTCAGTTATATAATGCTGGTAGCTAAAAATTAGAAGATTAGTAAATGTTCTTAGAACTCTTTTTCTCCTTGTTTCAGAACCAGTTGTTAAATATTTACCAGAACACATCATTAATCATCCCTCTCATGAACTTTCTTATAAAGTAAAAGGTAAAAAAAGATTTCTGTTTTTAAATTCTTCCAATGGTAATTTAAATGATTAAAAATAAATAACTACATTGTGCAGGTGTTATTTTAGAAAAGATGAGTTAGGAAGTCCTCTCTGGAAAGGAGGTATTTAAGTGAGCAAGAAAGCTATGTGTCTGAAAGGGAAAGAGCAAGTGCAATGACTCTGAACTACGTATGGGAAACTCAAGAGCCCAGAGTGGTTGAAGTGGAAAGAATGATTTGGAGAATGAGAAGAGAAGAGGTTATGGAGAGGATTAAGGGCCAACTCATTAAGGAAGCTGTAAGCAAAGAAAGAAATTTGGACTTTGGATGAGATGAAAATTCTATTGTCTGTGTTGAGTAACATTACACTTGAAAATTTTAACAGTCACTCATAATTGTCCTTTCAAGGAATGACATCTGTGTCTGAATTGAGCAATGGGAGAACAGTAAGTATAATTTACTGATCAAAAAGTACTAAAGGGGGAGCAAAGTTTGGAGGGCAGAACTGTAGAGAATTCATAATCTCTGTTCTTTTTATGTGTCCAACTAAGATCAGAGTATTGTACAGAAATAGAAAATTAGATACATCTATATGTTTTATTCATATATGTTGGCCTACTTTGGAATATACTATGATGAGAATAAAAAGAAAGATATTGCAAATTTGTACAAGGGATAAGATTTGTATGCAGTATATTTAAGACAATTTCCTACAACGACCTTCACAGAAAAGGAAAGAGATTGAAACCAGTAAACATAGAAACTCATGGTTCTGAGGCCATTCAATCAGGAAAATAGACTATTTCAAATACATCCCTGTATAAGTACACAAAATGATTCACCCTGTGAGAGGATATTTCAGGGCCTGAAGTCCAGTTTTTGTTCAATTTTATATACTTTCCCTCTTCCTCTCCCCAGTTTCATTTTTTTTAAAAAAAATTTCTTCCTTGGTTTGATAATCTATTCATTGCATTTATTTGAATTTTATTTATGAGATCCTTAACTATGTCAGGATCATTTTATCAATTCAGTGTATTAAATGATCAAAGCATTGTCTGCTTATTTGCACTAAAACAATATATTAGTGCTTTTCCCCTCTACTAGATTATTAACACGTGTGATGCTTTGATAATAAAGCAACTTATCGGATATCATAAATTGCTGTTTGCACAGACACTTCTGGGAATATTCTCATGGTATTTCTTTTACTTGTGGTATTTAGATATGACTGTCAGTTTCAAGATTATAGTTTTATACTTAGGTTGAATACAAATTTAAATGATGACTTCAGTTTCAAGCTTTTCTGTGACAAAGTAGCTTGGTTGTCAGCCCCTTACTTACCCCAATATTCACAGTTATGAATTTGGAGAAAGTAATACAGGGAGTAACTGGCAGCAATTTTCCAAAACTGGAATTATAAGTCTCTTTGAGGTGAAGAATGATAACAAACCTCCTCACTTGCATGAAGTCCAGTCTCCCTCTGACTATAAATGGAGCTAGGAATCAAACATGCATGTCTCTTTAAGAAGCCACAGCCATGTTGTCTTTTCAATATTGGGAAACTCTGGGGGTGAGGATCAGTTGATGCTCTTGGAGTCCTGTGTTAAGTTTTACCTTTGTGTTATTCATTGTTTCTATTTGCTTCCAGTATTATCTTTTCTCTCTATGATGCTTTGATTTGAAATATAAATTAAAAGAAGGACTGGGTAATAGTGTTGTTTTCTTATTGGTAAATGTGAACATAACCATAGAAATAAAAATGTAAGCTACCATTGACTGATCAAAGTATATATATAGTAAATGCTATATCACTCCTGAAATCAAACCTTTAAATGGTTACTATTATTATATTCCATTTTTGATAGTACAATATAGACATTAAATTAAACTTGTTATAGATAATGCACGTTTTTCATTATGAGGAGTTTTCATCTAACCCTGGAAATTTGATGATGAAACTCATTTTGTAGCCATTATTATGTACTTCCTTACTCCACATGATATTGAAATACACATCAGCACAAACATGAAATCATTGAAGTGCTATCTTTTGTGAAAAAAAATTAGAAAATAACAAAATTAATCACTTATGATTTTCCACATTTATTAGTATTGTCAGCCTCCCCTCCCACACACAATTTAGTGGCATAGTATGTTTTCTGATATCAAACCAAGTGCAAATCTTATTATGCCTTTGACATAACTCTTCTCTTGATTAACACAAAATAAACACATTTGCTCTTCCACCATTAATGATAGCATAGTCCTTTCACTCCCTCAGAAAATCATTGTCTTTTTAAAATTTTTCTTTCTTCCATTTAAGACATAGAATATCAACCCCAAATAACCTGAAAATTAGTCTTTATATTTGATCTTGTTGCTAAAGCATGGATTTTCAGCTAAACCCTGTTATTCTAGTAAATATCAACATTTTCACAGGACACCAATCCAGACAAGATCACTCTCTAACCACAAAGAATCAAGAACAAAAGTACTCTGAATTACGACTGAACTCATAACAATAAGAATGTTGTTCAAATCACAAAACTTCCTTCCATTGTAGCTGTCAGAGTGGCTCCTCCCTATTGTGAGTTTTACCTTCATCTTGCCAATCATTTAGAGATGACTTATTTAATAACCAAGCATGGAATAACCCAATATTCTGATAGAATCCAATTCAAGTCAAAGGGCAGCTACCTTGAACCACTCCATAAATCACCTTAGCCCAAATACTGTAAATATTTTATAATACCCTATTAATGATATGACCCCAGGTTCCTTATTATGTACATTTTTTCCTCTTTGTGATGAGTCAATAAACTCAATTTTGATCAATATAGATATGTGTCTAGTGATCTTTTACTTTAAGGATATTGATAGGCATCTAACATGTGATTGCATTTGAGCAGTGCCCAAATTATGTGTCTGCCTTTTTTTCTGTTTTACAATCTATACTGTCCATAATGATATACACCTTTGCAAAATGAAGTACCATGTATTCAGTCATACTCATATGTTGAGATCCTTGTGCACATATACCTTCTTACAATTATCTGGCACCTACTAAAAGCATTTCTGGATTCAACTGATGGTTTTGATACTGCTTTTCTTTATAATATTCAACCTTATTTAAAGTCACCTAATGTTAATATTATGAACTGCATCCCCCCAAACTCAAGGCTTTGAAGACTTTGTGCCATACTCAGTAGTATTTATAAGTGCAATTTTGAGAGGTGGTTAGATCATGAGGGTTCTGAACGCATAAATAAATTAATTCATAGCTTAGCAAGGACATTGCTTTTAATTCCTATTCTCCCATATTTAAGCATAAGACCCGAAAATGAACCAAACTAAAAACAGTCTGTTTTAGTGACTTCCAGTAACAGTGATATATGTTGACAAAGAAATTAATAGAAAATGTTAAACAATGATCTTTCTTACTACTAACAAGCTGTGGGACAATTCTAAGGAAATCATATGCTGATGTTCCAAGGTAGATTTTTATTTCTGTTTTAAAATACATTTGCCTAGAAGCAAAGAGGTGAGAGTGACTGCACTCTGGCTTTCCCTTTTTCGCTTTATATTCCATCCAGGCCACAGCCTATGGGATGATGAAACACATACCTATTCAGGATCCCCACCCCGCCCCGCTTAATTAATCCTCTCTGAACTGTCCTCACAGATACACCCTTGGCATTTTACTAATCTTCTACCCTCTTCTTAGTCCAATCAAGTTGACAAATGTAACCACTACATGTATATTATAAACTGGCTAAGTCTACCAATTACCTCACATAGCTTTCTTTTCTTTGAAGACAGACCTTAATATACACTCTAAAGATATTTTAAGAATGCAATTTAGTATCATTAGCTATAGTCAACTTATTACATGATCAAACTCTTGAAATTCCCCCCTTACCATGTACAATTCTACCTTCAAGTAATCACCATTCTACTCTCTGCACTACAAAGAAAAATAGTGGGAGAAAAAGATCAAAATTTAAAAATATATAGAGAAAGCTATAACATTTAAACATTCTTAAAGAAGAATTTCATGTAAAGAATGACCAGTAGTACAGTAGTACAGATTTCCAAGTCAGTGCAGACAGGAGCTGTTTCCATGGTAATTACCATTGCATTACCAGGTGTAGCTGAATAATCAATCAGCACCAAATATATACTGCAGAAATGTTGCTTTAAAATACTGAGTAATTGTAAGAGTATTAAATGCCTCCCACAGGCAGTTTATACTGGTGTAAAGAGTGATAAATATCACAAATGTCATTTTAACTCAAATGGGAAAAGTGATGTCATTCATTTAAGAAGGTTGAAATAAGTGAGGAATTAGAAATCAAGAATCAAATTATATTTAAAATCTAGGCTTTGGGAAGGAAGTAAAATTTCCAAAATAAAATAAGTGTGGAGATTATGCTAAAAGCATTTTAAATGATTTCTGTATATTAATGAATACTATTTATCTGGTGTTAATGTGAAAATTAAACAATACTTTGGACATTTTCGTTTTGAAATTCTGAAAGTAAAAGTAAAATAATATTACTGAGAATTCTGTTATATTCATTTGATACCCATAATGTTTCTATTTGCTTAATTAAAAATTAACAAATGGTGAGAGGATTTACCTGCCATTAGGTGATGTCTGTGTTAATCGGCTCTCTGTTACTGCAACAAATAAATGATATAATAAACTTATAAAGAGAAAAGGTTTATTTTGGCTACATCCTTGTAAACTCCTGTCCACAATCAGGTGGGACCATTGATTACATTTAGGCCTTTGGTAGAGGCTCTAGATGGCAATGTCAGGGAGCACATGAGTAAGAATACAGAGCAAAACTTTTCCCTAAGGATAGAAGGATTGTGTGTGTATGTGTGTGTGTGTGTGTGTGTGTGTGTGTGTGAGAGAGAGAGAGAGAGAGAGAGACAGAGACAGAGACAGAGACAGAGACAGAGACAGAGAGAGATTGGGTTCCAGCAATCCCCTTTGAGAGTAAGCTTCCAATGACCCAAAGACATCTCTCTCAGTCTTTAAAGATTTCATAATCTACCCATAGTAATAGTCTGGAAACATGTCTTTAGCACTTTAATACACGATCATTTCAGGGGAATGTAAGATACAAACTTTTGCACAGCCATTCAGTTGCTGTGTGAAGCACCAATACCTATTATAGATTCTAGCACACAAAGGATGTTCAGTAACAGTCTGTTAAAATACAAGAAGAAAGAATAAACGAGAAAGAAAGACAACAAATACATAAATAAAATAAAAAGTAAATAAACCTTATGGTAAAGTGCATAATTTTCTCCTGTGTCCCGTGTTGAATGTTGATTAGGTTTTCTTGTAAGGGAAATAGTATCCTGCCCAAGTATTCAATCACATAGTTTAAAGTAAATGGGAATAGTTAAAATGAACACTTTCCTAGCTATCTTGCCATTTGAGATACATTAATGTGAAGAAAAAGCATTCTGATGTCAATTTTCTTTATACATAGATTTCCTTGTAACATCAATTAATCTACAGGTTAAATACTGTACTATAAGCTTCAATTAATACACACCAGATTGCCTACCTCTGTGCCTATCTGCAATTGATCATTAGAGTAAATTTATAAAGAAATTAGCAGCTTTGTGAAAAAAATAGAAGTTAATGTTATCACAGCTTATTATTTGTCACTAAATATTATAATGAACTTAGGTCATCTATGATGACTGAGTAAAGGAATATAAGAAATAATCAGTTTTATGGTCTGATGTATTATTCTACCCTTTTTAAATTAGCTAATTCATAAAGTTACTTAAGTTTGTAGTTCATACTGTAGTCTTAAAATTATCACTATTGTATAATTTAATTAGAAATAACAAGGTCATTTCATTTAAATATCATTACTTTGACATTTTTTAAACTCATAGAGTCCTTTGTAATACCAAAGGACTTATCTTAATTTTTCTAGGTCATCTGTTAAATTTGGATTCATTTTTTTCTAAAGTTTCCAAAATCATGTCTTTGTAGGTTATTTCTTTTCTTTGATAAGATATCTGAAGCTTAAAGTCTTTAGCTTTTAAGTATTTTATTTTTTATTGCTGTGGTGGGAGTACACTGTGGCATTCATAAAAGTTCTTAAAATATATCGAAAAGATTATATTTGAATTCACCCCCTCCATTATTCCTGGACAGCTTCAACAGATCTCATTTTTCCATTTACATACATGTGCACACAGTATTTGCACCATATTCACCCACTTAGATTTTCCTACAAGGTTGCTTATATATTAAGCTTAATGAGCATTTATTTCTCTAAACCTTGAATCAAATAAATGCAATGAAGGAAAAAAGAGTTTCAGTATACTCAAACATCAAAATAAATCACTGAAACACTAAAGTTTTCCAGCATTACTGAGCTATATCCAGCAGATAAAATTTGGATGTGCTTAGGTATTATATGATGTTTTGACATAGTTGTGCATTTTGAAGTGGTGTCACTATGAACTAATTAACACATTCATCACTTCTCATTATTACTTTCATGTATATGTGTGGCAAGTATATTTCAGATCCACTTTCTTTGCAAATGTCAAGTATATAATATGCTATTATTAACTATAATCTCCATGTTTTAAATTAGATTCCCAGAATCTATTCATTTTATAACTAAAACTTTGTATTTTTTTGCCAACATCATCCTATTTTCCCCCAAAATCAGCCCTTAGCAATCACAACTCTACCATGTGCCTCTCTGAGCATGTTTTTTGATTACACATATGAAAGTGCATACTGCATTTGTCTTTTTTTCACTTATCATAGAAAACACACTTTATACTAAGTATTACAATTTGTTAAAATCTGCCTTTCCAAGTGATGCAGTGTTTACTCCATCCTGATTATGTTATTCTTAAAATTTGGTCAAAAAATGTTCAGAAAGTTTAGGTTTACTAAATAAACTCAGGAAAGGAGTACAGATTTCTTCAGAAGCAGCAACAGTAACAGTGTTCAGGTCTTGTTTCTTTAAATTCAGTCCCAAGTGCTTCCTTTGGTTGATCTTTTTGATTTCATAAACTATACAGCTTTTTTCTCCTCTATCCTGATGGAAAAGTGATCAACTTGTAAATACATTTCATATGATGAAATCTTAATGTTTATATTTTTCTATACATGAATCTGAGAGGCATAAAATGTTATGAGGTGATAGTGAAATGAAGATCTCTGAGCTAAAATCCTTTGCTTTTTAATGATCCCATATGAAAATAATTATATTTTACCAATATCTATCATACTGTAATTTGTTGCTCAATCTGTTGGCTATAAAAAATACACATGTAAACATTGTATTTTGGTCCCTGTGAGTACCCTGATGCACCTTGAAATAGTTCAGATCAGAGTTTCATATGTGTTACTTTTATTCAATAGTATCAATGTTAAGCTTACAAAATTTATAATGTCGTATGTCCATGAATTACTCCTAACTGAAATGTATGTAGAACCCTTCATGACTTGTTTTTTACTTTTGACATGTTAACAACAGTTTCATCACTCTAAACAAACACACAACCATTTGAGGAGGCAGCTGTTACTTTGTTATATTCAAATATCCCGTGACTGAATTCTTGCAATCTTGAAATTGAGCATGATTACAGAAAAGGACAAAATGACAAGTTGATCTCACTTCATATTTATGATACGAGAACTCTTAATGATGTTCAGAAGTCATTTATATTTATCAAGTGAATCCACCTACTTTCCTACTTGAAAAACTATTCCATACTTTCTACTTTGTCTCCTAAAATCTCAACCATTTATTTTCTAATTTTCATTTCAATTGATGTACTTGTTTCCTACTTGTTGAGAAAATTATAGCTAGCAGAAGAGAAGTTTCAGTTACTCCACTACATGCAATCATGTTCTAGATTTTGACTCATGGGTTCTGCTTTCCTGACTGTTCTTATGCATACAATGTGAGATACTTCCAAAGCCAATTCTGTGTATGTGCTAGTGATCCCATTCCTATATAGTTCATCTAGTTACTCAAGGATATGCTTTAATGTTTCTCCTCATTCTCCTTACTACCATCATTTTCTCTTATACTGATTATTCTCACCATTATACAAGTTTTCTATAAAATAGTGCACTTAAATAAATCCCCCTTTTCTGCTAATTACCATCACATCCTCTGCTCTTCTTCCAGTAAAGCTCACATGTTATGGCACACTCTCATTGTCTTCCATTCCTCACTTATTTGTATCTTAAACTTAAAGGAATTATGTTTTGTTCCTTCAAGACTCCTATTTTTTGTCAAAATCCCCAATCTTGACATTAAACCTCCGATAAGCCTGTCTTATTGCCTGGGACAACTTTTCTAAGCTAACCAGCATATTTTATGTTGCTATATCCATTGATCAATTCTCAGCCCTATAGGAAATGAGCTAGTGGAGCATTTGACACACAGCCTCAGTCTTGATATACTTTCTTCTCTTGGCTTTCCAGTGGTTTCAGCAATGAAATTTATATGTGACACAAATACAACAAGGATCTGTTCACCTTGTAGACATTGTTTTTATGCACTTATTATATAAATTTCCAGCTATAGGTGCCATAACAAAAAGCATTATTTTCTGATGCCACTCCCCATATTGTCATCTGTATTAGCTGAACCAAGGCATTACCTCTCTTGATATTTGTCTTACCTCAAGGATTGCTCTTTTTCAGTATTTTCTCTCCAACTTACTGATGTTGGAGATAATAAAACTCAGCCTTTAGATCTAGTCTCTTGTGTACTTGTATCATAATTTAAAAAATATAAGATAGAGTCCTACATTTAATATTTCAGTCTAAATGTTTTTCTTAAATTGCAGACATCTACATGCAATTGCCAGTTGAATTTTCAATTTATGTCTAATATGTATCTCTAACAAAACAGGCTTAATATTCAGAAATTCATTCTCTATAACTCCTAGACTTGATTCTCTTGATCAATTTCTTGACTGATATGACCATCAATGTTCAATTTTCTCAAACCAGAATCTTCATGCCATCTTTCACTCATTTATATTTGCTCACTCATGTCACATCAAACCCATCAAGAAATATCTAGACTATATCCAGAGTCCACTGTTCTTATCTATTCTTCCCTAACACTAACTTAATAACTGGCATAAGACATCACACTCCTTCATTTAATTTGACACAATGAATAGATTATAACCAGTACAATAATGGTGGATTAATATAATTTTATATGACTTCCAAGGCTTGGTTTTTAAGAGTCTTGAGGATTATGCTTATATCTCTGGAAGTGCTTGCTGTAGAAAAAGTTAGTTATCCTGTAAAAGGTTTGACTCCTCAGAGAGTCCCCATATTCTTTGAAACACAGTAACAAATGACTAGAACACTTATCTTCCGTTACATGTGATGAGAATTGTTACTGACAAAATACTAACAATAACTAAAGAACTCCTAAAACTGATGAGACAAAATATGCTTGAACAATTAGCAAAATTAAGACACTCATGTTGGTTATAACTATGTAGCATAAAAAAACTACAAATGGCCCTTTAAGAAAGACTATAGCTGATTAAAATATTTTTAAATATAGAATTCTTAATTTTGCGCATTTCAGGCATTCTGTTCTGCAGTGAATAAAAGATAATTACACAGAAACAGTGACAGTTGGAAGGCATTTCTTTTAGAGTGGAAGCATAATGTTAATTCAGTAAACTGACAGATTTTAAGTATAGACTGATGAGTTTAGCAGATTGTAGTGCAATCTTCACACAATCAGGATATAGAAGAATTCCATTCAAATGACAGCTTTCCCTCATGAACTTTCCTGATAATCCTCTACCACAGCGATAACCACTGTTCTGATTTCTATCATCATAGATCAATTTCTCTGGGTTTGAATATCATATGAATGGAATTTAAGGACATTTTTGCCTTCTTTTATTGTCATGTTATAGTTTGTATCCACAGTTTGTTCTTCTACACTGTTAAATATTAATTCTTTTTTTATTCATTTATTCACATGTGCATACATTGTTTGGGTCATTTCTCCCACCTACCTCCCACCCTCTCCTTCTCTCCCCCAATCCTCCTCAATTCCAGTCAGAATGTGTTCTGCCCTTATCTCTAATTTTGTTGAAGAGAAGACATAAGCAATAATAAGAAAGACAAAGCATTTTGGCCAGTTGAGATAAGGATAGCTATACAGAGAGATTCCTAATATTGTTTCCATGAACAAATATGTTATAACCCAAGTTGATTCATCTCTACCTGGTCTTTACACTGGTTTCTGATCCCCGTCTTGTGTACACCTCAGTTGCTTTAAGGTTTCTGTATTAGTTCCTCTGCAGTAGGGACATCAAACGCTTTCATGTTTTGGGTTTCCTACCTATCCCCATACCTCCTATATGTGCTCTCCCTTTAGCATGTGACCCAAGTCCAACAAAATTGCTGTATTTGCCCTAGATCTAAAGTCCACATATAATGGGGAACATATGATTTTTGGTCTTCTGAGCCTGGCTAACCTCGCTCAGAATGATGTTCTCCAGTTCCATCCATTTACCTGACAATAATATTTCATTCTTCTTCATGGCTGAATAAAATTCAATTTTGTATAAGTACCACATTTTCTTAATCCATTAGTCTGTAATGGGGCATCTTGGCTGTTTCCATAACTTGGCTATTGTGAATAGTGCTGCAATAAACATGGGTGTGAAGATGCCTCTGGAGTAACCTGTGTTGCATTTCTTTGGGTATAACCCCAGGAGTGGGATTGCTGGATAATATGGCAGATCTATGTTTAGATTTTTGAGAAGCCTCCATATTTTTTTCCAGAGTGGTTGCACCAGCTTGCATTCCCACCAACAGTGTTTGAGGGTTCTTTTTTCCCCACATCCTCACCAATGCTTGTTGGTGGTGTTTTTGATGATGGCTATTCTAACAGGGGTGAGGTGGAATCTTCATGTGGTTTTAATTTGCATTTCCTTTATGTCTAGAGATAGTGAGCATTTTTCATGTGTTTTCTGGCCATTTTAATTTCTTCTTTTGAGAAAGTTCTGTTTGGTTCAGTTACCTATTTCTTTTTTGGTTCATTGATTTTGGGAGAGTTTAGTTTCTTAAGTTCCCTGTATATTTTGGTTATGAGCCTTTTGCCTGGTGTATAGCTGGCAAACATTTTCTCCCACTCTGTGGGTAATCTCTTCAGTTTGGAGACCATTTCTTTTGCTGTGCAGAATCTTTTTTAATTTTTTGACGTCCCATTTGTCTATCCTTTCTCTTAGTTGCTGAGCTGCTGGCTTTCTATTGAGGAAGTCCTTGTTTATACCTATTACTTCCAGAGTATACCCTGGAATTATATACCCTGGATCTTTCCTGTACTTAATTCAGAGTTTCCTGTCTGATATTAAGGTGCTTGATCCATTTAAGTTGATACTAGTACAGGGTGATAAACATGGATCCAGTTTCAGTTCTTTGGAGGGAGATAACCACTTTTCCCAGCAACATTTGTTGAAGAGGCTGTCATTTTTTCATTGTATATTTTTGGCACCTTTATCAAAAGTGAGTTGGGAATAGTTGTGTTGATTCATATCCGGGTCCTCTATTCTGTTCCACTGGTCTTCATGTCTGTTTTTTGTGCCAGTACCATGCTGTTTTTATTGCTATTGCTTTGTAATATAGTTTGAAGTCGAGTATTGTGATACTTCCATCATTGCTCTTTTTGCTGAGTATTGCCTTGGCTATTCACAGTCTCTTGTGTGTCTGTACTAGAATTCCTAGCCAGAGCAATTAGGGAAGAAGAAGAAATAAAAAGAATAGATATAGAAACTGTCACAATATCCCTGTTTGCAGATGATAGGATTCTATACCTTAAAGACCCAAAAAACTCTACCCAAAAACTCCTAGACACCATAACCAGCTATAGTAAGGTGGCAGAATACAAAATTAACTTACAAAAATCATTAGCTTTACTATACACCAACAGTGAGCAAACTGAGAAGGAATACATGGAAACAATTCCATTTCCAATAGCCTCAAAAGAAATCAAGAAACTGAAACTTAGTCAATGTCTATCACTTGTACTAATATTTACTCAAAATGGATCAAATACCTTAATATCAGACACAAAACTCTGAAATCAGTACAGGAAGGAGCAGGAAACACTCTGGAAGTAAAAGGTATAGGCAAAGACTTTCTCAGTAGAACTCCAGCAGCCAAGCAACTAAGAGAAAGGATGGACAAATGGGACCTCATAAAATTAAAAAGCTTCTGCACAACAAAAGATATTGTCTCTAAACTGAAGAGACCACCCACAGAGTGAGAGAAAATAATTTGTCAGCTACACATCAAACAAAGGGCTGATAACCAGAATATACAGAAAATTTAAGAAACTAAACTCTCCCAAAACTAATGAACCAATCAAGAAATGGGCAACTGAACTAAACAGAACTTTCTCAAAAGAAGAAATTCAAATGGCAGAAAAACACATGAAAAAATGCTCACCATCTCTAGCCATAAAGGAAATGCAATGAAAACATTGAAATTTAGAGCAGTGTATAAAAAGAAAATATCTCAAAGTGCATAAATTAATAAAAATAGTTTAAAATTAATGATTTAGAGCAAATTAACCACAAAACAATTATTCAAAAGGATGTAAGAAAGGAACGGGTATAAATAAATACAGAAAATGAGAAAACAAAACTAAATTTAAACTCATTTTATTGAAAAGATTAATAAAATTTATAAAACCCCTAGCAAGTCTGCTGGAGAGAACACAAAAGTAACGCAAGTGAAGTAAGGGGAGACTTCACTATATCTCATACAGATAGAAGAATATTTAAAAAGATTAGGAATCATTATTCACAAAGAGGTTTCATAATAAACAAAATTAATGAATTCGGAATACAGATTTATGAAAATGAAATAAAATAAAGAATTGCCTGAATTGGTCTTTATCTATTTTTGACATTGAATCTAATCACAGTTTTATGAAAATTAATCACTATTGTGATTAATTAATTAATGAAATCAACAAATTGTAAAAAACGTAAGAAATATTATATAATAACAAACTTTTACATTTTTAGAAAGAGAAAACACTTTTGAGACCAATATAAAAGGGATGTTTATAACAATACAAACCTACATCAAAAAGGAAGACAATCCCAAACAATTTAATATATACCTTAAAGAAATAGAAAACCAAAAACTAAAAGTCCTATATTTAGTAGAATGGAGGATATAATAAAAATAGCAGCAAAAACAAAAGAAATAGAGAGTAGAAAAATAATAGAAAAGAAATAACAGTAATAATATATTACACACTTATATGTGGAAGTTCATTTTGTTGTACTTTCATACCATGTGAATGGTGTTGTTTGAACTCATTTAGCCCTGCATCATCTTCCTATTCCTTCCCTTATTTCCCTGTTTTTTATACAGTGTTTGCTGGAGTCATTATGCTGTCTTCAAATCTACATGTATAACATATTTTAGTCCTCTTTTCCCCTCAGTAGCTTTCCTTTCATCTTCCTCCTATTAATCCCCCCTCAGCCATTCCCCTTTCACATTCATGTATCATCATCATTATTGCCATTTTTGTTATTATTTTTATTGTGTTAGGTCTGTTTTCCAAAAATGAGTGACAACATGTGATCTTTTGTGGTTATATGACCAAGAGTGGTACTGCATGGTCATAAGATAGCTCTATTTTTAGTTTCTTGAGGAAGCCCCACACTAATTTCCACAGTGTTTGCACCAGTGTACTACCCAACCAACAGTGTATGAGGGTTTATTTTTATCTGCATCCTTGCCAACATTTTTCATTGTTTGTTTTCTTGATGACAACCAATCAGACTGGAATGAGATGAAATCTTGGTGTAGTCTCCATTTGCATTTCCTTTATGGCTAAGATGATGAACATTTCTCCATGCATTTATTAGCTAATTATATGTATTATTCTGAGTACTATTCAAGCTATTTTCACATTTCTTAATTTGAGTATTTGTTCTTTTACTGTTAAGTGTTTTGAGATCTTCATATATTTTGGATGTTAATTCTTTATCTGTTGAATACTTAGTAAAGATTTTCTCCCTCTCTGTGGGTTATCTCTTGATTAAGGTAACTGTATCTTTTGATGTACAGAAAGTTTTTAATTTGATATAGACTCATTCATCAATTTTTGCTCTTAATGTCTGGGCAATTGGTGTCCTATTCAGAAAATAATCACTTAGGCCTATACCTTCCAGAGTTTTCCCTATTTTTTTCCTATAGTACTGTCAGGTGTTACATTAAGGTCTTTGATCCATTTAGAGTTAATTTTTGTACAGGGTTGAGAGATAGGGATCTAAAGTTTTCTGTCTTTTTCATGTAGTCAGCTGTTCCAGCAGTTGAATAAAAGACTGTCTTTTATTCAATGTGTATTTTTTGGTTCCTTTGTCAAAGATCAGATGGCTGGTGCTGTGTAGTTTTATATCTGAGTCTTCTATTCTGTTCCATGTCTGTTTTTGTGACAGACATGCTGGTTTTGTTATTATAGGTCTGTAGTATAATTTGAAGTCTTGTATTGTGATACCTCCAGCCTTGCTCTTTTTGTTGAGGATCACTTTTGCTATTTGATCTGTTATTCTTCCATATGAATTTTAGTATTTGTTTTTCTATTTCTGCAAAGAATGCAGTTACATTTTTAATGATTACTGCATTGAATCAGTAGATTGCTTTGGGAGTATAGCTATTTTCATGACATTACTTCTGCCAATCCATGAACATGGGAGATTTTTACATCTTCTATTGTCTTCAATGTCTTTCTTTAAGGTTTTGTAGTTTTAACTGTAAAGTTCTTTTACTACCTTCAGTAGGAGGTGAAATCATAAGTGTTTTAGTTTTTTTGGTTTTTGGAGTTTTTTTTTATGTTATTGTGAATGGGATTGTTTTCCTGGATTCTTTCTCAACTTGTTCATTGTTTATATTCAGAAAAGCTATCGATCTTTGTAGGTGGGTTTTATAAGTGGCTATGTTTCCCAAAGTGTTTATGAGACTTAGGAGTTCTTTTGTGGATTATTTGGAGTCTTTTATGTATAGAGTCATATCATCTGATAATAAGGGTTATTTGTCTTCTTCCTATTTGTATTTCTTTTATTTCTTTCTCTTGCCTTAGTGTGCTGGCTAGAAATTTCTGTACCATATTAAATAAAAGAGGGGAAAGTAGATACCTTTGTCTCATTCCTGACTTTAGAGGAGCTCGTTTCAGTTTTTCCCCATTTGGTATTGGCTATAGGTTTCTCATATATAGGCTTTATTCTGTTGAGGTACTTTCCTACTAATCATAATTTCTTTAGAGCTTTTATCATGAAATGATGTTGAGTTTTGTCAAAGGGTTTTTTCTGCATCAATTGAAATGATTGTGATAAATTTTGTCCTTGATTCTGTTTATGTGTTGTATTAGATTAATTGATTTGAATATGTTGAAACATCCTTGTATCCCTAAAATGAAACCAACATGATCATGGCTTGTGTTTTTTTTTTAATGTACTGTTGAAATTCAGTTTGCAAGTATTTTATTATTTATGCTTCTGTGTTCATGAAAGAGGTTGATCTGTCATTCACTATTTTTGTTGTGACCTTATCTCATTTTGGAATGAGTGTAATGCTGGCTTCATAGAATGAGTTTGGTAGTGTTCCTTCCCTGTAACTTTTCTGGAATTCTGAGTATTGATATTAGTTCTTCTTTAAAGGTCTTGTAGATTTCATCTAAGAATCCTGGGCTTTTCTTTGTTGGGCAACACTTAGTGCTCCAGTCTTATTGCTTATTATTGATCTATTTAAATGATTTATATCCTCTTGGTTCAATATTGGTATGTTGAATGTATGTAAAAATGTATCCATTTCTTCTAGATTTTCCACTTTGTCTGAATATAGGTTTTCAAAGTTCCCTTTTTGCATTTCTAATTTTATTAATTTGGAGCTTTTCCCTCCTCCTATTATTCATATCGGCTAAGGGTTTAGTCATCTTATTTATGTTTTAATACTTTTATCTTCATTGGATCTTTTTGTAGTTTTTATTTGCCCTATTTCATTCATTTCTGCCCTAACTTTTATTATTTCTTTCTGTTTGCTAATTTGGGATTTGGCTTGTTCTTGTGTTTTTGAAAGCTTGATGTGTACATTGGTATTTAATGTAGGTACTCATAGCTATGAACTTTCCCCTTCTGATTATCTTTCCTGTATCTCATAGGTTCTGGTAAGTTATGTTTTCATTAGATTCTAGGAACTTTTTTGATCCATTGGTGATTCAACAATGAGTTGATCAGTTTCCATGTGTTTGAATATTTTCTATAATTTTTTATGTTGTTGACTCTAGTTTTATTCTATTGTTGTCTGTTAGGATGCAGGGAGTTATTTCAATGTTTTGAAATATTTTTGGTAATACTTTCTTTGCGTGCTGAAATATTATCTATTTTGCAGAATTCAAAATAGGTCATATTGTTGCAAGAGTTGTTGAGGAGTTATATGAGCTGTTGAGAGGAATGTATATTGTGCTGCTGATAGATGAAGTACTCTGGATGTCTGTTAAGTTCATTTGAACTATAGTGTCATTTACTTCTTAAGTTTCTCTCTCTCTCTCTCTATATATATATATTGGTCTGGATAATCTAGTGATATTTGAGTACTGTCTCTCACTACCATTGTGTTATAGTCAACTTGTGCCTTAAAGTCTAGTAGTTAAATGAAGTTGGGTGTATATATGTTAACAATTGTTATTTCCTCTTTATTGATTTTATCCTGTATTAATATACATGACTTTTTTTGTCTTCTGTCTAGTTTTAGTTAGAAGTCTATTTTACCAGATATGATTATAGCTACTCCTGCCTGTTTTGGGGGTTATTTGCTTTTTCCACCTTTTTACCCAAAGCCAATGTTTATTTTGTCAAGGTGTCTTTTTGTTCACAAAAATGGAAATATGTTGTTATTCTAATGAGCTTGCCTTTATTGGTGACTTGGTGCTTCTCCCTTGCAGCTTTCAAAACTTTCCCCATTCTCTATAGTTAATATTTAACTATGATATTGAGTAGATAGATTGCATTTTAATATTATCTATTTGGAGTCCCAGTAGGCTCCTGTACCAGAAGGAGCATCTGTTTTTCCAGAATTGGTACATTGTCTACTATTATAGTGTTTAGTATATATCCAATGCCCTTAGTCAAATCTTTTCTTCTTCTTCAACACTCATGATTATATATGCTATCTGTATTTCTTCATATGTTCATCTGATGTCTCTATCATATACACTTTTTTCTTTAAATGCTGATATTTTGTTTCTAGAACTTCAATTTGAGATTTTAGGCTTTCTGTATCTTTAGTGAATCCCCTTAGATATTTTGCATTGTCTTCCTTATTTATTTAGCTGTTCATTTGCACCATCCTTGAGTTCATTAAGCTGTTTTTATTCTCTCTGAGTTCATTTAGCTATTTATTTGTATTCTCTTTCAATTTATTTAGCATGTTCTCTTTGATTTCTCTGGGTGTTTATGAATGTCTTCCTTCATTTTGTTAATTATTCTTATCATCATTTTTTGGTATGAATATTGAGGTTTTATCCACTTCACTATCAATCAAATCATTTATTGTATGATTACTGAGCTTTTGAGGAGCCATATTCCCTTGCCTTTTCATAGTTCTTGACAATCTTTAGCTAATTAAGAAAAAATAAGAGAAGACTAATAAAGTTAGAAATGAAAGAGGAAGAATTAAAACTGCTGCCACACAATTTTTTTGAAACTTCATATAGGAATATTGTAAACAAGTATATGCTGATTAATTATCTAAACTAGAAGAAATTAATAAATACTTGAAAGTATGTAACTTTAATTGATTGAAACGTAGAGATATTGAAGAACTATATATACCAATAAAAATTAAGATTAGATCACTAATCAAATAGCTCTTATCAATGAAACGTCCAGGACAAGATAGATTTGCTGGTGGATTTTAGACACTTCTAAACTAGAATTAACACTAATTCTTAGACTCTTCCAAAAACTTAAGTATAAGTGACATTTCCAAACTTATTTTATGAAGACAGTCTTAGTGTCATGCCAAGCCAAACACACACTAAGAACAAAACAATACACCAAACACCTCAACAAAATATTAGAAAGAAATTCAACAGCAAATTAAAAGGATCATATATCATGGTCAAGAGGTACTCATTCTTGGGATGTATGCATACTATTTTTAAGTTCAATTTGTGTTAATATAAGAGAATACTCCAGATTGTGCAATTAGAAGTATGAGAAATTTATTTCTCAAAGTTCTGAAGACTGGGAAGTCTGAGATAAGGTATATATTGACATCAGGATCTTAAAGACACTCCTGCACTCTTGTGTTAATTGCAGCACTATTCAAAATTTTCGACACATAGAAATCACCTAATTTTTCATCAGTCAATGAGATGATAAGTAAAATGTATATGTATACAGAGTGAACTATATTTAATCCTTAAAAAAGAAGTAAATCTTCCTATTTTTGATAATATGAGTGAACCTGAAGGGCATATTGCTAATAAATAATCTAGACTCAGAAGGACAAATACTGCCCAATATGCTTATTTGAGGAGTGTAAAATATTTGAACTCATAGAATCAAATATTAGAATTGTGCCTGTAACAACCTGGGTGGCTGGAAAGACAGAAGTATTAGTCAAAGGGTACAATGTTTCAGTGTAAGTCCTGGAGATTTCCTGTGAAGCATAGTGCTAATAGTTAAGAATACTGTATTATATACATAGTAATTTGTTAGAAAGGTACATATGATGTTGTACTTCTGCCCTACACATAAAATGAATAAATAAATAAAGATACCAGTAGATAACTTTTGGAGATGATGAATGTATTTGTGCAAAATTTGTTTTATTGATTTCATAACTATGTACTTACACCCAAGCTTATCATGTCGCATACTTTAATCTCTTAGTTTTCCAATCATACCTCAAAAAAGTGGTTAAAAAATTTAAAAGTGATATAATTCATACAATGGCATCTATTCAACAATAATAAGGAAAAATTACATGTTACATATTGTAGGCATATATTTATCTGAAATACAGCAAAATGTAAGTCTGTGGTGACAAAACACAACTGGCTACCTCCCTCCCAACGCTATGACAGCTAGCTGTGATTGTTCTTTAATTTTCTGAATGTTATTGCTGGCTCAGCCTCAAAATCCACTTGTAGCTCCTATAACCATAGCTCTCTAGCAGTGGAGGCAAGTGCTTTGTTTTTGAAATTTCCCTCAGGCAATGGAGCTGCTCCCACCAGGTAAAGTAGAGTCACCAACCTCTGGGCCTTTTGCTACTTCAAGATTTCCTATCACCCTGTACTAGTATCAACTCAAAATGGATCAAGGACCTAAATATCAGACCTGAAACTCTGAAGTTACTAAAGGAAGGAGCAGGAAACACTCTGGAACTAATAGGTATAGGCAAGGCCTTCCTCAATAGAACCCCAGCAGCCCAGTAACTAAGAGAAAGGATGAATAAATGGGACTTCATAAAATTAAAAAGCTTCTGCACAACAAAAGAAATGGTCTCTAAACTGAAGAGACCACTCACAGAGTGGGAGAAAATATTTACCACCTATACATCAGACAAAAGACTGATAACCAGAATATACAGGGAACTTAAGAAACTAAAATCTCCTAAAATTAATGAACCAATTAAAAAATGGGCAACTGAACTTAATAGAACTTTCTCAAAAGAAGAAATTCAAATGGCAAAAAAGCACACGAAAAAATGCTCACCATCTCTAGCCATAAAGGAAATGCAAATCAAAACCACACTAAGATTCCACCTTACCCCTGTTAGAATAGCCATCATCAAAAACACCACCACCAACATGTTTTGGAGAGGATGTGGGGAAAAAGGAACCCTAATCTACTGTTGGTGGGAATGCAAGCTGGTACAACCACTCTGGAAAAAAACTTGGGGACTCCTTAAAAGCCTAAACATAGACCTGCCATATGATCCAGCAATCCCATTCCTGGCCTGGGGATATACCCAAAGAAATACAACACAGATTACTCCAGAGGCACATGCATACCTGTGTTTATTACAGCACTACTCACAATAGTCAAGTTATGGAAACAATCAAGATGCCCCACTACTGATCAATGGATCAAGAAAGTGTGGTACTTGTACACAATGGAACTTTACTCTGCCATGAAGAAGAATGAAATCTTATCATTTGCAGGTAAATGGATGGAACTGGAGAACATAATTCTGAGTGAGGTCAGCCAAGCTCAGAAGACCAAAAATCGTATGTTCTCCCTCATATGCAGACTTTAGATCTAGGGCAAATGCAGCAATGTGGTTGGACTTGGATCACATGATAAGGGGAGAGCAGATTCCAGTGATATAGAAATAGGTAGAAAACCCAAAACATGAAAGCGTTTGATGTCTCCACACCAGAGGAACTAATACACAAACCTTAAAGCAACAGAGGTTATCAGGAGAAGGGGAGCAGTAACCAGGGTAAAGATCAATTAGAGATGAATCAACATGGGTCATAACACGTGTACACAAAAGCAATGCTAGGAATATTTCTGTATAGCTATTCTCAACTCAACTAGCAAAAACATTTTGTCTTCCTTATTAGGCTTGTCCCTTTTCTTCAATAAAACTAGTGATAAAGGCAGAACAGGACCTGCCTGGAACTGAGAGAGGAAGAGGGGAGAGAGTGGGGGAGGGGGGCAGGGGGAAGAAATGACCCAAATAATGTATGTACATGTGTATAGAAAAAGAAAAAAGATTTCCTTCTAGGAGTCCTCAGCTAATTCTTGTCAAAGCCTCTTCCTTTCTACATCTGCCTCTGGTGGCTATCTTCCCCCTGGACACTGTGACCAGGAGGCCCAGAACTTGCTGAACTATGACTTTCAAATCCTCTCTGTTACCCAGTATCAAAGTTTGCCTTCCTACATGAAGTTTGCATGTAGCTTCTGTAACCCAAAACCTCTGTCATTGAAGGCTATATTCTTTGTTTTTGAAATTTTCCACAGGTAATGGAGCACCTCTCATTGGTTGGGGTAGGGCTGTCAAATATTGCCATCCTTTCCTTCAAGAGCTTCTGTTAACTTCTTAGATGCCCCAAATCAAAGCTTCTCCCTCTCTATGAGCCTTTTGTGGACATCCCCTTTCATACACTGTGACTAGGTGTCTCACAATGCCCTGAACTATGATTTGTTTCAAGACCTCTGAGTGCCTCAGTCTCAATCAGGAGTCCCTCTCTCACAATGGCATTTTGCCACAGCTCTTTGAGGTATGAGCAATGAAATGTTGTCTGTGGTTGAAGGCCTGTTATGCTAGAAAGTCATTGGCCCATCAAATCCCTGCAAGGGGATGGTGGTTAATGTTTGCAGGAAGCATGGGTTTTGTACTATTGCCACTTCTGCCAGTCTGTTGCAAAAGCTTCCTGGTTTATCTTATGGCAGAGACTTTGGCTTCCCTCCTCCCAGGGAACTGGGACTTGAACAGCAAACTGTTTTTTAATTTACTCTTTTGCCTTTCTTTTTCTCTGTGTTTTTCAGCTGTTCTGTCCTTCTTTGGTGGTTTTCAATGTTCTTCCTCTCTTTTGCTCCAGTGAATGTTGTCACTTTGTTGTAGTCCAGACCATTCAGTGTCCAATTGAAAAAGGTTCTACCTGCCATTGTCTGTAATTTCCATTCTGACAAATCACCATTTTGAAAGGAATTATATCCTCAGACTTTTGCCATGTCATGTTAGGGTTAGTATAATAATTCCTAACTAGTGATCTCATCTAAAGTTGTTCCTCTTCCAATCTATTTTGCATCATGCTCATTACATTGAGAGTAAAATGCTGCTAAATGATTGCCAAATTCTCTACCAAAAAATACTCCCTCTCTTCTACCTTTCTGGAATTCTATATCTTAAAAAGCATGTTTTTGAAGTCTTCTACTTTTCATACTCTCTGAGACCCTTCCCTTGAAATGGCCTAAGTAGCATGCTTATCCCTCTCAGATACTGTGGCCTGAAACACATCTTTGAACAACTCATTTGCACTTTACATATATAATCACATGTTGTTATTTTTATTATGCTAGTAATTGGTTTTTTAAAAAAACAAATTAAATGCTAGTTGATATCCATATTGTAATAAATTCCTCTCTTAGAGTTGGGTATATAAAATATTCACAAGAATATCAGTGCTATTGTCATAGAAGCATGCCAGAAAATATTCAGCATTTTAATGATATTAACACTCAGTCCCTCAGTGTATTTAATTTTATCTCATCTACCTTTTAGTTTTAGTATTTAAGATGATAAAAAGCCATATACAAACTTAATTATTAGAACATAATAAAGTTAAATTGTGAAGCTGTAGGTCACTAAGCTCTTCAAACAATAAAAACATGAAAAGAAGTGAATTATATCATTGCCACTGCATGACAGCAATGTACTTTTAGACAATTGAAATAATTGTTTCATATTAAAGAAGCAATGTAGAGAATAACTTTCATTTTTGAAATATGTATAATCAGATCAAATCATATACTTAATTAGAGCATATAAATATTAAATTATTGCTTTAAATCTGGTAAGAGGCAACCAATAAATGCTCATATATGTGAACTTACTTTTTACAGAATGACATTTCACAAAAAGGAGACAAGTTAGTACAGTACTTAACATACTGGAGTTGTGGTGGATTTTGATTTGAATCCCAACTGTACTTCCCAATATGTAGATAATTATAAGAAGTGATATATTTTCTCTGATCCTGAATTTTCATGTACATAAATTTGTGTAACAATAGTTATCTCAGAAGGAGATAATGAGAATTACAGGAAATAGCTCATAATAAAATGATTACCACGGTCTCTGACACATGGGAAACCATCAGTAGCTTCAATAGAAAATGGGAACTATCAATATTTTAGATACTTTATAATTTGAAACCTTCTCCTAAAACACTTACCTCTACTGGGGAGGTTCTGTTTCAATGTCAAATTTCTTCTAACAATGCCAAACTTATAGAAACCTTATACTAAAAAGAGGTAAATTTGGAGGGAGCTAATGAATTTCAACAATAGCTTTGTTATTGAAGCCACAGTACTAAACATCAAAACAAAAGGTGTCAGATACTATTATTGATGAGTAGTAATGTAAGTTACCCAGTGAATAGGATATTGAATGAGAGGGAACATTAGATGAGTTTGTGGAAGCAAAGGTTATAGTTTATTTATTGACTGAGGGGCAATTACTTGGATGTGATGAGTTGGTGAAAATAAATTGAGATGTATGTATACGTAATGTTCACTTTTGTTTATGTATGTTGTACTTACATGATACAGATACTCCCTGATTTATGTCAATAAGCTAATTGCAAGCTGAAAATCTAATAAGTAAAAAATGCATTTAGTACACCCCATATTCATCACAGCTTGGCCTACCTTACCTTTACCATGCTTAGAACACTTACACTATCCTATAGTTGAGCATTATGAGAGAGAATTGCATAGCATTTTACTAGTCTGGGAAGAGGTTAAGATTAAAAATATGAAGTAGAGTTTCTACTGAATGCATATTGATATTGTAATGTCTATGATAAAGCTGAGTAATTACAATTTGGACTGAGATAAAATTGGATCATCTATATTATACAAATGAAATTATAATTAACTGGAAATGTAGCTCAGTAGTAGTTTGCCTAGCAAGTACAAGGCCCTGTATTCATTTTTTAATTCATTTATTTTTTGTCATTCATTTGTCATGTTTATTTTGCAAATGTGATAAAAGATCTCAGTTGCTTATCTGTAATTAAGAACACCTTTCCAATAATATGTTTATTTCTGAATTAAATAATCATTTTTCAAAATTAATATACTTGAATTGATCAATAGTATATTAATTAAAATTATAATAGACATTTAATAATATGATTTTAAGTTAGAGACTTATGAACAGCATAAAGTACTAAATTTCAAAAAAATTCATATTATTTGTTAGGAGAATTATGATAATGAGCCAAAAAGTCTAAAAGCATTCAAAAGATTACAGTATGGTAGAAGTGTCTGTGTGTTTCTAGACACTGACGGTGCATTTCAAATGCTCAGTCAATTATGTCAACAAGAATGACGAAATTAAATCTTTATAATATTCACAGTGAGGCCTCATTTTTCATATGTATAATTAACTTTTCATTAGATAGGCTACCTTATCAAATATGTTTCACTTGTTTCCTATAGTGGTCATGTACCTTTTTCCTTAATTGCAGCAAAACCATTTATTTCAATTATTTCAGCATTAAAGATCATAATTAACTTTGTGCTGCTCATTATACATTTTTATGGCTCTTCAGCTTTGGCTCCCTCCTGGGATTGGACCCCCTAATGGCAGGTTTGAGAGTCTCCTGAGGTGATAAACTCACACTACACACAATGAATATGAACAGTTTTCTTCAGCCACTAAGACCTGGTATAATTTCCTTCCTGGCTATCAAGAATGTCATATTGTACAATAATTATGATATTTCCTCACATACTTTCAACTGTAGGCTACAATTGTGTTATCCTATGGATGTAATATTATGATAATAAGACATCCTAGCATAGTATCTTAGCAAATTCCTAACAACAAAACTATGACTTACCAGTATCTCACCTATTGTCTCTTTTGAAAGAAATTCTCTTAAGTGCACACATAAGTATTCATTCTGGTTGCAAATTAAAATTATTTTTCATGAAAAGTGAAATGTTAACTAAGGAAATTAGTGATGAAATTTGGAACTATCAAATGTTTCCTCTTTTTATAATTTGAATTAAATAACTGATGCTTGTGTGATTTAGGCATATTTATTCTCAATATAACTTACAGTTTTTGCATGATTAACTTATTTTACTGGCTAAGCAGTTACATTAGAATGTTTATAATTCATTTATTGTGATTATTATAATTTTGTAAAACAAAGTTTGAAAATAATAAAAGCAGATTTAATTCTAAAACTGAAACATGTAAGCATAACAATTTGCCAAAAAATCTCTTATTTCCTCTACTCTTTTGCTAATTTAAGTAACAGGATACTTCACACATTTTTGTAAATCTTATTTTATGCTTCTATTGCTATTGTTGTATGTGAGCTCTTTGGGGGCAACTTCTGCATCTTACTCTTTTTCACTCTACAGATTCTTTCCTTACTGTCTGATGTTAAATTTGATGGTCTTTAAAGACTTCTGTAACATATGCATGCATGCATGAGTGTATGGTGTAAAAATGTGAATCTTAATGAATTCTGTGTTCTACTCTACTCATTACCTTTGAATATCATAAAAGACACAAATAACTTTCTCCTTTTCATTAACAAGTTGATTTCAATTCAGAAAAATTAAAGAAAGAGCTGATAACCCAGAATATAAGTTGTTATATCTAGTTACTGGTAAATTCTAATAATAATTTAGTCTTTGAAAGGACAGAAATGGAATTGTTTATGCAAAAGTACCATATGTAGTGTATAAGAAGGAATTTATACTCAAATTTGTGATAATGCAATATTGGAAGCCATTAATCCACAAAATCATTCAGAACGTTTTTATTTATTTTTTTGGCAAGAATTCAATTGAAACTACATTACAATGTAATAAAATTGATTTTGATAATTGTTTAATCTATACTTGGTTTTATAGTGAATAGACAGAGGAACAGGACTCAAAGAAACTTAGGGTTCATTTACTTCAAGATTTAGAAACAAGTTTAAGAGAGATGAGAAGCTTTATAATAATCAGACTTTTTAAAACAGACACTAGATGAACTTAGTCCTTTTTCCCATTTTATTTCTATGTATAATTCTTCACTATTTCATCACCAAGTTTCTTTAGTCAAAAGTTTTCATTGCAAAAGAATTTTCAAAATTTTTGATGTATAAAATGTATGAGATGTAAAAGATACAAGATGCATTGATACTAACTGATTAATGATGGACATCTGCAGATGCTTACATATCAATGCATATAATTATTGTCATATTGCTAGCTGGGATTATTGGGAACATGACTAAGATATCAAGAGCTTTGCAATTAATTCATGCCCATGAGACTGATCTTAGGAGATAGCCCTAGAATAAGAACATGCAGCATTCTACATCAACCAATTGTCTCCAGAGTTGGAGCTGCTTTCCTTTGCTTTCTCTCTTCTCTTTCTTTTCTATCACTAAATTCTACTTTACGGAACAAGCCACATTTTAGAAAAGAAGGACCCAGAACAATATGGGCACCCATTTCTAATCACCTTTTACCTTACTGTACATTAAAGAGGTAATGTTATTGAGAAGCTTTATTTCTACCTTAGAATGTTAAAAAAAAAAAAAGTCAGAAATCCTGAGTGCAAAACTAGTCATCTTTGATGAGAATATTTGCTTTGGTCTTTTTTTCCAAAAAAATGGGATAGTATTCTAACCTCTTATTATGAAAACATGTACATACATATGTGTGAATGCACATAGTGCTTGATCTTACTCTCTCAAAATGAAATCTAACTTTCTCTTTCCTAATCTGTTTCTATATAGGTATATAGGTGTATGTAGGTCTCTATGTAGGCATGTGGAAATATATATGTTGATACATAACTATGGACTGATAACTCTAGATATAAACAGATATACACAAATATCTACATCAACATATATATAATACAAATTGCTAGTGACTTAAATAAATGGAAATAAATGCAAACTTCTTAGTAAAATGACAATCAGTTCTTGACTACAAATATTTTTGTCCCTAACACTTATTTTCCCTAGCTTGTAGATAGCATCTCATACTAATAAGGTTGCCTTGTGATAAAAGTCAATAGGTCAGTCATTTAAAATTTATGCATTTTCATCTCCATAGCATAGTGTAAGATCTTAATCCAATCATTTTTATATGCTTTCAGCTAGTAGTTTTGCATTTGCTGCTAGTAAGCACTCATTTTCAATGCATAGATTTACAAATATGGTAAATACATTAACACAAGTTTTGACATAAGGCAAGTAAGTAGTGATAGGCTCTTAATCTGTCAAAATCTCTTATCTGCAGGGAGTAGGGAAGTAGATGAGATGGGGTTTTAGCAAGTGATTGCGTCCTGAAATCTTTGTGGCCTTTGAAATTTTTATGTCATTATATGGTAAGGAAATTTTCTTTAATTGTGTATTTTTTAGTGACAGAATGTACTGAGAACAAATAATTATTTTTAAAGCTTATAGTATTGTGATCTTGAGAATATGGGATTGTTTTTCAAAATCCACTTATTGAGATAAATTTTCTTAACATCTTAACAAAGATATTAAGTTAAGCTGATCTTACCTCACTTGTTTATCCCTCAACCCACTGAAGGATGAAAGGATTACAATAATCTAAATGAGGCCCACTGCCTGTAAATATTTGTTCCCTGTAGCTAGGTGGATGCTATGCACCTTCTAGAAAAATGAATTGGAATGGGGCCAAGAAAACCAAGGAAATGATAGGAAGAAAGAATAAGGAAAGCAGGAAAGTACAGGAGGGAGAAAAAGAGAGAGAGAGAGAGAGAGACCCTGCCATGAGGAGCAAATTTTCAAGAGTTTTAAGAAACTCAGATTTAAAGTTCCAGTATTGCAGAAATGATTTCCCATATAGTGTGATTTCCTGAGAAATCATCAGAAATATAATTACATCTGTATGTCTTGTGATTATATATCCATTTCCTTACTTATTTGTTTGTTTGTTTATTTATTTTGAGGTACAAAGTGGCAGACTATTGTTAGGAAAGGAAAGAAAAGCAGGAGAAAGAGCAGAGACTCCTGTCCAAGTTTATATCTCTTGACTTCATGTTTAAAATGTGTTGCTACTTTGCATGCTTCTTTATATCTCATGTTAATTAAAACCCTTATTTGATAATCTGTAAAATGTGAAACTATAAAAAATAATTTTTAGCCAAACAGAATTTTATTGAATAAATTTTGACTCTCTACTTAATTCTATAGCATTTTAAAAATCATGCAAAAGAATGTAGATAAACCAATAATACTCTCAGTTATTCTAAATGACAAACTTATCACAGCTATTGAAATCTCAAAGCTGGTTTAGTATTGCCCTTTTAATTTGTAATTTTCACTCAAGAAAGTATTCATAAATATTATAGAGCCAAAGAAGTAAAGGCCACAAACCTGTTTGCCCATTTCTGCCCAAAACACTGCACAGTGAAAGGAGCAAAATAATGTAGGTATAGCCCATGCTGAGTATCGATAAATGCCTTACATATAAAAGACCTAAAATATGGAGATTTGTAAATTAAATGATTATACATTGTATATCAATGGTTTTTCTTGACACACTTTTTGATCATGGTAGATTTTTATTAAAATTCTTGCATCTATTTTATTCCTTTTACTTTTAAAGATAACTTTTATGCAATGTCATGAACATATTCATCATGAGTAAAAAGAAAGTCTTTGTTATTGCTACAAAAGGTTGAAGTCTCCCCATTAACCTGTAACTAACCAGTACCTAAATATGTACTATGATGAAGTATATTCACAGAATAAAATGGAAGATTTACATAATAATACCTCACATTTGAGTATTCAAAATATGCACATATATTCTATTGAACCCTACAATGACTTTAAGAAATTAGTTTATTTTATTATCATTTTTAATCAAAGATATCTTAATTCTACTCTTATGCTAAAATAATAAGGAATATAAGAGAATAAATGAACATATGAATGGTTTCCTGCTCAGAGTTTAATTTCTTTCTGATTTGCCTCAAACTAAAAGGACTTTTCATAATGCTTGATGATTCCAAGTCAAAAATTCTTGACATAAGAAGTACAATTTTTAAGTATCATATGTGAGAAAAGGCTAGATGTAAAAGAAATAAACTAGAGTAGTTTTGTGGAGCCACAAATGAAGATGAAATGAATTTATTTAAATACAGTGCTGATTAGTTTTAAAATAGGATATTCCACCTTAGGAAATCTTTTCTATCTTGTCCTACTATCATTCATATTAATATTCTTTTCCAAATAATTAAATTTCCACATTATTATTTCCACAGTTATTGACCATGGTCATGGATTTGTCACATTGCACTTAGATTTCTATAGTAATGTATCTTCTTGCTATTATTTAATCCTTATTGCAATCTATACTACTTCCACTGATAGATGAACTTCCTAATATAAGGTTTTTAGAGTATCACAGATCATTCAAAGAAATTGATTATTTAGAAGATAAAGTACACATATTTATTATTAAATTAGTCTACGATCTGGTACTATTTTTACTTTCCTCCTTTATTGTTAAAGGTTCTTTGAAAAACCTCTTTTAAATGACAGCTCTGTGTACAAGGTAGTCGTGTCACCAATATAAGTTGTATGGTGCCTTTCCAGTTTGCATTCCTTTCTTATTCAGGTAAATGATGCAAACCATTTCATAATGTTTAGGTGGGCTCTTCCCCCATTAACACCTAGGAGATGGGCCTACAAGCAAGTCTCAAGCATGTCTCTATTATCACAACATCTACTTTAGTAATGGGCAAGTGAATCAAGAAGAATCAGTCAAATTTTCTAAATGTTTACTATAGGAATGTTGTATATATGTACACTGATGTTTCATTTCCTCCTATGTAGGCTGAATATATTTGAAAATCAAATGAATGAATGACAGGAACTGGATGCCAGAGGTGGGAAGAGAGACAGAGTTCTAAACTGGTAACATATGTTCATGTCCCTGGATTCAGCATTATTTTAAAATTCTTAGTCATGGAGGCCAATAAATTTCTTCATTGTTTAAATTAACTTGGGTGTTGGGTCATTTGTAACCTAAATGCTTTAAGTTAATATTTCTTCTCAAATCATTCAGAACCTTCATAGTACTGTGCCTTTTTCATACTCTTCCACCTTGCTGTGATATAGTCCTCCCTTCCCTCTATCAAAAAAAAAATCAAACGTGAATAGGGTTGATATACTCTCTACACAAGAATAAAGGTAGAAATCTTAAACAAGTGAAACTACCATAAGAAAGGTAAAAGGGAGAATGAAGAAACTTAGAGGAGAAAAACTAATTGAGGTAATAATACATATATACATGAAATATCACAAGGAAACTCTCTAAGTAGCTACCTTTGTCTCAAATAAGCTAAAATGTAATGATTTTCATTTTATTTCTTCTTTTTTTCTTCTATGAAATTGGAGAACAGGAGGGCAGAACAAGTCTGCCCAGATGGAGGGCTGGCCCCAGTGGGAGTGGGAGAGGTGCTGGGGAAAAGGAGTAGGAGGATGAATATCAGAAAAATAGTATCTGTTGAAACTACTCCAGGAATCTGAGGAGGGATCATGTAGGAGAAAGGTGAAGGAGGTAAATTCATGTATGATATATTTGATAAATTGTAAGAATTTGTGTAAATGTCAAATGTACCCCCACCCATCGTAACAATAAAGGAAAAAAACTGACAATATTAGCATAGTAATCTGTTCTATAAGAGATTAACTCTAGACCATGGAATAGTCAAATCATGTTCTTTAAGAAAAGATATGTTTGAATGTTTATTTTGAAGCCCCAGCTGCATAAGAACTTTAAAATAAAAGAAAACCAGAGTTTTTAAAAAAATCACAAGTTATTCTTAAGATGCAGATAATTCTTTCATATTGCACAAACATTTCCCTGACTATTCTTAGCCTGAACAAACATCTTCATTTTTTGAACTACCAATGTAGCTCACTTACTTTGAAATAATTCGTACATTGAACTGCTGTGTTTTACAGTCATTTGCCTTATATTTCAAGCTACTTGATGGGACAAATGATGTCTTATACTTTTATGAATTAAACAAAATATGTAAAATATCTACACAGGAATATTGTACAAAGGAAGATTGTTCACATTTGATTTGTTAATTAAAACTGTAATTATTCCTCTTTATTAAAATGTGACCACTTGTTTCTATAATCTTCAGTCTTAACAGTAACTGAAGAGTTCCCATTGGCTACAGATAACATACCTAACAGAAGCAATATGTGATTTCCATACAACTATTTTATAAAACATAATAATTACAAGGTTCTTTTCTTTAATTAGTAACCTGTATCAAGATCACTCAATAACTAGCAAGAGTTAGTTTAATATGAGCACATTACAAAGAAAGGACAGTGTTTGGTAACTGCATTATATTTACATTGAAAATGGACCCTTATTTTAGCAGTGACACTAAATTGTGTACTTTAATATAAAACAAACACTTTCCCATATTTATTTTGATGCACATGATAAATAAATTAAAGCATCACTTGAAGGATTTTATTTAACATTTAATATGGTGGTTCTTATATATCTTCCAATTCAAATTTGGTAGAACACAATAAGATTTAAATATCCACAACTAGAATAGCTTGTACAGCAATATTGTGCAAAAATTCTTAAGGCTCTAAAATAAGCAAGTGAAATTATGAATTATGGTTATATCTTTTTGGCAAACTGAGTATAAGTGAGAACAAAGATGTGACTTGGAGACTTAACAGTGTCTATTTAAATCTCATTACCTCCTCAACATATCATTTCAAGTACTGAATTAATCTAATAAAATGATGCAGTGATGACATTTGGTCCTTCAGGAGCAAAAATTTTACCTCCCCTCCTAAACTGCCACTCCTAAATGATTCTTTTTTTAAATTTTTTATTCATTCAGTCATGTGTGCATACATTGTTTGGGCCCTTTCTCCCCTCAACCCCCCCCACCCTGTCCATCTCCTCACTACCACCCCTCGCTTCCAAGCAGAACCTCTTCTGCCTTTATCTCTAATTTTTTTGAGGAGAAGACATAAGCAATAATAAGAAAGAAAAAGCATTTTTGCTAGTTTAGATAAGGATAGCTACACAGAGAGGTTCTTAGTATTGCATTCATGTACATATGTGTTACAACCCGAGTTGATTCATCTCTACCTGACTTTTTCACTAGTTCCTGATCCCTTACCCATATTGACCTCTGTCGCTTTAAGGTTTCTGTATTAGCTCTTCTGCATTGGGGACTTCAAACTCTTTCATGTTTTGGGTTTCTCACCTCTTCCCTTATCACGTGACCCAAGTCCAACAACATTGCTACATTTGCCCTAGATCTAAAGTCCACATATGAGGGAGAACATGTAAATTTTGGTCTTCTGAGCCTGGCTAACCTCGCTCAAAATGATGATCTCCAGTCCATCCATTTACTTGAGAATAATAAGATTTCATTCTTCTCCATGGCTGAATAAAGCTCCATTGTGTGTAAGTACCACATTTTCTTAATCCATTCATCTATAATGGGGAATCTTGGCCATTTCCATAACTTGGCTGTTGTGAATGGTGCTGCAATAAACATGGGTGTGCAGGTGCCTCTGGAGTAACCTGTGTTGCATTCCTGTGGGTATATCCCCAGGAGTGGGATTGCTGGATCATATGGCAGATCTATGTTGAGATTTTTTAAGAAGTCTTTATATTGTTTTCCAGAGTGGTTGCACTAGCTTGCATTCCTACCAAGAGTGTATGAGGGTTCCTTTTTCCCCGCATCCTCACCAACACATGTTGTTGGTGGTGGTTTTGATAATAGCTATTCTTACAAGGGTGAGGTGAAATCTTAGTGTGGTTTTGATTTGCATTTCCTTTATGTCTAGAGATGGTGAGCATTTTTTCATGTGTTTTTTGGCCATTCAAATTTCTTCTTTTGAGAAAGTTCTGTTTGGTTCAGTTGCCCATTTCTGTATTGGTTCACTGATTTTGGTTATAGAACTTGTGGGGTTGTGATCAATTAGTTTCTTAACGTTATATGGAGTTCCATATTAATAGTGTGCTAACAGAATAAAAAAGGAGGGGAGAGTAGAATGGAAAAGCAAGGACCACAGACTCAAATGTGAGAAATTACCTAATCATTTTCTTTCAAACTTTTGTGTCTTATTCTGTGACAAAGATGTTTTATTAACATTTATTATTTTTTTCCTCTTCGGACTATATGAAACTGCATTTATCAATATTCTTTTATTTTAGATATTACCATGAGACTGATTTAAATAAAACTTAGAGTGAACAGAAGTAATAGAAACCCCTTCTTGAACTGGCACAGTAAAAAACAAATTAAAAAACAACAAAACTTCTAATAACAACCTTACTCATTTTTCTCCATTTTCTTCCACATAATGCAAATGAGCACTGTACACATGAAAACATGACAGAAGGAAATTAAAATCAGTGCTTTTCCTATGTGTTCTTTAATATTTCTAGTCAAATTAAAGTTTCTTTTCTTCAGTTTAGTATAAAACAAATCTATATCTAAGATCTGCTAATGTACTATAAAGGGAAAATATATTAATTTCTCCTGAGATCATAGAAAATAAACTAGTAATCAAGACCGATTATTCCCTTTCCTATTGCATTTTAGTATAAAACTAGTCATCCAAAATGTCCATGTGAATCTACTTATTTGAATTGACAGACTCTTTATTTGACACATACAACTAGCTATATTCTTTGAAAGCTAAAAAGTAAATGCAGTAAGGGCCAGATATGGTTGGGTGTGCTTATAATCCCAGAAACCCATGAAGAAGAGACAGAATTGCTATTTGAGGCCAGCATGGGCAAAATTAGCATAAGACCCTATGAGGAAAACAAGCTGAAATCAAAAGGACTTGGGGGTATGACTCAAATGGTAGACCACTTGGTTAGTAAATGTGAGGCCTTGTATCCCCCACTACTGCACCAAAAAAAGTAAATACAGTGAGAAGCTATGTAGAGTATGTTTCTAAAGCAAGTCACCATCTTACTTGTTATTTATTTGTGGGTGAGGTTTAAAAGCTTCAATTATGCCTTTAAGGATTTGTAACCAAGACCCACAAATAATGCAATAAATTTACATACTATTTTGGAGTTTTCACCTACTGTCATCAGCAGAAAAATTCATTACTTTAGTGAAGTGTTTTGGAATTGTTTTAAACATTTAGCAATTTACTCAGCAAATATGCATTGCACAGTTTCTATAAGGTAGATCCTAGTCAAGAAATAAAATAGTGAACTAAAAATATTCAAGAATCATGGGCTGGAGGTATGACTTAAGCAGAAATGTGGCTGTCTAGTAACTGTGAAATCCTGAATTCATACCCCAGTGCAACCATCAAATATATATATATATATATATATATATATAGCCACATATTAACCTACAATTTATATTGTGATTGGAAATATGATTCCTGAAAATTGGCAATGTGTAAATAGCCATGCTGGCAATGAAAATGTGAGATCTCAGGCAATTGTGGATACCAGTGTGCTATCTGGAAAGTCATTAAAGGTTTTCTCCCAAGGGATTTTTCTTTTTTTCCAAGAAGTCTATTCAATTAGAAGTAGGGTCGAAATAGAAAGTGTAATTCAAGTAGATTATATTTCACTGAGTCTGCATTAATATGCATTAGTTCCTTTATGGGTAGAAGTTTGGTTTATGACAAAAATCTAGGCTGGAAGTGAATTGGTTAGGGTAGCATAGTATGTGAGGGTGTCAAAAAGAAGCTTTGAGTTTATATCTTTAGCTAATTAAAACAAGTCAATACATGTTACAGAAATGATTGTGAATATCAGGATATCAGATGGATCAGTTAAGTGGAAATCATTTTTAAAAGTTTACACTTGATGCTCTATTCCATATCATACTTTGTGATATATGAAAACAAAATATGGTGGGTTAGAAATCACTGTGGGCTTGGAATCAAAGAAACAAGCCTCGGCTGAGTTCCCCAAACAAGAAAGTTCTGTGTGATCTTGGGACCTCTCTGGAAATGATTTTCCATAATTTTTGCAATAATGTTGTATAATACTTAAAGTCTTCAAATCATGTGATTATCTAAATTCCACTCTCAATATGTAAATAGTTCAATATTGTTACTAATCACATAACAGTGACTTCATGTCTCCTAGGCATTACTTCCTACCAGTTAAACAAGTATCATGTTCCTAATCAGAAAAATTCCTAGGACTCTAGTGTTCCTTTTACAAGAGTTGTTTAGAGAGTTGAATGAAATAATCAAGAAAATGACATAACTGCTCAAAAAATATATGTATATTTGAGGTTTCTGAGCAGAGAGTTAATGAAAAATGATCAGAAAAATATATAAAAAATGATAAACATTTAACAGATACTAGATATTATTATATAATCTGGTTGCAGAAAATCAAAGCACAAATTATTCATTTTAATTATTACTCATTTTAATCTTAGGTACATTTATAATATATAAAGGAATTCTGAATTATTGTTCCCTGTTACAACAAATTCTTTCAGATTCCCTAACTTTGGATTCATAAAACTTCCCTTAGTGATTTAGTTATTACATTTAATATAGCACTTTTAAAATTATTTATTACTTCTCTTTAGATTTGCAGGTAAGATTAGAGTCAGTTAAGTTAGTTTGCTGATTAGAGAAAGTAATGAGTTTCAGTTTGCTGCAAATGAATCTTGAAAGCTTCAGTGATTACAAATGTCTGACTGTAATTGCTTTTATTTCCATGGCTAAGGTGGAAGATTATTGAAGATTAAATTTGCTGAAACTCCTTAATAACAACCTAAGGATTTACAGTGTGCTGGGGGAATAATATGTAATATTTGAACACCGTTTAAGTTCAGTGTTCCTACACTTCTAGAACTTTATTTCTAAAGGAGATATTCTTTAGCTTATTGGCCAGAAATATGAGGGTAAGAGAAGCTGTCATTTTATTTTGTCCACAAAAGTATTTTGACAAAGGCTGAGATGAGAAGATAGTCAAGACATCTTCCCACCTCATCCTGCAAAATAAAGAATTAAGTCAGAGAGACACACTGTGCACCAGCACACATACTAGGGATTCTGAGACAAACAGAATCCAATTTCAGAAAATGGAGAGTCCATGAAGGGAAACATAGGAAAAAAACCCAACAGTAACAATTTTATATACAGACTACAAATATTATTAAGTTTATTACATTTTATTTTTTATGTATGTTATAATTTTGTTTTCTTATCAAATGTCTTTAAGGTCACTACCAAAGTCCTTTAGAGAAAAGGAAATTAGAGATGTGATATTATTTTACCTCACAGCAAAAATAAGAAAATTAATCAAGAGAGTGATGATGTCTTTCCATAATATGTGATGTATAAGTTCAGACAACAGATTCATATGCACACTTAACAAGTCAGATTTGTTAAGAACTCATGTAGGAGTTCTGAGTGAGCAGAAATATTTATGCCACTTTCTGACTGAAAAGCTCATAAAACTGAAGTGCTTTTCTCATTTATTTTCTACTCTTTCCACATTCATTTTATTCCCCTCATTTATAGATGTTCAAAATGTGTTTCCATTATGCATACAAATGTATTCTTAGATTTATAATCTTTTCTATATGGAGATCAATTTGTATAGAAGAACACAGGTAAGAAGATTATTACTTCATAAAACTTGTTTTTGATCCTTGCGTCCTCTTAGTTACCAATTAAATTTCATTTGGTAGGGTCCATGCAAATTCCTGAATTTGTAAGGGACAGCATTCATTCAAGAGTGTCAGTAGTTAAGCCTCAGGTTTCAGAAGCATCAAGTTGTGATATTCTGAGCTGAAAACAAGGGAGTTGAATAAAATTACTTATTGAACTGTGACGCCAGCTGTCTCCATTTTCATATGGATATCTTCCTATATCTCTATTTTCAGATGATCACCTTCTTATAAGAACACCAGTCATATTGGATTGGAGGCCTGTCACGCTCTGGTATAGCTCATCTTAACTAATTATAATTGCAAGTATTCTGCTTCCAAATAAGGTCTCAATCTTCAACATAATTTTATGGAAGAGTATAATTCAACCAATAAGATTAATCAGTATAATTTTAATGAATGAATGGAACAGAATATAAATACTATATGCATTCTTCTCTTTGTCTTATAGTTCTAAATAGAACATCACAGTTTGAAAATATTCATGACAGATTTGAACTTCTGTGCATGGGAAAGAATATACACATAAATATGGATTCATATATATTTTTCTGTTCACATTCCATATTCATATTTAATTTCATATATAGTGAATCAAGGAAAGTTGTAAAATTAATGATATATTTCATTATGACCCAGATTCAAAAAGAAGAGATTATATAGTAGTGACTTTGTTGGTAATGAGTCTATTGTGATTTGCATAGTTCTTTCAAGGAGAGTTTGTGGCTCAGTGAAAATTGGTAGAACCAAAAACTAATCTCTGGTAGCCAAGAATGGGAATCAATATCAAAAGATATACCTAAAATTTCATGGCATATTCTAACCATCACAAAAGTAATTTGAATTTACTGAAAATTTTTATTACTCTAAATAGATTAAAAAGTCTTTCTTCCAATTAACTTTGATAATATCACCAGATTATTGGATGTAGGTTTTGAAATTTCTGCTCACAGTAGAATCTCAATGTGCTAGGAAGTAGAAAAATCAGCTTGGATAACAAAGGTGAAAGAGTAAGGTATTTTACATGAGTAATAAACAGTAGTTCTATCAGCTCTGAGATCTTGGCCTTTATTTTCTCTGAATCTACACCCACTCCATATAATAAGAGTAAGGCAGATATATTCATTTTTTTCTTAAATTGTTTAATAGGACTCAGTGTTTCTGTTAACTTTGAATAGAGACCTATTAAATTTCATGCTTATTTATTGTACAAGTAATAAAATTATATCAAACTAAACACACATGCATACATAAAAGTTAGGACAAATACAACTGGGGAAATCTGAGTAGATCATTATATTGCATCCATTTCAATATCATGTTCATGCTTAGCTATGCTACCTGATACTATTGGGGGAAAGAATATACCAGAATATACAAATATTCTCTGTGTTATTTTTACATCTGCACATGAATCTTCAATGATCTCATTTCAATTAAAACTAGATTATTTCTTAAAATGTCAAATTAGCATTCATTAAATTATGATCACTTTAAGATTACATGAATTTGAATGTGTCCAAGGTTAAGTATTTTTACTTAAATATAACCAGTAATTATTTTTGTATCAGTCACTTAATAGCAGTTTAAAAAAATGGTCACATGCCTGTTTTGAACAATGAATACTCAACTTCAAGAAAAAAATAGTCTCGAAGCCACTTCTCATTTTCAAAAGTAACATTTCAACTGGACATAATGAATCTTTTTTAAAAAATGACAAAACTTGATTCTGTATTATGAGTTCATCAATGTTTATGATAAGCAAAATGCAAATTTGGGGCCTAAACACATTCATTTGTTATCATCTGTAATTTACTTATTGACTATAGAAATGTGATAACTCAGATAATTATAGAACCTAAGAATTTTGTTAGAATACTTGCACTAACTTTTCTAGTGAGCATGAACACTGTACATTCTAAAAGTTTTTTAAAATTTTTTTCCTTTACTTTTAACTACTTATTCTATTTTGTTTGAGCAACTTGATAAGCTTTTCTAAACTTTGGGTAATGTTAATCTATTTCCCTAAAGATTACATTTTATAAAAAAGCTCTTTCTCTGGTTAAAAAGCAAGCTGCAGCAGTTGCATTTGTGATACTTAAGAAGGGAGGTTAATTGGAAGGTTAATTGCAAGGAAGCTTAATCTGTAGGAAACAAGTGTAATTAATGTTTTTCATAAAATAGAAATATTGTTCCTTTCAGCTATGCTCATAACAGTTCATTAGGCCCTATAGATTACAATTGTGACATAGTGAGTTTTTCACTTAATTTTAGTCAATATAACTATAGGAACAGCTTTTAGAATAATATTATATATACAATATGAAACTGGCCCTATCTTATGATCAGAATCCAATCCATGAGTATAAATTGTATAATCAAGCCCGTAATATCATTACAAGTTCCCTTTATTAATAATCTTATGTTTCAGGCCACTGCATTGGGAACTGTTATTAGAGTTACTGGGCTCAACACAAGTTCATGCTGGAATGTCAACATAATATTTAATATTTGAGTTTGTCACCTAAGAAAACATTTTTGTGTCCCTAATGTTCAAACTTGAGAAAATTGCCAGAAAGATTTAAATGAGGACACAATTAGTCATAAAGTCCAAGCCATATAATGTTTTACCCTCTTGGGTCAGAAGTACCTTTAAAAGTCAAAAAGTGGTTTCTGGTGCAGTATGTATAAAAGCCTAGAATTTTGCACTCCAACCTAAAAAGAAGAAAAAAGCTAATCAAACTGAAAAATCAGCTCTTTTTCGATCCTTCAGAAGGGTGAGGTCACATAGACAACTTGCACCCCAAATTGGATACACAGATGAGAGAGTTCAGAGAATTGTGACTTACCTGCACAGAAACTTCCACAAAAACTTCAGTTGACATAGGAAACCTGAATTGTAATTTAAAATTTTCTGGAAAACCAGTATGGGCAAATTTGAGAGATTAAAATCTTCAGGCAGTCCCAAACATCAAAGGGTCTCATCATGTCCAGATCTCACATAAAAATTACAAGGCATACTAATCAGTTTTAGGAGGCATAGTAAGCATCAGATCTAGACCCAGTTGTGATGAGAATGTGGAAATTAAAGAGAAGAATAATTAATATACTAGTAGTTCTATTGGACAAAGTAGATATCATGCAAGAACAGATGGGAAATATAAATGATAAAATTTTAATAAAGAACCAAAAAGAAATGGTAGCAACCAAAAACATTAAACAGAAATGAAAAATGCCTTTAATGGACTTCTTAGTAAACTGGACATGATCAATAGCTTGAAGATATTCTCTTGGAAACCTTTGAAACTGAAAAGCAAGGAGAAACAAGACTCCTCAAACAGAAAAATGTAACAGAATACCCGAAACGAAACCCTGCAAATTGTAGGAAAAGTGCAGAGGACATAAATATACATAGTGAGAAAACCAGATGGAGATGACGAACAGAAAGGGATGGATGAAATATTTGAAACAATAATGGTTAAGAATCTGCCATGTTAACATTTGACACCAAAAAAGATCCAAGAACTTAGAGAACAAGCAGGATAAATTCAAATTATACATGCACCCCCCCACACACACACACCACTAAGCATATCATATTCAAACCATAGAAAATGACAGATAAATAAAAACTTCTATAGAAGCCAAAATAACAAATTATGCATAGAGGAGAATTTGTCATTAATATGTTTCTGAGATAGCACATTAGTAATGTGTGTTTAAGAGAAAGGAGAGACTGAACCTTAGCCACTCTTTTCAATATGTTCAGAGGTTTGAAGACAGCAGAAGGGAAAGCAGAAAAAGGTGAAAATGCTGGTGTTGCAGTTTGGCTTAAATCTATCCCTTTCCCCACCAAGAAGTTCCACTCTTTGAGGAATAAGGGACAAAACAGCAAACTGTTATAATTGCAGAGCCACATATTTTGTGGAGGAAAGAAATAAAGGCAGAAATCTCAGGAACTCCAGGCTTCCCAGTCAGCATGTCCAATTCCAATCCCATCTAGTCTTGACTGTTGCCCTGGGATCACAAGTCACCTTGGGGAGTACTGTTTTTATGCCTCATGACAGCATACGATAAGTCCATGAACCACACTCCAAAAAAGAGTGGAGTTCAGAATAGGACACAGGTACAAAGTTCCATAGCAATTGACTCTTTCCTTTGAGTGTCTGCCATTTGCTTCCAACAATAGAATTTTAAAAATTGTTGCTTGACATTGTGTCAGCTTTCATTTCTGTAACATGTTCAAGAGAGAGGAAAATACACATATGTCATTTTGTCTTGAATGTCTTTCATCTTATTTTTACCTAAATAATTCACTTAACACCTATATTTTTAAACAAAAGAAGAAAGATTAGTCAAAGTAGTACAGTCATTTTATATTTTGCATAATTTCCAAATCACTTTTACATTAGACAGTGAGTTAATACAAAATTATAAAGAATAATGATGCCAGGATTATTGAAAAGTTTTCATATTAATTGCATATAGAAAAAACATATAAACAGAAGTGCCTTGCAGGTGGCTGACAAAAGATATTGATTTATTAGATTGTTTAAAATAATAGGTAAATTATTCTAATGAAGAAATGCTCATTTAATTTAAGTATTTGAAATTGTGCTTCCTCTGGAGGCAACAAGTTCATATAAATTCACTGTCACAGAAGAAATAATGATGTCATATATTTAAATGCCACCTTGAAGCATTTAAAATTAATCTTCGAATCTAATGTTTTCAGCAATGTTGTTATGTAGGTTCACTGTTTTTAGTCCTTTATTTTTTTCTTACATTCATAGTAGTTATTTGTCTAAAGTCCCAATGGAAGTAGCTACATAAAATTTAAAACTATTTTTTTCTACTACACATTTTTCATATACCACCTGTCTTCCTATAGGTATTATGATCATGAGTGATGTTTTCACTATTCTCTTCCATCTCAAACACATGACATACAACTTTAATACTAAATAATACCTTTGTGAAGCTCTTTCCATCATAAGCAATTATAGAATTATAATTACAGGAGATATTTTTACAAGATTTACTGATGTTCTTTTAAAGTGAAGGATTGAAAATAATGTATTTGTATAGATATTTTACATAAACTATAATCATTCTAGGGTTTACATCTATTATCTTATTTCTAAAATTAATTATTCTGTTACAAGCACTTCTGTAACCTGCATCTTTGGTTTCCTATTGTGAGTCATACATTTTATATTGAAGGTATACACTTTTGACAGCTCAGTTGTCATAAATGGAAGATGATTATTTTGAGTTTATAGAGGACATTGCCATGTGGGAAAGTGATGCATGTTTTGCTGAATTTCTGTACATAATAGAAGGCACACTTTTTCTTAAGCTGTCAGAGTTGATTACTCAGTTTTCAGTAGAGCAATAAATATGTGTTATTCAGATAGCAGCTTGCAAAGTAACAGAGTAGTCATTAAAAAAGCAGACTTTTCAATAAGGTAATTACCTCTAGAACAATATTCATCAAGTATTCCTGTATTTCTTTGGTGTTGAATTTTCTAGACTACTTTTCTTATTTTAACTAAAGGAAATGTCTGATCAACTGTGATATTTGTCTAAAGACAAAAGTAGGTGTTTTTCAGTATACAGATTTGTTGTCAGAGGAAGCTGGAATACTATCAGGAGAAAACTTGTGTCTGGTGTCTGCCCATTCCAACAAGGACTGAAAACAAGCATCTTGTCTGCAAGAGAATGAAATGGCCAGGTAGGAAGAAAAGAGAGAAAAGACCAAAGAAATTAAGAATTCAACTGACTTCTTATTTTCATTCAGTTTACTTCACGAGAGAAGAATGTTGTGGTAAAAATATTTACTACAATTGAGTAGTATAATAACTTCAAGGAAAATTATTGAAATGGTGATAGGGGAGGATCCAAGATGGCGACTAGGGTGTAGAAGCAGACAGCATGAGCTCTGTCATTCAAAAACCTTGCTGAGATGCTGGAGCCACACTTGGTGGAAATAAAGCACCAAGGAGAATCAAAACTTCAACACCCTGAACCCCTAGGCTGTAGAAAGCTTCTCCACACCACGTTACACTAAAAAAACAGGAGGGCTGCTGCCTCTACCAGATGCCAGCTCCAAACCTTCTTGAGAGACATTCAGTAGACCCTACAGGTTAGCGCCGTGTCACTGGGTATTCCCTCAGCCACCCCTGTGATAAACTAGCATATTCTCCTGAGCAAACTGACCTCCCAACACTCACACACACAAAACTAAACAATAAACAACAAACTGAAAACTAGCACCCAACAGAATGGATGGAAAGCTGAAAATGCACCAGAAAATGGTGGAGGGGCAAGGAGCTAATCTCTGTGCAAACTATCAGTAAGCAAATGGCTGGAAAGGCAGGAAGGCCAACAGCAGGCAGGTGATAAGCCACTGCTTGAAGTAGGGAAGGCAGTGGAGCAAAAATCTCATCTCCTGAGGCAGTAAGCAACACCCAAGGTCAACAGCTCCACAAAATTGAAAAACAAACAGCTAACTATCACAACACACTGACAGCAGGGGGCTGGCTGACAGATCATTGATCTTGCCCCAGAGAAAAGGGGCAAAGCCACACCTCACTGACGGAAGAGTTGACCAAGCAGCTTCCACTGAAAGACAGAAGAAAAAAACACTACCCTCAAGCCAACCAACTTGGCAAGACTACAACAGAACTTCTGCTTAATTACCAACACCAGGACTGGATGCTGGAGGAGTAACACCAGAACTTAAACTAAGACTGAAATTCTATTTTTCCTGAACCTGGAGTTTGTTTGTTTGCTTGTTTTGTTTCATATTTGTTTGCTCATCTCTCCCCATTGATTTCTTTTTTGTTTGTTTGTTTGTTACTTTTATTATTGTGGGTTTTCTATTTTTCCTTTTATTCCTATCATCTTTTTTTTTCTTTTCTCTTTCTACATCATCAACTTAACGATCATCCCCTCATCCCTATTCTCACCCCCTTCACTATCCTTCCTTCTCCTGTGCTAAAACTCATTGCTCCCCTATCCCAAAACTTATTCTGTGCCCTCTAACCCACTCTTTTCCCACAGCCCTCACTTTCCTCTCCCATTCTCCCCTAACATGTCACCAGGCTTCCCCTCCTTCCTTCACGTTCATCACCCACTGAACAACCTACCATACCAACTTTACACCACCCCAAGTCCCTACAGTCCCTAACACAAACACCCTCTTTTACAACAACAGAAATATAACCAAACACACACAAGGACCACAAAAACAGCAGCCCCACACACTGTTTACCCCACTCACCCATCCTGCTTCCCATGTCTACCTTTAGTGCCACCCTATTCAACTCCCCAAATTTCTATAGTTAGCATTACAAACATTAACCTCCCAACTCCTACTCCTTATAGATATTACCACCACGAGATCTTCTGTATAACATATAAACTGCTGATGAAGTATTAAGCATGTGAATTAGTTAATACAAAATTACACTCAGAACAGGGACAGAAATAGCATGCACACACATAGCTAAAAACCCAATAGGGACACCAAACAAAATTAAATCAAGGGAAAGAAAAGAGGTGACTGAAACCACCAACTAGCCTATCAAGGACATAGTTGCACAACCAAGTGAGCAATGGGAAGAAGAAAAAGAAATGGAAACCATTCTCTCCACAAAAAGAATTTAATACAGGATTCAGAGGGAAATGAAGAAAATAGATACCCAGTTCCAGACTCCAATAAAACAATAATAAATGACACAAAGGAACCCAAAAATGTCCACAAGAACAAACTCAAAGAAGAAATCCTGCAAGTAATCACTGAGAATTTCATGGAGATGTTACTAGACGTGGGACAATCAAAACATACAAGAGACACTCAAGAAATTCCAAGACACCAAAAATAAAGAATATGAGAAGAAACAGAAACAAACAAATGAACTCATAGGAGCTCTAAATAAACAACAAAGTGAAACAGAGAGCACTATAAAAAGAGAGATGAATGAATTATAGATGAAAATTGGCAATATTAAAGAGGAAGTGACCCATAATATGGAAAACCTCAGAAAAAAGAATGAAACAGAAATATAAACTACAATGGAAGGCCACTTCAGCAGATTAAAACAAGCAGAAGACAGAATCTCAGAACTTGAAGATGAAATGAAAATTAAAGGACAAACTGAAGAACTATTAGTCAAACAATACAAGACCTGTGAAACTCACTGACTCCATCAAAAGACCAAACCTGAGAATCATGGGCATTGAAGAAAGAGAAGAGGTACAAGCAAAAGGAATTTGTAATATATTTAACAAAATAATAACAGAAAATTTCCCAAATCTATAGAAAACTATGTCCATTCATGTACAGGAAGCACCCAACATCAAACAGACATGACCAAAATAGAATTAACCCATGACATATTATCATTAAAACAACAATCACACAAAATAGAGAAAGAATATTGAAGGCTGTAAGACAGAAAAAACAAATAATATACAAAGGTAGACCCATTAAAATCACAGTAGATTTCTCAACAGAAACCTTAGAAGCAAGAAGGGCATGGAGTAAGGTATTCTGGGCACTGAATGAAAATAACTTCAACACTAGGATACTCTACACAGCAAAACTATCATTCAAAATAAATGGAGCAATAAAAGTCTTCCATGACAAGCAGAAACTAAAACAATACATGACCACCAACACACCATTACAAAAGATTCTTCAAGGAATTCTGCACACAGAAAATGAAATCAAACAAAACCAAGAGGAGATAGGCAGTACCAAACCACAGGAGATTAAAGGGCAAGGAATCAGAGAGTAACATTGAGTCAGTTGCACACAATCAAACCCTTAAACAACAAAAACAACTAAATGAAAGGAATCACCATGTACTTATCAATACTAACAATGAATGTTAATGGACTTAACTCTCTCATCAAAAGACACCTTTTGCAAACTGGATTAAAATGGAAGATCCAAAAATCTGATGTTTACAGGAGACCCATATCATTGAGAGAAACAAGTACTGCCTTAGGGTAGAAGGCTGGAAGAAGAGTTACAAAGCCAATGGCCTCCAAAACAGGCAGGAGTAGCAATATTTACCTCAGACAAAGTAGAGTTCAAACTTACATTGACCAAATGAGATACTAATAAAAGGGGAAATACACCAAAATGTAATAACAATTATCAATCTATATGCACCCAACTTCAGTATACCCAATTTCATCAGACATACTCTGAAGGACAAAAAATCATATATAGAATCCAACACAGTGTTAGTGGGAGATTTTAATACTCCCCTATCACCAACACATAGGTCATCCAAACAAGAAATCAATACAGAAATTCTAGAAGTAAATCATGCCATAGATCAAATGGACCTAGCTGATGTCTACAGAATATTTTATCCAACTTCTGCACAGTACACATTCATCTCAGCATCCCATGGAAACTTCTCCAAAATTGATCATATCTTAGGGTGCAAAGCAAACCTCAGCAAATATAAGAAAATGGAAATAATCCCATGCATTCTATCTGATTACAATGCATTAAAACTAGAACTCAACAACAAAAACAACAGTAGAAAACATACAAACAATTGGAAATTGAACAACACATTGCTCAATGATCAATGGATCATTGATCAAATAAAAGAGGTTGTTGAAAACAACCTATCCAGAACCTATGGGACACAGGAAAGGCAGTCCTAAGAGGAAGGTTTATAGCCATGAGTGCATATATTAAAAGGACAGAAAGATCTCAAATCAATGACCTAATGCTACATCTCAAAATCCTAGAAAAACAAGAATACAAAAACAAACTGAAGGAGAGAAATAATAAAAATAAGGGCTGAAATTAATGAAATGGAAACAAAAAAACATACAAAAATTCAACAAAACAAAATGCTTATTCTTTGAATATATAAACAAGATTGGCAGACCCCTGGCAAGCCTTACTAAAATGAGGAGAGAAAAAATCCAAATTGGTAAAATCAAAATGCAAAAGGGGAGATAACAACTAATACTAGGGAAATCCAGGAAATCATCAGATACTACTTTGAGAACCTATATCCTAATAAATTTGAAAATCTTGAAGAATTGGATAGATTTCTACATACTTACAACCATCCAAAACTGAACCAAGAGGATATTAATCATCTGAATAGACCTATAACACAAAATGAAAGTGAAGCAGCAATAAAGAGTCTCCCAAAAAAGAAAAGTCCAGGACCTGATGGATTCTCTGCTGAATTCTATCAGATCTTAAAGAAGAACTAATACCAACTCTTCTTAAACTTTTCCATGAAATAGAAAGGGAAGGCACACTGCCTAACTCATTTTATGAAGCCAGCATTACACCCATCCCAAAACCAGACACCTCCAGAAAGGAGAACTATAGCCCAATCTCCTTAATGAAAATCAATGCAAAAATTCTCAATAAAATAATGGCAAACCAAGTTCAACAACATATCAGAAAGAACATTCAACCCGAGCAAGTCAGCTTCATGCTAGGGATGCACGGGTGGTTCAACACACACAAATATATAAATATAATACAGCATGTTAATTGAATCAAAGACAAAAAACAATTGACCATCTCAATAGAGATGAAAACGCCTTTGATAAGATACAACAGCACTTCATGATAAAAGCTTGAAGAAAACTAGTAATAGATGGAAAGTACCTCAACATTGTAAAGGCTATATATAACAAACCTATAGCCAACATCATACTTAATGGTGAAAAACTGAAACCATTTCAACTAAAATCAGGAACAAGACAAAGGTGCCTACTATCCCCACTTGTATTCAACCTAGTCCTAGAATTCCTGGCAAGTGCAATTAGGAAAAAAGAAGAAATAAAAGGAAAACAAATAGGTAAAGAAATGGCCAAAATATCTCTATTTGCAGACACATGATCCTGTATCTTAAAGACCCAAAAAACTCTACCCCAAAACTCCTAGACATCGTAAACAGCTTCAGCGAGGTGGCCGGATACAAAATCAACTTACAAAAATCATTAGCTTTTCTATACACCAACAATAAACAAATTACAAAAGAATATATGGAAACAATTCCATTTCCTATAGCCTCAAAAAATCCAATACCTAGGAGTAAACTTCACAAAGGATCTGAATGACCTCTACAAGGAGAGCTACAAACCTCTGAAGAAAGAGATTGAGGAAGACTACAGAAGGTGGGAAGATCTCCCATGCTCATGGATTGATAGGATCAACATAGTAAAAATGACTATACTACCAAAAACAATCTACATGTTTAATGCAACCCCCTTCAAAATCCCAATGACAGTCATCACACAGACTGAAAACTATAACCTAAAGTACATTTGGAAACACAAGAAACCTCAAATAGCCAAGACAATAGTCAGCAAAATGAGCAAAGCTGGAGCTATCACAATACCTGAATTCAAACTATATTACAAAGCAATAGCAATAAAAACAGCATGGTACTGGCACAAAAACAGACATGAAGACCAGTGGAACAGAATCTACACAGCTATGTCCACCTTATTTTTGACAAAGTCACCAAAAACATACAATGGAGAAAACACAGCCTCCTCCACAAATGTTGCTGGAACAAGTGGTTAACCACCTGCAGAAAACTGAAACTATTTCCATGTTTATCACTCTGCTATAGTAGCAAATCAAAATGGATTAAGGACCTTAATATCATACACAAAACTGTGTAGTTAGTAAAGGAAAGAGCAGGGAATACTCTGGAAGCAATAGGCATAGGCAAGGACTTCCTCAATAGAAACCCAGCAGCCCAGCAACTAAAAGAAAGGATGGACAAATGGGACTTCATAAAATTACAAAGCTTCTGAACAACAAAAAAATGGTCTTTAAACTGAAGAGACCCACTCACAGAGTGGGAGAAAATATTTGCCAGCTATTCATCAGACAGAGGGCTGATAATCAGATTATAAAGGGAACTCAAAAAACTAAACTCTCTCAAAATCAATGAACCAATAAAGAAATGGGCAACTGAACTAAACAGAACTTTCTCAAAAGAAGAAATTCAAATGGCCAAAAAGCACATGAAAAAATGCCCACCATCTCTGACCATAAAGGAAATGCAAGTCAAAACCACACTAAGATTCCACCTCACCCCTGTTAGAATAGCTATCATCAAAAACACCACCAACAACAGGTGTTGGTGAGTATGTGGGGAAAAAGGAACCCTCATACACTGCTTGTGGGAATGCAAGCTAGTGCAACCACTCTGGAACCAATATGGAGGTTTCTTAAAAAGTAACCACAGATCTGCCATATGATCCAGCGATCCTACTCCTGGGGATATACCCAAAAGAATGTAACTCAGGTTACTCCAGAGGCACCTGCACACTCATGTTTATTGCAGCACTATTCACAATAGCCAAGTTATGGAAGCAGCCAAGATGCCCCAATATTGATGAATGGATTAAGAAAATGTGGAATTTATACATAACAGATTTTACTCAGCCACGAAGAAGAATGAAATCTTATCATTCGTAAGCAAATGGATGGAACTGGAGAACATCATCTTGAGCAAGGTTAGCCAGGCAAAGAAGATTAAGAAATCTTATGTTCTCCCTCATATGCAGACTTTAGGTCTAGGGCAAATGCAGTAGTGTTGTTGGACTTGGGTCACATGCTCAGGGGAGAGCACATACGGGAGGAATGGGGATAAGTAGAAAACTCAAAACTTGAAATGTTTAATGTCCCTACCCCAGAGGAGCTAATACAGTAACCTTAAAGCAACAGAGGTCAATATGGGAAGGTGACCAGGAAGTAGTGAAGAGGTTAGGCAGAGATGAATCAATTCAGGTTGTAATACACTTGTGCATGGAAGCATTCCTAGGAATCTGTCTGCAAAGCTATCCTTACCTTAACTAGCAGAAACGCTATGTTTTTCTTATTAGTGCTTATGTCTATTCTTCAACAAAATTAAAGAAAAGGGCAGAACAGATTCTGCCTGAAGCAAGGGAGTGAGGGGGGGAAGAGGAAAGGGGCAGGAGGCAGGGGGTTAGAAATGACCCAAATAATATATGCACCTATGAATAAATTTTTAAAACTTATGACATCATCAAAAAACTGAATATTTAAGGCCATAAACAGAAAAATGTTATGTCTATACCATTGTTATTGAGTTTTGCTCTTGCCTTTTTTTGTGGAAGGTCTTTCTTTAGCTCATTATTTCAGTATATTAAATGCAGACTCAGAGATTTTCAAATATGGAAAGTATTTCTTTTTCAAATCTTGTATTAAAGTAAACTTGTAGAGGTTCAAATATGAATGAATGTGACTATCATCACTTCAGATTCCAAAGCTTTTCTGTTTACTTGGAAATGATTTTTTGACATGTGAACTGTTGACACCAGGGATTTAATAAGTTATAAATAACGAAGTCTGAAGATCTTCCAGTAAAATTTTGACTCACAAACACACACATACACACACAGCTTTATCTTTTTATTTTTATATAAATATATTTAATACATTGTTTCTCATGTTAAAAGTAAGTTATCTGTACTTTTCAATCCAGTGGAACTCACTTAATTCTTTTCAGAAATTAGTCCACTTCAAACACAAACTCGTAAACTTTTATGGTTTTTAATATAAAACTATAAATATGATACATTGGCATTGACCAAAATAAACAAATAATCACCTAACAACTTTAGTTGTTATTTCATTTTATGTTGAGCTGATTTAAATATAAAATACACAGATAATTTAATAAGATTCAACTAATGTAAACAAAATGAAGACACATGACACCTGTTTTACCCATGGGAAATTAGTAAATTCTGAGAACTTTTAAAACTATAGATCAGAATCCTCATCAAACTTTAAAGACTGCTTTAGATATTCATTGATCATTTTAGAAATCTATTATTCATTCTATTTTTATGGTATATAATTTTAGATAGAGAATTTCTTTTGCCCCACAGTTTTTTTTACATACTTAGTCATGTACATCTATATTTACTCATGGATTCCTATTTCATTTTTATGGTTTATACATTGTTATTATTATTTATATAATTGATGTGATTACTGATATGGTTCTATTTAAGTCCATTATCTACTTTTTATATTTTCCCATCTTTTTCTTCTCATATTTTTATTAATTGAATATATGTCATACTTTTTAATTGTTTCATCAATTTTTAATATAGTTGAATATTCTTGGTGGTTGAAATAAGAAAACAAGTTAACACTTTTCACAATCTTGTAGGCAATATATTTTGTTTTGGAAAATCATTTTGGTTGAAACTATACCTATACAAAAGTCTTATTTAAAAAGAATACTGCAAGAACACTCAGAAATTAAAGTATTCCAACAGTTAGACCAAGGTAAGTAATGAAAACATAGTAGCATCTTATAATTAATGTCTGAATTCATCAAAAATTGGCAAACTATATGCTAGTCAATTTTGTATGATTTTGAGTTATATAGGATTAAAATCATACAGTTTTTAAGTATTTCTTGGTCTGGCTTTTTCATTCTCTGTGAAAGTGTTTCATGTTGTTGATACATATTTCATCCTCTATAATTTCTGTATAGCACTCATATATATGTGTATACATATATATAACATATGTATATATGCAATGATATTTATGTAATCTAGAGTAAAGTCAGCACAGTATTCCTGTACACTTTTATGAACTCAAAAGTTCAAATTATTAATACATTGCCTTTGTTTCTATGAAACATGAGAGAACTTGAGTGACAGAGAGTTGATTATTGCAAACTCTAAAATATATAATAGTTGATTCTTAAAGGATTGTTTATACACTCTTGATAAAATGAATTAAGATTTTTTAAAAAGACAATCAAGTTAATGTACACACAATGCTTAGAATGTATGTTCTATCACATCATTCATAGTATTTGAAGTTCACATGAATATAGTTCCAATTATTGTTTGTTGTGCTCAATCTTATTTTAATATATTTTAATTCTACATAAGGTAGCATGCTGACATCCCATATTATTTTTATTTAACTATTCAATTGTGTAATACCATCCAAAACTGAACCAAGAGACATTAATCACCTGAATTGATCTATAACAAAAAAAGAAATTGAAGCAGCAATAAAGAGTCTCCCAAAAAAGAAAAGTCCAGTACTTGATGGATTCTCTCCTGAATTCTATCAGACCTTTAAAGAAGAACTAATATCACCTCTCCTTAAACTTTTCCACAAAATAGAACAGGAAGGAACACTGCCTAACTAATTCATTCTAGGAAGCCAGTATTACACTCATCCCAAGGCACCTACAAAAAGGAGAACTATGCACAATCTCCTTAATAAACATCGATGCAAAAATCCTCAATAAAATAATGGCAAACCGAATTCAACAACATATCAGAAAGATCATTCACCACGACCAAGTCGGCTTCATTCCAGGGATGGAGGGGTGGTTCAACATATGCAAATCTATAAATGTAATACAGCACATTAATTGAAGAAAAGACAAAAACCACTTGATCATGGTCTCTAAACTGAAGAGGCTACCCACAGAGTGGGAGAAAATATTTGCCAACTATACTTTAGACAAAAGACTGGTAACAGGGGGCTCGAAAAACTAAACTCCCCCCAAATCAATGGGCCAACAAATAAATGGGCAACTGAACTAAATAGAACTTTTTCAAAGAAGAAATTCAAATGGCCAAAAAACACATGGAAAAATGCTCACCATCTCTGGCCATAAAGGAAATGCAAATCAAAACCACATGAAGATTCCACCTCACCCCTATTAGAATAGCTATCATCAAAAACATCACCAACAACAGGTGTTGGCGAAGATGTGGGGAAAAAGGAACCCTCAAACACTCCTGGTGGGAAAGCAAGCTAGTGCAACCACTTTGGAAAACAATATGGAGGCTTCTTAAAAACTAAACATAGATCTGCCATATGATCCAGCAATCCCACTCCTAGGATTATACCTAAAGGAATGCGACTCAGGTTACTCCAGAGGCACCTGCACACCCTTGTTTATTGCAGCACTATTCACAATAGCCAAGTTATGGAAACAGCCAAGATACCCCTCTATTGACAAATGGATTAAGATAAAAATTGTATTTTCTCCCTCATATGCGGACTTCAGATCTAGGGCAAATGCAGTAGTGTTGTTGGACTTGGTTCACATGCTAAGGGGAGAGCACATACAGGAAGACTGAGGATAAATAGGAAACCCAAAACTTGAAAGTGTTTGATGTCCCCACTGCAGAGGAACTAATACAATAACCTTAAAATGTCAGAGGTCAATATGGGAAGGTGACTGGGAAGCAGTGATGAGGTCTGGTAGAGATGAATCAATTCATGTTGTAATACACTTGTGCATGGAAGCAATGCTAGGAATCTTTCTGTATAGCTATACTTATCTGAAGTAGCAAAAATGCTATGTCTTTTTTATTATTGCTTATGTCTACTCTTCAACAAAATTAGAAAAAAGGGCAGAACAGGTTCTGCCTTGAAGTGAGGGGGGTGGGTTGGTGAGGGATGGGGTAGTGGGGAAGGAGGGAGAAATGGCTCAAATGATATGCACATATGAATAAGTGAATAAAAATGGTGATAGATTTTTAGTTAATATTTTCATTTATACAAAAATTGTTCCTTGAATACCAACTATGTGTAAATTATAGGTAAAGGAATTTAAGACAACATTAAAAACTCCTCAGGTCAAGTATGATTGTATAGATGTTAATCTATTGCTCACCATGAACTATAATATGATTTAGAATGTTAAAATTACATGATATATATATATATTTATATAGATACATATGTATATGTGTATGTGTATAGATACATATGTACACATATATATATATAATTCTTATTGAATTTGCATGTTAAAGTGTAATTGTTTCCAACAGAAAATATATTAGAGTTAAAGGAGTCACTTGAGTCAAGTTTTTAAGAAGTAGAATTTTAATAAACAGAGATTCAAAGAGAAGTACAGAAGTAAAAAGTAAGAAATATAGAATTTAGAAATTTGGGATAACCTAAGAATATTGAAATTAATCTATGTCTTAGGTGATCAGTGGAAAAATCACATGTAGGACATTTAGAAATGAAAATACATCACATAAAATGACAGAATTGGAATACCAAGATTAGAATATTTTTAACTGAAAAGTTCAACTACATTAACACATGAAACCTATTAATTGAAAAAGAAAAAAAAAACACAAATAGATAATATCTGTAACATATCTAGCTAATATTATCTGGTAATAGCTGTAATAGCTAATAATGACTATTGGGGTTCGGCTTGACATGACTATCGCCATTTTCTTCATAACTGCCATTTTGCCTGCAAATGATGCTGGCACATGTTGCAAATCCCAGAGACTAACCAAAGTAACTAAGACAGTCAGCTGAGCATTTTGTGAAGGTCACTGATCTGGACTATTCCTTAACTGATGTTTGACATATTGGTAAATTTTGAGAAAAAATTTGTTTGGCCATAGACTATATTTGCATATCCCTAGCATATAAGCCTCTTCCTCCTGCTTAAGGATTTAGGGATCTTTCTGTCTTGCTGCAACCAAAGACATGCTTCAGTGTCTAAGGGCACAATAGATTACGCTTCATGCAATCCTGGGGTTTTTCTGCCTTTTTCTTCAGTCTCTCAGCATTTATCAAATTTTCAGCCAATTTTTGTAAACTGGGATTTTCCAAAACAATGACAAACATTAGATAGCAACTACTGTGTGCCAGGTACACAATTCTGATATTTTCATGTATCTAAATGCAGTAAGTTAGTCTGTCAGTGTCTGAGCGCTTCCCTGCAATATTAACCTGACCAGTAAACATTTTATTTGAATGGCAATTTTGGTTTAGGGAAGCTGGTATACAATAGTTAGGAAACTTTTGAAATATTCTAGGCTATAAAGGAGATTCTGTGATACAGTGAAGGTAGCTATAGTGGAAAATGGAATAAGAATACACAGTAAAACACTTGTATATTGATTGAATATAGAAAGGAAGAAATGAAATTGATTAGGCTGTTTCTTATAGCAAGATATATTCTTCAAAAGAATTTTGAATATTGAAAGGAATAAGAAGTTTGTGAGAAAGAAAAGATATCTAAATTTTGAAAATTTAAACTTCACAATATCCATGAGAACATCTGTAATGGGTACTGAAATTCAGCCATGAGAATAGAAAAATGATAATAATTTAAGTTAAATTTTAAGGAAAGTTTAGGCTGAGTCACTCTGTGGTGCTGCCACAGATCTATGCAAGCTGTGTAACCAGAAACTAGTATCATTCTATCACTGAGATATTATGCCATTAATAAAAGGGTAAGTATCAAATATTTTCAAGGTTAGAAACATTTTGTAAAAGCATTGGCTCTAAGAATTGCCACATCCATGAAACAATAATTTCATATTTTTACAATATAAACAAATATGATATTTAATCTTATAAATTATGTATTACAATGTACAAATGGAAAGGTTGAAATATGTGTGGATATTTGAAGAAAACATAAGAATAAATATTTGACAATCACCACTATTTAAAGGAGAAATAGAATAAACTCAGCCATGTAGTTCTCTTTAAAACCTGCTTAAGGTTATGTGAAAGATTTTTCTAATGGTCTAGTCAAGAAACTGACCAGTGTAGTCCATACCAGGAAGCCATTTGGTGTGACTTAGCACTGCTTGTTCTTTTTGAACAAATAGGGAGAAAGAGTGGCTTAAGAGAATCAACATGTGCTTTGAGTACCAAAATAGGTCAACTCACAAACTTGTGTGGTTTTGATTAGCTGATATAATTTTATTGAAGTACAAAAGCATACAAAGACCTACTCATATATAAATATACATTTGGTAAGTTTGGACCAATGAATATACTGTGATACCAAAATCATAATAAAGGTCACTTGCAACATTTCCTCATGTCCCTGGGTAATCCCTCCTACTCAGTCCTCCTCCTTGCATTCCATTACTCATACCTTTGTCCAAATAAGCAGATCTGATTTTTTTCATGATAGAAAAATTTATATTTTCAATAATTTTATATGAATTCAGCAATATAGAATGGGCTAATAATTTTTCTTATTTCTTTCACTCAGCATAATTATTTTGAAATTCATCCACACTCTTGATGATATAAATAGTTTATTCCTTTTAATTCTAGATATTATTCCATTGTTCATATATTTTTTTATATTTCACTATGTGTATAAATTACATGTAGACAAATTTCCTGGTTCATGGCTGAGAATAAATAAACACGTTTTCTTTCTTTTTTGGTAAGAATTTTTTATTTCTATAGTTATTTGCAAAGGTAGTTAATTTAAAAAATGTTTGAAGTTTGCACAATCTCCATTGGAAACTAATGAACTAGAATTTTATGTACTTGACAATGTCAGATTATTGTTGAGATATTTGAGGGTAGGAACTTTATAATTGAGCAACAGACATCTTAGAATCAGTTATTCAGATACTTAAGTTTTTCTTTTTGATGTTTAAAAATTAATAACAATCTTTTTAGACACTAGGCAAGTAGTTTAGGGATGACTTATGCTTGCAGCAGAAGAGATTCTATCCCTTTAAATTAATTTTTGCTGTTATTTTCTTTGTTTTCTTACCTCCTCCTCCTCCTAATAATAATTTAGACAAGGGATATGGTAAAAATGAATCCCTACATCTTAGACATATATTCTGGAATGTGCACTTAATTTCCTATTGGATATCTGTGTCTTTAAGTCCTAAGAATACTAGGTGCATAATTGTATATATTTTCCCTCCAATAATATTCTGACAGCTGCACCCCCTATCTTTCTACCATTACTATTCACTTAACACAGAAATCTCCAGTCTTCATTATTAAATTCCCTAAACTTCATGTGATATCAAATCATGAAATCTTCAGGATACTTTTCTACAAATTCTTTAGGTAATTCTTCTATTACTGTTCTTTTTTTTCTGTTTATTGATTTATTTTTGGTGTTACTGGGTTTTAAACTCAGGGCCCTGCAGTTTTTAGACAGTCTACCACTTGAGTGATGCCTCTAGCTAATCTAATACTTTTCTTGAACCTTCCTTTTACCTGAATTTTCCCTAACTCTGCATTGTAATTGGCAACTCATTTTGCACATCTTTGATGGCATGGAGCTATGCAGTAGCATTTTATTTCACCTCCTTGCTCATATTTTCTACCCATGGAAATATAACATGTAAAACTGATTCCCAAATGACTCATGCAATGGACATACAACTATATCATGTACTTTCTTGAGAAACTCAATATTTTATAGAAAGCTTAAGAAGACCTTCATAACTTTCAATCTACATTTCTACCATCATCATAATTCCAATCACACTTTCTTAGATATCCCCCTATGAGGAGGAAAGACAATCTCACTCTAATAGCACATGAAACACCGCTATATCATAACATTTATCATACAGTTTGCAATTATTTGCTTGAATGCCCTTTACTAAAGGGGAGAAGCAGTGTTTTATTTATCTTTGTACTAGTCACAGTCTGAGACATAGTAGAACTTGTTAGGCACTTAATAATTGTGTTGAATTAATTAATGAATTATTCATTCAGTCTTAGAGCCTGTTTACTGCTCTTAAAACAAATGAAAGTAATTTCAAGGTTTTTAGCTCAGTCATATTATAAACAAGCATCACCATATTATGATAGCTGTGCCATATTATTTACTCAGTTTGATTGAATCATTCTATTAGAAGTTTCCTATTTATGGGAGTAAGAACACTGGAAATTTCAATAGTCACTCAAGGACATTCCCATTAAAAATGGTTCCTTCAAGAACCAAAAGAAGTCTCAAAGTGGTGTGTAATCCTTTCAGAGCTTGTAATACTTTGTTGTGATATTATCATCATGTAAAAACAAATATAAAGCTGACACAACTAAGGCTTATTTACACTGAATAGATTTAAAAAAAAAAACCTTTGGTAGGGGATTGAACTTGACTCAGCTTGCTAGGCAGGCACACTACAACTTGAAGCACTCCTCTAGCCCTTTTTGTTCTGGTTATTTTGAAGATAGGGTCTCTATGTCCCAGCATCCTGGACCATGATCTTCCTATTTGTGCTTCCCTGCATAGCTGAAATAACAGGAACTTACCATTTCCATTGGTTGAGATGAGGGTCTTTCAAACTTCTTGCCCTGGCTGGCATGGAACTGTATGTGATCATTTCTAGCTCTGCCTCCTGACTAGACTACAGGCTTGAGCCATTGCACCTGCCCTGACAAGGAATAGATGTTCTAAGTAGACACATTTCATCAAATAAAATTACTTTTATTTGCAGTAATGTTTTTGAACCACTTTTGTCAGAAGGCTGGTCCTGTGTATTATACACACAATCATGTAGATGCATGGTGACTATCAGGTGTTCATTATTCACTTTTTCAGATTTTCTTCTTAAGCCCAGAACTTATCTTATTCTTTTAACATTCTTTCTCATTCCAATTCTTGCTAACTACTTTTTCTCTGATCATTTATTCATTGCAGATGTGTCAAAAAATTATTATTAATCATCATTTGCTTTTCATGTTGGACATTTTCTCTTAGTGCCTTCTTTCCCACAACCCCATATGAAAAATGTCACTTACATCTTTATATTTAGACATCCACCTGAGTGCTCTGCCCCTGAGTTTAGTTGATTTTTTGAACTGAATGCACCAGAAACTTCAAATCAACCTGTCTCAAATTGACATTTTTTTTCCCATCAGTTTCTACCATGTGATAGTATTTTGGTTAACATATTACTGTAGCTTTTGTAGAAGATGTAAAATTCTGGATTACTCTCTCTGCTCTTTTCTCCCTGACATACCATAGTAAAAATGGTCAGAAAATTTTACCAACTTCAAATTTGAGACTCTGATGTCATAAACTTTCTTTAGCATCATATTATATCACACATGATAGACCTGATATACATAGTTTCAATTACCTGATATTCTCTAATTTACCAGTTGTAAGAATAAAAATTATTTAGTATTTGCAAAGCTTCAAAAAATCAAACATCAGAATTGACAAGAAACTATTCTATTGATGCAAGTAAGAAATAAGTTAAGGAAGATGCTTCCTTAATTGAACAAAGATATGAAAATTTGAAAACAAATATGGTATTATCAACATTAGCTTATAGCTCACAATACATGCAAAATTAAGTTTCAGATTTATAATAAAGTATGACAAAATTTTATGTGAATATCTGCATAATAGTATGTTCTAAATGTTTCTAAACCAGAAAGCATAAAGAAATACTAAGTATTTGGATATAAAAATTTTTACCAAAAATTTTAACTTAAAAGATAAACAGTTCTTTGATAAGCATTCACAAAAGTAATAAGTAGAAATGTGGTGTTTATCTTCAATATAGTAGAAAAAATTCAATAAAATAAAATGGACAAAATTTAAAGTAGCAGTTTAGAGAAAGAAACTAAATGAACTCTCCTCTATCTGTACTATCTATGGCAAATCCAAGTTACTCATTCTGTCACTTGATCTTAGAATAGATGTAACAGTGTTATTAATTCTGGGGTCTATATTTTGCATTATTCTAGAATTCTGCTATAACCTTTATGTGTTTGTCCTAATTTCATTTTGGCTTTTTGTTACTAGTTTATAATTTGGGCAATATAATTTGAGCAATGACTCTTAATGCTTATTATAAATTCCTCTGTTTTATATGATTAATTTCATTTTAGATAACTAATGCTTACTTTTATTTTGTGGAACTTGTTATGTGAAATTAAATGTCATACTTTGATTTAGAACTTGACTGGTAGACTCTTTGCATGTAGGTTTACTTTTGTTTTTTCATTTACCTGGGCTTAACTTTTACCATCTAAACTCTTTTGGATTGCTTTGTCTAGCTCCTAGACAAATCCTAGTGAGGATTCCTTGGTTTATAATCAGACTGAAGAGTTCATAAATCCTGATACTAATCCAGAGTCGTGATTGGTTCAGTTTCTGCTCAAATAGTGATCACAATTTCTTATCTCGTTGGGCACAAAATGCAATTTGTTTCAGGTAACCATTGACAGTAGCTCTACTTTAAGTCTCCTTTATAAGCAGATCCTACATTCTATTATTGATCCCAGTTCTCATTTTTAAAATGTAGCACTTTATAATAGCAGCTGGATTTCTGTCACTACCCATCTTTATCCTTGCTACTGCTTTGTACTTCTGTTTCTAGTTTGCTGAACAAACTTCTCTAGAACTCTCCTTTCAGAGAATTTAAAATGCATTCACACGCACACACACACACACACACACACACACACAGATACATTCCCTGGGTATGTTCCTGACACAAATTGTGATACTACTGTGAGATCATCACTAGAGCTTGAAATCCTTCCTAGTTTTGGTGTTTAAAGCACAAATCAACAGTAAAAACATTCAATTATGATTGGCATGCTTGTCAACTCATTGCATGAAATATTTTCATTAAAGGCTTAGATTTACTAAATTGTGGAAATATGCCAGTGAGAATTATCCCCTGCTTTGGTTGAAATGTTAATTACTCTGACCCCAGCATACTTACTCACAAATGTAGATTGCATTGTGTGAGTGTTTCCAGGTACAGTGTATTCCATAACAGGACTTTAGAGACAGATTGTCTTAATCTTGACTGTTCTCTCAGAAATGAAATGTTGTCCTTGTCTTGAGTGTCAGACTTTGAAAGATATATATATTCAAACATTCCTAATCAATTCAATTTAAAACACAATATTTGAACTCTAACAACTTTTTTACAGCTTTATTGTGGTAAAATTGATATACAAATTGCACATATTTAATATATAAAATTTGATCAGTTTGTACATATTCCTAAAGTTGTGATATCATTACCATAATCAAGGAAATAAACAGAATGATTCCTCCAAAAGTTGCCTTGCATCTCTTTGCTTTTCTCTAGGGAATAAGAACATATAACAATTCAGGCCTGCTGGCCCACCAGGCCTCTGCCCAGCAGGCCTACAAGATCGCCATCTGCTGGCCCACAAGGCCACTGACCTGCGGCCCAACATGCAGCTGCCCACCGTCCTGCCAAACCAATTGCCAGACTGCCAGAACACTGGCCACTGCCTGCCCCCCCAACTGGCCATTGGCTGCCACCACCCACCAGAGGCTGTTCTACTGTTACTGAATCAGGATTTTTTTTTCTTTTCTTTAAGTGTTTGGTTGTCTTGTTTGCTGTTTGATTGTCCACTATCTCTCCCTGTTGATTTCTTAGGTTCTCCATTTTTTTCTTAGTTTTTCTTTTTCTCTTTCTTTCTTGGATTTGTTAGTGTCACTACTGTAAGTTAGTGAATAGTAAATTACACATAGACCAGGGACAGAAACAGTACCAAGTGTGATGATGGGAAGATGAAAAAGGGATGGAAACCATTTGTCCCCCCAAAATAATTAGTATAGGATTCGGAGGGAAATGCAGAAAACACATACCCAGATCCAGACCTCAACAAAACAAATATATACTATACCAAGGAACCCAATGAAGTCCACAAGAACAACCTGAAAGAAGAAATCCTGCAAGTAATCAATGAAAACTTCATAGAGATGTTACTAGACTTGGTCAACCAAAATGTACAGGAGGCAATCCAGAAATTCAAAGACAACAAAAATAAAGAATATGAGAAAACACAAAAACAAATAAATGAACTCATAGGAGCCCTAAATCAACACCAAGTGAAACAGAGAGCACCATAGAGAAATAAGTAAATTAAGGGTGAAAATTGACAATATTAAAGAGGAAGTAACCCATGATATGGAAAACCTCAGAAAAAAGAATGAAACAGAAATACAAACCACAATGGAAGGCCACTTCACCAGACTAGAAAAAGCAGAAGACAGAATCTCAGAACTTGAAGATGAAATGGTAATTAAAGGAAAAACTGAAGAACTATTAGTCAGATAACTCAAGACCTGTGAAAGGAATATGCAAGAACTCACCAACTACATCAGAAGACAAAACCTGAGAATCAAGGGCATTGAAGAAGGAGAAGAGGTGCAAGAAAAAGGAATTCATAATATATTCAACAAACTAATAACAGAAAATTTCCCATCTAGAGAAAACTATTCACATTTAAGTACAGGAAGTCTCCAGGACACCAGACTTGGGCAAAATATAACTACCCCATTACATATTATAATTAAAACAACAAGTACAGAGACAAGAGAAAGAATATTGAAGGCTGTAAGAGAGAAAGAACAAATAACATACAAAGGTAAAACCATTAAAATCACAGCAGATTTCTCAATGGAAACCTTAAAAGCAAGAAGAGCATGAAGTGATGTATTCTGGGCACTGAATGAAAATAACTTAAACCCTAGGATACTCTGCCCTGCAAAACTATCATTCAAAATAGATGGAGCAATAAAAGTCTTCCATGATAAGCAGAAACTAAAGTAATATATGACCACCAAGACACTACAAAAGATTCTTTAAGGAATTATGCACACAGAAAGTGAAAGCAAACAAAACCATGAAAGCATAGGCTGTATCAACCCCAGGGGAAGAAAAGGCAACAAAGTAGAGAGCAACATTGATTCAGCTGCACACAATCAAACCCTTAAACAACAACGACAATTAAATGACAGGAATCAACATATACCTATCAATACTAACACTGAATGTTAATGGGCTTAATTCCCCCATCAAAAAACACTGTTCAGCAAACTGGATTAAAAAGGAAGATCCAACAATCTGTTGCCTAAAGAAGACACATCTCATTGACAGAAACAAGCACTAACTGCAGGTAAAAGGCTGGAAGAAGATTTAACAAGCCAATGGCCCCTGGAAATAGGAAGATGTAACGATACTTATCTCAGACAAAGTAGACTTCAAATTTATATTAATCAAATGAGATAAAGAAGCACACTCAGTGCTAATAATACACCAAAAGGAAATAACAATTATCAACCTACATGCACCCAACATCAATGCACACAATTTCATCAAACATACTCTGAAGAACCTAAAACCATATATAGACCCCAACACAGTGGTAGTGGGAGACATTAATACACCCCTATCACCAATACATAGGTCATCCAAACAAAAATCAATACAGAAATTCTAGAACTAAATCACACCATAGATCAAATGGACATAGCTGATGTCTACACAATATTTCATCCAATTTCTGCACAATATACATTCTTCTCAGCAGTCCATGGAACTTTCTCCAAAATTGATCATATTTTAAGGTGCAATGCAAGCCTCAGCAAATATAAGGTTATAGAATGATCCCATGCATTCTATTTGATCACAATGCATTAAAACTGGAACTCATCAACAAAAACAACAGTAGAAAACATGCAAAAAATTGAAAGCTGAAGAACATATTGCTCAATGATCAATGGTCACTGATGAAATAAAAGAGGAAATTAAAAGGTTCTTGGAAGTCAATGAAAATGAAAACATGATCTATTGGAATTTATGGGACACAGCAAAGGCAGTCCTAAAGGAAAGTTTATACCCATGAGTGAATATATTAAAAGGTCAGAAAGATCTCAAATCAATGACCTAATGCTGCATATCAAAATCCCAGAAGAAGAACAAGCAAATTCCAAAACAAGCAAAAGGTGAGAAATAATAAAAATAAGGCCCGAAATTAATGAAATAGAAACAAACAAAAAAATTGTTTCTTTGTAAAAATAAATAAGATTGACAGACCCCTGGCAAACCTGACTAAAGTGAGGAGAGAAAAACCCAAATCAGTAAAATCAGAAATGAAAAAGGAGAGGTAACAACTAATACTATGTAAATCCAGGAAATCATCATAGACTACTTTGAGAACCTATATTCTAATAAATTTGAAAATCTTGAAGAAATGGACAGACTTCTAGATACTTATGACCATACAAAACTGAGCCAAGAGGATATTAATCATCTGATTAATGTAATTGAAGCAGCAATAAAGAGTTTTCCAAAAAAGAAAAGTCCAGGACCTGATCGATTCTCTACTGAATTCTATTAGACCTTAAAGAAGAACTAATACCAACCCTCCTTAAACTGTTCCATGATAAAGAAAGGGAAGGAACACTGCCTAACTCATTTTATGAAGCCAGTATTACACTCATCCCAAAACCAAAGACAACTCCGAAAAGGAGAACTATAGGCCAATTTCCTTAATGAAAATTGATGCAAAACTCTTCAATAAAATAATGGCAAACCGAATCCAATAAAACATCAGAAATATAATCCAGCATGACCAAGTTGGCTTCATTCCAGGGATGCAGGGCTGGTTCAACATATGCAAATCTATAAATGTAATACAACTCATTAATAGAAGCAATGACAAAACCGCTTGATTATCTCAATAGATGCAGAGAAAGCCTTCATCAAGATCCAACTCCTCTTCATGATAAAAGCCCTAAGAAACTAGGAATAGAAGGAATGTACCTCAACATTGTAAAGGTTATATATGACAAACCTACAGTCAACATCATGCTTAATGGTGAAAAATTGAAGCCATTTCCCATAAAATCAGGAAGGAGATAAGGGTGCCCACTATCCCCACTCCTATTCAACATAGTACTGGAATTTCTAGCCAGAGCAATTTGGCAAGAAGAAGAAATAAAAGGAATACAAACAAGTAAAGAAACTATCAAAATATCCCTATTTGCAGACTATATGATCATATACCTTAAAGACCCAAAAAACTCTACCTAAAAACTCTTAGACACCATTAAACAGCTTCAGCAAGGTAGCCAGATACAAAATCAACTTACAAAAATCATTAGCTGTTCTATACTCCAATAATGAACAAACTGAGAAGGAGTATGTGGAAACCATTCCATTCACAATAGCCTCCAAAAAAATCAAATACCTAGGAGTAAACTTCACAAAATATGTGACTGACCTCTACAAGGAGAACTACATAACCCTGAAGAAAGATATCAAGAAAGACTACAGAATGTGGAGAGATTTCCTGTACTCATGGATTGGTGAAATCAACAAATCAACATAGTAAAAATGGCTATACTACCAAAAGCAAACTACATGTTTAATGCAATTCCTATCAAAATCCCAATGACTTTCATCCCAGATATTGAAAAATCTATCCTAAAGTTTATTTGGCAACACAAGAGACCATGAATTGCCAAGGCAATACTCAGCAAATAGAGCAATGCTGGAGCTATCACAATACCTGACTTTAAACTATATTACAAAGCAATAGCAATAAAAACAGCATGGTACTGCCCCCAAAACAGACATGAAGACCAGTGGAACTGAATAGAGGACACAGATATGAATCCACACAACTCTACCCACCTTATTTTTGACAAAGGAGCCAAAAAAAATACAATGGAGAAAAGATAGCCTCTTCAACAAATATTGCTGGAAAAGTGGTTATCCATCTGCAAGAAACTGAAACTGGATCCATGTTTATCACCCTATACTAGTATCAGCTCAAAATGGATCAAGGACCTTAATATCAGACCTGAATGAACCTCTGAAGTTAGTAAAGGGAGGAGCTGGAAACACTCTGGAAGTAATAGGTATAGTCAAGGACTTCCTCAGTAGAAACACAGCAGCTCAACAACTAAGAGAAAGAATGGACAAATGGGACTTCATAAAATTAAATACTTCTGCACAACAAAAGAAATGGTCTCTAAACTGAATAGACCACCCACAGAGTGGGAGAAAGTATTTGCCAGCTATTTACCAGATAAAGGACTGATAACCACATATATAGGGAACTTAAGAAACTAAACTCTCCCAAAGTCAATGAACCATGAAGAAATGGGCAACTGAACTAAACACAACTTTCTCAAAAGAAGAAATTCAAATGGCCAAAAAACACATGAAAAAATGCTCACCATCTCTAGATGTAAAGGAAATGCAAATCAAAACCACATGAAGATTCCACCTCACCCCTGTTAGACTAGCCATCATCAAAAACACCACTAACAACAGGTGTTGGCAAGGGTGTGGGGAAAAAGGAACCCTTGTACACTGCTGGTGGTAATGCAAGCTAGTGCAACCACTCTGGAAAAAGATTTGGAGGCTTCTTAAAAATCTAAACATAGATCTGCCATATGACCCAGCAATCCCACTCTTGGTTATATACCCAAAGGACTACAACCCAGGTTACTCCAAAGGCACTTGCACATCCATGTTTACTGCAGCACTATTCACAATAGACAAGTTATGGAAACAACCAAGATGCCCCACTACTGATGAATGGATCAAGAAAATGTGGTATTTATACACAATGGAATTTTACTAAGCCATGAAGAAGAATGAAATCTTATCATTCACAAGTAAATGGATGGAACTGGAGAATATCATTTTAGGGAAGTTAGCCAGGCTCAGAAGATCAAAAATCACATGTTCTCCCTCGTATGTAGACTTTAGATCTAGGGCAAATACAGGGGTCACATGACACGGAGAGAACATATACAGGAGATATGGGGATAGGTAGGAAACCCAAAACATGAAAGTGTTTGATGTCTACACTGCAGAGGAGCAAATACAGAAACGTTAAAGTGACAGAGGTCAACATGAGAAGGGGATCAAGAACCAGCGTAAAGATCAGTTAGAGATTAATTAACTTGGATTGTAACATATTTGTACATGGAAGCAATGCTATGTCTACAAAGCAATGCTTTGTCTTCCTTATTATGCTTATGTCTTCTCTTCAACAAAATTAGAGATAAGGGCAGAACAGTTCTGCTTGGAAGCGAGGGGGTATAGGGGGGAGATGTGGGGGTGGGGGACAGCGAGGAGAAAAGACCCAAACAATGTATGCACATGTGAATAAATGATCAATTAAAAAAAGAACACATAACATGAAATATACCTTCCTAACATCTTTTCAAGTGCACAATACTGTTGTGTTAATAACTTTTCCCCCACTATAAAAATTACCTGAGACAATGAACTTATAAAGAGGTAAGGCTTATTTGGGGCCACGGTTTTGGAGTTTTTAGTCTATGATCTAGTAATTCATTGTTTTGAGTCTGCGGTCACAAATCATGGTGGTCACACATGGTCAAGTAAAACGGATTACCTCATGGGTGGGAAGTAAATGAGAAAGAGGAAGAGGTGGTGTCCTATTATCCCCTTCAAAGGTATGTTCCTGTGATTTGAAGACCCAGTAATAGGTACCACCTTTTAAAGTCTCTATCATTGCCCAGTAGTTCCAAAATAGGGACCAAACCTTTAGCTCTGGGCTTTTGGGGTGTACTCGAGAACCAAACTATAGCCACCTTATTGTTATCTAGGAGAATGGTCTCGAGGGTGACTTTAAGATATATTGTAAATACTTTTGTAAATGTCACATTGTACCCCCAGTAAAACAATAATATGCTAATAAAATATTTTTTAAAGTTTAAGATATAAAAATAAAAAATTAGAACTAATAAATTCAGTAAAGTTTTAAGCTATGAAATCCACATAAAAAAGTAGCTGTGTGCTAAAAATCAATTCTATTTTTAAGCTTACTCTTTTACCCTCACTGCTTTAATTTATTCTACTTAATTTTTTCTAACACATGTTTAAACAACCAATGTATCATTTTTAAAAGTTTTTTTAATCTAAAATTAATTATCTTGATACTGCAGGAAATAGCACTAAATAGGAAAAAAAACTTATTAGCTTCTTAGAACACAAGCTAATAAGTGTGTCCTTAAGAAAACTGCTCTTCATATTTAAATTTAGCTGGTTAAATTTCAGGGATTTTATATTCGTTGGAGGGCTGGATTTTTTTTGATAATCTGATGATAACTGTCTACCTTTAGATAGTTATCATCAGATTATCATCAGATTATTTAGAAGGCACATTCCTTCTTCCCAAGACTTAAAGTTTTTGCATTATATTTATGGAGTTGAATCCCACCCATGGACCCTGGTTTAAATCAAGGAACACCAGATTAACAAAATTTGCTATGATTGATTGCTTGTGTTCCCTTTGTTTTCTATATCTGATTTTACTTACTGAGGTAGAATTTACATACAAAGATTTTTTGCAGATTTTAAAGTCATACAGTTTAAGCAGTTGTGAAAGATGTACACACTGGGTAACTACTAGATCAAGCAAGATAAAGAACATCACTCTCACTCCAAAAATTTTCATGTGCCACTTCCCAATGTGTCATTTCCTCTCCAAATCAACCCCTGTTCTTACTTCACCACCATAAACTACTTTGGGAATTATATTGCATGTAAAATTCTATGCCAGGCTCTGTTTTGTAAGGTAGTGTTACTTTAATCGGCCCATGTTTCATCATTGGTATGTTTTTTTTATTGCTGAGAAGCATGTAATGATATAATAGTAAGAAAAATCAGAAGATAATCGTCATGGATTAAATGATAATGACACAAGAACAGTAGAGCCAGATGGCAAATGGTAATTCTGCCTTCAAATATGTTTTTATAACAGTACATAGTTTTATTTGAACAAAAAATAAAGCCATAAATTAACCAGTACACAAAATTCTGTTATTTTAAAATTTCAAAACATTTCATTATCTTTGAGTGTTTTAAGAGCCCAATAAACTGTAATTAAAGTCTGATTTTATGCATATAATCAAATATATAATTTACTATCATATTTGTTTGCTATTTATTCTCATTACTTGGGTCAATGCTAGCAGACCAGAATGTATGCATTTGCAATCTTGTTCATAACACATATTTCTAATAAATGCTTACATCCTCATTCTCTAATTTTAATAACAAGTTATAAGCTCTGTATTGATGGAATTGTCAATAGGCTAACATCTAGTTAAGTATAATTTGCTTTTTCCTTCATCCAAATGTTGTGAGTTTTTTGTAGTTTTTTTGTTTGTTTCCATTTGTTTCTGTATCTTTTTTGTATTTTTTTTATCATGTTGAAGGTAATTTTAGATTCTATTCTGTTTTAAAAATGTTGTTTTTTCATTGAGAGAGTTTCAAGAGCTTGATCATATTTGATGTACATTTACAACTTCAATATTTGAGAAAATATTAATAAATTATATTAATTAATAAGAACTTTAAATTCTTAATCTTCTGTGATTAATCAGATGAGTTGATTCCATTTTTCGGTGGTTAAATCGCAAAAAAATTCATAGAATAAATGCCATTTGGTCTTACATTCCATTTTGAAACAATTGTATTTCTAACCATGACTTGTATTGGTGTAATGATTAAATTGCAGCCCAGATCTTTTATTCTTTCGTGTTATACCTTTAACTGTATTTATTTACGTATTATCTTACATTGAAATAAATTTCATACTTCATAGAAAGTACTTAAAGAGAAATAGAACAGAGAAAAATAGATGATCTTATTTTAGCATCTATTATCAAGTTGGAAAAGTTAGAAAGTACAAAGCTTTTGCCTAATGCAACAGTTTTCAACCAGAATTCCTACTGCCTTCTAATAGCAATAGCAACTCAATTTTACAGCTCAACTATTGAACAATGGATAAGAAAAGTGCTTGCACAGTTTCAACCACTAAGCTTCATTATACGGTTGATTATAGATTCATAGAAAATCACAGGGCTGTCTATACTTTATTCAACAGGTGAATATTATGTGGTTTAATGTACTGTTAGTTGAGTAAATGGAAGGAATACTTTGTGAAAACTTGATGGCCAGATGTGGACTGTGCTTGTAGCTTTATTTTAGAATTTTTATTCTATATAGTTTCCTAAATTAATTTCATTTATTTATTGGCTGTATTAGAGTTTGAACTCAGGGCCTTGTACTTATTAGGCAAGTGCTCTGCCACTTGAGCCATGCCTCCAGCCCTTTTTGACTTTGGGTTACAATTTAAGTAGGTTCTTGCTTTCTTCTGGGCCTAACCTGGGAACATAAGCCTCCTATCTATGCTCCTGGGTAGCTGAGATTACAGATATGTACCACCATGCCCATCTTATTTGTTGAGATGGAAGTCTTGCTAACATTTGCCCAGGTTGGCCAGGAACCACAATCTTCACAATCCCCACTTCTCAAGTAGCTGAAATTACAAGTGTGAGCCACCCTATGCTCAGATATATTTGTAAGTTTTATGAGAAACAACTTACCTCATTCACTCTTCTATCTTTGTAATTACAGGACATTCTTATATCTCTAGGTATATTTTTCCATTTGCATTATTCATGTATTCAAATAGATTTTATTATATCTAGTGTTCACCTTGAAAAAATACTTTGAAATAATATTATTCACCAGAATGAATACCATAACTATATTTTCTGATCTTGATTTTCTAATATTACTTACATCTCATTTACAGTATCAGACTTTCAAAATGTTTCAGAAGGAGACTAAGAACTTGAATATGGTTGGTATACTCTCTATACAAGAATAAATATGAATTTTTTAAACTGGCTGAAACCACCATAAGAAAGGGACTAACGTAGAATGAAGAAAAATAGAGGAGATAAACCAATTGGGGTTATAATACATATATACAGGGAAATATCACAATGAAACTCCCTGTGTGTAGCTACCTTTACCTCAAACAAGCAAAAAATGTCATTTTTTTCTTTTTTCTTGTACAAAATAGGAGAATGGGAAAATGGAACAGGTCCCGTGGGGTGGCGGGTGGCAGCAAAAGGGGGGAAGAGTAAATGTGGTGCAAAAAAGTGTGTACTCAAACAAATAAATGCAAAAATGATACCTGTTGAAACCATTCCAGAAATGGGGAGAGGGAGAGACAAAGGAGAATAATGGAGGAAGTAAATTCATATATGATATATTTGATGTATTCCAAGAGCTTTTGTGAATGCCACAATGTACCCCCACCCAGCACAATAAAAAAATGCTTCAAAAGTCTGAAATGTTACAAAATTTTTTCTTCAGTATTTGTACTTTTAAACATCTAGAGTGACAAAATATATTCTCTAGGCTACTAGACATAGGATTAAAATAGTGGTAATTTTATGTAAAGAACTTAAAATCCAGAAGGTTTATTTTGATCATAAAAATGTTGATCTCATAGGTATATCTCATTCCATCGCTTTCTATATTTAAGTTCTCATCTTCAGAATGGTTCTTTTAAGGAATTCAGGTGCATATTTTCTTTAATGTTGTTCACTATTTTTTCATTTTCTCTCAATGACAATGTTATTATAAATGTAACTAATAAATACTTTCATTGCAGTTTTATAAATTATTACTCTTTTTTGGATATTTTTCTAGACTTGTCTTTAAGTTACCTTCATTTTATTTTATTTTTCCTTTTTCTTTTATTATTCATATGTGCATACAAGGCTTGGTTCATTTCTCCCCCTGCCCCCACCCCCTCCCTTACCACCCACTTCCCCCCTCCCTCTCTCCCCCCCTCAATACCCAGCAGAAACTATTTTGCCCTTATTTCTAATTTTGTTGTAGAGAGAGTATAAGCAATAATAGGAAGGAACAAGGGTTTTTGCTAGTTGAGATAAGGATAGCTATACAAGGAGTTGACTCACATTGATTTCCTGTGCGTGGGTGTTACCTTCTAGGTTACTTCTTTTTGATCTAACCTTTTCTCTAGTACCTGTTCCCCTTTTCCTATTGGCCTCAGTTGCTTTTAAGGTATCTGCTTTATTTTCTCTGCTTTAAGGGCAACAAATGCTAGCTAGTTTTTTAGGTGTCTTACCTATCCTCACCCCTTCCTTGTGTGCTCTCGCTTTTATCATGTGCTCATAGTCCAATCCCATTGTTGTGTTTGCCCTTGATCTAATGTCCACATATGAGGGAGAACATACGATTTTTGGTCTTTTGGGCCAGGCTAACCTCACTCAGAATGATGTTCTCCAATTCCATCCATTTACCAGCGAATGATAACATTTCGTTCTTCTTCATGGCTGCATAAAATTCCGTTGTGTATAGATACCACATTTTCTTAATCCATTCATCAGTGCTGGGGCATCTTGGCTGTTTCCATAACTCATTTTAGATAAATATATTAAATTTTGTATTTCAAAAAGGTAGAATATTACACTTATTTCAAAATAAAAATAAAAAATTACCAAGGATGTGTTTATTTGTTCAGTCTTTCTCATATTTCTTTTATCCATATTTTATCATCTTAGCTCATAACCAGATAAGTATATTATGTTGAACATGACTACCCTCTTTTCATTTTAATTCATTAACAAATAGATAATTTGACAGAAAAACTCTAATCAACTAGAATAAATTTCTACTTCATTGCTTTGCTTCCCATTCTATGGTCTTCAGCATTGTCATTTCAAAAGAAAGGTGTAAGGATATAAACAACTTTTTATTTCAATTCTAGTTTAATTGACCCATATTGCTTAGTTATCTGTTACATAAGGTCAGACTTATTTTATGGTAATTATTGACCCTACCAAATATGTGAACAAGACTTTTCCATTTTAATAATTGCTTTGGAGAAAAAATTTCTCACCCTTATTCTTATGCTTTCCTCATCTTTTAATTATCTAGAAGGTGGTCTCATTTATTCATGTTTACTGATTAAGTAACCATCCCAGTAGTAAGACTGTTAAACTCATATTTATTATTTATATGTACCCAGAGGAAACAATTGGAAATTTAAATAGAAAATTGTAGCAAATTAAAATTTTTCAGAGTGTCAATACACTAACCATTCTGTCTTTTTCCTTCCCCCTTGACTTTGTATTAACTGAACTTCATACATCTATAAGATTAGGTCAATTCCTGCAATTTAAGTACAATTTGTTTAAAGTTCATGTAGAGAATGATTATGTAGGTATGTTTTCAAATCTTGAGGCTAATCTTGAATTATTTGCTTTTCTGAATACCAAATATGGACTGACTTTGACTTTGTGGCCAAGTTAATTCTTTCCAGTTGGTGAACTATGACATTATTTATTCAAAACTAACCAGGGTATCTTTACTTGTAATTCTTGAGGAGTAATTTTCTTGGCACAGTCTCTATCTCTCAGACTACTATGGCCTTAAGTAATTTGTGATGTTCTCTTGCCTGCTTGTATGAGCAGATGCATGATCTGGAATTTGTACAATTAAGATAGTCAAGTCCTCTATAATAAAAGAATACAAATGAGTGAGAAAAATTCTATAGTGAAGAAGCAGTGATTAGTTTGCCATGGTGGAGATTTCGTTTATAGTGAAGAAAGCTTCTAATTCATCAAGTACAAATGCTGTGAGAGAGCTGCACACCAACATTCTTTTGGTGATATTCTTGTGAACGGCAGTCTGGCAAGAGCAATCTACTTATCTGCTTTAAAGAGAATGCATTGAAAAAGAGAGTTATACCCAAGCATCTTCTACTCTGAGACTCCCCAGGGGAACTGTTGAGCCATGTCTAGCTCCACTAAAAGGCAAATTCCTTCCCTAAATCTGGGTTCTTATACTCTCCTTGGACAAAAACTCTCTGAATCTACTTTTTCTACTTTCAGCCCTCAGATCTCAGGTGAGTCTTTTTTTTTCTTTTTTGACTTATGACAATTATTTGAGTGGTTGGGTTATGGTATGAACTTAAGAGAAAAGTTGATCCTTCACTAAAGCTATTATTTTCTTAGTATATGTATTATTTCAGATTTGAAGTAACCTTTATAAATAATCCTTGTATGTGCCATTATATTCATCATCTTTTGCAGATTTGGGAGATGCAGTTTATCTTTTTTATTAAATAACTGTAAAGTAGATTTATTGTACTAGTTATATTGTCTGAGTGCAGTGAGAAAGAATGTGAAACAAATTATGTGAAGTAGATCTATTATTTCTAGATAAGGAGCAAAGGCTCCTACGATAGAATCATACGCTCAGAAAAGCTGTCAAGGCTGGATGGAATCATGTCTGTTTGTGCCTTACTCGCACCACAGCTGAGGGACTTCAAAAGGCATCTTGTCCCAGGTGTTTATATCATGAGACAAGTGACTCAAGGAGCTAAAGAGGTGAAAGGTGTCCTACTAGGGGCAGGGGTACAGAAACAAATCTCAACCTGCTCCAGTAAGTTTCTCCCTTATCTCAGGATGCTGCATTTTCAGCACATGCTACAATTAATTCTTGAAAGTACAAGTGAGAGGGAGAACTGGGTCAGTGCAACGCTATTCCAAAATCTTTCTTTCAGTAACAGCCTCCCTTTCTTCTTTTGTCAAGACAGTGATTTGAGAAACGGAATCATTTAGAAAATGCCCAGTCTGTATTTGCACAGTAATTTTATTTATCCAGCTCTTATGTCTTATACTTCTTGTAATCTGATAGATACAACTAGACATGATTAGACTAAGGCACAGTTTCAGGCAATATACTGTAGAGGTGATGCTAATATTTCTAATGGTATCATAACATGAAAAATATAATTGTGCTAGTTTCACTTTTAGGGCTTCTGATCTCAACAGTGAATTCATGTGGTGTCAGAGGTTACTCATCATTGTACACAGTTGCTCATTCATTCTCACTTTGGTATGATACATGTGTTAAATATTCTATGATTTCCCTGTCTAGTCTACTCTTGATGCACATTTGGTTTATTTTTCTATTTGGAGTTTCTATTAATATGCTAAAGCATATATTTTAATAAGTACACGTACATACATTTGTATGCATATTGTTATATATACTGAGAACTGGAATTTATTAATCATGAAAATACTGCCATTTTTCTGAATTGGTTGTACCAATTCAGACTCTCAGTATCAGTGTGTGAAAGTTTAGTTAACAGACTATTCAACACTTCTATTTTCCTCCTTTTCTCATTATAGCCATTTTAATGAGAGGCATACACTTGTATTGCACTATGATTTAAATTTTATTTCCCTAAATAGTTTTATAAATATACAAGACTTTATGAAAATACACAAGCCTCACATTTAATAAATCAATGAATATAACACATGATCCACTTTAAAAGCACCCTAGGAGCATGTGTGTGTTTTTGTTTCCATAAAGTATATTCAATATTTTATTTCTCCTTCTTTTATCATAAATTAAATAAAAATTGAAAAGCCATTAGAGCCATGAATTTCAAAATAAATCTGTTTGAATTGATTGGATGGCATTTTAAAGACTTGGAAATGCATGGTACCATTTAACAATCTTCACTTTCTAATCTTGTGCATCTAATCTCAATTTTTTATTATATAAATGTCACAGTAATTGAATCAGTCTTTCTTATTTCTTACTGGTATTTTTAAAAATTTTTAATCATTTATTCACATGTGCATACATTGTTTGGGCCATTTCTCCCCCTGCCCTCGCACCCTCCTTTTACCCTCCCACCCCCTCTTGCTTCCAGCAGAATCCCTTCTGCTGTTTTCTCCAATTTTACTGAAAAGAAGATATAAGCAATAATGAGAAAGACAAAGTTTTTGCTAGTTGAGATAAGGAGAGCTATAAAGAGAGATTCCTAGCATTGTTTCTATGCACAAGAGTGTTACAACCAAGTTGAGTCATCTCTACCTGACCTTTTCACTGGACTTGAATCCCTTCCTAAATTGACATCTGTTGTTTTAAGGTTGCTATATTAGCTCCTCTGCAGTGGAGACATGAAACACTTCCATGTTTTGGGTTCCTACTTATCCCCATAGCTCCCGAATGTGCTCTCCCTTTAGCATATAACCCAACTCCAATAATATTGCTTTATTTGCCCTAGATCTAAAGTGTGCATATGAGGGAGAACATACAAATTTTGTCTTCTCAATCTGGCTAACCTCACTCAGAATGATGTTCTCCAGTTCCATCCATTTACTTGAGAACAGTAAGATTTCATTCGTCTTCATGGCTGAGTAAATATCCATTGTGTATCAGTACCATTTCCTTAATCCATTCATCAGTAGTGGGGCATCTTGGCTATTTCCATGACTTGGCTATTGTGAATAGTGCTGCAGTAAATATGATTGTGCAGGTGCCTCTGGAGTAACCTGTGTCTATTTCCTATTTCCTTTGCATATATCCCCAGGAGTGGGATTGCTGGACCATATGGCAGATCTATGTTTAGACTTTTAAGAAGCCTCCATATTGTTTTCAAGAGTGATTGCAATAGTTTGCATTACCACAGCAGTGCAGTGTACAAGGGTTCCTTTTACCCCACATCCTCACCAGCACCTGTTGTTAGGGGTGTTTTTGATGATGCTATTCTAACAGGTGTGAGGCGTTATCTTAGTGTGGGTTTTTTTTTTAATTATTCATATGTGCATACAATACTTGGGTCATTTCTCCCCCCTGCACCCATTCCCTCCCTTACCACCCACCACACCTCCTCCCTCTCCCCTCTACCCCCTCGATACCCGGCACAAACTATTTTGCCCTTATCTCTAATTTTGTTGAAGAGAGAGTATAAGCAATAATAGGAAGGACCAAGGGTTTTTGCTAGTTGAGATAAGGATAGCTATACAGGGAGTTGACTCACATTGATTTCTGTGCAAGTGTGTTACCTTCTAGGTTAATTCTTCTTGATGCAAACTTTTCTCTAGTTCCAGGTCCCCTTCTCCTGTTGGCCTCAGTTGCTTTTAAGGTATCTGCTTTAGTTTCTCTGCGTTGAGGGCAACAAATGCTAACTAATTTTTTAGGTGTCTTACCTATCCTCATATCTCCCTTGTGTGTGCTCACTATTGTCTTGTGATCAAAGTTCAATTGCCTTTTTGTGTTTGCCCTTGATCTAATGTCCGCATATGAAGGAGAACATATGATTTTTGGTCTTTTGGGCCAGGCTAACCTCACTCAGAATGATGTTCTCCAATTCCATCCATTTACCAGTAAATAATAACATTTCATTCTTCTTCATGGCTGCATAAAATTCCATTGTGTATAGATACCACATTTTCTTGATCCATTCATCAGTAGTAGGGCATCTTGGCTGTTTCCATAACTTGGCTATTGTGAATAGTGCTGCAATAAACATGGGTGTGCAGGTGTCTCTGGAGTAACCTGTGTCACAGTCTTTTGGATATATCCCCAAGAGTGGTATTGCTGGATCAAATGGTAGATCGATGTCCAGCTTTTTAAGTAGCCTCCAAATTTTTTTCCAGAGTGGTTGTACTAGTTTACATTCCTACTAACAGTGTAAGAGGGCTCCTTTTTCCCCACATCCTTGCCAACACCTGTTGTTGGTGGTGTTGATAATGATGGCTATTCTAACAGGGGTGAGGTGGAATCTTAGTGTGGTTTTAGTTGGCATTTCCTTTATTGCTAGAGATGGTGAGCATTTTTTCATGTGTTTTTTGGCCATTTGAATTTCTTCTTTTGAGAAAGTTCTGTTTAGTTCACTTGCCCATTTCTTTATTGGTTCATTAGTTTTGGGAGAATTTAGTTTTTTAAGTTTCCTATATATTCTGGTTATCAGCCCTTTGTCTGATGTGTAGCTGGCAAATATTTTCTCCCACTCTGTGGGTGTTCTCTTCAGTTTAGAGACCATTTCTTTTGTTGAGCAGAAACTTTTTAGTTTTATGAAGTCCCATTTATCCATGCTATCTCTTAGTTGCTGTGCTGCTGGGGTTCCATGGTGAAAGTTCTTACCTATACCTATTCATTCCAGAGTATTTCCTACTCTTTCCTGTATCAACTTTAGAGTTTGTGGTCTGATATTAAGATCCTTGATCCATTTTGTGTTAATGTTGGTATAGGATGATATACATGGATCTAGTTTCAGTTTTTTGCAGACTGCTAACCAGTTTTCCCAGCAGTTTATGTTGAAGAGGCTGCTTTTTCTCCATCATATATTTTTAGTGCCTTTGTCAAAGACAAGTTGGTTATAGTTGTGTGGCTTCATATCTGGGTCCTCTATTTTGTTCCGCTGGTCTTCATGTCTGTTTTTGTGCCAGTACCATGCTGCTTTTATTGTTATTGCTTTGTAATATAGTTTGAAGTCAGCTATCATGATACCTCCAGCATTGTTCTTTTGACTGAGTATTGCCTTGGCTATTCATGGCTTCTTCTGTTTCCATATAAATTTCACGGTAGATTTTTCAATCTCTTTAATGAATGTCCTTGGAATTTTGATGGGAATTGCATTAAACATGTAGATTACTTTTGGGAATATAGACATTTTTACTATGTTGATCCTACCAATACATGAGCATGAGAGATTTCTCTACCTTCTATAGTCTTCCTCAGTCTCTTTCTTCAGAAGTTTATACTTTTCCTTGTAAAAGTAATTTATATCCTTTGTTAGGTTTATACGTAGGTATTTCATTTTTTTGAGGCTATTGTAAATGGAATTATTTTCATATATTCTTTTTAGTTTGTTCATTATTAGTGTATAGAAATGCTAATGATTTTTCTATGTTAATTTTACATCCTGCTACTTTGCTATAGTTATTGATGGTGTCTAGGAGCTTCTGATTAGAGGTTTTTTGGGTCTTTAAGGCATAGAATCATGTCATCTGCAAATAGGGATATTTTGACTGTTTCTTTACCATTTTGTATTCCTTTTATTCCTTCTTCTTGCCTAATTGCTCTGGCTACGAATTCCAGTACTATGTTGAATAGGAGTGAAGATAGTGAGCATCCTTGTCTGATTCCGGATTTTAGAGGGAATGGTTTCAGTTTTTCCCATTAAGTATAATGCTGGCTGTAGGTTTGTCATATATAGCTTTTATGATGTTGAGGTACTTTCCTCCTATTCCTAGTTTTCTTACAGCTTGTATCATGAAATGGTGTTGGATCTTATCAAAGGCTTTTTCTGCATCTATTCAGATGATAAAGTGGTTTTTGTTTTTGCTTCTGTTAATGTGGTTTATTACATTTATTGATTTTCTTATGTTGAACCACCCCTGCATTCCTGGGATGAAGCCTACTTGGTCATGGTGAATAATCTTTTTGATGTGTTGTTGAATTCGGTTTGCCATTATTTTGTTGAGGATTTTTGCATCAATGTTCATTAAGGAGATTGGCCTATAGTTCTCCTTTTTGGAGGTGTCTTTGCCTGGTTTTGGAACAAGTGTAGTATGGGCTTCATAAAATGTGTTAGGCAGTTTTCCTTCCCTTTCTATTTCATGGAACAGTTTAAGGAGGGTTGGTGTCAGTTGTTATTTAAAGATCTGATAGAACTCAGCAGAGAATTCTTCAGGTCCTGGACTTTTCTTTTTGGGGAGACTATTGATTGCTGCTTCAACTTCATTTTGTATTACAGATCTAGTCAGGTGATTAATGTTCTCTTGGTTCAGTTTTGGATGATCATATGTATCTAGAAATCTGTCCATTTCTTTAAGATTTTCATGTGTATTTGAATATAGTTTCTCGAAGTAGTCTCTGATGATTTCCTGTACTTCAATGGTGTGTTTTTAATCTCCCCTTTTGCATTCCTGATTCTACTAATTTGGGTTTTTTCTCTCCTCATTTTAGTCACATTTGCCAGGGGTCTGTCTATCTTGTTTATTTTTTCAAAGAACCAACTTTTTGTTTCATTAATTCTTTGTATGGTTGTTTTGGTTTCTATTTCATTGATTTCAGCTCTTATTTTTATTATTTCTCTCCTTCTATTTGTTTTGGGATTTGCTTGTTCTTGTTTTTTTAGGAGTTTGAGATGTATCATTAAGTCATTGATTTGGGATCTTTCAGTCTTTTTAATATATGCACTCATGGCTATAAACTTTCCTCTCAGGACTGCCTTTGCTGTGTCCCATAGGTTCTGGGAGGTTGTGTTTTCATTTTCATTGACTTCCAGGAACTTTTTAATTTCCTCTTTTATTTCATCAATGACCCATTGTTCATTAAGCAATGAGTTATTCAGTTTCCAGCTATTTGCATGTTTTTTGTCTTTACTTTTATTGTTGACTTCTAGTTTTATTGCATTGTGATCAGATAGTATGCATGGTATAATTTCTATTTTCTTATATTTTCTGAAGCTTGCTTTGTGCCCTAGGATATGATCTATTTTGGAGAAGGTTCCATGGCCTGCTGAGAAGAGTGTATATTGTGTAAAAGTTGGATGAAATGTTTTGTAGACATCAAATAGGTCCATTTGATCTATTGTATATTTTAGAACTTGAATTTCTTTATTGATTTTTTTGTTTGGATGACCTACCTATTGATGATAATGGGGTGTTAAAATCTCCCACAACCACTGTATTGGAGTTAATATATGCTTTTAAGTCCTTCAGAGTATGTTTGATGAAATTGGGTGCATTGACATTGGGTGCATATAGGTTGATAATTGTTATTTCCTTTTGGTGTATTTCCCCTTTTATTAGTATGGAATGTCCTTCTTTATCTTGTGTGATCAATGTAGGTCTGAAGTCTACTTTGTCAGAGATAAGTATTGCTACTCCTGCCTGTTTTCGGGGGCCATTGGCTTGGTAAATCTTCTTCCAGCCTTTCATCCTAAGCCTATGCTTATTTTGTCGGTGAGATGGGTCTTCTATAAGCAACAAATTGTTGGATCTTCCTTTTTAATCAATTTCATCAAATGCTACCTTTTGATGGGTGAATTAAGTCGTTAACATTAAGTGTTAGTACTGATAGTTGTGTGGTGATTATTGTCATTTAGTTGTCCTAGTTGTTTGAAGGTTTGATTGTGTGCACCTAAGTTGAGGTTACTCTCTACTGTCTTGCTTTTTCTTTTCCTGTAGTTTGGTGCTACCTGCCCTTTCATGGTTATGTTGGGTTTCACTTTCTGTGTGCAGAATCCCTTGAAGAATCTTTTGTAGTGGTGGCTTTGTGGTCACATATTGTTTTAGTTTCTGCTTATCATGGAAGACTTGTATTACTCCATCTATTCTGAATGATAATTTGCTGAGTAGAATATCCAGGGGTTGAAGTTATTTTCACTCAGTGCCCAGAAGATCTCACCCCATGCTTTTCTTGGTTTTGATGTTTCTGTTGAGAAGTCTGCTGTGATTTTGATGGGTTTACCTTTGTATGTTATTTGTTTTTTCTCTCTTACAGCCTTCAATATTCTTTCCCTAGTTTCTGAACTTGTTGTTTTAATGATGATATGCTGTGGGGTAGTTCTATTTTGATCTGGTCTGTTTGGTGTTTTGGAGGCCTCTTGCATCTGTATGGGAACAGCTTTCTCTAGATTTGGGAAATTTTCTGTTATTATTTTGCTTAATATATTATGCATTCCCTTTGCTTGAACCTCTTATCCTTCTTCGATGCCCATTATTCTCAGGTTTGGTCTTTTGATGGAGTCAGTGAGTTCTTGCATTTTCTTTTCACAGGTTTTGAGTTGTTTAAATAATAGTTCTTTGGTTTTTCCTTTAATTACCATTTCCTCTTGGAGTTCTGAGATTCTGTCTTATGTTTGTTCTATTCTGCTGGATTGAACTTCCGTTTTGTTTTACAATTCTTTTTTTTTTTTCTGAGGTTTTCCATATCCTGGGTCGTTTCCTCTTTAATGTTGTCTATTTTTGTTCTAAGTTCATTTATCTCTTTATTAATTGTGTTCTTTGTTTCACTTTGGTGTTAATACAGTGCTTCTATGGTTTCCTTCACTTCTTCTTTTGCTCTTTCAAATTCTCTATTTTTGTTGTCTTGGAATTTCTTGAGTGTCTCCTGTACATTTTGGTTGACCATATCCAGTATCATCTCTATAAAATTCTCATTGAATACCTGTAGTATTTCTTCCTTTAGATAATTCTTATGGGCTTCTTGGGTTCTTTGGCATAGTTTATCTTCATTTTGTTGGAGTCTGGATCTGAGTATTTGTTTTCTTCATTTCCCTCTGGTTCCTGTACTAATTTTTTGCTGTGGGGAAACTGTTTTCCCTGTTTTTTCTGTCTTCCTATCATTGCCCTTGTTTTTGTTATTGTCCTTGTACTGTGTGCAATTAAGTATTTTCTGGCTTGTAATAATAGCACTAGTGATATTTAGAATGGAAGTTTGAGAGGAGATGGAAAGCAAAGAAGTTAAAGGAAAAAGGGAAAAACAAATAAACAAGTAAAAAATAACAAAACAAAGAAACAAACAAAAAAAGTTTCAAAGATATAAACAGGGAGAGACAGTGTACTTATCAACCATAAGCTGAAAAGGCATTAGAGAGACAGGGAGAGGATTGAAAATAAAAAATAAATAAAAATAAAAATAAAAAATAAATAAATGAAAATATATATATATACATATATATATACACACATATATATATATATGTATATATATATATATATATACATATATAAAAATCTCCAAGTTCAAGATGGTGCCTCAGATGTTGTACTGTAGCTGTCTCATCAAAGGGGAAAAATAAAATAAAACCACACAAAACCAAAAAAAACCCAAAAAGTGTCCCAAGTTCAAATGCAATATAGTTTCAGTAAGTTTTTCAGCATGCAGATGTAGTTTGGTTGTTGTCTCATCAAAGGCAGGGAGAGAGAAAAGAAAAAAAAAAAGAGTCTGGAGATAGTTCTCTGAATGTCTATCTGTGGCTGTGGCTTGCCTGCCCTCTGCTGTCAGCTTGCTGTTGCTGGAGGCTTTATTTATTCAGATCTCAGGAGTGAGCTTAGCACTCACCTGGCCCTGCAGGCTTTGTTTACTCAGAGTTCTCCTGTGCATGAGCTGCTGCTAAAAGCTTTCCCCTTTCCAAGCACACTGGGGGAGGTGACACTGCACAAGCTTTCTCAGGCTGGCATGTTTATTTACAGTTCACATGGGAAGTGGGTCTTCCCCCCTCTCCTGTGGAGTTTTCCTTCCACTGCCACTTTTACAAGCTTTCCCATTCCTGATTGCTGGGCTTGTGCTGCTGCTCCTGCCTTCTCTGGCTAGCTTGTTTATTCACAGTTCTGTGAGGGATTCCCTCTCC